>NC_138769.1:700026514-700701514 GCF_965119305.1 Pelophylax lessonae | reverse complement strand
AATTTTAAGTTAGAAGAAAACCTGTTAGAGTCTGCAAAAGACTTGAGACTGGGGCGGAGGTTCACCTTCCAGCAGGACAACGACCCTAAACATACAGCCAGAGCTACAATGGAATGGTTTAGATCAAAACATATTCATGTGGTAGAATGGCCCAGTCAAAGTCCAGACCTAAATCCAATTGAGAATCTGTGGGAAGACTTGAAAATTGCTATTTACAGACGCTCTCCATCCAATCTGACAGAGCTTGAGCTATTTTGCAAAGAAGAATGTGCAAAAATGTCCCTCTCTAGATGTGCAAACCTAGTAGAGACATCCCCAAAAAGACTTGCAGCTGTAATTGCAGCGAAAGGCTGTGCTACAAAGTATTGACTCAGGGGGGCTGAATACAAATGCACACCACACTTTTCACATATTTATTTGTAAAAAATGTTGAAAACCATTTATCATTTTCCTTCCAATTCACAATTATGTGCAACTTTGTGTCGGTCTATCACATAAAATCCCAATAAAATACATTTACATTTTTGAATGTAATGTGACAAAATGTGGACAATTTCAAGGGGTGTTTCAAGGCACTGTAACTGTATAATTCTTGCTACTGCCATACCCTACCACCAAAGAACAACCCAAAATAAATTCTCCCGCTCCTGGCGATCGCAGCGATACCACATATATGTATGTTAGTGGCTGTTTATACCAGTAGTACAGCCCAGAATCATTAGTGCACATTTAGATTTTTTTTATCCTGCCTAAAACACACTGACACTGATACAAATTAAAAAAAAAAATCATGTCCAAAAAATACTGACCCTGGCCTTAACCTTTGACCTTGACTTTTGGCCCTGACCTTGACCCAAACACTATCCCCAGGGATGACCTAGATCAAAACCTTGATCTAGGTATTTTTATTTATTTATTTATTTATTTTTAATTATTTTTAATTATTATTGGTATTTATTTTATTTTTTTTCTACACACACTTTTTTTTTTTCTTCTATCTCTGCAAGGACAGAGAAAGATGCAATGTATCTCTCTTGTCCATTCACAGAGACAGAAAACACGGGGGGCGGGCTTCACAGTGACTGATGACTGTGATAGCCAATCAGAGGCTATCCCATCGATCAGGTTACCCGGAATCAGATGTTCCAGGCAGGGGCGTAACTACAGGGGTTGCAGGGGTTGCAATCACAACCGGGCCCCATGCTCAAGGGGGCCCATGTGGCTCCCCTGTACACCTGAATAGGAGGGGCGGCGGGGGCAGCATGTAGAGAAATCACTGTCCTCCTTTTTCCTTCTGTAGCTGCAGGAGGAAAATGGAGGAGATTAGTTCCTCTGTACGCTGCCCCAGCCACTCCTCCTATCCAGTATACTTGTGTTCTGCTGTCTCTGGGCCCCTGTGTGCTCCCCTGGTCCCCCCCTTCTGTGCTGCCCCCCCTTCAGAATTCTCCCTTCCCTCACCGTATAAAGGGCCCCACAACTAGAGTAAAGGGCCCCAGGGCGCCAGGGGTCCAGGGGGCCCTTCATGGTTTCTTGCACCGGGGCCCTGAAGTTTCTAGTTACGCCTCTGGTTCCAGGTCCTGATCATTAGAACCGGGCCCGAAATTAATATTCGCTAATGTCTTCCTGTTTCTCCTCACAGCCAATGAGGAAGCGGGTCCTGAATGCCGATTGGCCGGGAGTCCTAAGACCCGATTTGCCACGAGTCCTAATGCCTGATTGGGCGGGAGGAGACACAGGGGGAGAAGCTGCTACATGAATGGGGTAAGTGCAAGGGCTGGTGGGGGGCCTGATGGGCAGTTGATCAATCGAACGAGTGACGGGGGGGGGGGTGGCTTATTTGGTTTGCTGGCTGGGGGGGGGTTCACAGAACGCCCCCCCCCCCCCAAGAAAATTGAGCACCAGCCACCATTGCTGTAATGGGTGGGCCAACTCGATACTGAACCCTATAGACTAAGACTGGGATACCATTAAAGTTAATGTACGTGTAAAGGCAGGCGTCCCAATACTTTTGGTAATATAGTGTAGACGGTCTCATAAAAACATAGAAATATAGAAAGTGACGGCAGAAAAAGACAGAGTATTCCATTGAGTCTGCCCATTTTTTTTTTTTTTTGTGAACTTCATTGTCTGACTATAGATCTATGTTTGTCCCGAGCATGTATGAAGCCATTTACTGTTGAATGTCTCAATAAATGGCTTCAAACATGCTTGGGACAAACATAGATCCATATAGTCAGAAAATAAAGTTAAAACGGAGTTCCACCCAAAAGTGGAACTTCCGCTCATTTGCTTTCCCCCCCCCCCCCTCCGGTGCCACATTTGGCACCTTTCAGGGGGGAGGGGGGGAACGGGTACCTGTTTTTGACAGGTACCCTTCCCCACTTTTGGGAGACGGCACCGCGGCACCGTCCCTCTGAAGTTCGGCCCCCTCCTTCTTCCACCACCGCCGATCAAATCCAAATGTGCAGCGAGCTTCGCGCATGTGCAGTAGGGACCCGCCCGTGAAGTCGCAAGGCTTCACTGCTGGTTTCCGTACCGGCAAAGGCGCCGGTAGCACTCGACAGGCGATGGAAACATCGACTGCGGTGCCGACATCGCTGGACTCCAGGACAGGTAAGTGTCCTAATATTAAAAGTCAGCAGCTACAGTATGTGTACAGTGTGTGTAGCTGCTGGCTTTTAATTTTTGGAGGGGGAGGCTGGAAAACCGCATTGCTATTTTTTTTACAGAAGTTTTTTTGGGGCGTTTTACAGGCGTTTTTGCAGCGTGTTTGTGCAGGCATTTTAGATTGACAAGTGACCAATGAAAAAAAAAATAAAAACGCCTGTAATCTGCCAAAAAAAAAGCTCATGTACTTTTTTGAGCGACGGATGTTTTGCTTAAGGCGAAAGAACACTCAGATGTTAACAGGGGCCATTGAAATGAATGGGATTTTCCTTGTTGGGTGTTTTTAGGGCTGAGGCTTAGAGCAGAAAATCGCCCTAAAATCCCTAAAAAAAAAACAAAAAAAATGGGCAGACTCGATGGACTACTCTGTTTTTTTTCTTCCTTCACTTTTCTATGCTTCTATGAGACCATGTAGGAGTACAGTGCTGTATCAGGCCAGATACCCCGATGGGTCTCTATACCTCCCCACGTCTCATCTTGGTTGTAGCCCGAGCCACACACTGATAGGATTGTGATTCTTTCATTTTCTTGGTATGTTGCTTTATTTTTGTTTTTCATGGTCTGTCACATTTGCCCTTTTGCAAGGCAGTGAAGCCTCTATTTTTATACTTTACGGGTGTCCGCCCCTGCGAGGGTGCTGCACCATCTGTTGTTCTTTTTTTGGACCTTGGCTTAATTTTTCAGTAAAAAGGATAAAAAAAAAAAAAGGAGTCTCCTGAAGAAATAAAAAATCTCAGGTCTACCTGGCACAAAGTCCTTACATCTGGCTTCTGTAAATGCTAAGTTAAACTTTGCTGTAGGTGAATGAGCGGCCATAGAAATGTCAAATATTGCTGAGCCAGGAGCACAAAAAGTGAAGTGTCAGCTCTGCAGACCAAAAAGGAAATACACATATGGAGATATAAAAAGAAGGCCTGCTAGGACAATATGGGATAGGTGAGAGCCAACTAGACATGTGTGATTCGGTTTGTTCAGATTGGTTTTTGTACAAAAATTTCCTTTTAGGAGATTCGGATGTATCCGAAGTTCCAAACGGTCATAGAACCCAATGGCAATGATTAAGAAAAAAAAGTTATAATGAAAAATACCGAATTGATTTGTTCATTCATTTCCTTTGCATGACATCACGTTTTCGAATTCATTTTCTCTTACGTCCTCCGACAGTCGCCGCCTCTTCATATTCGTCACAATGGAGGGGTATTAGACTTTGCTCCGAAGGAGTAGCTAGGCAACAGAATATGTTAACATTAAAGCTTTTAACATATCCCACCCACAGGGGGTGGTCCCCTCAGTCAATACCCTCCTACTTCCTGCAACCATATCTCAGTTTCAATGTCTAGCTTGTCAGGAGTAGCTGGATCTCTCTATGCTGGGGCTTTTTGCCTCAGCCTTTCTCTTCTTTTTTGATTTTTTGTTTGAGTTTTTTCTCTCTCTTTACTTAGCTGTTCTTTTTGTCAGCGTTAGTTAGTTCTTCTGATGAAGAGGTTTCGTGCGGGCTGGGTCTCGGGCTGATCCCCCTGGTCGCAGGTCGTGGGTCAGTGGCTTCCCAGCCTGCCGTCGAGCGTTCAGCCAGGTAACGCTCCTGGCACAGTGAACGACCCATCCCTGTTCGGTGCAGGGATGATTGGTGAGGTGGCTACCTCACTGGACGCTGTGCGGTTTCTTAACCCCGATTTTGTGCGTCCTGGATGCGACTCTCCCTGCCTCATGTGCAGCGGCTTGTTCGCCTGTGCGGGTTCCCCACGCCATTATGAGGTAAGTGTGTCAAGTGGGGACCTGTCTGTCGGGGGGGTGTCAGTCTGGGACTGTGTAACCTGCCTCTGTTCACACTGTTTGTCTCCCTATCGCTCTGGCTGCATGCTGTGGGCTGCAGGGGGGGGGGGGGCTGTGTGGCACTGTCTGTGTCAGCCTGTGTACAGTGTGGAGGGCTGTGGGGCATGTTTTTGTCATGTTTGGGGCACGATACAGCGATCGCTGCGGCGATCCGCCATGTTTTTTACATGGGTGGTGTTATATGCATCACAGTAGTGGGGGAGCGGCGGTTTCGGCGCCAAACGGCGCCATTTTGCCTGCGCTTGCTCCAGCCGCATGTTTTCACTGCGGGCGGCCATTTTCTTGTAGCCTTCCATAGGCTTTAATAGAGCACCCTGATTGCATCACTTCCTCTTTCCTGGGTGCACCGATCGAGGCGGCAGCAGCAGCAGGGGTCTCCTCAGGTTTTATCCTTCTGTTCCTTCCTATATCCATTGCCTGTGTTCAGTTTTATCCCTGTGGGGGTCTCATTGTGCTTGTGTGTGTGTGCGGTGGGCTGCGCTCGCCGCGCTTGTTAAAGGGGCAGTTAACCCTTTATTCTCCGGCATATTTTTTTGGGGCAAATGGATTCTCAGGAGGACAAATTTCCTGCCACCTTGGTGGGAAGCCAGGGGACTGCTGTTTCCCCCCCAGGGGGGGATTTAGCCGAAGTGGTGGCTAACCTTGCTGCTCAGGTGCAGATGCTGGTGGCTGCTCAATCCACTAAAAGACCCAGAGTTTCTATTTCCTCTGATTCTGAGGGTGAAGGTGATGGGGCTGCTATGGCTGGGGTCTCCTTATCAGGGTCCCGTTCCTCCCTGGATCTCGTGGGGTCCGAGGTGGAGGCTGAAGTTGAAGGGGTTGATAATTCTCCCCCTGGCTCGCCTGAAGAGCTTGCAATCATGGATGAATTGGTTGCTTCTATAAAACAAACGCTGCGTTTGCAGGATGAACTGTGTGCTCCCGCTGCCTTGGCGGCTTATGGGACGCAGAAGAGACGCAAGACATCGCAGGTCTTTCCCTGCACTGATGATTTTCAGCGCGCTGTTAAGGAACAATGGCGCAATTTACGCAAACCTTTTGCTGTGCCAAGTAGGTTCAGGCTGCGTTATCCTTTCACGCCTGCCACTGATGAACGGTGGTGTGTGCCACCCCCGGTGGATCACGCCATTGCGGTTTTGAACAAATCCACTGCGATTCCTGCAGAGGATACCCCGGTGTTCCGAGATGCCACGGATAGGAGGATGGAGTCTCTTGCCCGTCATACTTATTCTGTTATGGGTTCGATGCTTAAAGCTCTGTTTGCCTCTCTTATGGCAGCCCAGGCTGTCGCAAGTTGGACGCAGGTGCTTAGGCGCGTCCTAGTGGCTGATTCGGCCTCGCCGGCGACATTGGATATGGTGGATCAAATCCGTCAGGGTGTCATGTACCTGTGTGATGCGGACTTGGACTTAGTGCCGTTGGCTGCACGTGTACAAAGCGTGGCGGTGTTGTCTCGCCGCCTGGTTTGGTTGAAGTGTTGGTCGGTGGACCAATCTTCGCGCAAGACCTTAGCCAATCTGCCTTATGATGGATCTCGCCTTTTTGGGGAGTCCTTGGATACGTTGATTAAGGGGATCACGGGCGGTAAGAGCACGCTCTTGCCCCACTTCCCCAAGGCTAAGGGGGCTCCTGGTAAGAAGCATACTAATTTTCGGCCTCCTCAGGGGTCCTTTCGTGCCTTTCGGTCGCACTACAAGGGAAAACCGTTCAAGGGTCAAGGCTCCCAAAAGAAGCCGTGGTCTGGTAAACAGAAGTCCGGTCAGTCCGGACCCTCTACCCATAACAGTGCGACCTGAAGGGGCGCCCTCACCCAGTTCTGGGGTGGGGGGGCGCTTGCTCTTTTTTCTTCAACCCTGGCTGGCCCGCGTGCGGGACCGGTGGGTTCAGGAAATCGTTCGATCTGGCTACAAGATCGAGTTTCTCTCTCGGCCGGAGAGCAGATTCTTTCCCTCAAATCTTCAGCTGTCTCCGGAGCGTTTGCGGGACCTGCACCTAGCGGTGCGGGACCTGAGGGCTCAGGGAGTGGTGGTTCCGGTGCCTCATCGGGACAGATTTTGGGGGTTTTATTCAAATCTGTTCACCGTGCCCAGGAAGGAGGGCAAGGTTCGTCCAATTCTGGACTTAAAGGCTTTGAACCGCTTTGTGCGGGTTCGCAAGTTCCGCATGGAATCCCTGCGGTCGGTGGTGGCTGCCCTGGTTCCGGGGGAATTCATGGCCTCCATCGATCTGAAGGATGCGTACCTTCACATCCCGATTTTCGAGGGTCACCAGAGGTTCCTTCGATTCGCCATTGCGGAGGATCATTACCAATTCGTGGCGTTGCCTTTTGGTCTCGCCTCGGCTCCTCGGGTTTTCACCAAGGTGCTTGCTCCCGTTCTGGCTTTGTTGAGAGCTCAGGGCATCTCTGTCCTGGGGTATCTGGACGACATTCTGGTTCGGTCTGCGTCCAGCCAGGGTCTGGAAAAGGACCTGTCCGTCACGATGCAAACTCTACAGGAGTTTGATTGGACGATAAATTTTCCAAAGTCGACGCTGAGGCCGTCGGTTCGTCTTCCCTACCTGGGAATGATCCTGGACTCGATCCAGGCGAAGGTCTTCCTGCCGGAAGACAAGCTCAGGACTCTTCAGGAGGAAGTCAGGTCCCTCAGGGACAGTCCGTGCTCGTCCCTCCGGACGTGCATGAGATGTCTGGGATTGATGGTCTCGGCTTTCGAGGCGATTCCCTTCGCCCAGTTTCACACGCGGGGTCTCCAGGCGGAGATCCTGTCCAAGTGGGACGGGCGACCGCAATCTCTGGATCTTCTAATTTCGTTGAGCTTTCGCACCAGAAGGGATCTTCTGTGGTGGCTCCAGTCCCCGATGATATCGGGGGGCAAGTCCTTTCGTCCTATCTCATGGACAGTGATCACCACGGATGCCAGCCTGTCGGGCTGGGGTGGTGTTCTGGGCGTTCTGTCCGCCCAGGGAACTTGGTCGGAGGGGGAGTCCTCCCTTCCGATCAACATTCTGGAATTGCGTGCGATAAATCTCTGCCTTCGTCGCTGGACGGACCGACTGCAGGGCTGTCCGGTTCGGGTGCAGACGGACAATGCCACGGTGGTGGCCTACATCAACCACCAAGGGGGCACCAGGAGTGCCCGAGCGGCTCGGGAAGTGGCCGACATTCTGTCTTGGGCCGAGACTCATGTCCCGGTGATAACGGCAGTTCACATTCCGGGGGTGGAAAACTGGCAGGCGGACTATCTGAGTCGCCAGACCCTGGATCAGGGGGAATGGTCTCTCCACCCGGCTGTCTTCCAGATGTTGTGCGCGAAGTGGGGTCTTCCAGATGTGGACCTGTTCGCGTCTCGTCTGAACAACAAGGTGAGAAGGTTCGTGGCAAGGACGCGCGACCCTTGGGCAGACGCATCAGACGCGTTGGTAGCCCCGTGGCATCAGTACAGACTGATGTATGCGTTTCCACCGATTCAATTGCTGTCCAGGTTCCTCCGCAGGTTGCACTCGGAACGCAGCACGGTAATTCTTGTGGCACCGGACTGGCCTCGCCGGTCCTGGTACGCAGACCTCGTGAATCTGGCGGTCGACGCCCCATGGCGTCTACCTCTTTGAGACGATCTCCTGTCTCAGGGCCCGATATTCCATCCTGCTTTACAGTCGCTGGCTTTGATGGCCTGGCTGTTGAGACCGAGGTCCTGAGGGATAGGGGTCTCTCCCTTGAGGTCATTCACACTTTGATCAACGCGAGGAAACCTTCCTCAGGGAAGGTCTATTACCGTACTTGGAAGGCCTATTTTGCCTGGTGTGAGTCCAGGGGGTTTTCACCTCGCACGTACTCGGTTTCTCGAGTGTTGTCCTTCCTTCAAACGGGTGTCGACCAGCGTTTGGCGCTGGCTACGGTCAAGGGTCAGGTGTCTGCGCTGGCCGTTCTTTTTCAACGTCCTGTGGCTTCTAACTCCTTGGTTGCCACTTTTGTTCAAGGAGTGCGGCATCTGGTCCCTCCTAGGAGGGAACCTCTGCCTCCTTGGGACTTGAATCTCGTTCTATCTGTGTTACAACGTGCTCCCTTTGAACAGATCAGGGAGATCTCGTTGTCCATGTTGTCCAAGAAGGTCGCCTTTTTGGTGGCGATCACTTCGGCTCGCAGAGTGTCGGAGCTGGCGGCTTTCTCCTGCAAGTCTCCGTATCTGGTCATTCACTTGGATAAGGTGGTCTTGCGACCTAATCCTTCTTTTCTTCCGAAGCGAGTTTCGGCATTCCATCTCAATGAGGATATTGTCTTGCCTTCGCTGTGCGCGAAGCCTAAACATCCGAAGGAGGTGAGGTTGCACTCTTTGGATGTTGTTCGGGCGATAAGGGTTTACCTTAAATCGACTGAGTCTTTTCGCAAGACGGATTCTTTGTTTGTCCTTCCGGAGGGTCCTCGGAAGGGTATGGCGGCGTCGGCTTCTACCATTGCCAAATGGATCAGACAGACCATTGAACAGGCATATGCTTTGCAGGGGAAAGTTCCTCCTGTGCCTGTGAAGGCGCACTCTACTAGATGTCTGAGTACGTCTTGGGCCTGTCGTCATGGGGCTTCTGTGGCCCAGGTGTGTAAGGCGGCGACCTGGTCGACCGTACACACTTTCACAAAATTCTACAGAGTAGATGTTCAGGCATCGGCAGATGCTTCCTTTGGCCGCAAGGTTCTTAGTGCGGCAGTTCCTTAGGGTCCTTTTGTTTTGGACCCCTGGCTGTTGGGATACGTTTTTATCCCTGGGTTATTTGTTTTTTCCTGGGTTGTTGCTCCTGTTGAGCAAGTTTTTTTCCTGTTGCCAGCTGGTGTCCTTCCTTTGGTAAGGTTCCTTTCTTTGATGTGGAGACTGCGTTGCCTTACGGCGCGGCTGCGTTTCCCACCCCTCATGTTTGCACTGCTTTGGGACGTCCCCATTGTGACGAATATGAAGAGGCGGCGACTGTCGGAGGACGTAAGAGAAAACGGAATTTTTGTAAAATCTTACCTGTAAAATTCCTTTCTCTGAGTCCTCCGACAGTCGCCGCCCCCGCCCCTCTTTTGGGGTTTGGTTGTATACTCTACTGCTATTCCACTGAAACTGAGATATGGTTGCAGGAAGTAGGAGGGTATTGACTGAGGGGACCACCCCCTGTGGGTGGGATATGTTAAAAGCTTTAATGTTAACATATTCTGTTGCCTAGCTACTCCTTCGGAGCAAAGTCTAATACCCCATTGTGACGAATATGAAGAGGCGGCGACTGTCGGAGGACTCCGTTTTACAATGATCCAAATTCATTGTGAATAGCTGGTTGTTAAGGAGTGGGCAGCCGCCGTGTCCTTAACAACAATGACTCATCTGCTGTCAGCGGGATTCCCCCACTGACAGCAGAATCTAAGCAAAAGAAATTGCCGGTTAAAATAAAATTGTAAAAAAAAACAGTTTGGGGGGTTTCCCCCTCAATCTATACCAATTTATATCAGTTTGTAAAAAGGAAAATTTTCACCAAATGTCCCATAGGAATAGTGCCCCATCATTGGTATTAGTGGGAGGAATAGTGCCCCATCATTGTTATTAGTGGGAGGAATAGTGCCCCATCATTGTTATTATTGGGAGGAATGGTGCCCCATCATTGGTATTAGTGGGAGGAATAGTGCCCCATTATTGGTATTAGTGGGAGGAATAGTGCCCCATTGTTGGTATTAGTGGGAGGAATAGTGCCCCATTGTTGGTATTAGTGGGAGAAATAGTGCCCCATCATTGGTATTAGTGGGAGGAATAGTGCCCCATTGTTGGTATTAGTGGGAGAAATAGTGCCCCGCCCCCATTATTGGTATCAGTGGGAGGAATAGTGCCCCATTGTTGGTATTAGTGGGAGGAATAGTGCCCTATCATTGGTATTAGTGGGAGGAATAGTGTTCCATCTTTGGTATTAGTGGGAGGAATGGTACCCCATCATTGGTATTAGTGGGAGGAATAGTGCCCCATCATTGGTATCAGTGGGAGGAATAGTGTCCCATCATTGTTATCAGTGAGAGGAACAGTGCCCCATCATTAGTGTCAGTGGGATGAATAGTGTCCCATCATTAGTGTCAGTGGAAAGAATAGTGCCTCATCCTTGGTGTCAGTAGAAGGAATAGTGCTCTATCCTTGGTGTCAGTGGGAAGAATAGTGAACCATTGTTGGTGTCAGTGGACTGAACAGTGCTCCATTGTTGGTGTTAGTGGGAGAAATTGTGCCCCGTCCTTGGTGTCAGGGGAAGAAACAGTGCCCCATTATTGGTGTTAGTAAGATAAAAAGTGCCTCATCATTGATATTAGTGGGAGGAATCCTGCCCCATCCTTAGTGTCAGTGGACGGAATAGTGCTTTATCCTTGGTGTCAGTAGAAGGAATAGTGCTCTATCCTTGGTATCAGTGGGAGGAAAAGTGCCCCATCCTTGGTGTCAATAGAAGGAACAGCGCTCTTTCATTGGTGTCAGTGGGAGGAATAGTGTCTTAACCTTGGTGTCAGAAAAAGGAATATTGCTCCATCATTGGTGTCACTGGCAGAGATAGTACCCAATTATTGGTGTCAGTGAAAGGAATATTGCCCCATTGTTGGTGTCAATAGAATGAATAGTGCTCCATCGTTAGTGTCAGTGGGAAGAATAGTGCCCTATCAGTGGAATAGTGCCCCATTGTTGGTGTCAGAAGGAACAAAGGACTGCACCACAACGTACCGCACATAGACCAGTTTCATTACCATGCATTGTGGCCACATACAGTGGGGTGTAGAACAGAATCACCCCTCTTTAAAATAATCACATCTTGTTCCTTTGCAACCTGAAATGAAGACAGACTCAATTTTTTTTTGGCCAGCTGTATTTACCCAGTGCAACTTTAAACATGGAATAAAAAAAAAAATAAAAAAATAAAAACCAGAATAATTAGAGCCTTTAGTCTGTTGGAAGATGTCTCTACCAGCTTTGCACATCTAGACTTTGCAATATTTGCCCACTCTTCTTTGCAGAACTTCAGTTAAATTTGATGATGGCCATTTGTGGACTGCAGTCTTCAAATCATCCTACAAATTTTCAATGGGGTTTAAGTCTGGGCTCTGACTAGGCCATGCAAGGACCTTCACCTCTTTCTCCTCCAACCACTGTGTGATCCGTTTTGCTGTGTGCTTTGGGTCATTGTCATGTTGGAAGGTAAACCTTCTTCCTATTGACAACTTTCTGGCAGAGGGAAGCAGATTTTCTTCGAGAATTTGATGGTAATTTTTCCCATCCATTTTTCCTTCTATCCTGACAAGTGCTCAGTCCATGCTGCCGAGAAACACCCCCATAACTGGATATTACCACCTCTAGGCTTTACTGTAGGAATGGTGTTATTTGGATGGTGAGCTGTGTTGGATTTCCACCACACATATTGTTCGTGTGGTGAGGCCAAATAATTCAATATTAGTGTCATCTGACCATAATGCCTTTTCCCATGTGGTCTCAGAATCTTCAAGGTGCGTTTTGCAAAGCTGTATGACTGCATGTGGCCTTTCCTGAGGAGTGTGTTTTTTCTTGCAACCCTCCCATACAAGCCACATTGTGTAGATTTTGTGACATTGTGGTCACATGCACACAATGACCACTCTTTGTCATACATTCAGTTGCTGTAGGCCTTTTGGTAGTTTCTCTAACCAGTTTCTTTCTGGCTCTTTTATCCAGTTTGAAGCAATGTCCTGATCCAGGGAGGGCGTGTGTTGTACCAAATACCTTCCACTTCCACCCAAACTGGGAAGGTCCGATTATTTTCTCCCCCCCCCCCCCCTCCGCTGCCACATTTGGCATCTTTCGCAGGGGGTGGGTATCTGTTTTTAACAGATACCCATCCCAACTTCCAGGGGACCTTTCTGCGCAGAGGTCCCCTGGAAGTTTGGCCCCCCTCCTCCTTCCCCTGCTACCGGGCAATTCACAGAGTGCAGCACACTTCGTGCATGTCCAGTAGGGAGTCAGCTGTGAAGCCAGAAGGCTTCACTGTTGGTTTCCCTTACAATGAATGGCAGCAGAGGGCCGATTGAAAAATTGGCAGGATCCCCAGACAGGTAAGTGTCCTAATATTAAAAGTCACCAGCTACAGGATTTGCAGCTGGTTACTTTTAATTTTTGGTGGGAGGGCTGGGGCTCCTCTTTGATAATATACTTCAATGTGCTTCTAGGCATTAATAAAGCCTTTGACATTTTTTGGTATCTATCTCCTGACTTGTGCTGGTCCACAACTTTATCCCGGAGATCCCGGTGACAATGCCTTGCCACCCATAGTTGATAGCTTGCTTCAGTTGCACTACCAGGGACTGGAAAGCTCCAGCAGGGGCGGCCCGTCCATTGAGGGCGCAAGGGCGCCCCTATCCATGCGTCCGGCCCCCTAATCTACATGCAGGGCGCCGGACGCATGGTTTCCAATAGGGAATTTTTTTTTTTGAAACACATGATTAGAGTCAGAGGCTCTAATAGGCTTCAGAAAGGGGTGGGCTTCGGGCACAGAGCACTGCGCCCCAAGCCCACCCAGTTGTGTGACAATAGCGAATGAATATTCACTTTTGTCACACTGACTCTGCTCCCAGCCAATCAGGAAGAGGGTTGTGAGACCCCCTTTCCTGATTAGCAGAAAAGAGAAGCGATTTTACTGGCCAGTGGCCAGGAAGAGGCAGAAGACACACGGCGGCTGGAGGAGGACAGCGGCTCAGCCATCCAGCACTCCCTGGCTCCCAACAGGAGGAAGGAGGTGAGGAGGTAAGGAGGCAGAGAAGGGGGGGGGGGAGGAGGAATGTGTCGCCCGACTGACTGACCCGACCGACTGACCGGGGGGGGGGGGGATGCACATTGGTTTGCCCCCTTCCCCCAGAATTACTAAGCACCACTTGCCACTGCGCTCAATGAAAGCTGTTTTCATGCAGAGCTAATCAAAATGACCACATCTGATCACAGTTGAAAGTCACGTGGCTTTGTGTGCCCTTGGGAAGGTGATTAGCTACACCTGATTGAGTTTACTAGTCATTTTTAGGAGGGGGGTGATCCTTTTTCCAACTCAGTGATTCTGTTTTTTTTATTTATTTATTTTTTCTGACATGTTGGTGCTATATCTTTTACTTTGATGTTATAAGCTGCACTGGGTATATACAGCTGGATAAAACAAAAATGGTGTCTGTCTGCATTTCAGGCGGCAGGGGGGGTGATTCTTTTCTATACCCCACTGTATATTACTGTACGCGTTGCCACAACACTCAAGTGCGATTGGGCTCAGAGATAACTACAGAAAAAAAAATTGTCCCTATTGGAAATCCCCTCAATTTCCGTTCCAGTGACAGCTGGAAGATGGTGGATGTTTTAGGAGACAAGTTACTACATGACAACGAGAAGGAGAGGGGACATGTAGTTTGATGTTTTACAGTCCTCAAATAAAAGCCTCTGCTGGAAAACCTGAGCACAGCTTATTAGAGGAAAAAAAAAAAAATCAAGACGGTCTCACAGCAGATAATGAGGATATTGTTTGCAGGCGAAAAAGGGAACAGATTGGAAAACCAGGAAAAGGACAAAAATAAGTACAGTGTACATATGTCACATGGCACATTCCTAACACATACACTCAGAGGAACTGCCATAGATTTTGCTGAATCTGCAGAGAAGCCTTCAAAGTCAATGTCAACCCAATTACTAAAATCCCATAGAAGCTTTACCATAATAATGTCATTCCCAAAAGTCATTTCCATTCTATTTAGCCACTTGCTGGCCAGCCACCATAGTTATACTGCAGCAAGTTACGGGAAACTTCATACCTGTACGTAGTTTCGTGTAGCAGTTAGCGGGGGCGTGCACGCGCATGCGCCGGTTGGCAAGAGGGTGGGCCAATCAGCGGGTCCGGTGGTGGTGATGTCCACTGGGCACCCACAATCGCTCTCCGTGGAGACAGAACGGTGGTCTGCCGAAGTAAACACGACAGACTGTTCTGTCAGTAATAAACACAGGGATCCTGTGTCCCTCCTATTTAGGAACACAGGTCTCTGTGTTCATCCAGTAAGTAAATCCCCCCCCACAGTTAGAAAGCACCCCCTAGGGACACGCTTAACCCTTTGATAACCCATGGAGCTAACCCCTTCCTTGCCAGTGTCATTAGTACAGTAACAGTGTATAGTTTTAGCACTGATTACTGTAGTCATGTCACTGGTCCCCTAAAAGGGTCAAAAGGGCCAGTTAGGGGTCCGATCTGTCCGCAGCAATGTCGCAGTCCCACTAAAAATCACTGATCAACGCCATTACTAATAAAAAATAAATAAAAATGACATAAATCTTTCCCCTAGTTTGTAGACGCGATAACTTTTGCGTAAACCAATTATTGATCGACCGATATGGTTTTTTTACCGCCAAAACCGATATTTTGGTCATCGGATATCAGTATCAGCTGATATTGGGCGATATTTTTGGACATTAAAATAAAATGTGGTGGAGGGATCTGGGGGTCTAAAGACCCCAAACCCCTCCTCTGCACTTGAAAGCATTCAAAACGCCAAGTTAGGCTGTTTTGAATGCTGTCATTTTTTTTAATTCGGCACCGCCAGTACCTGGAAGTGATGTCATGACATCACTTCCGGGTACTTGGCAGCGCCAAATTCAAAGAAATGGAGTCCCGGTCAGACGGCAGCGGTGCAGATGGAGACCCGGTCAGGCGGCAGTGCAGATGGAGACCCGGTCAGGCGGCGGCGGTGTAGGTAGGATGCACGGTCTTCCGATGGGACAGGAGACCCGGACGAGCCACGGAAAGCGGCGGGAGGGGCGAGACGTCCCCTCCTGCTACTTGGAATGACAGCCGAGCGGCTTCTCAGCCGCAGCGGTTGTCATTACAAGACAGCCGACCGTTGGCTATGGACGCCGGTACCGGGATGATGCCTCTAAGCTGCAGGCATCACTCCGGTACAAGCACTTTCCCGAAATATAGGCAATATCGGTAAATCAAATGGCCGATTCCGATATATTGGGCAAAGTGCATATCGCCCCCTGATATATCAGCTTTGCCGATAATCGGTCGATCACTAAAACCAATCAATATACGCTTATTGGGATTTTTTATTTTTTTTTATCAAATATATGTAGCAGAATATTATACAAATTGGCCTAAAATGATGGAAAAAATTTGATTTTTTTTAAAATAAAAATAAAAAATAAAAATCGCAGAGGTGATCAAATACCATCAAAAGAAAGTTCAATTTTTGGGAAAAAAGGACATCAATTTTATTTAGGTACAGCGTCACACAACCGCGCAAATGTCAGTTAAAGTAACGCAGTGCCGTATCGCAAAAAAATGCCTGGTCATGAAGGGGGTAAAACCTTCTGGTCCAGAAGTGGTTAAATCAATGCACTGTCCCTGACTCCCGATTGTGCTCCTGAGTTCCCATCCTATCACACAGGTTTTCAGTTACAGCACACATTGAGAATGGTCCTGTCTTGTCACCATCAGGAAACCTGCCCTACGCCATGCAATTCTCAGCCATGGCTGGAATGCATCTAGATAGGAAGTGACTGGAAAGAGGCTGCAGGAAATCAGCAGCATTGGGATGCAACAAAATATGAAACATGGTGAAAACTGTTTTTTTATTTATTAAAAAAAACAAAACAAAAAAACAGTAATTGATTAGAAAATACAATGCATCACATCTATTCACATCTATTTTGTTAAGCCTAGCTCCAGCCAAAACATTTTTTTTTTTGTTTTTTTGTAGACTGCTCTACCCCATTGCATCAGTTATTTTTGTTTTGTAGTATGCTGACATGTATTGGCAGTTTTGGACCACTACAATTTATTTTCTATATAGTCTGTCCTCCACTCTTGTTTAGTGCTAGTTAGTTCAGTCCTAGCTAGTCCAGTTTCTGCAGAGACAGGGCTTAGGAAAGTCATTGTCTTCACACACTTTAAAAGTTCTGTGTCTCATTGAAGAGTTAAGCTGCCTGTGGATGGTCACAAATCAGCAAGTGACCAAACTGTCCAGACTGACTAGGTATGTCAATGCATAAAGCTGCATTTAATAACAGAACATAGACTGCGATACTCAAAGAGGAACTTCACTGTTGTTTGGCATTAGAAAACAAATGTAGCCATCCCATCTAAAAATTGGTAAACTACAATATAATAAATGTTTGCTTTTGGATTGAATTCCTCTTGAACCATTTTAATACTATGTCATAGCCGAAGTATCTATGGACATCCTTCCAGAACACATCTCCAGCACTCCCCCTGGGGCGCACAACGGATGAACTTTGTGACTGCTATGTCCTTTGCTCACAGCTGATCACAGATTGAGGTAAAGGCCCTTTACCATGTGATCAGCTGTGTCCAATCACAGTTGATCACATGTAAACAAACTTGCCGGTTATCAGCATTCCATTCCTGACCAGCCGTCACAGTGTGAGGAGAGGAGAGCCAGTAACCGGCAAGGCTGACAAGGCACATATACACTGATAATCAAGGCACTGATCATCAGAGCCTTGATGATCAGCGCAGCCCCATCAGTGCAGCTTATTAGAGCCCGTCAATGCAGCCTATCAGGTCCCATCTGTGCTACCTATCAGTGCCCTTCTGTGCCGCTTATGAGTGCCCATTTGTGCAGCTTATCAGTACCCTTCTGTGCTGCCTATCAGTGCCCTTCTGTGCAGCTTATCATTGCCCATCAATGCAGCTTATCAGTGCCCATCTGTGCTGCCTATCAATGCCCTTCTGTGCCGCCTATCAGTGCCCTTCTGTGCAGCTTATTAGTGTCCATCAGTGCAGCTTATCTGTGCCGCCTATCAATGCCCATTTGTGCTGCCTATCAGTGGCCTTCTATGCCACCTATTAGTGCCCTTCTGTGCAGCTTATTAGTGCCTATCAGTCCAGCTTATCAGTGCCACCTATCAGTGCCCATTAATGCAGCTTATCAGTGCCCATCTCTGCTGCCTATCAGTGCCCTTCTGTGCAGCCTATTAGTGTCCATCAGTGCAGCTTATCTGTGCTGCCAATCAGTGCCTATCTGTGCTGCCGAGCAATGCCCTTCTGTGCCACCTATGAGTGCCCATCTGTACTGCCTATCAGTGCCCTTGGGTGCCGCCTATCACTGCCCTTCTGTGCAGCCTATTAGTGCCCATAAGTGCAGCTTATCAGTGCTGCCTATCAGTGCCCATAAATGCAGCTTATCAGTGCCCATCTGTGCCCCCTATCAGTGTGCATCTGTGTTGCCTATCAGTGGCCTTCTGTTCCACCTATCAGTGCCCTTCTGTGCAACTTATTAGTGTCTATCAGTGCAGTTAATCAGTGCTGCCAATCAGTGCCCATCAATGTAGCATATCAGTGCCCATCAATGCAGCTTATCAGTGCCCATCTGTGCTGCCTATCAGTGCCCATCTGTGCTGCCTATCAGTGGCCTTCTGTGCCACCTATCAGTGGCCTTCTGTGCAGCTTATTAGTGCCTATCAGTGCAGCTTATCAGTGTCGCCTATCAGTGCCCATCAATGCAGCATATCAGTGCCCATCTGTGCTGCCTATCAGTGCCCATCTGTGCTGCCTATCAGTGGCCTTCTGTGCCACCTATCAGTGCCCTTATGTGCAGATTTTTTAGTGCCTATCAGTGCAGCTTATCAGTGTCGCCGATCAGTGCCCATCAATGCAGCTTATCAGTGCCCATCTGTGCTGCCTATCAGTGCCCTTGTGTTCTACCTATCAGTGCCCTTCTGTGCAGCTTAATAGTGTCCATCAGTGCAGCTTATCTGTGCTGCAGATCAGTGCCCTTCTGTGCTTCCTGTCAGTGCCCTTGGGTGCTGCCTATAAGTCCCCTTCTGTGCAGCTTATTAGTGCCCATCAGTGCAGCTTATCTGTGCTGCCTATCAGTACCCATCTGTGCTGCCTATCAGTGCCCTTCTGTGCTCGTCAGTGCCCATTGTTGTAATGCTCATGCATACTGGCCTAACGCATAGCTGTGTGCTTAGCAGCCATTTTGTTCAGGCCACAAGTTTTCCATTCCATCTTCTCCTTCAGCTTATACAATCCACAACCTCTTCATACTAGACACCTCTTATCAATATCCCAACACCCCTCCAGGGCCCATAAAAGTGTCTGACTCAGTGCTTCAGTGACTAGAAAAGTTAACAGACTTGGGTCGTAAATACCAATACCGTAGCTGGAATCTGTACAATACACATTCTGTCTCTCAGTAGAATCCATCATTCCAGTAAATTCCCTAACTCCTGGAAATAATAATAGCACAGCCATATTATGGACATATTTACTTTCCTCAGATAATTTGTAATGTTTCAAGTCCAGACACCTCTATGTCAGACCATATGTGGAACCACTGGCACCCCTAATTCTTCCTAGGTAAAATAGACCTCGGAAACCTGCCAAATTTATATTTGTTTTGAAGCGAATTTAATGCCGGACCATAATATGGATGTTAGATATGAGTACTTATCACAAACTGTACCTGGGATATAAACTTGGTGACCTCCCAGTGACCAACCCTCAGACGCTTAATTGGTCAGATGGTCTCTGTCAACACTCCTTTGATCCCAAATAAAAATGGAATCCCAAGACAGTTTGACAGTTCTCCTGTACCATCAAATCAGGAACATCTGCCAAGTTTGAGAACCGATAATACCTGGCTCATCAACTAAACTCCGATAACACCCAGGACACTGCAAGTATACTTACTTCTCAACTCTGTTTTATTCTCTGTTGCTGTGTTATGTCTTTATTTCTTTGAAATACCTTTTTTTTTTTCTGTAAATATTTTATTTGCACCAATTTCGCTTTTTCATTAATAAAACCTAATTTTAAACATTGTTAACCTTATTCCTAAGCTTTTAATGGAAGCGAAAAAACGAATCTGTCTCTTAAAGAGTGCTGCTGTATAAGGTAAATCCTATGAAATACCTGTCTGTGGTGATGGTGTGGTTACAGACCATTATTCTAAAATCATAATTGGTATTGCTGAAATCACGAGTTCCTCCTGCTCGGTCCAAGGGGGTGGTGGTAGCTAAAAGGTTAATTGTTAATTAAGGTTGCCAAGTGACAATCGCTCTAAGGCTGCTGGCACCTAGACTGTGGTCCCCCAAGCTGGAAAATCTTTGTGCAGGGTGCAGCTAAGGGAGGAATTGTTATGCAAGTGGCCAGTCTTTTGTCACAAGTTGTTGAGAAAGGCAGGGGTCTGATACCCACGTCTGTCACAC
This sequence comes from Pelophylax lessonae, assembly GCF_965119305.1. NCBI lineage: Eukaryota > Metazoa > Chordata > Amphibia > Anura > Ranidae > Pelophylax > Pelophylax lessonae. The sequence goes on along the minus strand of NC_138769.1, from coordinate 700,681,799 downwards.
CCAGCAGTGCCACCTCATCAGCGCAGCCTCATTAGTGCCCATCAGTGCAGCCTTATCCGTGCACCTCAGTGCAGCCTCACCAGTGCCCATCAGTGCAGTCTCTTCAGCGCTCATCATTTCCACCTCATCAGTGCCCATAAATGCAGCCTCACTAGTGTCCATCAGTGCAGCCTCACCAGTGCCCATCAGTGCAGTCTCTTCAGCCCCCATCAGTGCGGCCACATCAGTGTCCATCAGTACAGCCTCATTATGCCCATCAGTGCACATCAGTGAAGAAGACAATATACTTACTTGCAAAATTTTATAACAGAAACTAAGAAAAACTTTTTTTGTCTAAATTTTCGTTCTTTTTTTGTTTGTTTAGCAAAAAAACATTTTTATAATAAATACCACCAAAAGAAAGCTCTATCTGTCGAAAAAGAAATTATAAAAATTTTGTATGGGCACAGTGCTGCATGACCGCGCAATTGTCATTCGTAGTATGACAGCGCTAAAAGCGGAAAATTGGCCTGGGCAGGACATTGGTGAAAGTGCCCAGTATTGAAGTGGTTACTATCCAAATGTAAGAAAAGGTGGGGGAAGAAGGCAAAATTAAAGTTCATTTAGGGGTCTGCTTTAAAGTGATACTAAGCACACTGTTTAATTTACATTACCCCTTCTATTTATGTATACAGATGATGGCACTGTAATTATTTTAAATAAAATAAAAACATTTAATCACCTGTTTTCATGACCAATATACAGGTGTCATGTGACCCAGCTCTTTCCCAGCCCGTCCGTAGGGAAACAGTGGCAGGAGGAGCTGCGAGTCCTCAGCTACCGGTCACAGGTTAAAAAAAAAAAAAAGCTGGTAAAATTAAAGTTGTTATAAAGCTTTTGTTTTTTTTAAATAAAAATAACAAACATGCCTATACTTACTTGCTCTGTGCAATGGTTTTTGGATGGTGTAGCCCAGATCCTCTTCTTCTGGAGTTCCCCGCTGGTGCTCCTGGCTCCTCCTCTATATCAGATGCCCCTATTGAAAGCCGCTTTCCCTGGGGGCACTTGTGCGTGCTCATAGGGATTTTGGGTGAATACCAGCGCTATGGAGCCTTCAGTATGTATCAGTAATGTTTAGAGGTGGTGATGAGCTGCCGCCAACCTGCCACTGAGGCAGTAAGTGATAGGAAAGTGCAAGGTGTTGGTGCTAGGCGCTAGCACCAAAAAATATTGCTGTGCGTTTTTTAAACTGTGCACATAAGAATGTGTTGTGCGTTGTTATATGAAACATGTGCTGTGCAATAAAACCATATGCCGTGCGTTTTTTAAAACATATGCCGTGCGTTTTTTAAAACCAACTTATGTTAAAAACAATGCGGTGCAAGCACTGATAATATCATCATAAGGTGCATATGTGCATATATTAGAATCATATAGTGTCACCACTTGGGTAGTGATGACGTCGTACTGACGAAACGCGTAGGGCGTGGCTTACTACGTCATTACGTCACTTCCGGTAGCGGTGGTTCAGGCTGGTGGAACGCGGAAGCGGAACAGCCCGACGGACCCTGCATGCCTGATAGTGAACTCCTTACATGTGAGTGGATACTACACCTGTTTTTTACCGTGTACAAGCTATACAACGCAATGGAGGCTATTTCTTGTTGCAGCAAATGAGGGGATCGAGCCTAGCAGAACAAGAAGTGCGGTAAGCAATTGCACCTAGTGGAGATCCACGGGATGTTTATCTTTTCCCATTGTATAGAGCACTGTGTACTGGGTAATTGATATATCGGCTCACAAAGCACTAAAGCACTACCCAAGTGGTGTTCCTCTTATTTAGGAATACAGGTCTCTGTGTTCATTCCATAAGTCCATCTCCCACACAGTTAGAAAGCACCCCCTAGGGACACATTTAACCCTTTGATCGCCCCTAGTGTTAATCCTTCTCTGCCAGTGTCATTATTACAGTAACAGTGCATATTTATAGCACTGATTACTGTAGTAATGTCACTGGTACCCCCAAAAGTGTCAAAAATGTCAGTAAGGGGTCAGATCTGTCCGAAGCAATGTCGCAGTCCCACTAAAAATCCCTGATCGCCGCCATTACTAGTAAAAAAATAAAAATAAATAAAAATGACATAAATCTTTGCCCTAGTTTGTAGACGCAATAACTTTTGCCCAAACCAATCAATGTACAGTTATTGGAATTTTTTTAACCAAAAATATGTAGCAGAATACAAATTGGCCTAAAAATTATGAAAAAATTTGATTTTTACATTTTTTTTTATTGGGAATGTTATATAGCAGAAAGTAAAAAATATTGTTTTTTTTTTTTTTTTCCCCAGAATTGCCGCTCTTTTTTTGTTTATAGCGCAAAAAATAAAAATCGCACAGGTGATCAAATACCACCAAAAGAAAGCTCAATTTATGGGAAAAAAATACATCAATTTTATTTGGGTACAGCGTCGCACGACCGCGCAATTGTCTGTTAAAGTAACGCAGTGCCCAATCCCAAAAAATGGCCCGGTCATTAAGGGGGAAAATGTTCCGGCCCATAAGTGGTTAAACTCGTCAAAGCCAAAGTCATATCCAAGTTGCACCCATCCAATGTTGCATCAAAGTTGCACTCCAAAGTTGGCGCAACTTTGGAGTCGTACAAGTGTGAAAGGGGCCTTATGCTGGCTATACACTAGCCGAAAGATCGTTCGAAAATCTGTCATTTGGTCCGATCGTTCGTTTTTCATCCAGTTAACCACTTTAGCCCCGGAGGATTTGGCTGCTCAAAGACCAGGGCCTATTTTGAGATTCGGCACTGCGTGATTTTAATGGACAATTGTGCGGTCGTGCGACGCTGTACCCAAATGAAATTGACGTCCTTTTTTATCCATAAACAGAGCTTTCTTTTGGTGGTATTTGATCACCTGTGTGATTTTTACTTTTTGCGCTATAAACAAAAAAAGAGCGACAATTTTGAAAAAATAACAATATTTTTCAAATTTTTTATATGAAATTCTCAACAAAAATGTAAAAATCTAAATTTTTTAACATTTTAGGCCAATTTGTTTTCTGCTACATATTTTTGGTAAAAAAAAATCGCAATAAGCATATTTTGATTGGTTTGCGCAAATGTTATTGCGTTTACTAACTATGGTAAAGATTTATGTCATTTTTATTGGTTTTTTTTAACTAGTAATCGTCGGCGATCTGCGATTTTTTTGAGGGACTGCGACATTGCCGCAGACAGATCGGACCCTTGACTGACATTTTTGACACTTTTGGGGGTACCAGTGACATTACTACAGTAATCAGTGCTATAAATATGCACTGTTCCTGTAAAATTACACTGGCAGGGAAGGAGTTAACTTTATTGGTGATCAAGGGGTTAAGTGTGTCCCTAGGGGCGTGATTCTAACTGTCAAGGGGCGTGGCTTGTTATATCATAACAGAGACATATGATCCTACATAGCAGGATCGCATAGTCTCTGTCATGATCTAAGGGAGAATGACAGACGGCTGTATTTACATCTCTGCGGGAGATCGCGAGTGGCCGGCGGACATCGGAGCCACCGGTCACTCGCACGGGGATGTCAGGGAACGAGCAGGGGCAGCAGCGCGCCCCCTAGAGACTCGTGGGCGAGTGACGTACCGGTACGTTACTCTGCCCTGGAGGGGCTGACCGCCGCCGTATATAGTCGTGCGGCGGTCGGCAAGTGGTTAATGGGCACAAATAGGAAATCGTTTTTAACTTTTCAGAGCCAAAAAATCGAAGGAACAATTTTGAAAATCCGCTGACCGAACAAGAAAACAAACGATAAATTGTAAGGTTAATGTGTTTCTCGGCCGACCTGTTTGCACTCGGCATATGTGGCAAACTGGATTCACTTATGTCCATTGAACGATTTATCGTTCGAAATTCGGTCATTACATGATGGCACGATCGTCTGCTCTCACGGCCGATTTTTCGTTTTTCAAAAAATGAGTTCCCCTGATATTTCGGCTAGTGTATGGACAGCTTTAGAGTCACTGCTGCAGGTGTAGTATTGCAGGCAAGTTTGCATCAACACACGCTATGGTGATACCCATGTGTCAAAAAATGTGGATCTAAACTAAAATCTAAATCTAAAATTGAATGGACAAAAGAGAGAAAAAGAAAAAAATGATACATTACTGACAATACATTTATTGAATAAAAAGATCTACATCATAACGTAAATTCAAACCTGAAGGCATACTGGTTTGGAGGTTAAAAATCCACCAACTCTCTCTCTCTAGGAGCCTTCGATGGATATCTCCTCCACCAGATTTTTTTTTTTTTTTTTTCCATTAAAGTTTTTATTTTCGTGAAAATTGAAAAGTACAAGTTAAGCGTAATATAACACAATAAAAGAGAATTTTACAAAAAAAATTCGGCAGTACAGGTTAACAAGAAACAGAAGAGAAATTGGGCACACCTGAAGTGTTATCACCGACTGTCACATCCCTGGAAGGTGATAAGGAGACCAGAGCAGAAATTAAAGGAGGGCCAAACATAACAGAGGGCACATCAAGGTATCAGTTGTTGGGCCCAAGGATCCAATTCTAAATCAATCTTTTGCTTACATAGAGGAATAAACTGTTGGTCAAACTTAGTGCAAAAGTAGCTGAATCGTGGATACCATAAGTAGCAAAGTAAGGTATCAATATAGAGTAAAACATATCATAATATAGTCAACAGTTACAAAGCTTTCAGACAAGTGATGAGATTTGGCCAGTTTAGTTTGAATGGGACAAGGTATGTGAATCAAAATGCAGAATGTTGTTGGGATCCATCCTTTACAGGAACTCCTTCATTCAGACAAGGGAAGGGATTCAGGTGTGACAGCGGGAGTAGCATATGTAGGGAAAAAGAGAGAAAAGAAAGAGAGAAAGTAAGGGGGGTGGTGAGGGGGGAAAAGCAGGGACCTCCCTCCCCCCGGGGTACAGCATCAGTATAGATCCAGAAGAACGATTTGAATTTTTAATTTACATCTTTTAGGAGGAGGACATAACCGAGTTATAGGACAGAGACTTTTTGAAGTTAGACCAGGCCTGCCATTTTGTTGCGAAACATGAGAAGGAGTCGTGAGCGACGCTAATCAATTCCTCCATTTGCTCAATATGATTCAGTCTATGAAACCATTCCTTGATGGAAGGAATCGTGGTCGATCTCCAGTGACATGGGACACACAACTTAGCCGCTGTAATCATATACATGGCCAGTGATTTCCTGTAGTTGTGTCTATGTGAAGGTGTCCAATGCAGCAGATATTGCATTGGAGAGAAGTCCAAGTCAGACGAGGTAGCTTCTTTGATCAAGTCGTGGACTTTCGTCCAAAAGGGTCTGAGAGCTGAGCAGTCCCACCAGATATGTAGTATGGTTCCCTGTTCTTTATTGCATCTCCAGCAGACATTTGGGACAGTAGGACAGAACTTGTGAAGTCTATCCGGGGTTTGGTACCATCTGGTTAGGATTTTATATCCATTTTCTTGGATAGTAACGCTAATTGAGGCTTTTTGAATGATCTGGCAAACAGCGGACCAGTCCATTTCTGTGAGAGCGAGATCCAGGTCTCTGGACCAAGCCTGGACGAAAGATGAGGAAGAGATTGGCGGAGGGGATAGTAAGATGCGATACAGGGCCGAGATTGTGTGTCTCCGTGGGCCAGGTTTCTCACAGAGGACCTCAATCCCGGTCAGAGGCCTCGTCCAGTCAGATAGAGCTCGCCGGTGGGTCAGAAAATGGCGAATTTGGAAAAATATCCAAAGCGGGATTGAGTGAGGTTGAATATTTTGATTGATCTCCTCCCAGGACAGGGGAGATCCCTTATGAAAGAAAAGTCTAGCTGGAATTCTTACGCTAGGCCAGATATCTTGGAGGAAAGAATCAGACATTCCCGATGGGAAAGCAGGGTTCCAGCGAAGGGATGTTAAGGGGCCAGCTGCCAGATTTATTTTCTTGGCCTTGCGCCACACGCTGTGCAACTTTAATGGGGGGGCTATGAGAGGATGGCCCCTCAGGTCCTCCTCTAGCACCGAAAATGGGAGCCAGGACAGAACCTGTAGAGGAACAGTCGAGAATGCATTTTCCAGCTTAATGACTGCTTTAGTGGATGAATGAACATTCCAATCTACCAGTCTAGTTAATATACAGGCCTTATAGTATGTTTGAAGGTCCGGAAGACCTAGGCCACCACTTTCTTTGGGAGACGTCAGTTGGACATATCTGATCCGAGGTCTTTTGTCGCCCCAGACAAATTTCTGGGAGCATGACTTGAAAGACGTAAAGAAAGAGTTTGGGAGTTGGATTGGGACTGTTTGGAATAGGTATAGGAATTTCGGTAATATTGACATTTTGAGAAGGGAGGCCCGTCCGAACCAGGATACCTGTATAGCCTTCCATGACTTAAGTGTGTCATTAGCAGAGTTGAGGATTGGTAGGTAGTTCAGTCTGTAAAGATCCGACAGATTTCTGGGAATCAAGATCCCGAGATATGGAATGGATTCAGCAACCCATTTGAATGGAAAATTTGAGGAGCATCGCGTGACTTCCGATTGGGGAAGGGATATATTTAGGGCAAAAGACTTGGTATAATTGATTTGTAAATAAGAAAGAGATTTGAAGAATTCCAGATCGTGGAGCAGGTTTGGGAGCGAAGTATGGGGTTGAGATAGGAAGAGTAACATGTCGTCCGCAAACGCAGCGATTTTATGAGAAGAGCCCGCTATGTCAATACCCTTTATATTCGTATTGGCGCGTATCATATTCAGAAAGGGTTCAACTGAAAGGATAAACAAAATAGGTGAGAGGGGGGCACCCCTGACGGGTTCCATTGGATAGGTTGAAGGCGTCCGATAGGTGGCCATTGACCCTGACCCTGGCTGTCTGATTCGTATAAAGGGCTCGAATGTAGGAAAGCATCCGAGGCAAAATGCCCACAGACTCCAGGGTAGTCAGTAGATAATCCCAGGCCACTCTATCGAACGCCTTTTCGGCGTCCAGGGAGAGGAAGAACCCTGGAACACCACGAGTAGTGAGCCAGTGGTGTATGTTTAGGGCTCTCGTGGTATTGTCCCTAGCCTCCCTCCCGGGGACAAAACCCGCCTGATCAAGAGAAACCAGCGAAGGAATGTACGGCAGGAGGCGATTCGCGAGTATCTTGGCGAAAATCTTGATGTCGACATTCAAGAGAGAGATTGGGCGGTAGTTCCCAACCACTGCAGAGTCTTTGCCCTCCTTGGGAATCACCGTAATGTGGGCTTCCAGCAGAGTGGAGGAATGGTGAGAGGTGTCAGCCAAGGTTCGGAACGCTCTAAGGAATTGTGTTTTAAGAAGATCTGAGAACATACGATAGTAAGATAGTGAGAATCCGTCCGGCCCAGGACATTTACCAGGTTTCATCTCTTTAATTGCCCTATCGAACTCCTCCTCTGTCAGGGGTGATTCCAAGACAGAGGCATCCGAGCGTGAAAGGGGGGGAGGGCAATGTTTCTCTAAGAAGGATTTCATCTTCTGTAGGCGGGTGGAGGGGGACAAAGGGTGATGAAGTGAGGGTTGTAGATTGTAAAGAGAGTGGTAAAGGGATTCAAACTGTTTAGCAATGGCTTCGTTTGAACAGTGAGTCATGCCCGCGTTATCCTTTATGAGGTGAATGTTGGTCGACGTTTTCTGTACCTGGACTGCTCTAGCCAGCAATCTACCGCTTTTGTTACCTTGTTCGAAAAAAATCCTCCTACTCAACGCGAGTCTACGGTGACTCTGTATGTTGAGGATGTCTCTAATCTCTTGTCGGGTTTTTGTGAGCTCAGATAAGGTATCTTGGGCTAGAGAAAGTTTATGAGTTCTTTCAAGAGCACCCAGTTTGGTAAAGAGAGACTCTAGAGTGGCTTGCCTGACTCTCTTTTGGGCGGCTGCTAGTGAGAGGAGTTTCCCCCTGAGCACACATTTATGAGCCTCCCATTGGCCAATTGGGGATGAGTCAGGTGTATCGTTTTCTGTAAAAAATGTGGATATTGCTTCTTGAACTTCATCCTTTATCTTAGGGTCCCTCAAAAGGGAGGGGTTCAGACGCCAGGATTTACGCCTAGTGTCCGTGCTTGGGAATCGGATCGTCATTGATATGGGATTGTGGTCAGAGAGAACCCTGGGTTCGATAGAGGTGGAAGCTAGGAGGGGAATATCTGGTTGGGAAATGAAAAAATAATCAATTCTAGAGAATTTGTCATGGGGGGCGGAATAAAAGGTGTAATCTCTACTGTCTGAGTTTAGAATTCTCCAGGAGTCATGGAGCCTGAGTTTTTGCAGTTGCAGAGTTATTTGACGCAAAGCCCGGAAAGGGAGTACAGAGGAGCCAGTAGACGAGTCCAAATGGGGGTTCAGGGGGGCATTGAAGTCCCCTCCTAATATCAACATCCCCGAGGCAAAGTCTAGTAGCTCTTGACTCATTGAGCGGAAAAAGGGAACCTGTTTGGAGTTGGGGGCATAAATGTTCGCAATGGTTATTGGTCTTGAGTTCATTTTCCCCTTAACAAAGAGGAACCTGCCCTCAAGATCGCGTTTAACGTCAGTAACCTGGATGTCTACCTGTCTTGAGAGTAGTATGGAAACTCCTCTAGTTTTAGAGCCGACTGTAGGAGCGTGGAAAGAAGTCGGAAAATTTTTGTTCGTTAACTTGGGGACTTCACCTTCTTTAAAGTGTGTTTCCTGAATCGTGAGTATATGGGCACGCATTCTGTGAGCCTCAGCTAATAGTTGTGACCTCTTCTCCGGAATATTCAGCCCTTGGGCATTGATTGAAATTAATTTGCATGATTGACCCCGGGGGGAAGGAGGAATGTTCTGCATGATTAAAGGAAAGAGGGGGGAGATTAAGAAGGATTGAGGGGGATGGATAGAGTGATAGGGTGGGGGGAAAGGAAAGTAGAGGGGGCGGGTTGAAGTGGAGAGAGCTCAGCAGGGGCAAAAGTGAGCCAAATGTGTTAAACACTTATGCCTCGGGCCTCTCACAATAAGGGGGGGTTAGGCAGAAAATAGGGCTCAGGAAAAGCTGCAAAAAGGGGAAAGAGATAGGTGAAAAAATGGATACTAGGGTCAAGTGTAGGCAAGAGAGAGAGAGTAGTTATAGGGTTGGAAAAGGAAACAAGTGGACCCCGCAGAGAAGGCAGGTTACAAGTGGTCCGCCTGAGATCTGTGCGGGGTAGAAACAATACAAATTGTATTACGGGTCAACAGTAACTGGGAGTCACCGTTGTGTTGGAGAGTGTGTATGACAGTCGGTCACTGACCAGACAGAGAACTGTGCATGAGGTGGGGGAGTGCTAAAGAAGCAAATTTTTGGTGTACAATGGAACGACAAACTGGCCAAAACTCACCATGTTCACACCGACGTGATCAGTTCGGCAATCTTCTAAAAGGATCTACTATAAAGGACAAGAAGACAAAGTGCGATTGTCAATTATATATAAAGAAAAAAGGCAAAATTTCAATGATAACAGAGGGATTATAACGCTCCCCAGCGAGTGACTCCACCTGATTAACTATAAAAGTGAAAGAAATTTCGAAGTGTCAATATGGATAGGAACAAGGAACAACCTCGAGACTTTAAGGAGAACTGGGTACCAGCTAATCTACCCACTGCTCGCCTCACCCATACCTGGTATCTATATTAGTCTGAACGTGGCAGGATGTTAAGCAAGTTAGGATCCCCCTCCCCCGGACAGAGCCCCCCAGCACCCCGCCAACCCATGAGGGATGGCGGGGTGCAGTACTAGAGAATATGTAATTCCGTACAGGTTGGGATTGGTGAGAATGTTGACAACAGGCAACAAGCCGGGTTTAGGTAAATGATGGGGTCACATACGGAATATCAACATGGTTAGACACGCTGCTCGGAGGTATGACAGAAAGACCACTTGCACGGCTTGTGCATGTTACCGTTATGTAAGGGTATCACTTTCCGGGACCCCCTCATTGTTATAGAAGCTAGAGTGTACAAGCAGTGCACCATCTATGCAGTGTCATTGCCGTGATTGTCATACAAGCGTGTCGGTTAGACTATTTGGGTTCCCAAGTTTTTGCGCCCATCGCAAGACTCAAGAGTAATGAATAAGGCATGAATCAATAGAAAATAAAACAAACGGTGTGGGGTCAAGGCTCTGTATTTTTATAACCTTATGTCTATGTTACCGTGCCAATTATAAATTTCCTGAATGTGCCTGAGCACATGCCTGTGTACATCACATTCATTCTGCCCTGAACCACTCAAAGGAATCAAACAGGCACATTGAGCATCTCATGTTACTCATCTAACCAACGAGCAGACTGTATCAATTCACGCATGAGCCCATAGCCCATCTCACACATAGAAGTAAGGACTCCTAGTACTTAATCCCTACCCACATATATCAATTGGAGAATAGCATTATCACAGTAAATGGGGTAACAATACCTACTATCCCACCCCCTGACTACCCCCATGGAATCTGAAGGCATAAACAAAAGAGAAAGAGAAAAAGATAAAGTAAAAAAAAAAAAAAAAAAAAAGATGATCGTCCATATCCACCATTGTCCATGCAGGAGAACCAGGGGGGGGGCAGCGGGAAGAGGGGGATTCAATGGGCACGTCTCATCGGCTCCCCAGATTCATTACAGTGTCCGGTTTGAGTGGACAGATGGGGAGGATGCAGGGATCGGGATGAAGTTCCAGGACTGGGCAGGATCAGTACATAGTGCGTTTAGCAACCAGTTCTCAGTGTGTAGAGGTTCGGGTCCCCAGGGGGCAAGGAAAGGATCAAGGGAGGGGGAAGGGGGGAGCAGGAAGGGAGTAACACTCCTTGTACTTACAGAGTTGGGTGGCAAAACATAAGGGAGCAGGTGGGAATCTCACGGGGGATGAACTGAGTCATTTACAGAGTAAGAGGGCATCAAAATTCCGGGTGGTCTCCTCTTTCATTCGGAGAGCGGCGCGGGGTGCCAGCCTTGTCCCCTCTGGGTCTGGGCGAATTGGTGCTGGATCGGTGGCGAGTGCGTCTATTCTTGCGGCTCTGCCTCTGGGATTTCGGTGTTCCAGTTGTGGATACCTGGACCCAGGGATCCGGAGGAAAAAAAGAGCAATACCACTCCGGGAGGTCCATTTCAGGAATATCAAAAGCTGCGCAGAAAGCGGTGAGGTCATCCGGGGTGCGTAACGAAGCATTCCTGTTGCCGGAGGAAGCAAACAGACAGAAGGGGAAACGCCATCTATACGTGATTCCCCGGGTTCGAAGAACTTCCAGCAGGGGGCGCAGCGCCCTTCTGTTTTGCAAAGTAATGGCTGACAGGTCCTGAAATAGTTTCACCTCCGAGCCATTAAAGCGGATTGAGTCCCTAGATCTGGCTTTCCTCAATATGGCTTCCTTGAGCGGGAAACTGACCAGGCAGGCTATAACGTCTCTTGGGGGGGTCTAAGTCACCACCTCTGGGTCGAAGAGCCCTATGCACTCTCTCAAACTCAATTGGAGAGTCTTGCGGACGGTCCATCAGGTCATTAAAAATGTTGGTAAGGGCCGATTCCAGATCCTGAGGCTCGACTCTTTCAGGGAGGCCTCGGAGGCGAATATTGTGCCTTCTTCCCCGATTGTCGAGGTCCTCAATCTGGCGGTTGACTTCGATCATGTGAGCGATATGTGCGTCTGAGGAGCGCTGCAGTTGCCGGATGGCGGAGCCCTGTGTGGCGGTAGCTTTCTCTGTGTCATTCAGTCGAGCAGTGACCGATCTTAGTTCCGCTGTGAGCTCAGTTATGGCTGCCCCAAGTGTTTGCTTGATGTCCGAGGCGACATTTTGCAGATCCAGAAGGCTAGGAAGCGGGGTCGCCATTGAAGATGTAGAGGCTGACTGGGGCTGCATGGTAGCCTGAAGGCCTAAGGCGGGAGCCGGGGAGGCCGCGCGCTGCTCCAGAGTCTGTGATCGGAGCACTAATGGGGTACTCCCAAAGCCCGTCGATGGATCCGATGACACCCGGTTGGCTGAGGTGCTTCGGCCGGATCGAAGCATGGCAATTGACCGCTGGGAAATATGCGATAAAGCCGGTTTTTGTCCCCCTATGCACAGAGCTGCTCTATCAAGCGGCCATCGAGGTCCGGTGCCAAACCACGCCCCCCTCCACCAGATTTTTTATAACCCTTTCCAAACCATACAAACCAAATGATGTCATATTGCCAGACTGGACATATTTAGTGTTTGGACACATTAGCCAAATTTTTATTAATTTTTTTTATATTACCAAAACGAAAAATTTTATAGAAAAAAAAAAAAAAGAATTGATTGGCTCACCATTAATGATCCACATAACAAAACCGGAGGGTCTCACGCACCCGCATGATTTGCTTGGAAGCTGCCGTATAAATTTATTCAGTCTCATTTGTGCTTTATGAAAAGAGTGAAATAACCTTCTGATAAGAGGGGACACTGATTGATGATCTCAGTGCATATTAAACCAGTAATAGAGAGACTGACATCCCACCATTATCAAAAGGGCTGTGTCAGCTGTATTGTAGATGTCTGCTCCCCACATGGAGTACCTCCTCATTCAGCAGCATGCCACACTGCTATAGCAACCGCATCAAAATGCTAAGAATGTGCCAAAGAAAGAGGAATCATTAAACGCACCAAAACTTCCCAGCTTTGGAAAAAATATATAATATAATAAAGTACATAAACACTCCACTTTTGATGAAAATATGAATATAACATAATACTCCACTGTAAACAATGTTTTAATAAGGATTTGCTAAAGTGGAGGGTGACAGTGTAATGCTATGGCTGTGACAATGGTGCATAGCTCTATGCCATGGTATTGGAAGGTTCTAGCAGATCGCCCCCTAGGGGCCAGCTATGTGGCCTATTGGTCATTAACCACTTAAGGACCAAGCCTATTCTGACACATTTATTTATTTTTTTTCACAATATAAATTTTTAATGAGAAACAAATATAGTATATAACAAATAAATTAACAATAGCATAAAATATAAAAGTTCAAAAGTATAAAAGTTCATAAGCAGCGCTTGATAGAAGGGAAAACAACCACCACCTTCAGCGCGTCTGATAGCACACACCACCAACCTTTAATCTCTCAATCTCCTTACCAGAATGAAAATGAAAAAAGCAAGTAGCCAGTGTCGGCAGAGGATCAGCCCAATTATATGTCAGTCCCCAATTGCAGCTTTAAACGAATCAACAGGGATGGTGTAATCCGATATAACTCGTCCAGCCAGCAACTCAGATATAAACCAAGAGGAGATCTCATAGTGCAGTATGTTCAAAAACTTTTAACCTCTTGCTGACCACCGCACGAGTATATACGGCGGCGGTCAGCGTCTCATGGGCAAAGTGACGTATATATACGTCACTCGCCCGCGAGCCAATAGGCTCGTTCTCGGACACTCCAGCGCGAGTGACCGGCGGCTCGGATGTCCGCCGGTCACTCGCGATCGTCCATTACAGAGGGAGAAAGGCAGGCGGCTAATGTAAACAAAGCCGCCTGTCATTCTCCCTGGTGTAACTGCAGAGATCATACGGTCCTGCTATTTAGGATCGTATGTCTCTGTGGTTACATCAAAAGCCACGCCCCTTTACAGTAAGAAGCACGCCCCTAGGGACACATTTAACCCCTCCCTCTCCAATAAAGTTAACCCCTTCCCTGCCAGTGTCATTTTTACAGTAACAGTGCATATGTATAGCACTGATTACTGTAGTAATGTCAATGGTAACCCCAAAAGTGTCAAAAATGTCACGATCTGTCCGCCGCAATGTCGCAGTCCTGCAAAAAAATCGCAGATCACTGCCATTACTCGTTAAAAAAAAAAAAAAACACCAAAAATGACATAAATCTTTCCCTTAGTTAGTAAACACAATAACTTTTGCGTAAACCAATCAAAATACGCTTATTGCGATTTTTTTTTACCAAACATAGGTAGCAGAAAACAAATTGGCCAAAAATGTTGAAAAATGTTGATTTTTACTTTTTTTTTGGAGAATTTCATATAAAAAAATGTGAAAAATATTGTTATTTTTGCAAAATTGTAGCATTTTTTGTTTATAGCGCATGATCAAAAAATCGAACAGGTGATCAAATACCCCCAAAAGAAAGCTCTGTTTGTGGGGGAAAAAAAGAACGTCAATTTCATTTGGGTACAGCTTCGCACGACCGTGCAATTGTCCGTTAAATTCACGCAGTACCGAATCGCAAAATAGGCCCTGGTCAGGAAGGGGGTAAAATCTTCCGGGGCTTAAGTGGTTAAAATGTATTTGCAAACATACTTATAGAAGCAGATAAAATCCAAGCATTAAGGCTACATTCACATGTGGGCGCAGCGGATCACGGGGAGAATCACCGTGATTCTGCCCGCGATCCGGAAATCATTGCAAATCATGGGACGCCTGTGTAATGCCCGTGATTTGCAATGGCACCCCTAACGCTGTGCGATGTTGCCGCCATTTCCGCCGGCCGAATCGCGGTAACATCGTGCAAACAGAGTCACGGGACGCATGATGCCCAAAAAAGGTACAAGAGCTTCTTTCGTGCGTCGTGCGTTCCGCGATTCTGTTTGCGCGATGTTACCATGATTTGGCAGGAGGAAATCGCGGCAACATCGCACAGCGTTTGGGGTGCCATTTCAAATCACGGGCATTGCACAGGCGTCCCACGATTTGCAATGATTTCCTGATCGCGGGCAGAATCGCGGTGATTCTTCCCGTGATCCGCTGTGCCCACATGTGAGCGTAGCCTAAAACATTTCAGAAGTCCCGGGTCATTCAGCATGTGCGTGTCAGCGTGCCAACCTGATGCATTTCGGCCAATCAGCCGTCGTCTAGTATAAAATGAATTACAAGGTAATCAGGAAAGAAATGACAATACTCAAATCTTTGATGTTAAAGAAAGAGTAACATTTTCGTATTGTTTAACCACTTCTGGAGCGGAAGGATTTGCCCCCTAATGACCAGGTAATTTTTTGCGATTCGGCACTGCATTAATTTAATGGACAATTGCGCGGTCGTGCAACGCTGTACCCATATAAAACATGTCCTTTTTTTCCCCCACAAATAGAGCTTTCTTTTGGTGGTATTTGATCACCTCTGCGATTTTTATTTTTTGCGCTATAAACAAAAAAAGAGCGACAATTCTGGAAAAAAAAAAAAACAAAAAACAATATATTTCACTTTCTGCTATATGACATTCCCAAAAATTTAAAAATCAAACATTTTTAACATTTTAGGCCAATTTGTTTTCTGCTACATATTTTTGGGAAAAAAAATCGCAATAAGCGTATTTTGATTGGTTTGTGCAAAAGTTATTGCGTTTACTAACTACGGGAAAGATTTTATGTCATTTTTATTGTTTTTTTTTTAACTAGTAATGGCGGCGATCTGCGATTTTTTTTGCGGGACTGCGACATTGAGGTGGACAGATCGGACCCCTGACTGACATTTTTGACACTTTTGGGGGGACCAGTGACATTTCTACAGTAATCAGTGCTATAAATATGCACTGTTACCGTAATAATGACACTGGCAGGGAAGGGGTTAAATTTATTGGTGACCAAGGGGTTAAATGTGTCCCTAGGGGCGTGATTCTAACTGTCAAGGGGCGTTGCTTGTTAGATCATAACAGAGACATACGATCCTACATAGCAGGATCGCATAGCCTCTGTCATGATCTAAGGGAGAATGACAGACGGCTGTGTTTACATCAGCCGTCTGTCTTTCTCCCTCTCCTGCGGGAGATCGCGAGTGGCGGGCGGACATCAGAGCTGCCGGTCACTCGCGCGAGGATGTCAGTAAACGAGTGGGGGCGGGGTCGCGCCTCAGGCGGCGCACGCTCGCCCCTATAGGCTCCTGGGCGAGCGACGTACTACTACGTCGCTTTGCCCAGAAGCGGCTGACTGCCGCAGTAAATATACTGTAGGCGGTCGGCAAGTGGTTATATTTTACTATTATATCCCGCTGCCACTTTTTTGTTAACTTAATGGTCCCTTTTTCTTTTCCTGTGTCTACGCAGGGTACTTTGTTCTGTATTCTATATGGGCTATATTGACAGACACCTCACAGGTGTAGGCAAGAGTGGGCAATTTATTAACGACTTGCCGACCGCCTCCTATATTTACTGCAGCACGCAGCCGCTTACAGGCAAAGTGACGTAGTACTACGTCGCTTTCCAAAGAGCCCGCTCGTTCCCTGCCTAGCCAGTGCATGTGACCAGCGGCTCCGATGGCCGCCGGCCACTCGCAATCTCCCTCAGGAGTGGGAGAAAGACAGAGGGCTGATGTAAACACAGCCGTCTGTCATTCTCCCTGAAGTAATGACAGAGGCTATGTGATCCTGCTATGTAGGATCGCATGTCTCTGTGGTTACTTCACTAGCCACGCCCCCTGACAGTTAGAATCACGCCCCTAGGGACACACTTTACCCCTTGATCACTAATAAAGTTAACCCCTTCCCTGCCAGTGTCATTATTACAGTAACAGTGCATATTTTTAGCACTGATTACTGTAGTAATGTCACTGGTCCTCCCAAAAGTGTCAAAAATCGCAGATCACGGCCATTACTAGTTTAAAAAAAACCCATAAAAATGACATAAATCTTTCCCGTAGTTAGTAAACGCAATAATTTTTATGCTAACCAATCAAAATACACTTATTGCGATTTTTGTTTACCAAAAATATGTAGCAGAAAACAAATTGGCCTAAAATGTTAAAACATTTTGATTTTTACATTTTTTTTTTGAGAATTTCATATAAAAAATGTGAAAAATATTGTTATTTTTTCAAAATTGTCATTCTTTTTTTGTTTATAGCGCAAAAAATAAAAATCACACAGGTGATCAAATACCACCAAAAGAAAGCTCTGTTTGTGAGAAAAAAAGGATGTCAATTTCGTTTGTGTACAGCGTCGTACGACCGCGCAATTGTCCGTTAAAGTCACGCAGTGCCGAATCGCAAAATAGGGCCTGGTGCAGCCAAAGCAGCCAAATGAGCAGCCAAATCCTCCGGGGCTGAAGTGGTTTATATTATAAGCCTTGATTTATGCTTCTTATAACTTATGGGTGATGTCACCGCCTAGGCATTCCATCCATTGTCGGTGATCTCTCTTCTCCACTGAAGCCGGCTACTGGGGAGATCACATGACCGGACCGGACCAGAGCGGAGGGTTCTGAGAATAGGTAAGTATACAGTATGCATCTTCCTTCTACAGCAGGGTAGTTAGAATAGGAGTTAGAAGGTAGGCGAGAGCAAATTCAAGAGTAGATAGCTATAGTCTGGTATTCCAATTTAATGAAGGATCATGTGCCCTCCTTCTGGAGGGGAGCCAGGGGTTAGGTTTGTTCCTCCTTGCCCCAACAATGGACTACTGTCATGTACCTGCGGAAGAGTCTGACATGACAAGGAAGGCCTTTCTTACACTTCTGACTCGGGAGCAGACAGGTAGCACAGAAGTACAGAGTGGCGCAACCTCTCCGGATCATGCAGGGGAAGACCGTAAGTAGACCACAGCGAAGCAGCAGTGCCGCATGGACACCAGTGAGCAGGAGATAGGAGCAGGCTGGCACTGGAGATAGCAGACAGGCAGTGAGCCATCACCAGTGGAAGATATATAAAGAAGGCCCCTGCACTATCATGTAAGGAGGTAGTGTATTATAAATATAAATAAGGGATAGCTGCAGCTCCTTGTTCAGCCTTACCAGAAACTGAATAAAAATAGAAAGAAGATAGACAGTGAAGCTGCGCTTTACCAACAAGTGTGAAATAAAGCGTGAATAGATGAATAAATATAAAGTGCTTGCAATACAAAGTGGTATCAGTGCAATAGAAATAAGAATAAAATAGGTGACAAATTACGTGACAGTGGATCAGAGGCATAAATAAACTTGGATAAAAATCAAATCCGATAAATCTTGTGCTAAACCATATAAATAAATACATAAAAATATTGAAGTGTCATAAAAATGTTTTTTTTTATGAATGGATCACAACATAAAATTTCATTCAAGTGAATATATATGTCAGCAATCTTGAGTGATTCTCCCAATGTGTGTTCAAAAAGTGATCATAAGAGTGACTCCAGCACCAAATGATGAACGATGAACCAATATTGATAAAATTCTTCTGGGTGTACTACACCCTCACCTTACTGCTGTAAGGATACAGCATATGGAAAAAATTCTGGCAGTCTTGTACTCATTCAGGAGGGGAGCTGTAGAATCCTAAAGTGGAATATAGGCAGAGGCTCGCAGCAGGCAGTCCAGCAGCGATGGAGACAGAAGCAGAGTCAGGCGACCTGGGTCATACACAGGCAGACAGGTCAGGTGCAGATGGGTAGGCAGGAGCAACATCAGGATGCAGGCCAAGTTGATAACAGATTAGTGGATGAGCAGCAAGGGGAACAGGCAGAAATGTGGTCGGATGCTGGGTAACAGGTTGCAGGTATGCACAGGAAGCTGTAGAGAAAAAAGCACTGAAGCATAGCACAGGCTTAGTTTTAATAGCCCGCTTGGCAGAAATGCAAACAACAGATGCGCGCATGCACGCATGTGCACGAGCATGTGCGCAATATCTGTTCGCATGAACAGGAACATGAATTAGCCTGCACCTATGCACAGGACACTGTCTAGAAGAGCCAACCTGTCTGCTAGAATGTTCCTCCTGACAACCAGGGGCAGCCCGTCTATTAGGGGGCGCTGGGGCGCCGCCCCCCATCCATGCGTCCGGCCCCCTAATCTACATGCAGGGGCGCCGGACGCATGGAGTTCAATGGGGATTTTTTTTTTTTAAGCACCTGATTAGAGCCAGAGGCTCTAATAGGCTTCAGAAAAGGGTGGGCCCGGGGCGCAGAGCACTGCGCCCCGAACCCACCCAGTTGTGTGACAATAGCGAATGAATATTTGCTATTATCACACTGACTCGTCTCCCAGCCAATCAGGAAGCGGGTCGTGAGACCCCTTTCCTAATTGGCTAAATAGAGACGTGATATTACTGGCCATTGGCCAGGAAGAGAGAGGGGACATACGGCCGAGGAGAAGACACAGCGGCGCTCGGTGAAGGAGCAGGTAAGATGCTGGACAGCCAGCCATCCATCCAGCCATCCATCCTGGGAGGGGGGAGGAAGGAGGGAGGGGGTGGTAGAGTAGATTGCAGGCCAGCCATCCGTCCTGGGGGGGTGCGGGGGGGGTTGTTGGTTTTGCCGACGCCCCCCCCCCCCCACAATTTTTATTCACCAGCCGCCACTGCGGACAACTACATAGAAATTTGAGCAGGTAATGCTTTGCATGTCCTAAACCTCACCAGCCCTCTCATACGTTCACTTGACATGGTAATCTTTAGTTCACTCTCTCAGCTCTATATTGTGATGTGAACCTAGGGTTAATATGGCTACCCTGGTGTTTTGACAACAATTCAAGCCTTCAGCCATGTTAATCTAACGGTTGAAATCTATGAAGCCTACCTGACATCAATAATAGGTTTGTGTATCTAAAACAGGATGGTTCCTCAATTTTTACACCTCCCAACCAGTTCTTAGACAATAACATCTGCCTTTCTGTGGAGATTGGATCGAGGTGTTGGTGATACCTAGGTGGATATACAGTAAATTCTGGGGTATCATTCTGACTAGTGATCGACCAATATAGTTTTTTTAGTGCCGATACCGATACCCAGGGCTGCTGATAGGGCAGTACAGCCAGCCCTCCTGTACTGGGCCCAGGCCCCATCAGTTCAAAAGGGGGGCCCAGGCACCTGCTGAGCAGGAGGGCCAGCTGTACTACTTTACTGCAGACACTGATCCTCTTCTGCCTTCCCCTGCAATGCTGCCAGCTTCTCCTCGGCTCCCTTCCTTTCAGCTGTTTTGCAAGAGGATCAGTCCTAGGACCTGCACCCCCATCCCTCTGTTTTCTGGGCCCCCCTGTGCACCCCCTTTCCCCACAGCTTGGCCAGCTTCCCTCCTCTCCTGCCTGCAGGTGCTGCATGCACACAAGGGGATGTTTCAGGATGGAGAGCGGAAGAGGGAGGCCAGGAAACATGTCATATAATAATGATTTTAGTGTATTTTTAGCGAAAATATAATGTCATATTTTATTGGGGAGTGAGAGGGGGCAGGGCCCTGTCAGGCAGGCAGTATGGGGCCCCATGAATTCTAACAGCAGCCCTGCCGATACCGATATTTTGGTCATCGGATATCGGTATCGGCTGATATTGGCCGATATTTTCGGACATTTAAAATAATTTTTATTTTTTACTTTTATTACAGGTACTGTGGTGGAGGGATCTGGGGGTCTAAAAGACCCCAAACCCCTCCTCTGCACTTAAAAACATTCAAAACGCCAAGTTTGGCTGTTTTGAATGCTCACATTTTTTTGAATTTGCCGTGTTTGCCGAATTTGTCATGACATCACTTCCGGGATTTTTACATGGAGACCCGATCAGAGCCGAATGCGGCTTTGATCGGGTCTTCTCATCGACGGCCGTGCAGGTAGGATGCCCGGGTCTCCCGGTGGGATGAGAGACCCAGGCGAGCCGCGGAAGGCGGCGGGAGGGGGGAGACGTCCCCTCCCGCTCCTTGTAATGACAGCCGAGTGGCTTCTCAGCTGCATTGGTTGTCATTACCAGACAGCTAACCATTGGCTATGGACGCCGGTAACGGGGTGATGCCTCTAGCTGTAGCCATCACTCCGGTACAGCACTTTCCCTAAATATCGGCAATATCGGTAACCTCAGGGGCCGATTCCGATATATCGGGGAAAGTGCATATCGGCCCCCGATATATCGGCATTGACGATAATTGGTCGATCCCTAATTCTGACCCTCATGGAAACTAAAGAAGTGGCTTGGAGAAGCTACAAATATTTTCAATATTACAGAACCAGTACAGAAGAATGTGACCAACTGCTGCTAGAGAAGGTGGTACAAGTTACATAGTTACATAGTTACATACATAGTAGGTGAGGTTGAATAAAGACAATAGTCCATCCAGTTCAACCTGTGTAGGTGTGTGTGGCCGTAATCATCTCTCATAGCCCTGAATGTTCTGATCCTTGAGATGTACCTCTAAGAGTCTTCTGAAAGCAACCATACTTGGTGGTAGAGCATTCCATAATCTTGTAGCCCTAACAGCAAAGAACCCCCCGCGTTGCCTGAGGTTAAAACGCTTCTCCTCTAATCGCATTGTATGCCCTCGAGTCCTCATGCAATCCTTTTGACTGAATAGCTTTTTTTCTATGCTGAGATCACCTTTGAGATAGTTATAAATTGCTATCATGTCCCCTCTCAGGCGTCTCTTCTCCAGGAAGAATAAATCAAGCGATTGCAGACGCTCTTCATAATTAAGGTCCTCCAATCCCCTAATTAGTTTAGTTGCCCTTCTCTGGACTCTCTCCACCTCCAACACATCCCTCCTGAGGACTGGCGACCAGAACTGGACAGAATACTCCAGATACGGTCGGACCAGAGTTTTATAAAGTGGAAGGATTATAGTTTTATCTCTGGAATACATCCCTTTCTTTAGGCATGCTAATATTCTGCCGGCTTTGGCAGCTGCCGCTTGACATTGCATGCTGTTGCCCAATCTATCATTAACCAAGACTCCCAGATCTTTCTCCATTTTTGATTCCCCCAAAGGTTTCCCCCCCCTAACGTGTATTGTGTTTTTATGTTTTTAGTCCCCAAGTGCAAAACCTTACACTTCTCCACATTAAACCTCATTTGCCATGTCATTGCCCACTCTGTTATTTTGTCCAAGTTAAAAGTCCTTTGCCAGGTAAGACCTTTCACAAATTAGTATTTTAACTGTGGATTTCACTGTTTGTCAAAAGATCAGTATTAAGGAAAAAAAGATTTGAAATGAAATATAAGTATGCTGTGATTTGGGTTGTATGCCCCCTGGGAGCCCTTATTCATCAGGCTGATGTCACCTGGCAGCGTTTTCAGACGTTAATCAGCACACCACACATGGTGCTGGTACACTTTGTGACGCTGATCTCACAAGTGACAGGCATTGTTCCTGATTGATTCAGTTCAGGTAATGTGTGAAAATTGGCTGCATTCATGTATTGAAGTGATTCGAGTGGGAACCGAGGCGCTATCTTCGCATCATTATTACATTACTCAATCAATAAAGTACAATAAAGGTTTATGGCTCCCAGTGACTGATCCATTGTGGGTCCCCAGGGAGGAGAAGCAATAGTTTACATACTGTCAAGAAACCACCAGAAATTATTCATACAGTTTAATAAAGGGGGTAAAAAGATTAAAGTAGGCGCTGGTAACGGTGGGTGTGTAGATTTATTAAGGTGAGCGTTGTAATCTTATTATGGATAGTATATTATCAGGTGTGTCTATCGCATTTATAGGCTTTAGGCCCCTTTCAAACAGGCGGACGGTTCAGATCCGCCTGTCTGTTTTTTTGGCGGAGCTGAACGGTCCCCCCATGCATCTCTATGGGGCATCGGATGTCAGCGGAGACATGTCCGCTGACATCCGATCCGATCCATCAAATCTGGACGGATGGAAAACCTATTTTCCATCCGTCCAGCGGATCGGATGGGATCGGATGAGAACGGACCGACGGTCTGTTCCCATCCGATTCCCCCATAGAGATGTATGGGGCTCTGACAGCTGTGTCTCCACACACAGCGCGGAGAACAGCTGTCATTCTCCTGCTCAGCGGGGGATCGGCGGATCGATCCCCCGCTGAGAAAAACGGAGTCTGTCCAACGGACAGTGTGTGTGAAAGAGCGCTTACTCTGATATATATTATAATAATAATGATACTTTCCAAAGTGGGACAAGTGTATAAATGTGAGTTGAGCTCAAACCATATATATTATTGCATGTGAAATAATGTAGTATAAAATTGAAATTAAAACCCAATAATAAAATGATAGTAAATCATCTATCACAATATATGTGCAAACTTTGTAACTGTTGTGATGGCTAATAACACAATTATTGACAGTTGTGATTATTGCTAAAAAATGTAAATATAATCAATGTGCTGAATAATAATAATATCAATATCAATAAATATATATCTGACAGGAAAATCAATCATTTACAAAATTATTGTGCAGCTGGTGATAATAGTCCGTGCAATAGTAACTCAAATAAAATCTTCAGTGTGTTTTGTTCTCCAATTTGTGCTTTTGTGAGATAGGCAATCTATACTTCTTACCAGATGGCCTTAGGTCTCAAAGACCTAGATCACTTTTGATCCCTTTAAAGGATGGATCGGTCCTGCACCGAACTCCTCCACATCAGAAATAAGGCAGGTCTTTCAATGGGGCTGGATGCTGGTATACACAGGATTCCTTCAACCTCCTTCTCAATCAAGTTTAATAAAGGGACCAAAAACGTTGAGGAAGCCTGTCATTACACAAAATGCCTGTGTGAGATGGTACAGGAGTTCTTGCTTGGTGCTAATAGTTTTGGCCTTGGGAGTTGGGTGCTGCTAAAGCACAAGACACTAAAGCACCCCTCCTTTACCTGAACTCATAACAGTCAACCCAAACTTTAAAATGAGCCTTTAACTTCCCCCAACACCTTCGACCTAAATCCTGATCCTAACACCCAACACTAACATTTAATTCTGACCTTAACCCAACCACACATTCTTAACACCTACCCTTATCCTTTAAGTCCGATCCTAACTCTAACAACTGACCCTAACATTTAATTCAGACCCTAACTCTTATGTATAAATTCTGACCTTAACCAAACCAACCATTCCTAACACCTGACCCTATCATGTAATTCTAACCCAGACTCCAAAATGTAACTCTGGCCCTAACAATTATCCCTAACACCTGACCCTAACATTTAGCTCTGTCCTTAACCAAAACACTTATTCCCAGCACCTCCCCCTAACAATTAACTCTGACCCTAATATGTATCCCTAACATCTGACTCTAACAATTAACTCTGACCCTAACAATTAACTCTGACCCTAACATGTATCTCGAACATCCGACCGTAACATTTATCTCAAACCCTAACACTTATTCCTAGCACCTCACCCTAACATTTACCTCTAACCCTAACTTGTATCCCTAACATCTGACCCTAACATTTAACTCAAACCCTAACACTAATTCCTAGCACCTCACCCTAACATTTACCTCTAACCCTAACTTGTATCCCTGACATCTGAACCTAACATTTAACTCTAACCCTAACCTGTATCCCTAACATCTAACCCTAACATTTAACTCGAACCCTAACACATATCACCAACATCTGACTCAAACCCTAACAGGTATCCCTAACAAAGTTTCCTAACAATTCACTCAAACCCTAACACATATCCCTAACGTCTGGACCCTAACATTTAACTCTGACCCTATCATGTATCCCTAACATCTAACCCTAACATGTATCCCTAACATCTTATCCCAAAATTTAACTCTAACCCTAACTTGTATCCCTAACATCTGACCCTAACATTTAACTCGAACCCTAACACATATCACCAACATCTGAATCAAACCCTAACACATATCCCTAACATCGTTTCCTAACATTTCACTCGAACCTTAACACATATCCCTAACATCTGACCCTAACATTTAACTCTGACCCTATCATGTATCCCTAACATCTAACCCTAACATGTATCCCTAACATCTTATCCCAAAATTTAACTCTAACCCTAACTTGTATCCCTAACATCTGACCCTAACATTTAACTTGAACCCTAACACATATCACCAACATCTGAATCAAACCCTAACACGTATCCCTAACATCGTTTCCTAACATTTCACTCGAACCCTAACACATATCCCTAACATCTGACCCTAACATTTAACTCTGACCCTAACATGTATCCCTAACATCTGACCCTAACATTTAACTCCAACCCTAACCCTTGCACTTAACCCCAAAACCAGCCCCTAACTTTTACCTCTGACCCTAAAATGTACCCTTAATATCTGACCCTAACATTTAGCTCTGACCTTAACCAAAACACTTATTCCTAGCACCTCACCCTAACATTGAACTCTGACCATAACATGTATCCCTAATATCTGACCGTAACATCTAACTCAAACCCTAACACTTATTCCTAGCACCTCACCCAAACATTTAAGTCTAACCCTAACACTTATCCCTAACATCTGACCCTAACATTTAACTCCAACCCTAACTTGTATCCCTAACATCTGACCCTAACATTTAAATCTAACCCTAATACAAATCCCTAACATCTGACCCTAACATTTAACGCTAACCCTAACCCTTGCACTTAACCACAAAACCAGACCCTAACTTTTACCTCTGACCCTAACATGTACCCTTAACATCTGACCCTAATCTTTAACTCTGACCTTAACCAAAACACTTTTCCCTAACACCTGACCCTACCTTTTAACTCTAGTTCTTCCACATATCCCTAACATCTGACCCTAACATTTAATTCTAATGCTAACCCATACTCTTAAAATGGTTGTAAACCTAAATCTTTTACTTGCACCTATAGGTAAGCCTATAATAAGGCTTACCTATAGGTGTAATGATATTCCGCACTGGACATGTTAGTGGCCATGTTGTTCAGTCATAATAGGTCAGCCATGACAGTCTTGCAGAACAGTTATACACACAGCAAGATTATCTCTCTCCCCCACCTCATGTAATTCATGGAATGCATAGGTTTTACACTTCAAAAAAGCCGTTATCTTAATTGAGTCCTGGCAAGATGTCTGTTTCTTCCGTCCAGGCCTATCGTAAAACTTTGAAAAAATCAATTGAGGATAACCAGAACTAATGGGAGTCGTAAATAGCAATCAGCGAGCCCTGCCAATTCAAAACTTAACAAATACACACACAATGTATAAATGCAGACAGGAACATGACACAATAACAATAAGTATATATTTGGATGAGAAACGTCATACTGAATGAATTAAGACCATGCATGACCACCCTATCACATGTAGCACCCTCTTAGTTACTGTAGGTAGGTGCTAGGTAAAGCATATATTTGCTCCTGCTGCTTATCAGTGGAGCCTGATATATTAGGTTGCCTGTCACATGTTCTCAGGTGTGATTCACTGGGTCTGAGGGAGTGTCCCCACTGCATCCAATGAGGGAGCTTGTTGGACAGTGGAGGAAACCTGGCCAGTGACACATCATGTTTTATGGCAGTCCCAGTGGAAGGGCATTCTCGCAATCAACTGTATTTATGGAACTGACCATAAATACGAAGGGGACATGTGACAGGGCGTCTTTGGCGGGAAGCAGAGTCCCAGGAGGAGGTGGATGGTTGTCTCTCCTCCTTCAGTGTGTGAGGAAGGTGGTCTTAGATGGTCAGCCTAGTGAACCAGGTGTGGAGCTGAGCTGCAGAGGATCCAGAGTGCTGACGGTGGAGCTGCTGGCAGAGTCTTTTGGGAAAAACGGTGTCCGTGAGTACTGAGGGACCTGCCAAAGGGTCTGGCCCAGGAAGGGGGACCACTCCAGTGAAGTCAGGGGATCAAGGAGCTAGCTCATACGGAGAGTATTACAGTAAAGGGGGTGCCATGTAGAAAGCCCTGAAGAATAGGAACAAAGGGGGTGCCAGGAAGGGCCCTGAAGAGTGTTCTGCAGTACAGTCCAGCTTATCTAAAGCGGTTCATTTATTACTACTTCATCGCTATTGACAAGTTGACTCAAGTACAGTTAAACGTCCCAGCAATTTGTGCATAGTTTTTTCAAGCTGGAGTATCTCACTCATTCCCTTCTCCTATCCAAGTTCTCAAAAAAACAACAAAAAACCAAAACCCCTGTAAAGTCGCTAAAATATTGTGCTGTTGCTATGGGTAACCCAGGGAAACCTGTCACCAGCAGCTCCCAAGGGAGTAGTGCTACACACATATAGAATAGAAGATAGCTGTCAGATATTCCCTGGGTGACAAGTTTATCTGAGATATACTGTATTTGGTATCCCTGGATGCGAAATGACATGCTGAATGATAAACTATCAGTTTAAAGAATGCAACCAATACATATTTCAAGATCTGAATAGTGGTATAAAACTGTCCAAAGAGGAGGGTCCTGATACGGTGGTAACCCCAGGACAGCCCATTGCCACTCCGTTTTCATTGGTCAGGGGCATCTGTCAACACCCCTTTGATCCCAGAGAAAAAAGGAGACCCCTAACCAGTGATGAGTTCTCATGGTAACATCAAAGAAGGAACATCTATCAAGTTTGAGAACTGATCACACCTGGCTCATCAATTGAACTCTGATAACACCCAGGACATTGACTGCAAGTATTCTTCTGCATTAATTCTACCTTCTTTTTCTAATTGCTGAATTATGCCTCTATTTCTTTAAAACACCCTTTTTTCTGTAAATATTTTATTTGCACCAACTTTGACCTTTTCATCATAAAAACCTTATTTTGAAAAGTGTTATCCTTGTCCTTAAGCTCTTAATCCAAGCTAACAAAGAACCTGTCTCTTGAAGAGTGCTACTGTATAGAAACGATCCTCTGAACATTCCTGTCTGTGGTGACAGTGCGTGTTACAGACGTTTATTCTAAAATCATAATTGGTATTTCTAAAATTAGGAGCTTCCTCTGGGCTCAGAACAATGGAGGTGGTGGCATGTAAAGAGTTAATTGCTTAATTAGCCCAGTGGCAATCGCTCTCAGCCTGCTGGCACCTAGATTGTGGTCCCGCAAGCTGGAAAATCTTTGTGCAGGGTGCAGCTGAGAGTGGCATTGTTACGTAAGTGACAACGGGGTGCGAGTTCGTTTGGCCGGTCCTTTGTCACGAGTTAGTGAAAAGGGCAGGGATCTGATACCCGCGTCCGTGACAATAGGTACTGTAAATATCTCCTAAACATGCAACATTTAGGAAATATTTACTATATATGCAGCCAATGACATCATCAGTGCATGCGTTCTGAAGGAATGACCACCCGGACCGTTAGTTCAGAATCCTGTGCCGTAAATGGTGTGCGTGGGAGTGACGTCATTCCGGCTCCGGCCAGTCACACAGCCGGAGTCCGTGAACCCGGAAAGAAGACGGGTGAAAATGGAATGCTTTGTTTTTAAGTAAGTTTCACATAATGTGCTAGCATGCAATGCATACTAGCACATTAAGACACTACCTTGTAAGTCTGAGAAAAAAAAAGGCACCTAGATATTTAAAACCGCTTTAACACCAAAACCAGACCCTAACACTTAACTCTGACCCTAACAATTACACTTAAAGTGATGGTAAACGATCACCTTGTAAAACAACCCATTCAGTTTAAAATAGAAATAAAAGGCAAAACATCTGTGTATAGATATATAAAACATTATAAATACCTTTTTAATTACTGATCACATTTCATCTGTTCTCAGCTGCATATCACCTGGGGGGAGGAGAAGCAGCAACACACTGAGCTTCCCAGTGAATGGCTGTGTAGCGGGGGCCTATCAGGACAAGTCTGATCATTGAAGGCATGGCTAGAGAACTGACCATGGTGTGGTATCATGCCTATTGTGGTCAGTTTTTAATAATAACGCAGAGGGACTGGCAGGATCACCAGGGATTTCACATAAAGGAAGCCATACAAAGAGAACAGGAGACTTTCTCATATAAGTACATTGTACAGCAGGCACATATGAAATAAATATTAAATGCTGAGGTAACAAACACTTTAACATCTGACCCTAAGATTGGTAAAGGACCAATCACAGCAGCCCTTTACCACTTGATCAGCTGTGTCCAATAACTGCTGATCACAATGTAAACACAAGCTGGAGAAGAGAGCCGATAACCAGTGTCCTGATTGTCAGTGCAGTCCCAACAGTGCCCACCTGTGTTGCCTATCAGTGCCCACCATTGCTCCCAATCATTGCCCACCAGTGCTGCCAATCAGTGCTTATCAGTGCTGTAAATCAGTGTCTCCTCATCAGTTTCACCTATCAGTCCCGTCTATCAGTGCCCATCAGTGCTGGCTATCAGTGTCCATCAGTGCCACTTATCAGTGCAACATGTTTTTTTTTTAACATTTTTAGTCTTTTTTCATTTGTTTAGCAAAAAATAAACAACCCAGTGATGATTAAATACCACCAAACGAAAGCTCTATTTGTGTGAAAAAATGATAAAAAATGTCATATGGGTACAGTGTAGCATGACCGCGCAATTGTCATTCAAAGTGTGACAGAGCTGAAAATTTACCTGGGCAGGAAGAGGGTAAAAGTGCCTGTTAGGCAAGTGGTTAACATCTGACCCTAACCCAAAACACATATTCCAAACATGTAACTCTGACCGTAATACTTATCCTAACATTTAATCCTAACATTTAACTCTGACCTTAACAAAAACACTTATTTCTAACACCTGACCCTAACATCTGGATATAGCATTTCATTCTAACCCTAAAACCAGACCCTAACCTTTAACTCTGACCCTAAAAACGACCCTTAACATCTGAACCTAATATTTAACATCGACCCTAACTGAAACACTTATTCCTAACATTTAACTCTGATGCTAACCCTTAACCCTGACACCTGACCATTGCCCTAAAGCTGTCCATGCACATGGCAACCTTCATTCAACTCCAACCATTCTCAATTAACCAAGAATCGAACATATGATCAAAAGTGTGAAAGATTCATTAGGGGTGCCACAAGGGGGGACTTTTCAATTGGGGTGCTTAAGTATTCCTTAATATATAGAGTAAGACTAGAGAGAATTTATTTTTAGTAAAAAAACATGAAAAAGATTTTATTCTGAAACAACAGTAAAAAGTATACTGTAATTATAAGGATTACAATATACTGTACAAAACTGAATTGTGTTAAAATCATTCCCCCTGATCCTAGAGGAGGCAACTGGGATCAGAGAATACTACAGCGTGAAACCCTCTGGATAGAGAGGCTAAACGCTACTATACCTCCAGGATTGAATGAGGCTCACTCTTACAAAGCGTTTCTATAGGTCTTATATACTGTTTTGTGCTTATTCCACTTTTATGTCTCTTTTCCCCCCTTTTCCCTCCCCCTTTTCCTTGGTTCCCCTCCCCCCCTCCCCCTCCCCCCCTTTTGTTTTTTTCTCTATTACTATTTTGTATAGTATTTGTTTACCTCATTCTCTCATCCTTTTCCCCCCTAGCTTATTCCTATTGTCCCCTTTCTGTTGCTGCTAGAAACTACTTTTCTCTCCCGGTCCAGCATCACCAACATTATCCATGCGATACGGTCAGTAGATTTATATATGAACCTTAGCATCCTGGGGAGTTGTACTACCTTTATGGATAGCCGGGTTGTGGACGTATATCGTCTCACTACATGTGTATCATTTGTTTTCTTTCAATATGCCATACATATATTGTAATCCTTTGATTTATATTTTGCCTGTTGTTCTTTCATTATTGATGGCACAATGAACATTTTGGCTTCCTATATTATTTACATTTGTTATGATTATATTTTTAGTGTTTATTATGTCCATGATACAGTGTCCAGCATTATATCACATTCCTCTTTTTGCTCCTGTTCATTTTGGTTCAATTTGGGCATGCAGTCTGCTTATTCTTGATCCACACATATTGGGATGCGATCACTTTGGGCTCCCCCGATGGCGGACACGTGACATCAGGTGTTGCCCCTCCCCCTCTGTTGGGGGGTTGGAGTCGATATGCCGATTTGGCTTGCCCCTCCTTCCCTTGCCCACATAGCCGTTTCTATGGCTTCGGCAAGCGGTTCGGGGATGTTGGCGGGCCCTCGGCTGATGCGCATGCGCGAGTTGCGCGCGCATCCCTGACGTCAGCCCGGATGTTCGTCAGGACGCACGTCCTATACGTCATCCGGGTGGAGTTACCTGTCTATACAAATAGCGGCAACTCGGCGTCCACCACCGCGATCTGCGGGGACTGGATGTGACCCGTGTCTTCTTATCAGGTAACGCTGGGGATTTTTGCTCCGATCATTGTACCTCCTAATCTGCAGTACTATCAACGATGGGTGAGCCTATTGTATTGGCTTATTTCCTCATTGACTATGTACATTTATCGCACATACCTTACTTTACGATTGATCTCCCCTATGGTCTATTATTCAATGTACTTATGGATTCTTAGATGTATGTGCCATTGGGCAACGCTCACATATTTATATATATTGACTTAAGAGGTGTTGACCCTAGGGTCAAATTCACCAGCTTTACTCTTTTGGTGATATGATACATATATTGATTGAACACCTCACATTAACCCCATTGGTTGATATATACTATATATATATATTATTGTATTTCTGCCCCTTTTTTTAGGAAGCACTCTTGTGGATCCTTTATTTTTGATCTACCACACATAGCAACATCATCTCACCCAGTCCCCGTCCCTTTTTTCATGGCTGGGCAATATTGAGGTAAGAGTTATCTCTTCAGTTTTCTCTTCCTTTTTGAATATTTTAGTTCCAAGGGCTTTGGCTCAATCTGACATTATCAGATGCCATTTCCCTTTCCCCTTGTCAGGTGAGACTCCAGATGGATGTATATGGAACTGAAAATATATCCTTTTTACTTTGAATTTCCAGACCTCATCTTTCTTCAGCAGTACTTTTTGTGCCCTATTTGTGGTCGGTCTCCCGTGTTCGCCCCCCGGGGGTTTCCCCCTATGCCTTGTGGTCGTATTTCCCATTGCAGCGTGCTCTAATGCATGTTTAACAGGTATGACGATGTGTATTATTTTTGCTGCCTCTCTATCATGGACACCATGACTATAGTTATGACCTCTATATGTTGTAATATTATATCATTAACTGTATAAGTCACTATAAATGATTTTGTATTGATTTCTCTTTTTTCTTTTTTATTTTCATTTTTTTTCACTTAAGTCGTTATTTTCATGACAAATATATCTATGTGACACCCTCAAAGATACCCCTGAAGAAGCGGCGGCAGTGCCGCGAAACATGTTGGGTTAATGGCTGTGGGCCACTACGCCTCCTGCACAAAGACCATCCATTGTGGATGCAACTGGGTATAAAGTATATATACCATCTACCCTTGTGTTAGGAGAGTATATATATATATTTGTATGATACTGTATGGCTGTTTACTGTATATGTTTTTAACACAATTCAGTTTTGTACAGTATATTGTAATCCTTATAATTACAGTATACTTTTTACTGTTGTTTCAGAATAAAATCTTTTTCATGTTTTTTTACTAAAAATAAATTCTCTCTAGTCTTACTCTATATATTAAGGAATACTTAAGCACCCCAATTGAAAAGTCCCCCCTTGTGGCACCCCTAATGAATCTTTCACGTTATAATACTTTTTAGGGACGTGGTGCTATATATCTGTTAAAAATTTGTAGAGATAGCCCCTTTTTCTATATAGTCTATTGGTGGATAACACACCTAGGTGCCCTACGCCTCTGACTATCTCAAACATCCTATTATCTATCTGTACATTTATATTTCCTTATTTGTAACTTTTGGCTTTTTTTCTTTCCCCTTAGTAGGGATTGTTATTCATAAGCATGGATTTATCTGGTGAAGCCTGGACGGGTTTTATGTCCACAATTCAGTCGACCTATACATCAAATCATAAAAATGCTGAGGAGCTAAAAATATATTTGCAGAAGGTTTTCGGGCTTTTAAAGAGGAAATCACACCTCTACTGGCACATCAACTTCCTGCAAAAATATGTAAGTGAGGATTTAAATCCGCAGGGTCTGAGACTTCATACGTTTCCGACCCTAAAAAATCCATCTGATACCTTTAAAAAGAACTGGGAAGCAGCCCTTGATGAATGTACTAAAAATCTTATGAACATTCTAATAGGACAATATAAAGCTGACATGAAAATTCTAGATGACGAGATTAATGATCTTAATCTTGAATATAAACATGTCACTGAATTACAAGAATTTGCAGGAAAGTGGACTGATATCAAACTCAAACTAGAGAAACTAAATGAAGATATTTTCTTTAAAAAACAATCTAAATTTAATCGAGACAAGTTGGCCTTTATGGGCGGATGCGCACATAAATGGAATGAAAAACAGCCTCTACTGGCTGTGGCACCCAGACAATCGGGTTTACAAGCTCACATAAATGACCAAACTGATCATAATGTATCTAATCTCTCTTCCATTCCTTCACAGATGAACGCACGCCCTCCACCTGCACGTTCTAGAGCACCTAAACGCACTCGTCACGGCGGTGGGTCTCCTTCTAACCCAATGGGTAAGAGACGCCCTTCCCTTCCACAAACCCAAGTCACCGATCTCACTCCTGCACTACAAAATATTTTGTCCAACCCTCCCCCTCCATCACAAACTTCACACCCTTCACAGGATGATGGGGTTTTTTTAGACCCACAATCAGGGGCCATCCCGAAAACGACCAAGAAACAGACCAAATTAACAGGTTTTGTTACTCAAAGTCCCAACACCACCACACCCCCATAGAAAATCACTCTGACGCATTCAATATTATAAACCTCACTCCATTTCCACTTACACCTGATCAGGTCGAAGTGCTACAGCTAGGTCTGGGTTTCTGCCCAACGCAACAGATAGACGTCTTTGACACGATCAAGGACGTCTATCTGTTTGCTCGTAACCTGACCTATAAATTTATGTTTGATGACAATAGACAACAAAAGAGACTTGAACTCGAACTCACGGAACAACTAAAAAACTACACCATGGAGGAATTTCGGGCCCTGAGGGACCTCATGCTCCTCTATGAGGAGGGGTCGGTTGATCCGGTGGATCCCCGACCCCCCTCCGAGGGTCCTGGGGTCCCAATGGACCTCCCTCGGAAATCATTTAAATTGAAATCACAGAGATTCCCTGATTTGACCATTTGTCCTCAAATTTGGTCTTTTGTCTGTGAGACAATAAGAGATTTGAAACGGACTCGCTGGTTACCCACGTCCGAAAACCTCACGGCATCACAAAGATTGGCTCTCCAGCATCTACAGAAAAATCCGCATTATGTCATAAAACCCTCTGACAAGGGGGGGAATGTGGTCATAATGACGCACGACCAATACCAGAATATGTGTCTCGATATTCTAAGTAACCGTCGATGGTATATCCCCATCCACCCCGATCTAACTATAAACTTTCAAAATGTCTTAAAAAATCTATGCTTTGAAGCTTTTTCATCCGGGATCATAGATAAAGATGTACATGATTTCATCATAATCAAACATCCTAGGATCCCTACAATGTATTCTCTGCCAAAAATACATAAGAACCCCAAAAAACCCCCTGGCAGACCCATTGTCTCTGGGATTGGTTCAATTTCGGAAAACGCAAGCAAATACGTTGACTTTTTCTTACGTCCCTTCGTTCAATCTCTACCGTCTTTTATTCAGGATACCCCTGACCTACTTAGACGTATTGATGGTATCCAGGTACCCCCGGATGCCCTCCTCGTAGCGGTGGACATCGAGGCCCTTTACTCGAGTATACCGCACGAGGAGGGCATCCGGCAGGTTGGATCATTCCTCTATGGCCAACATCAACGTACATGGCCTCATAGTGATTTCGTTCTGTCCCTCCTTAGATTTATTCTAACTCATAATTTTTTTACTTTTATGAATATCACTTATTTACAACAGCAGGGTGTCGCAATGGGAACGTGCTGTGCCCCCTCCTATGCAAATCTATTCCTGGGGGGGTGGGAGAGGCACGTTTCCTCTTGCGACACCTATGCATCTTGGTTGACAAACGTAACACACTGGTTTCGGTACATCGACGACTTGTTCCTAATCTGGACAGGCCCCCAAGTCGAATTAGAAGAAATGCTATCTTCACTCAATGTGAATGACTTTAATTTAAAGTTTACCTACAATTTTCATCCAGAATGTATTATTTTTTTAGACATCGAAATCAGGAAGGACATGAACGGTTATATCACTACGAGCCTGTACAGGAAACCTAGTGCAGGAAATATGTTATTGCACGCCTCTAGTGCACATCCAGTTCCATTAAAGAACAGTATTCCCTTTGCGCAATATTTGCGCATAAGAAGAAACTGCTCCTTGGAACCGGATTTCCTTCGGGAAGCTAAAAAATTACAACAGAGATTACTTCTAAGGGGATACTCTCGTACAACCCTAAGAAAAGCCTTTAATAAGGCTAAGGCACTGACAAGAGAGGACCTATTACAGCGTAAAAAGAAAGTGGATTCCAACCCCACGATAAAGATAATCACCCAGTTTTCCAATAATCATGAGCAACTCAGAACCATATTCCAAAGACACTGGCATCTACTAAAAGAGGAAAATACCCTTGGCAAATATGTCAAGGAATATCCTGAAATCGTGTTTAGACGAGGTACATCTCTTAGAGACTTGTTGATTAAAAGCCATTATACCGAGGACCGACCTCGACCCGGGGGCAGACTGGGCACTTACCAATGTGGTGGCTGTTCCCGCTGCCCTTGGATCGAGGAGGGTCCGATTACACAGTTACCTAATGGCTCCTCCCACAGACTGCGGGGATCCGCAGACTGTGCGACCCGGGGTGTGATATACCTTATGACTTGCCAGTGCTCCGCCTTCTACGTTGGCAAAACGATCAGACAACTAGGCCAACGAGTGGGGGACCACATATACCATTCGGGAGGGGGGAAAATCCTTACCCCGGTCACCCGACATATAGGGTTACATCATAGGTTTGATAACTCAGTTGTTAAATTTAGAGTACTGGAAATCATTCCCCCTGATCCTAGAGGAGGCAACTGGGATCAGAGAATACTACAGCGTGAAACCCTCTGGATAGAGAGGCTAAACGCTACTATACCTCCAGGATTGAATGAGGCTCACTCTTACAAAGCGTTTCTATAGGTCTTATATACTGTTTTGTGCTTATTCCACTTTTATGTCTCTTTTCCCCCCTTTTCCCTCCCCCTTTTCCTTGGTTCCCCTCCCCCCCTCCCCCTCCCCCCTTTTGTTTTTTTCTCTATTACTATTTTGTATAGTATTTGTTTACCTCATTCTCTCATCCTTTTCCCCCCTAGCTTATTCCTATTGTCCCCTTTCTGTTGCTGCTAGAAACTACTTTTCTCTCCCGGTCCAGCATCACCAACATTATCCATGCGATACGGTCAGTAGATTTATATATGAACCTTAGCATCCTGGGGAGTTGTACTACCTTTATGGATAGCCGGGTTGTGGACGTATATCGTCTCACTACATGTGTATCATTTGTTTTCTTTCAATATGCCATACATATATTGTAATCCTTTGATTTATATTTTGCCTGTTGTTCTTTCATTATTGATGGCACAATGAACATTTTGGCTTCCTATATTATTTACATTTGTTATGATTATATTTTTAGTGTTTATTATGTCCATGATACAGTGTCCAGCATTATATCACATTCCTCTTTTTGCTCCTGTTCATTTTGGTTCAATTTGGGCATGCAGTCTGCTTATTCTTGATCCACACATATTGGGATGCGATCACTTTGGGCTCCCCCGATGGCGGACACGTGACATCAGGTGTTGCCCCTCCCCCTCTGTTGGGGGGTTGGAGTCGATATGCCGATTTGGCTTGCCCCTCCTTCCCTTGCCCACATAGCCGTTTCTATGGCTTCGGCAAGCGGTTCGGGGATGTTGGCGGGCCCTCGGCTGATGCGCATGCGCGAGTTGCGCGCGCATCCCTGACGTCAGCCCGGATGTTCGTCAGGACGCACGTCCTATACGTCATCCGGGTGGAGTTACCTGTCTATACAAATAGCGGCAACTCGGCGTCCACCACCGCGATCTGCGGGGACTGGATGTGACCCGTGTCTTCTTATCAGGTAACGCTGGGGATTTTTGCTCCGATCATTGTACCTCCTAATCTGCAGTACTATCAACGATGGGTGAGCCTATTGTATTGGCTTATTTCCTCATTGACTATGTACATTTATCGCACATACCTTACTTTACGATTGATCTCCCCTATGGTCTATTATTCAATGTACTTATGGATTCTTAGATGTATGTGCCATTGGGCAACGCTCACATATTTATATATATTGACTTAAGAGGTGTTGACCCTAGGGTCAAATTCACCAGCTTTACTCTTTTGGTGATATGATACATATATTGATTGAACACCTCACATTAACCCCATTGGTTGATATATACTATATATATATATTATTGTATTTCTGCCCCTTTTTTTAGGAAGCACTCTTGTGGATCCTTTATTTTTGATCTACCACACATAGCAACATCATCTCACCCAGTCCCCGTCCCTTTTTTCATGGCTGGGCAATATTGAGGTAAGAGTTATCTCTTCAGTTTTCTCTTCCTTTTTGAATATTTTAGTTCCAAGGGCTTTGGCTCAATCTGACATTATCAGATGCCATTTCCCTTTCCCCTTGTCAGGTGAGACTCCAGATGGATGTATATGGAACTGAAAATATATCCTTTTTACTTTGAATTTCCAGACCTCATCTTTCTTCAGCAGTACTTTTTGTGCCCTATTTGTGGTCGGTCTCCCGTGTTCGCCCCCCGGGGGTTTCCCCCTATGCCTTGTGGTCGTATTTCCCATTGCAGCGTGCTCTAATGCATGTTTAACAGGTATGACGATGTGTATTATTTTTGCTGCCTCTCTATCATGGACACCATGACTATAGTTATGACCTCTATATGTTGTAATATTATATCATTAACTGTATAAGTCACTATAAATGATTTTGTATTGATTTCTCTTTTTTCTTTTTTATTTTCATTTTTTTTCACTTAAGTCGTTATTTTCATGACAAATATATCTATGTGACACCCTCAAAGATACCCCTGAAGAAGCGGCGGCAGTGCCGCGAAACATGTTGGGTTAATGGCTGTGGGCCACTACGCCTCCTGCACAAAGACCATCCATTGTGGATGCAACTGGGTATAAAGTATATATACCATCTACCCTTGTGTTAGGAGAGTATATATATATATTTGTATGATACTGTATGGCTGTTTACTGTATATGTTTTTAACACAATTCAGTTTTGTACAGTATATTGTAATCCTTATAATTACAGTATACTTTTTACTGTTGTTTCAGAATAAAATCTTTTTCATGTTTTTTTACTAAAAATAAATTCTCTCTAGTCTTACTCTATATATTAAGGAATACTTAAGCACCCCAATTGAAAAGTCCCCCCTTGTGGCACCCCTAATGAATCTTTCACGTTATAATACTTTTTAGGGACGTGGTGCTATATATCTGTTAAAAATTTGTAGAGATAGCCCCTTTTTCTATATGATCAAAAGTGGTTTTCTAAAAAACAAGCAATCCACTACCTATGAGTTGGATCGATCACCTGAATTGGGCTGTATAATGACATCTCTAATACAGGTTATTAAAAAAAATGAAGAAAACCAGAAAAAAGACAATTTAATCTAAAGCAACCCACTTTTATCTACCAGGTTCAGTTAAGGCAATTTCAATTCCATCTCCTTGCAGTTAAACAAAACCACTATCCCCTTACTTGGTCACTTGGGATTTCAACTCCATCTTGACCGAAAGTGGTTGAAATTGCCAGAAAATTGCCTTATCCTTATCAGCAACACATGACCCATACATTTCAAGAATTTCTTTTTTCTTTTTGCATTTTGGATAGAGTTAGACTATTTGCCAAGTTTTATTGCTGTGTGCCGATTGGGGAGTTTCACCCTTCCGTTTGTCCTGGTGATCATTTTCTCCTGGGCAGAAAGTAAGGGGAAAAAAATCACAAATGGTTTCAGGGCCGCTGATAGGGGGGGGACCACCAGTCCTCCTGTAGGGGGCCCAGGGACACAGGGGGGCCCCAACAGCACAGGGAATCGGTGCGGTCGGGCACAGGGGCAATTACAGAAGGAATCCCTGTGTGGCACTCTGCAGCCAGTTTCTCCCGCTCCTGCCAGCTTTCAGCTGCTGCAGGGAGAAACACAGACACAGGGCATCATTCCTGTAATTGCTTTTCCAACACCGATCCTCCTCCCTGTTCTGCCTGCTTCTGATCCCCCCCCCCCTCCCTGTGTGCCCCCTTTTTACTGTGATCCCCCCCCCCCACACGCGGGGCTGCAGGCTTCCCTGTCCTTTAAAAAGAAAACAAATTGTAAAAATTAATAATCATTAAACATTGTAATAAATAATTAAAAAAATTGTAAAATAAAAATAATTGTAAAAATTGTTAACATTTAAAAAAAAAAAATGACACATTTTTTTTCTTTAGATGTAAAAAATAATTAAAAATGGGCTAATACACACAAGTTCTCTGTTATGTGTGTGTCCGCTAATAATGCAAATATTGTCTTGGTAATTTTGGGGGGGGGCTGCCAGGTAGGCTGTACGGGGCCCAGTGATTTCTAACAGCAGGCCTGAATGGTTTTATCTCTTTCTTGCCTTATCTAAAGCTAAAAAAATGTTTTTGCTTTACGTACACATGAACTCTGACCCTAACACTATGGCTAGGTTCATATTTGTGTGTTTCAGGAACACATGCAGAATTGCAATGCACAAAGAACATGCATCCCTTTTGCAGGCATGTGGTGGAGCTTTTAATTCTTAACTACTTGTCTATGGATGTCCTTGGGTTGCAATAGTTATACTGGAATGATGCCTGTCCTGCCCCTATAGCAGTGATGGCGAACCTTGGCAACCCAGATTTAGGTTTTGGAACTACATTTCCAATGATGCCCTGCACTCTGCAGTGTAGTTGAACATCATGGGAAATGTAGTTCCAAAACATCACTGCCCTATAGGCATCACCCAGGTATGAAAATTTGTAGCCGGCAATTCCCTTTGTAGCAGAAGTGATGCAAGTGGCAAAAAAAGCCACTTGATCACTTATGTGGGTGGTGGAGGGGGGCCTGCACCACCCACAGAAGGTGGGTAGAGCCCAGGAGCGACGCGACTGGCGACATCGGCTGCGCGGAACAGAAAGAGAGGAACTGATATTGTTGCTTTCTCTCTGCGACCCTGGAAAAAGGAAGTGACAAGTATGACGTCTTTGTTTACCCGGATAGTAGCAGCCAGGAAAGCAGCCAATCAGACCGATCTGTGTCTGATCGGCTGCATTGGAGGCCAGAGGAGAGATTTGGGGTCCAATAGACCCCAGATCTTTCCATAAAGAGGACATGTTATGGCCCATGCTGTCACAAGGGATGTTGTTCATCTCTTGTGATAGCATTAAAGTTGATCTGCTAATCCAAAAAAAAAAAAAAAGTGTAAAATATAAAGTTTTGTATAAAATAAATAATAATAATAATAAAAAATAAAAATTAGAGCACCCTGTCCCTCCAAGCTTACGTGCAAATACGAACACATACGTTACTACTGCACGCAAACGGTCATTGCACCAGACATGTGAGGTATCGCCACGAACATTAGAGCAAGAGCAATAATTCTAGCACTTGACCTCCTGTGTAACTCTAAAGGTCTAAAGCGAAGCCTATGGAGAATTTTAAAGCGGAGTTCCGGGCACAAAAACGATATTTTTTTTTTGTGCCCCTCCGCTAGGTAGACCTCACCTGAAAAGGAATTGGATAATTATTTTTTTTTTTGTTTACTTACCTTGTAATTGAAGATTGAAGATACTCACCTCAGAGTACTTCCTCCCTCGGAGCCGCGGCTCACCCAGTCACTTCCTGTCTCATCATAGCTCCCAGGAATCATTGCGACGGCACCGGCCCCGCTCGTAATTTCCGGGCGACGCCACACCGGAAGTGACGAGAGGGGCCGGTGCAGGCGCATTCTAAGACAAGAAGACGCGGAAGAAGACACAGAAGAGGACCGCGCCGGCTTCAGCTGCCCACAAGAGAGATGGAAACGCTGTGGAAGAAATTTTATAAGTAAGTATTTCTTCTAAAAGGTAAGGGCGAACCGGGACAGATCAGAGGCTAGCCATTGTGGAATGTGCTAGCCCTGACTGTCCCGGGGGTATGTTTAGTAAAAAATGACTTCTGTGCCCGGAACTCCGCTTTAAACACAGTAGTTTGCCACCGTCCCACGGGCAGATGCACATTTAAATTGTGACATGTTAGGTATCCATTTACTCAGCGTAACATCATCTTTCACATTATACAAAAAAATTGGGTTACTATTGTGTTTTTTTTTTTTATTTATCCAAGTGTATTTTTTTCAAAAAAATTGCGTTTGAAAAACCACTGCACAAATACTGCGTGACATAAAAAATTGCAACGATTGCCATTTTATTCTCTAGGGTTGCTCATAAAAATATATATATATATATATATATATATATATATATATATATATATATATATATAATTTATGGGAGTTCTAAGTAATTTTCTAGCAAAAATAGTGGATTTTTTTACATGTATGAGCGAAGTGTCAGAATTGGCCCGGATACAAAGTGGTTATTGGAACACCAACAAGCCTTGCTTTTATGCTCACGTTTGCATGGATTTGAGTTGTGTGTACAGTAGCTCCCCGTATCTCTATATCTAACTGTATTTCTGTTTACAAGCCTGCAGGAAAATGGCTTTTCCAAAAAGCACCTATGTAGAATAGGAAGCACATATGCAGTACTGTACACTCTCATATACAGAAAAGGTCTGAAGAGGACACCTAAAGGCAGTAGGTTGCAGCTCCTG
The DNA here is from genome assembly GCF_965119305.1 of Pelophylax lessonae. Classification (NCBI taxonomy): domain Eukaryota; kingdom Metazoa; phylum Chordata; class Amphibia; order Anura; family Ranidae; genus Pelophylax; species Pelophylax lessonae. The sequence goes on along the minus strand of NC_138769.1, from coordinate 700,640,245 downwards.
GCCAAGTTGCTCACTGACCTGAGGCAAGAATTCTAAAAAAAGAACTAAAGGTAAAACTTTTTATGCCATCTGTGTGTCCATTTGGTATATTTCTCTTCACATCCTGTCCCTTAGACAAAACAGGAAGTAAGAGTAAATCTTTCCAAAAGTAAGGGAATCCCTAGTTGTCACCAGAACTCGTGTCCCCATTGGAAAATTTTCCCTCTATTTCTGTTCTGGTAACAACTCAAAATTTGGGATTTCTGTCCACTTTCACTCTTGATGATCACAGTAAACAGGAAAAATGGAGAGGGTGAATCTCCCTAATGGAGGCTCAGACAATAACAAAAACCTGACAGTTATTCTAAATCCTCTGCACACTTTCCAAATATAAACTACAGTATACAAATGGAAATTTGTATCAGATATTTACAATAATTTTCCTTTCCTGATGCTAATCCATGGCTGCATACATGTGATGTAGATCCGCCCCTATATCCACCCATAGGGCCTGTTTAAAGGAGATGTACAACCAAAGCTCGTTTGTCTGTACATCTCCTATGGATCACAGAAGTGCAGTTCGTTTTGCACTCCTGTGACTCATTTTCAGCAGAGAGTGGTCTAAAGTCCGCTCCCTGCTGACGTCACAGAAGTCAGTCCAGGCACTGTGTCATCAAGACAATGGAAGTCGGGATCCACCAGGTGCCTGGACTGACACCCGGCTCAGCCTCTTAACGAGCCGCTGAGAGCCTGAGGCGGCCGCTCCCCGCCCCTCCACAGCTCCAATGAGTGAGGAGGGGGCAGAGCAGAGAGCTGCGACTGACAGTCACCAGCTCTCTGCTTGGGGAGCTGTCGGAATCGAGCGGTCGGTGGTGTTCGTTTGCTCGGTTCTCAGTGCAGAGGCGTCGGGAATCTATAAAAGGAAAGCTAGGCAACCTCCCCCATTCTCTGTAAAAATAACAAGATAAAAAAAGGGTTTGTAAACTGCCATGGATTGGCATGAGTAAAAGGAAAATTAGTATTTGATACAATTTAAAATTAAGAAGAAACTGCGCTTGAAATTAAAAATTGACTCAAAGGTGCCCTAAAGTGATAAAGTGACAACTCTACTGAGAGATGTATATGAAACAACAGGTCTATGATGGGATTATAGCAGTGCCATAAAGTAGAAAACAAACTATTTTGAATATAAAAGTTCACATATTTTATTTAGTATATGGTTAAAAATAATCTCATTAAAAATTGTTTACACATGCCATGTTGGCTTCATCGGCGAAACATGTTGGGATTAGACAATACATTACAACCACCTATTCAATATTCAACTGCGACTATCTAACTGGCATGTGCAAACAATTTTTAATGAGATTATTTTTAACCAGGTATTAAATAAAATATGTGAACTTTTATATTCAAAGTTTTTTTTTTTCTACGTTATGGCACTGCTATAATCCCATCATAGACCTGTTGTTTCGTACACATTACCCCAGGTATGAGGTGCAAGATATAGCGTTGTCACCCAGCCACAAAAACCCTTCTATCACAAATCTACTGAGAGATGTTGACACAGTAGGACTCAAATTAGCATAAAAAAGTTATGCTACAAAAAATAGTGATATAGTGATATGAGGGGTGGCAGGGGATAACAATTGTTCTAGGAGGGGAAATTTGAGAAGGTGTGCTAGGAGTGGTGATTTGAGGGGATTTGTGTTGGGAGGAAGGATGGGGAAGAAGATGTGTGCTAGGAGGGGGGATTTTGGAAGGTTTGTGCTAGAAAAGGTAATATAGTTGGTGGGAGGAGATTTGTACTAGGTGGGGAGTTTTTTTTTGTTTTTGGGGAAAGGGGGGGGGGGTTGGTGCTAGCAGATATGATTGGGGTATTTGTGCTAAAAGGGGAAATTTAGGGGGAGGGGGATTTGTGCTAGGATTAGGGAGATTTGGGGCTTAGAGGGGATTTGGAGTGGGGGGAGGGGATTTGTGCTTACAGGGGAAATGTGAGGGGTGGAGAATTCGTACTAAGAGGAGGGAATCTATTTTTATTTTTTTTTGGGGGGGGGAGTGGATTTGTTCTTGAGGCTAATGGGAAATGGGAGGATTTGAGCTGGAGGGTATGTTGGGGAAGGGGCAAATGTTCGTGCTAGGAGAGGGATTTCAGCAGGGGCGCAGATTTGTATGGGGGGGGGGGATTTATGCTTAGGGAGTCAGCATGCAGATAGGTTACATTTTTTGGGGGGGGATAGGGGTTTTTTACTGACTCATATTGCTCATACATCTTGGGGGGGGGGGCGCAATAATTCATATTTTGCCCTGAGCTCTAGATGACCTTGCCCCGGCACTGGTTAGGGTCAGGTTAATAGTTAGGGGGTTAAGTATGTAGCACCCTCCTATTGTAGAGTGGGCTGCTAGGTAAATTTAGTTTGGCTCCTCTGTATTATGTGGAGCAGGGGTTGATTATCTACAGCTGCTCAGTGTTTTATAGGCTGCTGCTCTGGTACTTCCCTCATCTTCTAGGGTTATATATGTATAGTGGGAGAGAGGAATGAACCAGCCAATTCCTGGGGAGGTGTGCCCAGAAGGTGGAGAGAGAGCCCATAAATACTCTAAGACCTGGGCAGCAATGTGCAGTGTTCCTGAATCCTGGGTCCAGTCCTGTAGGAGGAGACCCTTGTGAGGGAAGGTTCTGCCTCCTAATGCAGGATCCTGGAGAAAGCACTGAGGAAGACATTGAGGTCACAGCTAGGCTTAGCCGGGGGGAGGGAGGGGTCTGGGGATCGAGTTGGGTCTGTAGAAGCTCATTGGAGAAAGTCAGCAGGAAGTTGGTGGGGAAGAGTCTAGCTGTCCTATGGTGGTGTGAGTCTACATCTTCTTTACTAGGAGGAGCCAGGTGTCTTTCAGCAGGAGGCAACCAATGATCCTATGGCTACGTGAATAAATAACCCCCAGGGATGAAGGAAAGTGACTGTATCTTTTAAAGTGGTATTAAAGCCTTGTGTTTTTTTTGTTTAAAAAAATAAATGTCATACTTACCTGCTCTGTGCAGTGGTTTTACACAGAGCAGCCCAGATCCTCCTCTTCTCGGGTCCCTCGCCGGGTGCTACTGGACCCTCCCTCCTGGCGAGTTCCTTCAGCACAGCAAAGAGCTTGCTATGGGGGCACCCTGAGCTGCTGCTCTGTGTGTCCATTCAGACACAGAGCCATGGCTCAGCCCCGCCCCCCCTCCTCTTTGGCTCACTGACTTTGATTAATAGAAGCGGGAGCCAATGGCACCCACTGCTGTGTCTCAGCCAATCAGAAGGGAGAGTCCCGGACAGTTGAGGCTCTCATGCAACATTGCTGAATCGAGATAAGGCTCAGGTAAGTATTGGGGGGGAGATGTTTTTTATCTTAATGCAGAGAGGCAATTTGGTATATAGGCATTTCTATCAGTACTCTTTAAAACATTTTTGTGTAGGTACAATTTCCCTGTGTGATTGTGATTTGTGATAAAACCATACTGGTTCTCCAAAAAGTATATTTACAGATTTATACCCATACTGGTCCTCCATTGCATTTGCCTGTGGTAGGGACATTGAAGTGTAAGCTCTATTGGGGTATGGAATGGTCTTACAGCTCTATGCTCTCTGTATGCGCTGCAAAGGGAAAATAATAGAAAACATCAAATCCCTATCTCCCTCTGTTCCTGCAATGCACCTTGCATTCTGCTTGAATTTAGTCTTGTGTAACTATTTTTCTTTTGTGTTCTAATCAAGAGAGTTTAAACCATCAATGCTGGAGACTAATTATGAGTTTATGTTTCCCGCGGGGCATTTTCTGTCTCTTCTGCAAGGCACATTCTGTCTAGCGGCATTTTCATCAAGCCCCATAAGAGAAATCAATGTTAGACGAACAGAGTAAGACAGTATAGCAGATAACTTTGAGGCAAGCCCATTATGAAAGTGTTTGGCTACTGCTCGATCAAGCAAGATGACATATCTTTCCAAGGGCTACTCAGAAGTCCATTTCACAATGCATTAGTGTTTTTAATTTGCTTCTGTTTTCCATGTGTGGGGAAAAATAACTGAGACAACTTAGATCCAGTCTTTGTAAAAATATGTCCTTCGAATTGTGCTCTTATATACTTTATATTGTATAAATAGCACCCTCTAGTTTGCCAGAATTTTGGTATTGTAGGGAAATTGTTCAGGCTTGGCTGGCAACTAAGCCTGTGTTTTGTTATCTGGGTAAGGTGAGTAACTCAGGTAGGGCTGGATGACTCACAGGCAGCATCTCTGGGACCTCCCTCTACTTCTAGAACTTGCTGGAAACTTCCAGAAGAATGGGAGTGAAGGTTAGGAGGTGCTTCCTGGAGTATTCATGAGGGCTCTGATCAACCCCCAACAGATGGGTTAACAGGGGGCAGGCCCCCCTCAGATACTCAGGATCAGCTCAGCTGGGGCAGTGGATTTCGAGTAGAAGACTGGAGATGGAGTGTTAGGCTGTCGTGGCCCTTGAGGGCAACCAATAGTCTGGGGGGGGGGGGTGACCTCAGGCCTGGGCTTGGGTCCAGAAGGGACCCTCTTCATGACACATAGGGGCGTCTTGACCGGAGGCACAGGAACAGAAGAACACTGCTGGGCAAATATCCAGGGAGGAAGACAGCCAGGTGGGTGTTACAGTCGGGAAGGACTAAGAGGTATGCCTGAGAGGACAGAAGCAGTCTGAGATGGATGCAGAGTTAGTCTGGGAGAACTGTGGAGGTTTAGCCAAGAGGGCTGGAGAAAGTGGCAGCTGCAGCCAGGTGGGTTGGCAGGGCCTGAAGAGGTGGTGCTGAGATCAGTAGCCACATAAAGAAAGCTTGGCACTAGGACTTTGCTACACAAACAAGTGGCTCTGCATGTAAGGGGCATTTGCTACCTATCTAACAGTGCCAGCTGGTTCTGGGAGTTGTAGTGCTTCAAACAAGTGTTGTGCTGGAGGAAGCATAGGAGTGTAAATAGCTGTACAGAAGAAGTTTGTCCCTGAAAGTTCTATTAACGTCAAGTGGGCATCCCATATTACCCTTCTTCCTATCCAAGTTAACCGCTTGCCGACTGCTCACAGTATATTTACTGCGGCAGTCAGCCCCTCACAGGCAGAGTGACGTAGGTCTACGTCGCCAGCCTGTGAGGCTCTGGGGAGCGGAGGCGCGCTCCCGCGCGGTCACGGACCCCCCCGCGCGTGTGACCGGCGGACACCGCCGGGTTACTCGGCGATCGTCGGGGGAGAGGGAGAAAGTCAGGCGGCTTGTGTAAACAAGCCACCTGTCATTCTCCCCGGTGTAGAAACACTGATCACACGGTTCTACAATGTAGGACCGTTGATCAGTGTTCCTACAGCTCAAGCCACAGCCAATCACAGTAAGAATCACGCCCCTAGGGACACACACAGCCCCTCCCTCTCAAATAAAGTTAACCCCTTCACTACCAGTGTATTTTTGCAGTAACAGTGCATATGTATAGCACTGTAGTAATGTCACTAGTAACCCCAAAAGTGTCAAAAATGTCAGTCAAGGGTCCGATCTGTCCGCCGCAATGTCGCAGTTCCGCAAAAAGAAATCGCAGATCGCCGCCATTACGCGTTACAAAAAAACAACAAAAATGACAAAAATCTTTCCCTTTGTTAGTAAACGCGATAACTTTTGCGCAAACCAATTTAAATACGCTTTTTGCGATTTTTTTTACCAAACATATGTAGCATAAAACAAATTGGCCGAAAATGTTAAAAAATTTTGATTTTTACATTTTTTTTTGGGGAATTTCATATAAAAAAATGTGAAAAATATTGTTATTTTTGCAAAATTTACGCTCTTTTTTTGTTTATAGCGCATGATCAAAAAATCGCACAGGTGATCAAATACCACCAAAAGAAAGCTCTGTTTGTGGGAAAAAAAGGACGTCAAATTAGTTTAAGTACAGCGTCGCACGACCGCGCAATTGTCCGTTAAAGTCACGCAGTGCCGAATCGCAAAATACCCCCTGGTCGTTTAGCAGCCAAATCCTCCGGGGCTTAAGTGGTTAAACCCCCTATGAAAAATTTAAAACAAAGTATTGGACTGTTCCTTGCCTTAAGTGTGCTGTGAAAATGCGGTGTGCCTGGCTGTGCAGGGTGGGGAATCCCTTTCTACTTGCAACTCCTTAGGGGTTGCGCTACACATGGTTTGCTTAACCAGACTTTCCAACTCCTGTCAAAACATTTAGTTTTAATCTGTAAAGAATAATCAGAAATGTAACAGGATGCAAAGAGTAATAAGAAGAATTTATTTTGTAGGACTCAGGATTCTAAAAATATTTCAGGCCATTGAGAAAATTGCTTTGTACAGCAGACTTTTGGCCAGTCAGAGGTTTTCAAGCTGACCAAAAATGATAAAGGGAATTGGTTGGTCACAGGTATGTTGGAGAAAGTTCATAGAGCTTGTACCTTTTTCCTTCAGATAAAAGACCTAGACCACATGTAGCTGTAGTGGGCCTACATGTAAAGTAAGTTCTTCCTAGGAGCAGACTTGGGACATCTTGAAAATTCTGGAAGTAGCCTTTGAGCACCTTGTGTGTACTGGGAGAAGCTTAGAGCACCTTGAGAGTATCAGGAAAATTCCTAGGGCACCTTGAGATTCCCAGGAAGAGCCTTGGAGAACCTTGAGAGTAGCGGGAAAAGCCCTGCAGACCATTCAGAGTTTCTGGAGGAGTCTTAGGCCTTTTTGACAGTCCCAGTAAGATAATTGGAGTACCTGAGAGTCCCTAATGAGCATTGAGAGTCACAGGAAGCCCAAGAGCCCTGAAGCACCTTCAAAGTCCTGGAAGGATCATTGGAGCATCTTAGAGTCCCAGGAAGATCTTTGGAGCACCTTGAGAGTTCCAGAAAGATCTTTGGAGCACCTTGAGAATACCAAAACAGCCTTGGAGCACCATGAGAGTCCCAGAAAGAGCCATAGGGCACCTTGGGAATCCTAGAAAGAGCTTCGGAGCACTATAAGAGTCCTGGGCATAATGTTGGAGCACCTTGAGAATCCCAGAAAGAGTCTTGGGCACCTTAAGAGTCCCTGGAAGAGCCTTAGGGCAACTACAAAGTCCCAAAAAGACCCTTAGGTCCCCTTGAGGAACCTAAGAATATCCTTGGAGCAAACACAGTCAAGTTTCCAAGGCAGGTTTGTATCTGACTAGTACCGTAACTATAGGAAACATTAGTACTGAAATTATTTTTTTTCGTGTTCACTAAGGTGTACAATAATATAATTAATTAATGTCTAGGTGAAAAACTAAACTACCTAGCTATGAGTTTTAGGACTTGAGTGGAGAATGATTAGAGCCTCAGTCTTGCTTTTACTGCTATCCAGGGCTCTATCAGAGAGATTTTTTCTCACTTTCTGTCCCATGAGTTCCCAGTTAACCACTCGCCAACCGCCCACCGTACATCTACTGTGGGTGGCCAGGACCGGGCAGGCTGGATCACGTACATGTACATTATCCAGTTTGTCCTGAATTAGGGGCACACCACTTCCATGAACGCTGTGTCACAGCGGATTGCGGATCCTGCTACCTGTCCGCTTTCGTCAACCAAGGATCATGTGAACTGTGTTTCCTTTAAAGTGACGCTGTGATTGGCCCTCAGCTATCACATAGTACCTGGGCCAGTTACAGCACCCTGTACCATATGATTAGCTGTAGCAAATCACTAGTAATCAAAGCTGTTATAAATGTTACCAATTCTTGACAGTTCACAGCATTGCTGTTAGAATGATCATCAAAGTGTACAAATAAATAATCCCAGCTCACCCCACCACCACTTCCCTCAGAGTAGTACAGTGGTACTATGATGACACTGAACTACTCTATGAGAGTGTGTAAAAACAATGTTATAAAAAGAAATTCAAATGGTAAAAAATAGGGATGCACCAATACCGATACCAAGAATTTAAGTATCGGTACTTGCCCAAATTCTACTGATCCCAAAACTGATACTTGCGATTTGCGCCCATTCATTTTATTTTGATGAAAATTGCTTCGTAAAATATCGGTACTCGGTCCGAGTACTTGACCGAAAGTATAGGTACACGTACTCGCCGATAAAACAAACGGTATCGGTGCAACACTAGTAGAAATTTTAAATAATGTAATGAAAAATTATAATTTTTATTTTTATTAATATATTTTATAATATTTTATTATTATTGTTATTATTTTTTAAATATACTGTTGCTAGTCAGTATCCCTGATCACCACCACACCAGTCATATGATGGCACTGTACTGCACTGGTGACAGTATATAAATAAAAATGTGATAAAAAAAAAAATTGAATTTCTTAATTTTCCAAAAATTGTGACAAAAAAGTGCAACTTTAAAAAAATTGCCATGTGTCTTACTAAATACCTCAGGCTCAGACTGTCTACTTTCAAAAAAGGAGTAATTTGGGGGATATTTGTAAAGCAGCTGCGGCTCTTTACTTATATGATCGATGTCCAATCACAGCCGATCACATGTAAGCAAGGAAGTGCTGTTTATCGACTTTCCCTTTCTCGCACTGACAGTGTGAGTTGAGGAGAGCTGATAAGTGGCATCTCCTCACAGGGCATACATGTAAAGGTAATCAGGGCACTGATCATCAGTGCCCTGATTACAATGCAGCCCCAACAGTGCCCATCAGTGTTGCCACTCTGTGCCCATCAGTGACACCAGTCTGTGCCCATCAGTGACACCACTCTGTGCCCATCAGTTAGGCCAATCTGTGCCCATCAGTTATGCTAACCAGTGCTGCCTTTCAGTGCCTGCCCATCAGTGCCACCTATTATTGCCCATAAGTGCCACCTATCAGTGCCCATCTGTGCCGCCTATCAGTGCTCATCAGTGCTGCATATCAGTGCCCCCTTATCAGTGCTGCATATTAGTGCCTTCTCATCAGTGCCACCCCATCAGTGCCTCCTCATCTTTGCATCCCATCAGTGCAGCCTCATCAGCGCACATCAGTGAAGGAGAAAAATTACTCATTTGCAAAATTTTCTGATAGAAACTAAGAAAAACTGTTTTTTTTTTCAAAATTTTTGGGCTTTTTCCATTTTTTTAGCAAAAAAAAAAAACCCAGTGGGGATTAAATACCACAAAAAAAGCTCTATTTGTGTGAAGAAAATAATAAAAAATGTATTTGGGTACAGTGTTGTATGACTGCACAATCGTCATTCAAAGTGCGACAGCACTGAAAGCTGAAAATTGGCCTGGGCAGGAAGGGGCTGAAAGTTCCCTGTATTGGAGTAGTTAGGACCTCATGAAATGAGTCCATCAGTGCATCAGGATTCACTGATTTTCAAATATATATATATATATATATATATATATATATATATATATATACATACCATAGTTTGTAGACTCTATACCTTTCACACAAACCAATTAATACAGCGATTCCCAAACTACGGCCCTCCAGCTGTTGCAGAACTACACATCCCATGAGGCATTGTAAAACACTGATATTCACATACATGACTAGGCATGATGGGAATTGTAGTTCCTGAACAACTGGAGGGCCGTAGTTTGGGAATCCCTGAATTAATATACTGTATACTCATTGGGATTTTTTTATTTTACCAAAGGCGTAGCAGATATATTTTTGGACTTTTTTTGTTTTATAAAAAAATGTTGATCAACTACCATCAAAAGGAAGCTCTATTTGTTTGAAAAATTACATAAAATGTAATTTGTGCACAGTGTTGCATGACTGGGCAATTGAAGTAGTGCAGTGCTGAATAGCAAACTATGACCTGGTCATGAAGGGGGTAAAACCTTCTGGAGCTCAGGTGGTTAAAACTCCCTGTAAATCAATTATAAGGATGTCCTGCAACTGCCCACCCAATTTATTCACAATACCTACACAGACAGTATTCCAGGGGAATGGACATCTCCTCATCACAAACACAATTACTGGAATAAAGTGCGCCTTCATTTAATTTAGTAGTGCATCTCTGCATCAGCCGACCACGTAATCATATTATTGGCCTACGCTGAGCTCTCCCAGGTTACATATTAGTAGAGAGGGAATTTAGTCCTTCATTGACCCCTTCAGTGCCAGCACAGTCCTTGTCCAGCATGCCAAGTTTTATGTCACTGCATTAACCACTTCTGGACCCGAAGATTTTCCCTCTTAATGACCAGGCCGTTTTTTGCAATTCGGCACTGCGCTACTTTAACTGACAATTGCGCGGTCGTGCGACAATGTACCAAAATAAGATTGATGTCCATTTTTCCCACAATTAGAGCTTTCTTTTGGTGGTATTTGATCACCTCTGCGATTTTTATTTTTTGCGCTATAAACAAAAAAATGCGACAATTCTGAAAAAAAAAAAAATATATATATATATTTTTCACATTCTGCTATAAAACATTCCCAATAAAAAAAAATGTAAAAATCTAATTTTTTCATCCGTTTAAGCCAATTTGTATTCTGCTACATATTTTTGGTAAAAAAAAAATCCCAATAAACGTATTTTGATTGGTTTGCACATAAGTTATTGCGTCTACAAAAGAGGAATGATTTATGTCATTTTTACTTATTTAATTTTTTTACTAGAAATGGCGGCAATCAACGATTTTTAGCAGGACTGCGACATTGCGGCGGACAGATCGGACCCCTAACTGACATTTTTGACACTTTTGGGGGGACCAGTGACATTACTACAGTAATCAGTGCTAAAAATATGCACTGTTACTGTAATAATGACACTGGCAGGGAAGGGGTTAACCCAGGGGCGATCAAAGGGTTAAATGTGAGCCTAGGGGGTGTTTTCTAACTGTGGGGCGGATGGGCTTGTGAAATCAAGACAGTGACCTGTGGTCCTAAATAGGAGGAACACAGGAGCTTTGTGTTGATAGCTGAGAGAACAACGGTCTGCTGTGTTTACAACAGCAGACTGCCATCATCTCTTAACGGGGAGCGATCGCAGTGCCCTTGGGCAATTGTGTCCAGTTACAGACTGGGGCGGGTCCAGGACAACCCAGAGGAAGTGAATTGAATGGTGCTGTCCATCTGACCAAAAATAAAAAATCTAGCAGCAGACAAAAAGTGCAGGGAAAATCTCTGGATTGAAGGTGATTATTGCAGTAAAAGCTCGTTTTGTTATTTTAATATTTAACAGGGTTTCTATTCTTGTTATTTTTTGGCTGGAGTTCTGCTTTAGGACTAGGTTCACACGTGTCCGATGCAAATTTCCCCTTCACTGCAAGTTTCCAAAGCAGCTGTTTATCAGTTCAGATGCGATTTAGATGTGGTTGAGATGAAAATTTATTGTAGCTGGCGGCCACCATTAACTTTAGCTGGTTGTTGAGGAGCGGGCCAGGAAGCCGGCCGATGCGTCCTTAACAATGGATGACTCATTGCCTGTCAACCGGGTTCCAGGGAATTAAAAAAAAAAAAAACATTGGCGGCAATTAAATATGTTTAAAAAAACAGAGAGCACCCCCCCCCCCCCCATCCAAAATCCATACCAGACCCTTAACTGAGCTTGCAGCCTGGCAGGCCAGGGAAAAGGGGGTGGGGGGTGAGCGAGTGCCCCTCCTCCTCCTGAACCATACCCGGCCACATACTCTCAACATGGGGGGGGGGGGTGCTTTGGGGAAGCACCCCCCACCTTAAAGCACCTTGTCCCCATGTTGATGGGGACAAGAGCCTTTTCCCCGCAACCCTGGTTGGTTGTGAGGTCTGCAGGCGGGGGGCTTATCGGAATCTGAAAACCCCCTTTAACAATACATTGTACCCCTACTCATTCACCAAAAAAAGTGTCAAAAAGAAATCGAAACACAGAGACAGTTTTTGACAATTCCTTTATTAAAAGAACAAAAACAACATCTCCTGGTGTAGATCAATCATCAATCACGACGCCCGCCTCCACCGCCAACCCAAACAAAGAAAAAAAAAGAAGCTCCATTTGTGCCGAAGGCTCCTGCCATCTGCCTGCCCTGTAGTTGGACATTTCCTAAACAGCTAAGGGGCGGGGCCACCCAACAATGTCACATGTGACACCGCCCCTTGTGACATCACCGAGCAAGTATGCATCGGTCAATAACTTCACAAGGGTCAGTGCCAACAGGTGACTTCACCAGGTGGCCCCACCCCTTAGCTATTAAAGAAGGAGCATTTTTTTTCTTTTTATTGGGTCAGTGGTGGCAGCTGGCGTCATAATCGACAAAGGATCTGCACCAGGAGACATTGTTTTTGTCAAAAACATTGTTTTTATTATTTTTTGACACTTTTTTGGGTAAATGAGTAGGGATAAATTGTACTCCATACTCATTCCTAAGGGTCTGGTATGAATTTGGGGGGCCCCACAGCATTTTTTTTTCTAATTTTGGCGTGGGGTTTCCCTTAAAACCCATAGCAGACTGGCTGACAGCTGAATATAAGACAAAACATTGGCGGCAATAAAAAATTGTGAAAAAAATGGCATGGCCCTCCCCAATCTTTATCAGGCCCTTTTGGGTCTGGTATGGATTTCAAGGGGAACCCCACAGCAAAATTACAAAAAAAAAATTGTGTGGGGGTCCTCTCCCAAATCCGAATTTTGAGGGCAACCCACATGCAAAATGAAAAAAAAATAAATGGCGTGGGGTCCCCCCCCCAAAATCCTTACCAGACCCTTATCTGAGCATGCAGCCTGGCAGGCCAGGAAATGGGGGGTGGGGGGCGAGCGAGTGCTGCCCCCTCCTGAACCATACCAGACCATAGACCCTCAACATGGGGGGGTGCTTTTGTGCACGCGGGGCCCTGCCCACCCAAAAGCACCTTGTCCCCATGTTGATGCAAGGGCCTTTTCCCCACAACCCTGGCTGGTTGTGGGGGTCTGCAGGCACGGGGCCTATCGGAATCTGGAAACCCTCTTTAACATTACATTGTACCCCTACTCATTCACCAAAAAAGTTAGTTTTTGACCATTCCTTTATTAAAAGAAAAATAAAAAACAACGTCCCCCGGTGTAGATCCATCATCAATCAGGACGCCTGCTGCCACCGTTGACACAAACAAAGAAAAAAAAAAAGCTCCACTCCTGCTGAAGGTTCCCGCCATCTGCCTGCTTCCAAGTCTAACATTTCTTAAATAGCCATGGGGCGGGACCACCCGACAACGTCACCTGTGGCACCGCCCCTTGTGATTTTACTGACCCAGCAGGCAATAATGTCACAAGGGGCGGTGCCACCAGGTGACGTCGCCGGGTAGCCCCACCCCTTAGCTATTCAAGAAGGAGCTTTTTTTTTCCGGGTCAGCTGTGGCAGCGGGCGTCGTGATTGATGATGGATTTACACCGGGGACATTGCTTTTGTCAAAAACTGTCTCTGTGCTTTTATTATTTTTTGACACTTTTTGTGGTGAATGAGTAGGGGTGAAATGTACCCCATACTCATTTGTAAGTGTCTTGTATGGATTTGGGGGGCCCCACGTCATTTTTTTTTCTAATTCTGGCTTGGTATGGATTGGGGGGGACCCCCATGCTGTTTTATTTTTCGGATTTAATTCACGTTCAAAATCAGATGTGCGATTCCGATTTGTTCCCATAGAAGGCAATGAGCCTGGAAATCACATCTGAACCACACTGCAGAAAATGCACAGGGCTCTTTTTCAATTCGCAGTAATTCGCACTGCCGCTGCACCGCATATATGTGAACCGGCTCCAAAGAAAGCCGGTTTGCTTCACATGTAATGCGAATCGCATATATGTAAATGGAGCCTTAAGTAAATGTCTACCTAATGATGGGCGAAGGAAGGATGTGAATGGAATGGTCCATAAAATAAAGGTCCATGTTTACAGTGACAAGCGATTATGAATAAATGCATTGGTGCCAACCATGATAGTGAAGTGGCTTTATCTCTATTTGGGTAATCAACTTAAAGTAGAACTATAGACAAAACTTTTTTTTTTTTCCATTTTGGATACAGTAAGGGAGGGTTATAACCCCCAGTCAGATTTTTTTTTCGCCATCTGTGTCCCTTTGAGGAGATTTCCCTTCACTTCCTGTCTCATAGCCAAACAGGAAGTCAGAAGAAATCCCTGCAAATTAAAGAAATTCCTTGGGGACCCCCAGGGCACCAGAACTAGTGTCCCGATTGGAAGATTTCCCTTCTATTACTTTTCTGGGGACAACCCAAAATATGGATTTTCTTTTACTTTCAATGATGATAGTAACCAGTGGCGGCCCGTTTATTGGGGGCGCAGGGGCGCTGCCCCCCCTATCCATGCATCCGGCCCTCAAATCTACATGCAGGGCGCCGGACGCATTGATTCCAATGGAGTTTTTTTTTTTTACCACCTGATTAGAGCCAGAGGCTCTAATAGACTTCAAAAAAGGGTGGGCTTGGGTTGCAGAGCACTGCGCCCTGAGCCCACCCAGTTGTGTGACAATGGCGAATGAATTTTCGCTATTGCCACACTTATTCTCCTCCAGGCCAATCAGGAAGCGGGTCCTGAGACCTGTTTCCCAATTGGCCAAAAGGAGAAGGCATCCTATCGGCCAAGAAGGGGAGAGGAGACGGCTGCCGAGAAGGGACATGAAGGAGCCTGAGGGGGAAGCCACTGCCGCCTGTCATTCCGGAGGAACAAGGTAAGTAAACTGGAAGGCTGGTGGGCAGGGGGGGAGATGTGGTGGTGCAGGCTGGAGTGATATGGGGGGGGGGGGGGGCAGGTCCGTCTACTGCCCCCGCGACTGATGGAGCACCAGCCACCACTTATAGTACCTACGATGTGGAGATGACCTTTGATGAGTTGCTTGTAATAACCCATGTTAATGCCCTTTTCTGCCAACTTGAGTTGTACGTGCACACTGTGTACGCTCTGATATAGATGTAGATGTTTTGTCTTTCTTTTCAATGCTTAATAAAGCTTCTTTTTGAGATAAAAAAAAAAATTATGATAGTAAACGGGCAAATAGAGTGAATCTCCTCGACGGGGGGCACAGACAGCATAAAAAACCTGACAGGCGTTATAATCCTTCATTATGGAAGAGCCCTGGGGCCACCTTAAAAAAAATTTCAAAGATTTCTGAGCTAGAAATTTTTTTTTTTGAAAGTCAGAATTCTGAGATTAAAAGTCAGAATTCTGACTTTTAATCTCAGAATTCTGACCTTTAAACTCAGAATTCTAACTTTTAAACTCAGAATTCTGACTTTTAATCTCAAAATTCTGACTTTTAAACTCAGAATTCTGAATTTTTAAACTCAGAATTCTGATTTTTAAACTCAGAATTCTGACTTTTAATCTAAGAATTGTGTTTAATCAATTTTAGCATGGTCAAAACTTGTAATCTCAGAATTCTGACTTGCAAAGTCAGAATTTTGACTTTTAATCTCAGAATTCTGACTTTGAAACTCAGAATTCTGTTAAAAAAAAAAAATCAAACTCAGAAATCTTTGAAATTTTTTGATGATGGCCCCAGGGCTCTTCCATACTTCCATACTTCTCCATTCTATCCAAAACTAAAAAAAAGAAATAAAAGGTTTGCCTTTAATTATACTTTAAACTGTATCAAAAGTCCATACAATTTTGGATAAAGTGTGGATGGATTAAAACCCACCAGTGATGCTTTTTCCTAGCTGTGTCCCATTTTTTTTCTTTTACAAGAACTTTATTTAAAACCTTAAGACGATACATAAGCGTTAACAATTAGATCTTGAGAGTATAAGTGTATAATCGTCAAGTGGGGAGAATACCCCTGCATGGAGAAGCAATTCAAAAAGTGAATAATTTACTACATAGGGAAATATAATAACAAAATAAAAATATTTAACAATTTTCCACACTAATCTATACTGATATTGTAAAATTTCCCGCTATGTATAGCATCTTTTAACCAGGTGCCCTAGGCTGTATGGAATAGCCACAGACCGTTGGAGCTAATTAAACACAAGTTCTTAACAGGGAGCTCTAATCAAGCTAAGGAGATTGGGAAGAGAAATATTTTATCATAGGGATCCCCAAGGATCTCAAGTGACAGCTGGGTGGTGTTATGAGAACCTATCATACCCTGATGTTATAATGAAGAAAGGAGGCGTCTCGATTTGCTTGCCCATTGCATTTAGATTAATCTCTTACCATGGTGGTAGTTAGGAAGTAAATTCTCAGAAAGTTTAAAGAATAAAAAGAAAAGAAAGAAAAGAAAAGAAAAGGGGGGGGGGGTAGGGGGGAGTGGGGGTCAAGGTAAAGAAAGGGGAGATGGAAAGGCAACTGGAGTGTAAGAATGGAGGATCACCTCCCCCTCTGTAGTTCACACTGTATATGACTAGGGTGAACACGGGCGAGCCATGTGTTGTGCATAGTCTGCTGATGCCAACAAGCCCAGCTGGATCTATATTTGGTCGGCGTCTCCCTTGCTTATCTGTGTCCCATTTAAGAGATTTCTCTTCACTTGTAGGCACAATGGGAAGTAAGAGAAAAAGTGAGGATAATTGCTTCTTAGACAGCTATTACTGGAACAAGTGTCTCCATTGGAAGATTTTCCCTCTATTCCTGTTCTGATGACAATGTAAGATTTTTACCTCCCAGTTATGGTTGCAGTGGTCACCAGGGCAAATACAGGTGCATCTCATAAAATTAGAATATCAGCAAAAATTGTATTTAGTTCGGTAATTCTATTCAAGAAGTGAAACTCATATATTTTTCAAGCATTTCTTTCTCTTAGTTTTGATTATTATGGCTTACAGCTAGTGAAACCCAAAATTTAGTATCTCAGAAAATTAGAATATTACATAAGACCAATAAAAAAAAAAAAAAAGGATTTTTAATACAGAAATGTTGGCTTAGTGAAAAGTATATCCATGTACAGTATAGTATGCACTCAATACTTGGTCGGGGCTCCATTTGCATGAGTTACTGCATCAATGTGGCGTGGCATGGAGGTGATCAGCCTGTGGCACTGCTGAGGTGTTATGGAAGCCCAGGTTTCTTTGATAGCGGCCTTCAGCTTGTCTGCATTGTTGGGTCTGGTGTCTCTCATCTTCCTCTTGACAATACCCCACAGATTCTCTATGGGGTTTAGGTTAGGCGAGTTTGCTGGCCAATCAAGCACAGTGATACCATGACCAATAAACCAGTTATTGGTATTTTTGGCAATGTGGGCGGTGCCAAGTCCTGCTGAAAAATGAAATCAGCATCTCCATAAAGATGGTCAGCAGAGGGAAGCATGAAGTGCTCTAGAATTTCCTGGTAGAGGGCTGCACTGACTTTAGACTTGATAAAACACAGTGGACCAACACCAGCAGATGACATGGCTCCCAAATCATCACTGACTGTGAAAACTTCACACTGGACCTCATGCGACCTGGATTCTGTGCCTCTCCACTCCTCCTTCAGACTCTGGGACCTTCATTTCCAAATGAAATGCAACATTTTCCACAGTCAGTGATGATTCATGAGATGAGTCATCATCTGCTGGTGTTGGTCTACTGTGCTTTATCAAGTCCAAAGTAAGCTCAGCCCTCTACCAGGAAATTCTAGAGCACTTCATGCTTCCCTCTGCTGACCAGCTTTATGGCTGATTTCAGTTTCCAGCAGGACTTGGCACCTGCCCACACTGCCAAAAGTACCAATACCTGGTTTAATGATCATGATATCACTGTGCTTGATTGGCCGGCAAACTTCCCTGACCTAAATCCCATAGAGAATCTGTAGGGTATTGTCAAGAGGAAGATGAGAGACACCAGAGCCAACAATGAAAACGAGATGAAAGCCGATATCAAAGCAACCTGGGCTTCCATAACACCTCAGCAGTGCCACAGGCTGATAACCTTCATGCCACGCTGCATTGATGTAGTAATTCATGCAAAAGGAGCCCCGACCAAGTATTGAGTGCATACTATTCTGTACACGGACATCCTTTTCAACAAGCCAACATTTCTGTATTAAAAAAATCCTTACTTTATTGGTCTTATGTAATATTCTAATTTTCTGAGTTACTGAATTTTGGGTTTTCACTAGCTGTAAGCCATAATCATCAACAATTAAAAAAAATAATTGCCTGAAATATATCACTCTGTGTGTAACGCATCTATATAAAATATATGAGTTTCACTTTTTGAAATTAATTACTGAAACAAAATTAACTTTTTGATGATATTCTAATTTATGAGATGCACCTGTAGAGGGGTGAATCACCCTAGTGGGAACACAGTCATCAACCTGACCGGGGTCCTAGCCCTTCCAAACTTTATCCAAAACTAAAAAAAAATATTACAATATTAAATATTACAATAATAAAATATTATGTATTAATATACAGTTTATCTGTTTCCACTCTGAAACTTGAGCTATATATGCTCTGTGCATAATGGTCATTTGTTACTAATAATTATATTTAAGGGTAAATTATAATGCTTTGGTAGCATTCCTAACATTTTTTAAAGTTTATTCACTATTTTATATCGTTTCCTTTTTCAACCACTCTACAACCGCTCACAGTAATACTACTGCGGCAGAGTGGTTCGTTATCGTCCAGTCACGTAGTATTAACGTGATTGGACACTCCCCCTTCTGGGCGGCGCTTGCGCGCCGCCGGAGGCTCGCTCCCGCTGTTTTCATTCACAGCGGGAGTCGGGCCAGGGGAGGAGCAGCGGCGATCGCCGCTGCTCTTACCCGATCGTCGGGGATCGAGTCTGGAGATCCGCCCGCTGTGTGTAAACACAGCGGGCGGATCTCCATAGTGACAGGGAGTGACAGATCGGAGTGTTCAGCATAGCTGGACATCCGATCTGTCCATGACTCACTCAGTCACCCCCCCCCCTACACGTCAGTAAGCACCAGGCATACATTAACCCCTCCCTCTCCAATAAAATTAACCCCTTCCCTGCCAGTGTCATTTTTACAGTAACAGTGCATATTTATAGCACTGATTACTGCAGTAATGTCACTGGTACCCCCAAAAGTGTCAAAAATGTC
The DNA here is from genome assembly GCF_965119305.1 of Pelophylax lessonae. NCBI lineage: Eukaryota > Metazoa > Chordata > Amphibia > Anura > Ranidae > Pelophylax > Pelophylax lessonae. The sequence continues at coordinate 700,621,348 of NC_138769.1, read as the reverse complement.
AGTCAGGGGTCCGGTCTGTCCGCCGCAATGTCGCAGTCCCGCAAAAAAAATCGCAGATCGCCGCCATTACGCGTTAAAAAAAAAACACCAAAAATGACAGAAATCTTTCCCTTTGTTAGTAAACGCAATAACTTTTGCGCAAACCAATCAAAATACGCTTATTGCGATTTTTTTTACCAAACATATGTAGCATAAAACAAATTGGCCAAAAATTTTTTAAAAAATTGGTTTTTACATCTTTTTTGGGGGGAATTTCATATAAAAAAATGTTAAAAATATTGTTATTTTTTCAAAATAAACGCTTTTTTTTTGTTTATAGCGCAAAAAGTAAAAATCGCACAGGTGATCAAATACCACCAAAAGAAAGCTCTGTTTGTGGGGAAAAAAGGACGTAAATTTCGTTTGGGTACGGCGTCGCACGACCGCGCAATTGTCAGTTGAAGTCGCACAGCGCCGAATCGCAAAAAGTGGCCTGGACGGAAGACAGCAAAATCCTCCGGTGGTAAAGTGGTTAATATCTTTATTTTTCAAGTAAACATTTTTTGCATGCTAAGCTATCATATAAGAATGCCCAGCACAGCCAAAAAGCTTTTTGGCAGCTACTGAGAACAGAATCGTTCCCTTTTCTGCTAGAACAGATATTGGGAGAGATTGTCTTCCATTCAGACATATTTTAGCATTGCATTTGCACAGAAAAGAATCAGGAAGTTCCAGCTGTTACACAGAACTCCATCTGCTAATACAAGTGGTAAATAATTAAAATATTAAGCAATTAGTTCTTATGAACCTGAATAAAAGGCAATGACACTCACAGTATCCTTTCTTAATGATCTCCACAGAGGTATGTGCTTTATAATGGGAGCGTTTCAATTTAGCAAAGTCTGAAGGTATTTTTTTTTTTAACCACTTTACCACCGGAGGATTTTGCTGTCTTACTTCTGGGCCACTTTTTGCGATTCGGCACTGTGCGACTTAAACTGACAATTGCGCGGTCGTGCGACGCCGTACCCAAACGAAATTTACGTCCTTTTTTTCCCATAAACAGAGCTTTCTTTTGGTGGTATTTGATCCCCTGTGCGATTTTTACTTTTTGCGCTATAAACAAAAAAAGAGCGCAAATTTTGAAAAAATAACAATATTTTTCACATTTTTTTATATGAAATTCCCCCCCAAAAAAATGTAAAAATCTAATTTTTTTTAAATTTTTGGCCAATTTGTTTTCTGCTACCTATGTTTGGTAAAAAAAAATCACAATAAGCGTATTTTGATTGGTTTGCGCAAAAGTTATTGCGTTTACTAACTAAGGGAAAGATTTCTGTCATTTTTGGTGTTTTTTTTTTAACGAGTAATGGCGGCGATTTGCGATTTTTTTTGGGGGACTGCGACATTGCGGCGGACAGATCGGACCCTTGACTGACATTTTTGACACTTTTGGGGTTACCAGTGACATTACTACAGTAATCAGTGCTATAAATATGCACTGTTACTGTAAAAATGACACTGGCAGGGAAGGGGTTAATTTTATTGGAGAGGGAGGGGTTAATGTATGCCTGGTGCTTACTAACGTGTGTGGGGGGGAGGTGACTAAGTGACAAAAGGACAGATCGCATGTTCAGCTATGCTGAACCCTGCAATCTGACCCTGTCTGTCACTTAGGAGATCCGCCCGCTTGTGTTTACACAAGTGGGCGGATCTCCACACTCGATTCCCCGACGATCGGGGAAGAGCAGCGGCGATCGCCGCTGCTCCTCCCCTGGCCCGACTCCCGCTGTGACTGAATACAGCGGGAGCGAGCCTCCGGCGGCGCGCGCGCCGTCGAGAAAGACGAGTGTCTACGTCTACGTCGCCAGACGATAACGAATCGCTTTGCCGCAGTAGTGCTCGAGTGAGCAGACGGCAAGTGGTTAAGAAAGCATTTACTTGCTATAGACCTCCCCACTAAATAAAAGTTACCTCCAGTGCATGTCCCCTGCTCGTGCACAATAGGTGGACCTAGCCTGGCCTATGATCTGATTAGCAGGACGGGATATTGACTGTCCCTAATGTCAACGGGTAAGAGGTCCAATAAACTTTTCCAACTCCTGCTCTACATAGCATTAATTTCATTATGTGAACTACATGAATGAAGCACCCTCCTAGGTCAGAGCAGGCTGGTACATTCAGTTAGCTCCTATGTAAACAGTGGAGTGTGTATGCTCTACGCGGGGGGAAATAGGCCCAAATTACCAGCCGCTCCTGTGGGAATAACACTGTATACAATACTGTCCAAATGAGGAGGAGGTATAGTCCACATATCATTTCAATGGGGGGTCCAGGTAGGGTTGTCACCTTTTCTTTAAGTCAGAGGCGTAACTAGAACCTTCAGGGCCCTGGTGCAAGAAACCGCGAAGGGCCCCCCTGACCCCTGGCCGGGGCCCTTCCCTTGAAGCCTGGGGCTCTTCCCACTGATCCTGAGGCCCTTTACTCTCGTTGCGGGGCCCTTTATTACGGTCTCGCAGTGGGACCCTTTCACAAGTTCTGCAGTGGGTACAATTCCTGCCATCTTGGGGCCTCCCCACGGTGGCGGAATGCCAGGGCCGGTTGCAAGTGTGACCTTTGCGTTCCTGGAAGTTCACCCACTGGTGTCAGTAGTTTTTATTTTTTGGTATTTTAATTGTATTATTTTTTATCATTTTATTTTATTTTTTTACAATGTCACTGACTATGACTCTGTCCATTCAGAAAAGGAAGGAGCTGGTAAATTACATATTTACCAACCCCCTTCCTGGTTCTCTATTGTGACACATCCCCTGCAGCAGCTGGCAGGAGAGGGGAGGGAGCACAGTGGGGGGGGGGGGGGGGGCAGCACAGTAGGAGGGGGACCAGGGGAGCACACAGGGGCCCAGAGACAGCAGAACACAAGTGAACTGGATAGGAGGGGTGGCGGGGGCAGCATACAGAGGAACCAATCTCCTCCATTTTCCTCCTGCAGCTACAGGAGGAAAAAAGAGGACAGTGATTTCTCTACATGCTGCCCCCACTGCCCCTCCTATCCAGGTGTACAGGTGAGCCGCACAGGCCCCCTGGAGCATGGGGCCCAGTTGCAATTTCAACCCCTGCAACCCCTGTAGTTACGCCCCTGATTCAAGCCAAAGCCAAATACCTTAGCGACCTGGGACACCTTTGGGTGCCCCAAGGAGAGAAGTAATGGAGTGCACGTAGTGTTCGCAGCAAACAGTGGGTGTGGCCAAATTGCTCTTGCTGATGTCATCGCCCTGCTCCCAATGATGCCGAACCTGCCCCAAGACAGCTGCCCACAGCTTCCAGATGGCAAAAGATTTGTGTGTGACTATCTTGGTTACTTAGGGAGCCACAGCCTGGTCTGAATAATATGTTTGGGTTTCAGTCCACCTGAAACTCAGACACATGATTCAAAACCCGGACTTTCCGGGTGAATCCCGGACAGGTGGCAACCCTAGGTCCAGGAGGCGTGGATCTCCCAAGCAGATCAGGCTGATTTAGATGAATTATACATAAATGAATAATAAACAAAATCTGATGGTAAAGCTTCTGTCCCCAAATGTGTATAAAACACTAAACGCAGTGATCTGCGTTTTTTTTGCGGGACTGCGACATTGCGGCGGACAGATCAGACACCTGACTGACATTTCTGACACTTTTGGGGGGACCAGTGACATTACTACAGTAATCAGTGCTAAAAATATGCACTGTTACTGTAATAATGACACTGGCAGAGAAGGGGTTAACACTGTGGGTGATCAAGGGGTTAAATGTGTACCTAGGGGCGTGTTTCTAACTGTGGGGGTTGTGGCTTGTGAACTGACCATAGAGACATGTGTTCCTATATAGAAGGATCACAGGCGCTCTGTGATCATTCTAGGGAGAAGAACGGTCAGCTGTGTTTACAAGGGGCTTAATGTGAGCCTAGGGGAGTGATTCTAACTGTATGGGGGCGTGGCTTACGGAATGACCATAGACACCTGTGATCATTCCAGAAAGAAGAACGGTCGGCTGTATTTAGAACAGCTGACCGTTCTTCTCTCTCAGCAGGGAACAATCGCGGGTGTCAGAGGGCAATTGGAGCCGCCTGCCCTGTGCATCGGCTTCCCCGCTGACGATTGGGGGTGGGAGCGCACAGGCGGTGGCGCGTGCTCGCCCCCTAGCTGCCTGTGTGCGACCGAGGTATAGCTACGGCAGTATAACTGCGGCGGGCGGTCGTAAAGTGGTTAATATAATGGTATCATCATGGTATTTTTATTTATTTTTTTTTTTAAGGGGATGCAATTAGCTGGTCTTGCCTAGGGTGGAAAATAGTTTAGCACCGGCCGCGGTCTTGGTCTCTTAGGAATTCAAGAACGGTCGATTGAGGAGATGTCCTCAAACCTGATAGGCGCATCTGGGAACAAGTGTGGATCTTAGGCTGGCCATACACTATACAATTTTCTTGTTCAACTTTCCTTTAGATTTACCAAAACCATGTAATATAGGGTCAAACCTAAACACTTTCAATTTGTATGCAGTCAGGCATGCCCTTGCACTACATAGTTTAAGGTAAATCTAAAGGAAATTGAATAAGAAAATTGTATAGTGTATGGCCAGCCTTAGTCAAGGTTTTTTGGCTATAAACATCAAAGGCCTTGTCTCATATCCAGCAGACATTATGTTTCTTATTGGTATATCTTATCTGGTTATTGTTAACCGTCAATGGTTTTGTGGTTGCTGTAGCCGTTTAAATCTACGTCACGCAGTCCATGTGTTTATCGGAAATTTTAACAAGCAGACGAAAATTAACAAATCCATTAGTCAAGAGCTATCTGATTGTATTTCGCCAGCATAAGATCTAATAATGTATCTCCCACATGAGGAGATCCTTTACAGCAGTGCCTGGAGCAAGCAGCAAGTTAACAAGCCAAGAGCTTGTGGTTCAGCGATGGGCCTGGTAATAAGTCATTATTAAAATAGAAAGCAGTGGGAGACATCGACATTACCCAGAATGCTCCTGACCTACATTCAGCTGAATAGACGTTTCACTCATTGAGGCTGGTGCTGCTTATGCAGATCTGATGGAATTAGAGGAAAACTCTTCTTCTTAAATTTTTTTTTTTTTTTTGGTTTGCATGTGAATTTAAAGCGGAGTTCCGGGCACAAAAAAGATTTTTTTTTTTTTGTGCCCCTCCGCTAGGTAGAGCTCACCTGAAAAGGAATTGGATAGTTATTTTTATTTTTTTTGTTTACTCACCTTTTTATTGAAGATCGTAAATACTCACCTCAGACTGCTTCCTCCCTCGGAGCCGCGGCTCACCCCGTCACTTCCTGCCTCGCGATGATTCCTGGGAGCTAAACGTCATAGCTCCCAGGAATCAATGCGACGGCACCGGCCCCGCTCGTCATTTCCGGGCGACGCCGCATTCCCCTGCTAAACAGCTTCTGGGCATGCCCAGAAGCTGTTTAGGAATGCGGCGCCGCACCGGAAGTGACGAGAGGGGCCGGTGCAGTGCATTCTGGGACACGAAGACGCGGAAGAAGACAGAGAAGAGGACCGCGCCGGCTTCAGCTGCCCACAACAGAGATGGAAACGCTGTGGAAGAAATTTTCTAAGTAAGTATTTCTTCTAAAAGGTAAGTGCGAACCGGGACAGATCAGAGGCTAGCCATTGTGGAATGTGCTAGCCCTGACTGTCCCGGGGGTATGTTCAGCAAAAAATCATTTCTGTGCCCGGAACTCCGCTTTAAACAGCATAAAGTATAATGATTGGCAAATTTGTATTTTTTTTTTTTTTTATTTTAATTTGGATAGAATGGTGAGGGTTTAGAACCACTGCCCGGTTTACATTGCTATCTGTGTCCCTGTTAGGGGGATCTGTTCTCTTTAACCGGACCGACCACCGCGTATATACTGCGGCAGGCTGGCCCTCCTGTGCGAACCGATGTAGGGCTACGTCGGTCGCACGTCCTGCAGCTAGGGGGTGAGCGCGCACCGCCGCCGGTGCGCTCCCACTCCCGCCCCCACTCTGCAGCGGGGACTCCAATGCACGGGGCAGGCGGCTCCGATTGCTGCCTGACACCCGCGATCGTCCCCCGCTGAGAGAGAAGAATGGTCAGCTGTTGTAAACACAGCCGGCCTTTCTTCTCTCTGGAATGATCACAGAGCACCTGTGATCCTTCTATATAGGATCACAGGTCTCTGCGATCATTTCACAAGCCACGCCCCCATACAGTTAGAATAACTCCCCTAGGCTCACATTTAACCCCTTGATCACCTACAGTGTTAAACCCTTCCCTGCCAGTGTCATTATTACAGTAACAGTGCATATTTTTAGCACTGATTACTGTAGTAATGTCACTGGTCCCCCAAAAGTGTCAAAAATGTCAGTTAGGGGTCCAATCTGTCCGTCGCAATGTCGCAGTCCGGCTAAAAATTTGCAGATTGCCACCATCACTAGTAAAAAAAAAAACAATAAAAATGACATAAATCTTTCCCGTAGTTAGTAGACGCAATAACTTTTGCGCAAACCAATCAAAATACGCTTATTGCGATTTTTTTTTACCAAAAATATGTAGCAGAAAACAAATTGGCCTTAAATGTTATATAAATTTTGATTTTTAATTTTTTTTTTGGGAATGTTATATAGCAGAATGTGAAAAATATTGTTTTTTTTTTTTTCTAGAATTGCTGATTTTTTTGTTTATAGCGCAAAAAATAAAAATTGCAGAGGTGATCAAATACCACCAAAAGAAAGCTGTGTTTGTGGAAAAAAAAAGGACATCAAGTTTATTTGGGTACAGCATTGCACTAGCACGCAATTGTCCGTTATATAACGCAGTGCCGAATCGCAAAATATGGCCTGGTCATAAAGGGGGAAAATCTTCCGGTCCAGAAGTGATTAACTGTCCTGATCAGGGGCAGACTGGCAACTTTCGGCCCAGGGGGCAAGTACAAACCAGAGGCCCATGGTGTAGCGACTTGGCCCCCCTCCCACTCTCCCTCTTCCCACCTTCCTCCTGACCCCCATTCTAAGCTGAAGCCCTGCTCCAGATACTCTCCACTTAACGGCTGAATCCGGGTTCCCGAACTGGCCAGTAGGGGGCGGTTGGGGGGAGCTGGGACTGCTCAGTTAGGACTGGCCGGGGGAGAAGAGTCTCCAGTGGGGCATGGAACCAGTCTCGGCTCAGACACAGTTTACACTATATATGCTGGGGAGGTGGGCTGCGCTCTGTCCTTGTCTTCAACCCAAACTCAGTAAGTCAGCAGTGGGGACTTTTTACTTCTCTTCACCAGGAATCCTTTAGGCATGTCTGTGGCAGAAGCGGTGCAGCCTTTTCACAGGGCATCAGAGTGGCCCAGGGGGCAATTGCCCCCTTGCCTCCTGGCCCAGTCCTCCCCTGGTCCTGATCACCAATATACCGAGCCGCTGATAAGGCAGTACAGCCAGCCCTCTTGTACTGAGCCTGGGCCCCACTAGTTCAAAGGGTGGGCCCGGGCACCTGCTCAGTAGGAAAGCTGGCTGTACTGTCTTATTGCAGACACGGATCCTCTTCTGCCTCCTAATGCTGTGCTGCCAGCTTCTCCTCCTCCCTCCATCTGCACTGCAGGGGGATTGGTTCTAGCACATGCGCCACTTCTATCTGCTGTCTGTCTGCCTGTGTGCCCCTCCCCCCCCCCCGCGCTGCTGGCTTCCCTCCTTTCCACTCCCACTGGCAGCAGCTGACAGCACACAGATGGATATTTTAGGATGGAGAGCGGTGAAAGGACCCGGTAAATATAATATAATAACATAAAAATATGTTATTTTCTGGCCCCTTCCTTTCCTGAATGAACACAGTGAGCGATCGCTACCAATCACTCCTGTGTCCATTCATCACTGAAACATAGTAAACTTTATTTACTATGGTTAAGTTTGTGAATGAACAGGAAACCTCAGAGTGGTTTCTATTCATTCACCTCAGCTTAGGTTGCAGAGAAAGAGACTGATAAGTCTATGTCCTCAGTCTCTTTCGGCCAGAAGAACACCAACGATATGGCCCAATGACATCAACGATGGGGCCCATTTCCTCCCACTTACACAATTATTCTCACTGAAACAAACAATGGGGTATTTTCCCCACTGACGTTGGGACCTTTTCTACTCACACTGGCCACAGTCCGGCTCTCCTACAGTCTGGAGGAAAGTAAACTTTCTTTGTTTATAAAGTTTGAAGACCCATGTCCTAAACAATTGGGGTTGTAGACCAATCTCAGTATTTATTTTTCAAAGCAGCCCAGCATAGAAAGGTTCCTGTAAAACTTCCCACTTAACCAGACACTAACCACATGTCCATATGTGCGGAACAGTCGCAGCTTGCTTCCCCTAGTTTAGTGCTTACACCCTTTTCTCTAGCAGCCAACACCTTCAGGGGATCCTCCCAAGAGGGGCGATCCCTGTATCCTTCCATGAATAGGCCCAAGGCTTAGAGGACTGAACTTTTAAGATGACATCGTCACAGGAAGAAAGTCCATGTAAGAGAGTGAAGAGGAAGTGTCTTCGATCTCAGCAAGTTCCTTCCAAATGCATCAACGTGTATGGATAAAACAAACACTGAAGACCCCCATGGGCTGACGCGTTTTGAGGAGTTCCTCTTCTTCAGAGCCACCTGTTATATCTATACACGTTGATGCATTTGAATGGAACTTGCTGTGATCTGTGATGCACTTTTTACTATTGGTTTGTGAGTATATTACCTACCGTGTTTTTATATAATTATTTGTCTCAGGATAATGCACTAGGTCGTGCGCTTTCTGAGTGTTTTGTATAGTTGCAAGGCATGGTATGTGCTGTACATGAAATCCAAAGTGTCCCTTTGGTTGGTGTTGACTGTCATAGTGGAAATCTTCTGTCCTCTGCTGCTCTCCCATACCCCAAAGCCGTAAACGTCTGTTTCCATTAAGCTTCCCCTTTTGGGTGGAGCTCCTCTTCAAGAACTTAGAGCAGGGGTACTGAATTAAAATTCACGGAGGTCCACTTAGTAAAATCTTCTTCCAGCGGAGGTCCGAATCACGTTTGTTATTTGATTCAGATCCTTTACATTACAGCACCCTCTCCTAGTCGTACCCATCTCTGCAGCTGGGAAACGCAGGTGAAATTGCACATGTTCCCGGCCCGCAGAGGAACACTCCCCACTTCAGCACAGCTTGGTGCTGCGCATATTAAAAAAAGGGCCAGGGACTTGATTCCCTGCATTTCTCATGGGTAGTGCAGCTCACTAAAATGAATGGGCTGACCTACCTGTGACATGCACAAGCAAATGTGCATGCACAGATCTGAACTGAGCCCCATATCACAATCCCATCCTTGCATCAGTTCCACAGTGTCCACTGCACATCACAATTCCATTCCCTTCACATCAAGATCCCCCCTAGTGTTCTCATAACCCCTTAACATCAACACCCTTCTTAGCCCCCTCATTACAGTACTCATATCCCCCACATTGTCCTCAGCCCCCCATTACAGTACCCAGCCCCCATTACAGTCCCCAGCTCTCCCATATTATTGTCCTCAGCCCCCCAATACAGCATTTAGCTCCCCAACATTGCAGTCCTCAGCCCCCACATTACTGTCCTCAGCCTCCTTCATTACAGTACTCAGCCCCCTATTACAGTACCTAACTCCCCTACATAACTATCCTCAGCCCCCCATCACAGTACTCAGCCCACCAAATACAGTACTCAGCTCCCCCACATTATTGTTCCCAGCCCCCCAATACAGTATTCAGTTCCCCCACATTACTGTCCTCAGCCCCCCAATACAGTATTCGGTTCCCCCACATTATTGTCCTCAGCCCCCCAATACAGTATTCAGTTCCCCCACATTATTGTCCCCAGCCCCCCAATACAGTATTCAGTTCCCCCACATTACTGTCCTCAGCCCCCCAATAAAGTACTCAGCTCCCCCACATTATTGTCCTCAGCCCCCCCCAATACAGTATTCAGTTCCCCCACATTATTGTTCTCAACCCCCAATACAGTATTCAGTTCCCCCACATTACTGTCCTCAGCCTCCACATTACTGTCCTGAGCTCCCCCCCCCACATTACTGTCCTTAGTCCCCCCACATTACATTCCTCAAGCCCCCCCACATTACAGTCCTCAGTCCCCCACGTTACTGTCCTCAGCCCCCCCCATTACAGTACTCAGTTCCCCTCATTACTGTCTTCAGCCCCCTTCTTTACAGTACTTAGCCCCCCCCCTGACATTACAGTACTCACCCTTAACCCCCCCCCCCGACATTACAGTACTCAGCCCTAACCCCCCCCCCCCCCACATTATAGTACTTAACCCCCACACACAGAGTACTCAGCCCCCACACACATTACGGTACTCTTCTTTGCAGTACTCAACGTCTCTCCCCCTTCCTACATTCCATCTCACCTACCTTACACAGACAGGAGGACTCGGGGCATAGCAGGTCTGAATGGAGGACGGAAGCTGCAAGATGGTGATTAGTTGCTTAGACTGCCCTTCATCCTGGCAACCAGTCACTGGCTTGTTTACCTCGGGCTGTTCCCGCCCTCCCTCCAGAACTGGCCCGCCTCCCGATGTCGGCTCTGCGAAGAAGGCGTGACAGCGGAAATGAGAACAGGCTCCTAAATGGCGCGACCGATGTGGTCCAGAAGGGAGAGTGATGGGGGCCGGACTTGGACCGCGGGCCGCCATTTAGTGATGCCTGACTTAGAGTAAAGGTGTACAGAGAGAAGCCTTCTTACTGTAATTTAGCAAGAAGTAACATTTCCTGAAAAGCATATGTTGCTCTATGTGTAAAGATTAGGGTTGATTTACTAAAATTTGATAGTGCAAAATCTGGTGCAGCTCTGCATAGAAACCAATCAACTTCCAGCCATTAATGTCTAAACCGCTGGCAACAAAAGTGAGTACACCCCTAAGTGAAATTGTCCAAATTGGGCCCAATTAGCCATTTTCCCTCCCTGGTGTCATGTGACTTGTTAGTGTTACAAGGTCTTAGGTGTGAATGGGGAGCAGGTGTGTTAAATTTGGTGTTATTGCTCTCACTCTCTCATACTGGTCACTGGAAGTTCAACATGGCACCTAATGGCAAAGAACTCTCTGAGGATCTGAAAAAAAGAATTGTTGCTCTACATAAAGATGGCCTAGGCTATAAGAAGATTGCCAAGACCCTGAAACTGAGCTGCAGCACGGTGGCCAAGACCATACAGCGGTTTAACAGGACAGGTTCCACTCAGAACAGACCTTGCCATGGTCGACCAAAGAAGTTGAGTGCATGTGCTCAGCGTCATATCCAGAGGTTGTCTTTGGGAAATAGACGTTTGAGTGCTTCCAGGATTGCTGCAGAGGGTGAAGGGGTGGGGAGTCAGCCTGTCAGTGCTCAAACCATACGCCGCACACTGCATCAAATTTGTCTGCATGGCTGTCCTCCCAGAAGGAAGCCTCTTCTAAAGATGATGCACAAGAAAGCCCGCAAACATTTTGCTGAAGACAAGCAGACTAAGGACTTGGATTTCTGGAACCATGTCCTGTGGTCTGATGAGATCAAGATAAACTTATTTGGTTCAGATGGTGTCAAGCGTGTGTGGCGGCAACCAGGTGAGGAGTACAAAGACAAGTGTGTCTTGCCTACAGTCAAGCATGGTGGTGGGAGTGTCATGGTCTGGGGGCGGCATGAGTGCTGCCAGCACTGCGGAGCTACAGTTAATTGAGAGAACCATGAATGACAACTTGTACTGTGACATACACATACTGAAGCAGAGCATGATCCCCTCCCTTCAGAGAATGGGCTGCAGGGCAGTATTCCAACATGATAATGACCCCAAACAAACCTCCAAGACGACCACTGCCTTGCTAAAGAAGCTGAGGGTAAAGGTGATGGACTGGCCAAGCATGTCTCCAGACCTAAACCCTATTGAGCATCTGTAGGGCATCCTCAAATGGAAGGTGGAGGAACACAAGGTTTTTAACATCCTCCAGCTCCGTGATGTCGTCATGGAGGAGTGGAAGAGAACTCCAGTGGAAACCTGTGAAGCTCTGGTAAACTCCATGCCCAAGAGGGTTAAGGCCAGGGGTCAAGTCCTGGGAAAAAAAAGTGTGGGAACTCACCCAGGATCCCACCTCGACATTGCAAAAAAAGTACCTAAAATGCCCGTATTCTGTTGTAAAAAGTGCAAATATCAATATTTTAAATTATAAACATGTAGATAGTGCTATTAGCAATGTGTTTAAGTTAAACCAAATTAAAAAGCCATATTTCTCCATTTACAAGAAGGTCAGGTTAATATAACCCAGCCAGCAAACAGTTCCTTCTTACATCAGAGTCTGCAGGATTCCCCCTACAATGCAAAGGAACTCTGACATAAAGAGGAATTCTGCAGATCATGCTCTAAAAGGGAACTCTGATATAAGGTGACCAGAGACCACTTTATATCAGAGTCCACTGCATTCCCCTTTACATCAGAGTTCCCACTTACATCAGGGTCTGCAGCATTGCCCTTCACATCAGTGTCCACAGAGTTCCCCCTTGCACTGTAAGGGGTAATCCTGCAGACTGATGTAAAGGGGAATACCGGAAACTCTGATGTAGGGGGGACTCTGGTGACCAGAGACCACCTCCCGCAGAGTGAATGCACTAAGGAAGGGGGGTGGGTCCTGATATAAGGAGGAACCTTTGTAGGTGGTGCAGGTTTTTAAGGATTAAATTAGATGGCGAGGAGGCATCATAATGCTTCCTTGCCACGTAGCAAACACCCTCTGAAAAGTGATCCATTGTGGTTCACTCTTCAGAGGGCAACACTAGTGTACCCTAATTTACAGCAATGCCCCTCAGATGTGTCACTCTAAATGTGCTTGGTATTAGTCCCAGTTCACATATATGTGATGCGGGAACCCTGCAAATCTACTGCGGGGTCCCGCATCGCATTCAACTAGCAGGCAGTTCACACTGCCATATACAAATTGCTGGGGCTGTCAATACAAAGTTAACCACACCCCCAGATCAGTTTGCATATAGCAGTGCGAACTTTCAGTTCCAACATGAATCGGATCGCATGGGTGTGAACACCCATGCGATCCGATCCTGGTGCGGACCCAAAAAAGGGTTTGTTTCCCAATGCGATGTGAATTCAGCCATACAATCTGTATGGCTGAATTTGCATCGCACACACATCACATGGGATTTGCACAGTAGTGCACTGCACATCACATGTGAGGTCTGTCATTGCATATATGTGATATGTCAGAGACTGATGACGTGATGCAAAAGATGGTCAGAGACTGCAGACATGATAGAAGATAGAGGAGCACAAGGGGGGGGGGGCAGGGAGCACAGGGGATGCAGAGAGCACTGGAGGAGCTGAAGGGCATGGGGAGGGGGATTGGAGAGAATTAAGGGGGGTTTGGAAAGCATTGCAGGGGGGGTAGGAAGGTGCAGGGAGTGGAGAGCACAGGGGGGGGGGGTGGGGGGCGGGCAGGGAAAACCAGGGGGATGGAGAGCACGGAGGGAGGGGACGAACTGGAGAGCACTGGGAAAGGGGGGAACTGGAAATCAGTGAGGGGGGAGCTAGGGAGTACAGGGGGGTGGAGAGTACTGGAGGAGCCAGAGAGCATGGGGGGAGATGAAAAGTACTATGGGGAGCTGAAGAGCACTGGGGGGCTAAAGAGCACTGGGGGGGGCTAAAGAGCACTGGGGGGGCTAAAGAGCACGGGGGGGCTAAGACACTGGGGGGGTTAAGAGCACTGGGGGGAGGAGGGCTAAAGAGCACTGGGAGGAGGGGCTGGAGAGTGATGGGGGGCCAGAAAAATAAGTTGTATAGGAGGGGGATGGGGCAGCTGCATAAAGCGGAATTGATCTTTCCATATTCCTCCTGCAGCCGCCAAATACCCGCAGGAGGAGAATCAGGCATTCGGCAGCTGCAGGAGGAATATGGAAAGATCAATTCCTCTTTATGCAGCTGCCCCATCGCCCTCCTATACAGCACACAGGGAGGCTGCACAGCAGGATGACAGCAGGAACATACCTTCTTTCCGCCGCCGCACCCCCCTCCGCCAGCAGCGCGGACTGAAGGAGCTGTCACAGTGCCACTGCAGCTTCCTTCACACAGAGAGGTGGCGTCGTGCATGACACCGGCCTGACATCCCCCCGCTGGTACGCCACTGCCCACAGCGCCGGCCGGGGACCCCTGTGTTCCATGGGAGCGGGAACAGTCAATGGACTATTTTATCAGTTTCTGGTAGGCGGATTAATCCGCCACAGTGTTCCCAGCCTGTCACCATCTATTAACATTGAAGAGGCAGGTGACCAGGCTGGAGTTGAATATTAGTCCGCCTACCCGAAACTGATAAAATAGTCCACTGACTTTACCCGCTCCCATGGAATGCAGGGGGGCCCAAAGATTTTTTTTTTCTACATAGCTGCACAGCGGGGGATTGTGGTTCCCCCTTGACAGCGGCCCTGCCTGCAGGACGCGACTGGCAATGGGAACGGCGTTCCTGCTGTGAAAAAAGTGCGGGGACGCCGTTCCCATGCGTTCCTGCAGGACTCGAGCCCTGGTTAAGGCATTGCTGGAAAATAATGGTGGCCACACAAAATATTGACATGTTGGGCCCAATTTTAAGATTTTCACTAAGGGGTGTACTTACTTTTGTTGCCAGCAGTTTAGACATTAATGGCTGTGTGTTGAGTTATTTTGAGGGGACAGCAAATTTACACTGTTATACAAGCTGTATAACCACTACTTTACATTGTAGCAAAGCGTCATTTCTTCAGTGTTGTTATATGAAAAGTATAATAAAATATTTACAAAAATGTGAGGGGTGTACTCACTTTTATGAGATACTGTATATACTGCTGATGAGAAAAGGTATTTAGCAGTTTATATTTACTAAAATAATTGCATTTCCATGTTCTGTGTACTGTGGGAGAGCAGATATAGTGACTGCAGGGTCCTGGGTTTAGTAACACTTTAATTAACCAAAGGCAAAACCTTTTTCAGTGGAGTGGAGAGGGATTAGGACCCCTGACAGGTTTTTATTGCTGTCTGTGCTCCTGTTAGGGAGATTCACCCTCTCTATTTGTCCTGTTTATCATTATTTCACCAAAAGTGAAAAAACCCTCAAATTTGGTGTTGTCACCAGAGCAACGATAGAGGGCAAATCTTCCAATAGGGACACTAGTTCTGGTGACAACCGGGCAATCCCTCACTTTGGAAGGATTTGCTTTCACTGCCTTTTGTGGCTAAGGGACAGGATTTGAAGAGAAATCATTCTTATGGGAAATAGATGGCCAAAAAAAATGATAGGGGTTATAATCCTCCTTTATTCTATCCAGAATGAAGAAAAACATTTTGCCTTCTATGCCAGTCTGCGGCACCAGAGATCAGCGCCTGATCCGATATAGGTGACTCCAGCACAACGCAGCCCGGCCTTAGATGACCTCTACACCAGAGTCAGCTTACAAAATCAATGCAAACAGGAAAAAAAAATACAAACGGATGCTGAAAAGTAAAAATATCTTTTATCGAACCAGAGCTGACACAGCTGTGAAGTATTTTTCACGCTCGAGAAGACGATAGATCACCAAATGATATCCAAGTCATGTGACTCCCGAGGGGGACTCGATCGGGAAGTATCAAGATACACTTCTAAATATATATATTGGTTATTTACTATTTATTTGTAATTTCTGTACATAGCTAGCATCAACATATTCCTTAGTTCTTTTTAGGTCAGCTCAGTCCCTGCCCCAGAAGAGCTCACAGGCTAATCTCCCTTCCGCCATCAAAACCACAATGATGCATTAAAGAGGTTGTAAACCCATTACAAGTTTTTTTTTTTTTTTTCCAACCTGAAAGAGAAACACATAATGAGCTAGTACGCATCGCATACTAGCTCATAATGTAATACTTACCTTAGAAGGAGCCCCCGCCGTGCCGTCCACTTACCTGTATGACGCTTACCCGTCTTCCGGGATCGCGACATCCGGCCATCTGATTGGCCGCAGCCGCAGTGACGTCACTTCTGCGCACGTGCGCGGGAGCCGACGGTCACGGCACAGGGCTCTGAAGGAACGGCACCAGCGGCCTTTCCTTCAGAGCGCATGCGCCAGTGACGTCACTGGCTGTATGTAAGGTAAATATCTCCTAAACTGTACCTATAGGTAAAAGTTGCAGAGGAGGGTTTACTTTACTTCTTTAAAATAATGTTTTTTAGCAAGTTGCATACAATCTATTTTTCCGATTTTTCGGCCGCCTTTCAAGCCGATAGCCAATATCAAGTGCCGATATTCTGTACATTTAAAGTTTTTATTTTTACATTGTCCTTTTTAAATGTTTTTTTTTTATCACTTTTATTTCTGTCAAAAGGAATGTAAACATCACTTGTGACAGTAATAGGCAGGGACAGTTGCTCTTTATGGAAGGATCTGGGGTCTATAAGACCCCAAATCCCTCCTCTGCACTTAAAAGCATTCAAAACGCCAAGTTTGGCTGTTTTGAATACTGTCATTTGTTTAAAAAATCTGGCGCCTTTAAGGCTCCAGTAACCATAAGTGATGTCATGACATTGCTTCAGGGTTACTACATCGGAGACCCGATCAAAGCCGAATTAGGCTTTGTTCGGGTCTTCAGCCAGCCGCCGCACGTGCCGGCTGGTCTCTGGCCTCCTGTGGGATGGGAGACCTTGGCGGAGCGGCGGAAGGCGGTGGGAGGAGGGGACGTCCCCTCCCACTGCTCGTAATAACAGCAGAGCAGCTGCTTAGCTGCATCAGTTGTTATTACAAGAGAGCCGACCGTCGGCTCTAAAAAACGGTACCCGGGTATAAACCCTATTGGTAAAATTGGTAAGTTTGTGACTGATACAGATTCTTCAAAATAAAGTTAATATTGGCCCCCGGTAATCGGTCGACCCCCTAAGCCATTCCACATTAATAATTATGCTACCAAAGTTAGTGTCTGCTGTAAATTGCCTCCAGCATTTTTTCCTGTTTCTTCTTGCTGGAGGCTGCCATTTTGCTGAAGCCCAGAGCCCCTCAGCAGCAGTAAATCTTTAGGCTGTCAGCAAATCGGCCTCTACAAATTTGGCACAGTACCAAATAAATAGAGAGTAACTGAGCATGTGCAGAGCAGGGTGAGATAGTGTATTACTGGATTTCAAACAGTAAAGGCACCTACAGTGCTTTGGGAAAGTATTCACAACGCTTCACTTCTTCCACATTTTGTTACAGTCTTATTCCAAAATGGATTAAATTAATTATTTTCCTCAGAATTCTACAAAAAATACCTCATAATGACAACTTGAAAGAAGATTGATTTAAATCTTTGCAAATTTATTAAAATTAAAAAAGGAAAAAATGCCATGTACATAAGTATTCACAGTCTTTGCCATGACACTCAAAAGTGAGCTGAGGTGCATCCTGTTTTCACTGATCATCCTTGAGATGTTTCTACAACTTGATTGGAGTCCACCTGTGGTAAATTTAGTTGATTGGACATGATTTGGAAAGGCACACACCTGTCTGTATAAAGTCCCACAGTTAACAATGCATGTCAGAGCACAAACCAAGCCATGAAGTCCAAGGATATGTCTGTAGACCTCCAAGACAGGATTGTATGGAGGTACAGATCTGGGGGAAGTGTACAGAAAATTTTCTGCAGCATTGAAGGTCTCAGTGAACACAGTGGCCTCCATGATCTGTAAATGGAAGACGTTTGGAACCACCAGGACTCTTCCTAGAGTGGGCCGCCCAACCAAACTAAGCGATCAGAAGGGCCTTAGTCAGAGACGTGACCAAGAATCTGATGGTCACTCTGACAGAGCTCCAGCATTTCTCTGTGAAGAGAGGAGAACCTTCCAGAAGAACAGCCATCTTTGCAGCACTCCACCAATCAGGCCTGTATGGTAGAGTGGCCAGACGGAAGCTACTCCTCAGTAAAAGGCACATGACAGCCCACCTGGAGTTTGCCAAAAGGCACCTGAAGGACTCTCAGACCATGAAAAACAAACTTCTATTGATTGATGAAACAAAGTTTGAAGTCTTTGGCCTGAATAGCAAGCGGCATGTCTGGAGGAAACCAGGCACCGCGCATCACCTGGCCAATACCATCCAATACAGTGAAGCATGGTGGTGGCAGCATCATGCTGTAGGGATGTTTTCCAGCGGCGGGAACT
The DNA here is from genome assembly GCF_965119305.1 of Pelophylax lessonae. NCBI lineage: Eukaryota > Metazoa > Chordata > Amphibia > Anura > Ranidae > Pelophylax > Pelophylax lessonae. The sequence continues at coordinate 700,603,183 of NC_138769.1, read as the reverse complement.
AGCGGAGAGACTAGTCAGGATCAAGGGAAATATGAATGCAGCAATGTACAGAGATATCCTTGATTAAAACCTGCTCCAGGGCGCTCTCGACCTCAGACTGGAGCAAAGGTTTATCTTCCAACAGGACAACGACCCTAAGCACACAGCCAAGATAACAAAGGAGTGGCTATGAGACAACTTTGTGAATGTCCCTGAGTGGCCCAGCCAGAGCCCAGATTTGAACCCGATTGAACATAGCTGTGGCTCCGACACTCCCCATCCAACCTAATGGAGCTTGAGAGGTCCTGTAAGGAGAAATGGGAGAAACTGCCCAAAAATATGTATGCCAAGCTTGTAGCATCATACTCAAAAAGACTTGAGGCTGTAAGTGGTGCAAGAGGTGCTTCAACAAAGTATTGAGCAAAGTCTGTGAATACTTACTATGTACTGTACATGGGATTTTTTCCTTTTTTATTTTTAATAAATTTGGAAAGATTTCAAACAAACTTCTTTCACGTTGTCATTATGGGGTACTGTTTGTAGAATTTTGAGGAAAATAGTGAATTTAATCCATATTGGAATAAGGCTGTAACATAACAAAATGTGGAAAAAGTGAAGCGCTGTGAATATATTTTAGATGCACTTATTTTAAATGTTTTACATAACTATACCTGCAAAAGGGGCCAGCCTGAAGTGATCTAGCAGGACATCATTTTCTGACTAAAGTTCCACTTTAGCAGGTTCAGTTAAAGTTGAACTCTGGACTAAACAAATATTGTCCAAATACAAGAGTCACGTGTATTCCTAATTGGCAAGAGAAGTGCTGCTTTCAGGGCTTTCTTCCAGCTGAAACATGGCGGAACTTTGTGCCACTACCTCCATCACTGCCCTGTCCTGTCTTACTTGTCTCTGGTAACACAGAAGCTGGTAGAAGAGGTTTACTGCACTACTCATTGCTCTGCTGGCTTCTGTGTTTAGCAGTGCTCCTCTTCAGGCTCCTTGCTTCTCCTCCTGTAGCCCTCTGAAGATTTTTTTCCTTGCACTCTCAGAGGAGTGATGGCAGAGCTCTGTTCTGTGGGGGCGGGGGGGGGGGAGAGCTCTGTATTTAGGGGGCACGGCTCTTTACGGGGGGTGGGGGTGGGGGTGGGCGGGCTCAGGACTGTGTTGGTGGGCTCTTTACTCTGAGGGGAGCTCTGCACTGTGTGGGGGCACTCTGTACTGTGTGAGGGGGCTGCGTACTGTGTGTGTTGGGAGGGGGGGTCTGTGTACTGTGTTGGGGGGCTCTGTACTGTGTGGATGGACTCTGTACTATAGAGGGAGCTCAGTAATGTGTGAGGGGGCTGAGTACTGTGTGTGTGTGTGTGTGGGGAGGGGGGTCTGTGTACTGTGTGGGGGGGCTCTGTACTGTGTGGGTGGACCCTCTACTGTAGAGGGAGTTCTGTTCTGTGGGAAGGGGGCTCCTATACTGTGTGCGAGCAGACTCTGTACTGTCTGGGGAGCACTGTACTATGTGAAGGGCTCTGTGATGTCTGGGTGGGTTCTGTACTGTGTGTGGTGGGGGGCTTTGTACTGTGTGGGGAGCTCTGTACTGTGGGTGAGGGCACTCTGTACTGGGGGGGGGGGGTCTCTGGACTGTGTGGTGGAGCTCTGTACAGTGTGGGGGGGACCTTACTACTATGTGGGGAGCGCTGTACTAGATTGGGGCTCTTTACAGAGGGGAATAAGTCTCTGGACTATGTGGGTGGATTTTGCACAGTGGGGTGACTCTGTACTGTGTGGGTGGGCTCTGTACTGTGGGGGGATAACTGTACTGTGTGTGGGGAGCTCTGTGCTGTAAGGGGAGCTGATTACTGCATATGAAGGCTCTGTACTGTTGGGAGGGGTGCTCTGTACTGTGTGGGTGGGCTCTATTTAGTGGGGGCACATTGTACTGTGTGGGTGTTCTATGTGCTCTGGGAGTTCTATACTGTGGACGGGTTCTGTCCTGTGTGGGGGCACTCTGTACTGGGTAGGGGGCATTGTACTGTATGGGGACACTCTGTACTGCGTGGGTGGGCTCTGTACTTTGGGGGGGTTGTACTATGGGAGGGCTCTTTCCTGTGTGGGGGCACTCTGTACTGTGTAGAGGGCTTTGTACTGTATGGGGGCACTCTGTACTGCGTAAGTGGGCTCTATACTGTGGGGGGGGGGGGGTGGAACTATGGGAGGGCTCTGTCGTGTGTGGGGGAACTCTGTACTGTGTAGGGGGCCTTGTTCTGTATTGGGGCACTCTGTATTGCATGGGTGGGCTCTGTACTGTTGGGGGGGTTGTACTATGGGGGTGCTCTGTCCTGTATGGGGGCACTCTGTACTGCGTGGGTGGGCTTTGTACTGTGGAGGTGGGGTTGTACTATGGGGGGGGGCTCTGCCTGTGAGCGGGAATCTCTATACAGTTGGGGGCATGTGATTACATGCAGCTCGTCTCTGAGATAAAAATCGCCCTGAGTCCCTTGCCCAGTCCATACATGAACAATAAGGACATATACTGAGAATTACACCAAACATAAAGAACATGAACAGTGAGGAAGAAAAAAGTCCATACAGCCTTATAGTGCAGCATGGATAGGCTGGTCACAAGAGTCTTATAGCACAATACAAATCTATTGGCAGTTGAAAGTTTGTTCCCCTATATGAATTTTATTGCTGTATAGATTTTATAGATTTAGCTGTGTGGGTGTCTTTTGAGCCTGTTTCACTATCCGGTCATGGCTACTTAGCCTGCGTCACGCCCATCCGATGCGGAGGTCGTCCTGCTGTAATTTGTCAATAACAAGCATTTAATGTAATCTTCCTAGTTATTTCAGTACACTGATCTCCAGCCTGGCGATCATGATTAATGCATAACTTAATGAATACATAATGTCTCTTGAGTAGGAAAATGAAGCAAAATATATTTACAACATTTAGCGGAACATCCCACAGATATAATTCCATTATTATTTTATAATATTTTTAATTAATCAAAATCATAAAGTTGTCTGGGTTTATAATCAGACTATTTATTTCTCCTTCGTAAGAAAAAATCTTCTCTCCATAAAGGGCCAGTCTGCCCAAAATGGATTGAAGCGCTCATCCCTGTAGGGGCCACTGTAGATTTAAATAGGTTCTTTCCCAAGTTAGTGCACAGCACTCGGTCACACAGCAGCAGACCATCAGTTCTGTCTTTTTTTTGTATTGCAAATGTATTGCTAGTAGAACTTGGGAGGGGTTCTGGGAGTGATGCAAGATACTTCAAAACGTAACAGGTTGCTAATGGAGGACACTTCTATTTTAATGGTAGTAATAGTACTCACGTAAGTAATAGTAGCAAGCTAGAACAGTCAATATGTGCACAGCTGATGACAATACAGCAAAGTATAGGGCAAGTAATAGGAGACTGAAATAGTCCACATTTCACAGCTGGGGATCATGAAAAATTCAGCAAAAGTGAAGAGGCTCTACTCACAGGTTCCTACACAATCTATGGATGCAACCCTAAGAAAGCAGTCCAGCGTCCACCCCAGGAGTGCCCCAGGGCAAACAGCCCCCTGGATCTCACAGATCTATCCCCACTCCAGGGAAGACAATCTCCTCTGGCCTCCAGCCTGTTTAACAGGACCCTATCCACCATTACACCTTTTCAGGAATTGGATAGGCTCTACGTAATATAGCCGGGACCGGACTACCATATTCTGATGGTGCAGACTTACCTTTCTTCCTTTGGATTGTCTCTATGTCCCTCTAGTGTTGGATCCAAGATTAAATGGTGATATTGCAGAGACTGAGAGAACGGCATTGTGGGAACTGTAAGTCCTCTGTAAAGTGGGGACTATGCGGCTGGATCATTTAAGAACTACCGTTCCCACAATGCTTGGGGGGGACAATGAAGCATCTTGGGAGAGACTATAAAAGTATAGTCTAAAAAGAATTGAGGCCTCTTGCTCCTGGTACCCGTCGCGTGCACACCATTCTGCCGTGCAGAGAGAGTGAGACAGCAGATTGCAGCCTAGTGCACATTGCCCGCCCCGCTTGCAGAATCAGCCCCGGTGGAACGGATGTCCGTTGCAGCACTGCAGACATCTTTGCAGTATTGCTGATAGAGTAGAGTCAACAGAACCTCCTGAGACAGCAGAGCTCAGCCATGTTAAGGCCACAGAGCATGGAAGACTGCATCTCCTGTTCCCCAGGGCCATTTGGAGATGGACATCAGGATTTGGTGAGAGGGCACCTGCTTGAGGTTTACACCGCATTTATCACAGATCCTAATACACCGAACACAGACACTGGGAAACAGAAGCAACTCCAACATCTCCTAGGATTACAATCAGATACCTTGCATTTCTTGTTATACAATCAGATACCTTATATTTCTAAGTAATACTGGAAAATGTTCATTATAAGAGCTCCAACTGCCGGTGAAGATTATAGCAAGGCCTTGTAAGTGCGGGACATTATTGTACAGTTTTTCTTAAAGGGGACACGATTCTGATGCTTAGACTACTATATCTCTCATTAGGATATAGGGGGTATAGGCTGGTCGGGGTTTCTCTTTAGTTTGAGTGCTTCCAGGTACATATAATTGATAGATTTACTGGTATGTTCTAAACAATTGTCTTCACTGATATTCTTTGGTGTTATAACAATTTGTTTATCCTTATTTTCTTGATATCAGTTCTGCTGAACTCTGGTAGTTTATTCAGAGTTTAGCTTACTGATATAATTTTACACCTTTATTTCTTGAGTAAAGTTAAAGTTAATTTATATATGCTGTGTCTGTATTACTTAAAGGTACATGTAATATGTCTGAGCCTAGAGTGTCAAGAGGGCTGAACAGGTTACAGGGTCAAAGCAGTGCAGAAGAACATTCACTAAGCAGCAACCCTCAAGGGGGTAGTGATACAGTAATATTTAGGCCAGGGATTTGAATCCTCCCGCCCTAATCTCCAGAACCTTCTCCTAGAGTCAGGGGGAGGTAATCAAACTCTCAGCCTCGAGCAGACCAAACTGGTGGTCAACTTTCTCAAGTGCAGCCCCCGACCACCAAAGGGCCACACATAAAATTTAGTGAATATTCATTATCAAAGATAACAAACACACAACAGGATATAGTCAAAGACTATGGGGATGATACAAGAGAGATGGTCAGAGACTGTGGATATTACAAGAGATCAGATATTGTCAATATAATACAAGAGATGGTCAGAAACCGCGGACATGATACAGGAGATGGTCAGAGACTGCAAACAGGTACAAAAGATGTTCAAAGACTTAGGATGCAATACAACAGATGGTCAGAGACTGCAGACATGATACAGGAGATGGTCAGAGACTGCAGACATGATACAGGAGATGTTCAGAGACTGCAGACATGACACAAGAGATGTTCAGAGACTGCGGACATGATACAAGAGATGATCAGAGACTGCAGACATGATACAAGAGATGGTCAGCAGAGACTGTAGACATGATACAAGAGATGTTCAAAGACTGCGGACATGATACAAGAGATGGTCAGAGACTGCAGACATGATACAGGAGATGTTCAGAGACTGCAGACATGACACAAGAGATGTTCAGAGACTGCAGACATGACACAAGAGATGTTCAGAGACTGCAGACATGATACAAGAGATGGTCAGAGACTGCAGACATGATACAAGAGATGGTCAGAGACTGCAGACATGATACAAGAGATGGTCAGAGACGGCAGACATGATACAAAAGATCGCCAGAGACTGCAGATATTAAACGAGAGATGGTCAGAGACTTCAGACATGATACAAGAGATGGTCAGAGACTGCAGACATGATACAAGAGATGGTCAGAGACTGCAGACATGATACAAGAGATGGTCAGAGACGGCAGACATGATACAAGGGATGGTCAGAGACTACAGACATGATACAAGAGATGGTCAGAGACGGCAGACATGATACAAGAGATCGCCAGAGACTGCAGATATGATACGAGAGATGGTCAGAGACTGCAGACATGACACAAGAGAAGTTGATTGAATGCAAACCTGCTGCAGGAGATGGTAAGAGACTGTGAATATTCTATAGCAGTCGTTGGAGACTGGGGAGTCGGGACATGCCTCAGGAGACAGTCATAGATTGGAAAATCATTATATGAGACTGCTAGAAAACACTGCTATAACAGCACAATAGGGAAATACAGATTAGTTCCTGTAGGGGTCCTGAGAGCCGCACAAAGCGCCAAAGGGCCACATGCAGCCGCAGGTTGGGCACCAGGGATTTAGAGTTTAAGGCTTCTTTCACGCAGGGCGGATCCATCTGAGCAAACGGATGACAGATCCGTCTCTGCTCACTGTGCAGAGATGAACTTGTCAGAGTTCTGCTCTCCTCTATGGGGAGATCGGATGAAAACGAACAGAATGTCCGTTTTCATCCGATCCTATCTGACCCGCTGGACGGATGGCGAACGTATCGCCATTTGTCTGTTTTAAGTGGATCTTGATGGATCAGAAGACAGACTGGTGTCAGTGTACACATCTCTGCTGACATCTGCCTCTTCATAGAGGGGAATGGGTGGCCTGATCAGGTCCGCCCAGTGGCATCTTAAGAGCATTAAGAGGCCCAGGACAATGCAGTGCACTGGGGCCCCACCTACACAATCAACCACGAGAATAAAAATGCAAATGATCAATAAGGCGATATTTATTGGTACAGCAGTGCCAGGCTAATGACAGCTTCCAAGTTCGGTGGCTGGGTCCGGTCAACACACACACGGATGGAAGTCAGACTCGACTGTCCTGTGTGTGCCTGTTCCCGTGGAGGCGGACAGGCATTCCTGCAGTTGTGGGCTCCCCCTCCACGGCCCAAGTGGCCTGACAGCAGCGCAGGGCCGACAGGCGCTTGCCACCTGCTAAGTTCAGTGGCGGGATGCATACGGGAATCAGGACTAATGCTTGGCTGGGGCTGGGTTGCTGGGCAGGTGGGGCTCCCCGGGCAACTGCCCAGCGTGCCCATTCGGTAAGATGGCCCTGGACCGTCCACCTGTGTGAAAGGGGCTTAAGGGTTAATGAAAGCTGAAAAGTGGAACAAAACAAGGTTGCAATTGTTTTTTTATATAAAGAATACTTCCGAAGCAGTCACATCATGGAGTGAATAGAGTTCCATTCTGTTGTTGATGTACAAACAGTACACATAACAACACAGTCCCTCATAACTATTCCAGATTATAATACAGTAAACAGCATTCAAATACTGTATCTATGGGATGTGAATCCTGTTCAGGGTGTGCAAAATATTTTCATCTTGAATCATGTTATGAATTTTCCAGACAGGGAAGATTATGAAGTAACATTTATTTTTCCTCTCCCAGAAGGCCAGAACCCTCTGGAGTTTGGACAATAAACAATGTTTTATTCAATCCGTTTAATAAGGTTCCAGCAAAAGCCATAATTATTATTCTCTCAAGCCGTGCAATAGTTAAAGTGAACCTGACATTCTTCTATTCTATTCTGACGGGTAATGGGAAAAAAAAGTCAAGCTGTGGATTTCCTGGAAATTCAAAAACCCTGGGGTGCTCATCTATGCAAATCCTGACTTGTGCTGGACAAGTCAACCTCTGGCCCACCCCTTTCCTAATATGTTTTTCTATGGGTTTTTTTTATATAGAGCTTCTATAAAAAGTCCTAGGTTGAGGCTAAAACTAGTTTTATGTTTGGAGCTATTTGGTACAGCTGAGTTGTTGATTGCAAGCTCCTGTTCCTGATATCTATTCACTGTATCACTAGGGAAGAGTGATGTTATGTGTGAAAGCTTGTCAAACACCTTTCAGTTTCTTACCCATTTAGCATGCTTTGGTTGTTATGGCACTTAAATACACATGGATGTATAAAAACTGGAGGCGACAGAAAACTGGAGCAGCTGTAAATTGCAACCAATGAACTTCAATTTTCAGCTTGTTCACTTACAGTAAGCTTTAAAAATAAAAGACTGAAGCTGATTGGTTACCTTGCACAGCTGCTTCAGATTCTGGCTGCTCCAGTTTTGATACGTTCTACTTTACTCTCCACTTTGCAAGGCTGCTCCCGGATTCCTGCTCCTTCCAACACCGCCAATCAGATCATTCTGCCCATTTCCTGTGAGCCCGGCATATACACACATCCAAGGGGATGCATCATACAATATATTGTAGAAATACAGTATATATTATATAATGCATTGTATACATACAGGATCCATTATATGATACATTGTATACATACAGTATATGTTATATAATACATTGTATACACACAGTATATATTACTGTATATAATACATTGTATAAATACAGTATATATTACATTATCTCACAAAAGTGAGTACACCCCTCACATTTTTGTAAATATTTTATTATACCTTTTCATGTGATAACACTGAAAAAATGTCACTTTGCTACAATGTAAAGTAGTGAGTGTACAGCTTGTATACCAGTGTAAATTTGCTGTCCCCTCAAAATAACTCAACACACAGCCATTAATATCTAAACCGCTGGCAACAAAAGTGAGTACACCCCTAAGTGAAAATGTCCAAATTGGACCCAATTAGCCATTTTCCCTCCCCGGTGTCATGTGACTCGTTAGTGTTACAAGGTCTCAGGTGTGAATGCGGAGCAGGTGTGTTACATTTGATGTTATCGCTCTCACATTCTGAAATCATGTCCTGTGGTCTGATGAGACCAAGATAAACTTGGTTCAGATGGTGTCAAGCGTGTGTGGCGACAACCAGTTGAGGAGTACAAAGACAAGTGTGTCTTGCCTACAGTCAAGCATGGTGGTGGGGGTGTTATGGTCTGGGGCTACGTGAGTGCTGCTGACACTGGGGAGCTACAGATCATTGAGGGAACCATGAATGCCAACATGTACTGTGACACACTGAAGCAGAGCATGATCCCCTCCCTTCGGAGACTGGACTGCAGGGCAGTATTTCAACACGATAACGACCCCAAACACACCTCCAAGACGACCACTGCGTTGCTAAAGAAGCTGAGGGTAAAGGTGATGCATCTGTGGGGCATCCTTAAAAAGAAGGTGGAGGAGCCCAAATCTCCAAAATCCACCAGCTCTGTGATGTCGTCATGTAGGAGTGGAAGAGGTCTCCAGTGGTAACCTGTGAAGCTCTGATGAACTTAACCCCAAAAGGGGTTAAGGCAGTGCTGGAAAATAATGGTGGCCACACAAAATATTGACACTTTGAGTCCAATTTGGACATTGTCACTTAGGAGTGTACTCACTTTTTTGTTGCCAGCGATTTAGACATTAATGGTTGTGTGTTGAGTTATTTTGAGGGGACAGCAAATGTACACTGTTATACAAGCTGTACACTCACTACTTTACATTGTAACAAAGTGTAATTTCTTCAGTGTTGTCGAGGTACTCCGCTTTCCTCCCACACTCCAAAAACATGCTGGTAGGTTAATTGGATCCTGCATAAATATGTCTTACTATGTGTCTTTAAGAATGTGAATTAGGGACCTTAGATTGTAAGCTCTTTGAGAACAGGGACTGATGTGAATGTACAATATATATGTAAAGCGCTGAGTAAATTGACAGCGCTATATAAGTAGCTGAAATAAATAGGCATTGCATACATACAAGATCCATTATGTAATACATTGTATACATGTCATTATATAATACATTGTATCTTTTTCTCCTTGTAGAGGAGAAAAGTGTAAACAAAGAAATGTGTGTGTACAAATAAATAAATAAATAAAACTAGCTAGATCTTTGTGGATCAATGGGTGTTTATTTAGCAGTAATTTGGAAGGAATGTGGGCAGCCTAAGCCCCCATTCACACTGGGGCGATCCGACTTCACCGGGCGACCACACAGGTCGCGGCGCGCTGCTCGCACCGCGACCTCGGAGAGGCCGGCATGGACTTCATAACATTGAAGTCTATGCAGGTCGCTCCGGGTCGCCCCAAAGAAGCTCCGGACCCTTTTTCTAAGTCGGAGCGACTTGTGTCGCTCCTATTAGAACGGGTCCATAGCTTCTGTATGGCAGGCGACCTACGGCGACCTGTCAGGCGACCAGGTCGCCTGACAGGTCACCCCAGTGTGAACGGGGGCTTATACTAGCCATGTATGCAATAATAAACAATCGATCCATCAGAGATTTTAACATTTTAAATGATCCTTCATCCAAAAAAGTTCATTTGACACACTAAAAGTGATTTGATAGAATTGGGTGGATCATTTACATTCTGACTTAGTACTATCATTTAACAAGCATTGTTAATGGCACCCCAAATGCAGAAAGCAGACACGTGGTTTTCCTGCAAAATAATACAGGGCAAAACATTTGATTTACAAAATGTCTCGAAGCTCAAAAGGGTGCATGAGTTACTTTACCACGCTTGCTGGGCATAAGGAAGCCCGTTGAAGTGAATAGGCTCTCCTATGCATGTAACCTGGTAATCCGCAATGCCTGACGTTGTGAGTCACATTGTAGATGAGTCCTAACATCAAACAATTGTAGTATTCTAGGTGTGGCCAGCAGAAGGTTCTCCAGGAGGAGGCAATGTATTCTATATATATTCAGCACTGAAGACATCATCATCATCTGTAAACCTCTGGAAATGCTATCAGCCTGATTCTTTTTTTAAGAAAGTGCATCTTCTTAATGTCTGTAATCCTTCTAAGTCTCCTAATTACCACTTCATCTTCCATCTACCACACAACACATTACCATCACTGAGGATAAGGAGCATCTGTGTGTAACAAGCTTAAAAATTCCTTTATGGCTCCCAGAGGATGACAGGATAACCTGGTCTGTGGAGCATCAAACCATCAAGTGCACATTTCTATGGATAAGATTGCCAGGATGTGCTGTGGGCTACAGACATCTACAGAAAGCAATTATACAATGGCAATACATTTTACAACAATACTCCACTTATAATATGAACATTTTCCTTGATTCTGAGGCCTATCTCTGAGTTGATGTAATTTTCAGATTGGCATTCTTCTGTGGCTGGCTGCGCCTCTCTATAGACCTCTTTAGCCCCAAGTCTCTTGGTCTTCCAAATCTGAATCAGGGAAAATTATCACCAACGTGTGTTCCCTGGTTCCTGCACCATGTTCTGCAGCTCTCAGAGAAGGAGGTGTTCAAGAATTTGGTCAGAAGGAAGGCTGTAGACCAGTAGAAGAAAAGAAAAGAAAGTTTTAAAACCTCCTGGATGTGGTCGTAATGAATTATTTAGAACTAGGACTAAAGGCAAATGGAGCAGATTTTTTTTACTTTAGAAGGGATGAGTGACAGTAGGAGAGTTTGCTCTGCTGAAACATTGATGACAATGCAAAAATGTATTTGCCAAAATAGAGAAGGCAAAGTTAAAGTCAACCTGTGGCTGGGTCATGTACAGTAAAGTATTTACATATTTGAACAACCAGTAAAAGCTCTTTAAAATGATTCTCTAATTTTCATCAGTAGCTAAAGGCATTGTGGAGAAATTCATTTTCAAAATTGTCAATTATTTTCTATAAAGAACAGAATCTTACCAGCCTTCCATCCATCTATTATAAACACGCAGCACATGCTTCTAGGTTGTTAGAAACCAATTGAAACTAAACGTTAGGGTCTTTGTGATATTTGAGGATCATTGAGAAAAAAATTACTTCACATTACAAGCAGCTAGAGAGGTCAGTAAGGACTTGTTCTAAAGCTTTTACTGCTTATTAAGAGTTTCAATATCTTAAAGTGGAAATTCACTTCTAAAGGGAAGTTCCACTTTTCTGCCTCCTTCCCTCTTCCATTTTTGGCCAATTTTTTTTCTTGGGGGGGGGGGGGGGGGGACCAGGTACCTTGTTTTTGACCTCCCTGTCTGCCTGAAGCTTCTTGGGACATGTCACAGTTTCCAGGAGGCAGCAGGACCATTCACAATGCACAGCAAAGCTCACACAGTGGAAGCAGGGAGCCAGCTGCGAAGCCGCAAAGACACTATCAGCTTCCCACAGTTAGCATGGCGGCACTGGGGACCCAAAGACCGGTGAAGAACCGGCCTGCTCGAGGACAGAGCTGGGTCACTGGACAGGTAAGGGTCCTTTTAATAAAAGTCAGCAGATACAGTATTTATAGCTACTGACTTAAATTTTAATTTGGGTGCAAACTGCAGAACCTTTTTAACCACTTGCCCTCTGGAAGACTTACCACCATTCATGACCAGGCCTCTTTTTTTGATATGGACTTGTGTTATTTTACCTAACAATTGCGATGTTTGTGCCACACTGTACCCAAATAAATATATATTTTTTTAAACTTTACTAGTAATGGGGGAGGGGGGGGGGGGTCAGGAACTTATAGCAGGACTGAGATATTGTGGCAGACAGTCGGGACACTAACTGACACTTTGGACACTTTTTGAGGACCAGTTACAATAATTCAGTGATCACTGTACTAATGACACTGGCTGGGAAGGTGGTAAACATCAGGGGCGATCAAAGGATTATCTGTGTGCCTAGCCAGTGTTTTATAACAGTGTGGGAGGTGCTTTTACTAGAGGAAGACATTGATCCTTGTTCCTGCTTTGCAGACACAGGATCAATGCCTTCCCTACTGACAGAACGGCAATCAGCCTTGTTTACACGTCAGCGGGTGCCGGCGGACATCCAATGGGGGTGTCCGCATCTGCACTGCACCCCGGGCACCTGCATCTCCATTTTCCCCATCATGCAATCAGTGGTTGCCACTCAGAAGATCAGATCTGTGGGAGCCGTTGGGAGGCAAACTGTCTCTGGCAAACACAGAAGCTGGTCTTCTTTGTTTATAAGTGATAATGGTGAGCGGGGAGCACAGGGCCTGAGCCAGAGGTGGTGGAACTGAGTTACACCAAGTTCCAGCTGACAAAAAGGACTGTATATACATGATAAATATGAGTTGTAAAATTCAAGACTTGCGTGGGTGTAAGAAGATGTCCGCCTCTGCTTCATGTTCTGTCACATTAGGGAACCTATTGGAACGTATAGCGGCCATGGTGGAATGCAAGGCGCATGCGCAGTAAGTTGTTCTTGACTGCAGGTCACTTCCGGTTGCAGAATCTGATAGGTAGTGGTATTATTTATTTCAGGTTCTTATATAGCGCTGTCAATTTACGCAGTGCTTTACATATACATTGCACACTCACATCAGTCCCTGCCCTCAAGGAGCTTACAATCTAAGGTCCCTAACTCACATTCATGCATACATAGTAGGGCCAATTTTATACAGGATCCGATTAACCTACCAGCATGTCTTTGGAGTATTCTGATAGAACAAGGGAACCTCCTGGTTGTGGTCAGCAGAACGAATGCCCTCTCTATTCCTGTTCTGGTGACAACCTAAAATGTGGGATTTTCTTTAATTTACGCTCTAGGTGATAACAGTAAACAGGTCTGTTCACTGGTTAAACCGGTTGAAAGAAAATAAAAATTAGATCAAAGCATATTCATGTGTTAGAACGGCCCAGTCAAAGTCCAGACCTAAATCCAATTGAGAATCTGTGGCAAGACTTGAAAATTGCTGTTCACAGACTCAGGCTCTCCATCCAATCTGACAGAGCTTGAGCCATTTTGCAAAGGAGAATGGGCAAAAATGTCACTTCCTAGATGTGCAAAGCTGGTAGAGACATCCCCCAAAAAGACTTGCAGCTGTAATTGCAGGGAAAGGCGGTTCTACAAAGTATTGATTTAGGGGGCTGAATACAAATTGCGCCACACTTTTCATATATTTATTTGTAAAAAATATAAAAAACATTTATCATTTTCCTTCCACTTCACAATTATGTGCCACTTTGTGTTGGTCCGTCACATTGAATCCCAAAAATGTTTTTGGGTGTAACATGACAAAATGTGGAAAACTGCAAGGGGTATGAATACTTTTTCAGGACACTGTACATGCATAATGCAGCGCAATACAGCACCCTTGGCATGCACAATGCAGCAAAAAGAGTAACGTTTCCAATGCAGATCCAAGGTAGTCAGACGTATTTCAATATAGTGCAACCATGTAATAAGAGAAAAGCTACAATAACACCGATAATAAGACATGCGTCTTCATAAACCCCAGTTTATCCAGAAATATAATATAAACCACTTTTCTTGGCACCGCAAGGTATGCCCTTGTGTCTTACTGCCGAACTCCAGGAGATTAATTAAAGTATTTCCTAGCACAGATGAATTGATATTTCATGTAATACTTTTTCTGTAGCCGGCCACCCACAATCCATACTGGGAGGGGGAGCTGATTTCACGTCTATCACAAGTATATGTAAGCAGGAAGAGATTCAGCTGTCCTTCCTGACTGCCAGTGGCTGATATCACCGGGGTTTTGCAATTCCTGGCGGTTAACTTTTCGTCTCTCCATTTACTTCTTGGAATTCCAGAAGATTACAGTGGGTTTTAGGAAAGTGAGTGGGCACAGACAGTGGCGTCACTAGGGTTGGTGTCACCTGGTGCGGTAAAACATGGTGTCACCCCCCCCCCCCCCCCCTATATTCGGGCCGGGCAGCAGCTCAGTGTTGGGAGTTTTTTGTAGCAGGTTGCGACGGTCATTAAGGCCTAGAGGATAGCAGGTTAGGCACTTCCTAATGGCTCAGTTCCTAGGAGCAGTAACGGATAATGGCTGACAGGCCATCCTGCCAGACCCAGCAAAAATGCAGCAGTGATCCCTCTGGTTATACGTTCGCTCCCTCTGGGTTGACCAGGCTGACTTTGGTCAGTAATGTAGCCCGTCTGTACCCTGGCAATGACAAAGTCTTTCTCTCTCTGGTGGTGCTGGGCAGTGTGGCTCTTTCTGACTTCCCCCCAGCACAGTCCTCTCTTTATGGTGTAGCACTCCCTCCCTCAGCTTTTTCCCAGGTTCCCAGTCCTCAATCTCTCCCCGTAGCAGAGTGCATGCTGGGGGCTATGGTCTGCTCCCTGTGGACTACAAATGGGGCCGCCAATCTTCCGGGACTACATGTCCCATGATGCCCCCCCTAGTCTCTTCTGATTGGCCCTGAGCGGTGGCCAATTGGAAGGGAAAAAGACTGGGCAGTAAGCTAGGCGGCAATCAGATGAGAGCCGCTCTCTCTTCTCCTGCACTGCTGACAGGAGAAAAGAGGGGGGGAAGTGGGGAAGATAAACTGACAGCCCGCAGCTCGCTACCTGTTCTCTGGTGGACTGAGCGAGGAAAAGAGCCCGTTGTCACTGCTTAATCATACCTCCCTACTTTGAACTTCAGAATGAGGGACACTGGAGGAGTGAAAAGTTCTGCGGCATGCTAGGTCGCTGTAAATTGTGGGAGGAGCTAAAGGGATATGTTTAAACAAAACCCAGGCTTCCTTGTACCTATAAAATATGCTTTGATTGTTTTGTCTGAGCCTACCTTAAAGAATAAATTCAATAAAATAGTCAGGGACTGCATAGCAACCAGCAACTGTTGAGACAATGAAGACTTTGGTGAGAAGTATATAATGTACAGTATTGTGTATATAGTGCGGGAGTGTGTAAAGCAGAGCACAGGGGTTGGGGAGTGCTGCAGCCAGTGACGGGTTTAGGATACATAGCGCAGGCTGCAGGGGTCCAGGGTGTGTAATGCAATGGGTTCAAGATTTAGATGAATGTAATGCACAGAAGGCTGTAGCCAGTGCCAGGTTTAGGAGTACATGATACACACAGAGAGCATTGTCCAGGAGTACATAATGCACAGAACGCAGGGCTCAGGAGTGTGTAATGTATAAAAAAAAAATAATCAGGAGTACAAAACAAAGAGTGCAGGAGACAGGGGTGTGTAGGGGTAAGGAAAGGGCAAAATTCCTCCCACATACAAGAGATGGTCAGAGACTGTGGAAATAATACAGGAGGTGGTCAGAGACTACAGACATGATACAAGAGATGGTCAGAGACTGCAGACATGATACAAGATATGGTCAGAGACTGCAGACATGATACAAGAGACTGCGGACATGATACAAGAGACTGTCAATGACTGTGGACATTATACAAGAGACTGTCAGAGACTGTGGACATGATACAAGAGACTGTAAATGACCGTGGACATGATACAAGAGACTGTCTGAGACTGTGGACATGATACAAGAGACTGTCTGAGACTGTGGACATGATACAAGAGACTGTCTGAGACTGTGGACATGATACAAGAGACTGTCTGAGACTGTGGACATGATACAGGAGATGGTCAGAGACTGCAGACATTATACAAGAGACTGTCAGAGACTGTGGACATGATACAAGAGACTGTCAATGACTGTGGACATTATACAAGAGACTGTCTGAGACTGTGGACATGATACAAGAGACTGTCTGAGACTGTGGACATGATACAAGAGACTGTCTGAGACTGTGGACATGATACAAAAGACTGTCTGAGACTGTGGACATGATACAAGAGACTGTAAATGACCGTGGACATGATACAAGAGACTGTCTGAGACTGTGGACATGATACAAGAGACTGTCTGAGACTGTGGACATGATACAAGAGACTGTCAATGACTGTGGACATTATACAAGAGACTGTCAGAGACTGTGGACATGATACAAGAGACTGTAAATGACCGTGGACATGATACAAGAGACTGTCTGAGACTGTGGACACGATACAAGAGACTGTCTGAGACTGTGGACATGATACAAGAGACTGTCTGAGACTGTGGACATGATACAAGAGACTGTCTGAGACTGTGGACATGATACAAGAGACTGTCTGAGACTGTGGACATGATACAGGAGATGGTCAGAGACTGCAGACATTATACAAGAGACTGTCAGAGACTGTGGACATGATACAAAAGACTGTCAATGACTGTGGACATTATACAAGAGACTGTCTGAGACTGTGGACATGATACAAGAGACTGTCTGAGACTGTGGACATGATACAAGAGACTGTCTGAGACTGTGGACATGATACAAGAGACTGAGACTGTGGACATGATACAGGAGATGGTCAGAGACTGCAGACATTATACAAGAGATGGTCAGACACTGCAGACATAGTACAGGAGATGTCAGACACTGCAGACATAGTACAGGAGATGGTCATAGAATGTGGAAATAATACAGGAGATGATCAGAGACTGCAGACATAGTACAGGGGTTGTTGGAAGACTGCGGACATAGTACAGGGGTTGTCGGAAGACTGCGGACATAGTACAGGGGTTGTCGGAAGACTGCGGACATAGTACAGGGGTTGTCGGAAGACTGCGGACATAGTACAGGGGTTGTCGGAAGACTGCGGACATAGTACAGGGGTTGTCGGAAGACTGCGGACATAGTACAGGGGTTGTTGGAAGACTGCGGACATAGTACAGGGGTTGTCGGAAGACTGCGGACATAGTACAGGGGTTGTCGGAAGACTGCGGACATAGTACAGGGGTTGTCGGAAGACTGCGGACATAGTACAGGGGTTGAAAAAAAGTCTGGTGCGCTAAATTGTTACCATCATGAACAAGTGTTATGTGATACCAAAACTTGACCTTATTAAACAATTGTGATGATTACAAAAAATTAAATACAGAGTGAATAAATATTCCTTGAAAGAATATTACTTAAAACAAAATTATGCAATTGTCACACACAATAAAAAAGTCCAAATGTGAAAAATGATGACAATCGTGATACAAATGGGATGTGAAGGTTTCCCACCACCTCACAGATTTGCTTCTTACCAGAATTGGGTTGGTAAAGGGCAGATAGCAGAGAAATCGGTCCAAATGCAAGGGGTGGGAATGCCACTTACCTCTCTGCACATGGACAGGATTAAGATATGACGGTCAACTTCCAACTACCTACACTTCTCATTGTCTCCTATGTATCAGATCTCCGTCTACCGCAGGTAATTCAAATACCGACTTCCCCACCAGGCGAAGTGGCTCCTCCCACTGATCCTACATCAAGAAGTAAAAGGACCTCGGATTGAGCTATATGCCAGGAGCGCCAGGAGTCCCTCTTTACATATGACCTCCAGAGAGTCTGCATAATAACCAATAGCCTGAAATAATTGGGATCTGGTAAGCAGCCCTTTTATATATAGGTGTGATTCTCAGCACAGCACTCACTCTCGGTTTCATCACAGAGGTTCCCCTTTGAACCGATTTTTCTGCTATCTGCCCTTTACCAACCCAATTCTGGTAAGAAGCAAATCTGTGAGGTGGTGGGAAACCTTCACTTTGTATCACGATTGTCGTCACTTCTGAATACCAGTTCACCACTATTTCACCTCCCAACATTCAGCACCTGTGGATTTTAATTGGACTTTATTTTGGGATTTATTGCACTTTTCACATTTGGACTTATTATTGTGTGTGACAATTGCATAATTTTGTTTTATCCTTGGTTCACACTTATGCGATGCGGGAAGGCTGCGAATTCGCAGCCTGTTCCCGCATCACAAACGCACCCTTGGCAGTTCACACTGCCATATGCGATACGCTGGGGGTGTCAATGTAATCTTAACGACACCCCCAGTTTGATCGCATATCGCAGTGCGATCTTACAGTTTGCACAGGATCGGATCGCACAAGTGTGAACCGCTGTGCGATCCGATCCTGATGCGGCTCAAAAAAAGGGTCCTGTGCGATTTTACTGCGGGTGCAGTGCGAATTTAGCCATACAAAGTGTATAGCTGAATTCGCACCGCACAGCCGATTGCATATAATGAAGGAGCAGTGCGCTCCGATATTACATGCGAGCGCCGCACTTGCACAAATGTGAACCGGCTGTTAAGTAATATTCTTTCAAGGAATATTTATTCACTCTGTATTTTATTTTTTGTAATCATCACAATTGTTTAATAAGGTCCAGTTTTGGTATCACATAACACTTGTTCATGATGGTAACCATTTAGTGCACCAGACTTTTTTCATCACTATTTATTCCTATTGGATCTTTGGTTGCAGCTCACATACATTTATCAGTGCACTTTTCCACATACATTATAGTACAGGGGATAATGGAGACTGGGAGCATGCTTCTGTAGTTTACAAGAGACTGGACACATAGTACATGGTATATTACAGCAGCACTCTCCTAAAACATAAAATACTGTTGAAGTTCAATTTTCTTGAAGTTAAAAAGAACATGAACAATCCTTCCAGTTATAATGTGCCAGCAGTGCAAGGGTTACCTGCAATTTACCTTGTCCTACTAACGGTAGCTTCTTCTATCCTGACAGAGAATGCCATAATCAGCAGCGTGGGGTGCCTCCTCCCCCTCCTCCTCTGTGTACACAGGAAGTAAACATCACAGCTTAAGGAGGAGGGGCGGCTTTAGTTCAGTGTACTCCGTACATACACTACAGTGAGAAGTGTAGACTGGAGGCAGCTGGGGAGACATCCCGGGCTGGTGTCACCCCTCTGGCGGGTGTCACCCGGTGCGGACCGCCCCCCCGCACCCCCCATAGTGACGCTACTGGGCACAGAAAATGGCTTGCAGAACTTGGATGTGAATTTTTCATGAATATTTAGACTAAGGACTCATGAGACAGAAGGATGCATCATTTAACAACTTTAAGAATCATATTATAAAATACTTAAAGGTTAACTCCACTTTCGTGGGGGGGGGGGGGGGGTTGAAGTAAATAAAGAAAAAACAATATAGCGTATACAACTGCGACACAAATCATATTGTAATTAAAAGTTTTTAAAAATTACCTTAACTTTTCAATCTGCAGCTGTTGTAATTTTCTGAAAATGCAATACAATATGGCTACCTGGAGCTGTTCTGTACACAGAATGTATACTGACCACACCCCAGAAACATCATTTCCTGCTTGTGTGATTGGCTCACCAATTTTCCCAGAAGTCTGCACTAAGATACAAGTCAGATTTCGGGCATCCGCTGCAACAAAAAGGTTGGTTTTGGTGAGATACTTCCAATAGGAACACGTCTAAAGGGATGCAGGCCCAGCAGATTCCCTCATTAGAGCCCTGCAGCTGCCACAGTTGATAGATACTTATGAAACCACTCCCATTTAACTCACTTAGCACAGAGAAACAAACAATGATTTCTTCACTGGCCATTGGCGCTGCATTATTTACGTTTTATTTGGTATTCATTTGTGTGAAGTGAAAGCACTGAATGTATGCTGCCATTGATATTTATTAGTCCTTTGATCTTTTGATTACGCTGATTTTATTTCCTTCTTTATAATATACAGAGATCACCCCGAGAGGAATGTTTTTTTCTCAACAAAAGTGGAGTTACGCTTTAAGTAAAGAAAAAAAAAAAACACACCCACACAGTAGTCTTTGGCATAGAAATGGCACTTTTATTGGTTAAATATTAATAATCAAATCGTTATTTGACCAAATCACATAGAGATATAGTCTAATAAACAAATATATCGCTTAGTCACAGAACTCAAGCGAAATAGAATCCAGATTAATAACAAACAAAGTCACCCCATGCATCAAGGGTGACATACCACACAAAGTGCCAGCCACAAGGGTGGGAGGGAGGGGAGCTCGCCAGGCAGCTACCAGTCAACAATGAATGACCCTGGATGGAACCCCTTTTAATATTGAGGTACAGAATATTCTGGAAAGGCATGTGGATTTCAGCCTTCCCGCCACTAATACACGTGACGGGCAAGCTGAAACCTTAAAGGGCCATTCGCCCTGTAATTTGTCTCAGAATTTTTTTTTTTTTTTAAATATATATATATTTTTTTCTTTATTTTCTTTTGTGGCATCCCCAGTCCCATGTGCGTGGGCCCTAATTTTGTGCCCACTTTCCATTCACACCATAACATGAGCACATTAATGTGTATGTAGTGCTATTTCGACTAGAGATGTACATGCACAATGGAAACGTTTGTTTTGTTTTGGATTCATTCGTTAACTTAATAATTTAATTTACTCATATTCGTTATGTTAGAATGATGCATTTTCGGAATTGGTTTCGTATATTATTTATTTGCAAATGGATTAAAAATTTTAATTTCAGAAGACTATATTCATTCTATTTTATTACATTCTATTCTAATCAATTCTATTTTTTCTATTCTATTCTATTGTTTTCTATTGTATTCTATTCTTTTATTCTCGGTAGTCCATCCTATTCTGTTTTATTCTATTCTATGGTTATTCTATAGTATGGCTATTTTTAAAAAGACTCTTGGATTTACATCTCAAGGATCATACCATTCAGGGGTATGTGAGATGATTACATTCACACACACCTACACAGGTTGAACTGTATGGACTATTGTCTTTATTCAACCTCAACTACTATGTAACTATGTAACTATTCCTATTTTCTATTTTGTTCCATTCTATTTTATTTTCTTCTTTCCTATTCTGTTTTATTCTATTCCTTTATTTTATATTCTATTCAATTGTATTCTGTTTTTTTCTATTCTCTTTTTTTTTTCTATTGGATTCTATAAAGCAGCCTACGTAGCAATCATGATCTTATTTCAATTTGATACCTTACTGTATTTATTTGTTTTCATTTTCAAATCTGAATTAATTTTTGTATTCGAATTTAAATTCATTTTCAAATTTGAATTCATATTCAGATAACTCATTTAGTTATAGTTTTTTTTATGATATGTTGAAATTGTTATTATTTTGATTCGAAAATTCAGATACATCCGAATATCCGAATTTTCATACTAAAATGAATTGCACATGTCTAATTTTAACTGATCCTCAATAGATAAGACTAAATATTGGCCTTCAGCTTACTAGCGATACATTGTAAATGTCCTAGACCTACTTGCTTTGCAATAAATGTCCCAGGCCCATGACTGCTGAGAAGCATAGGCTCATTTATGACCAACTAATAAACCAATACCTTGCCCCCCCCCCCAAAAAGACACGGATCTGATTAAGTTGGAAATAGGGCAAGGCCACAGCTTTATTGAACTTTGCAAATGTCACAACTTTCCAAATGTACCAAACAACAATGCCAGTCACGGTTATACTGTGAGCACCCTTAAAACATAAACTCACATAGTCTAAGAGGCCTGTCCTTACCGTCAGCACTAGACAAACATTAGACTGACCCCAGAATTTAACTTAAGGGGCAAAGCCCATAAAGCAACCTCAATTGCTGGCAAGTTCAAAACCACCAATAAAGCTGCGACAAAACATAACGGGTGAGAGGGTGGCAGTGGCATAGCGTGGGGGGTGCAGGGGGGGCCAGCCGCACCGAGTGCAACATCTGGGGGGCGCATCCGCAGTGTCACTCTGTCTGTCTGACTCTGACATACACAGTTCACACACTATCTGCGGCTGCCTCCATCTTTAGGCTGGGAGATGCCCAGCGCGGCCGCCCTATGGCTGAAAATGGCGGGGCGGGGCTGGACTGTGCCTCACCTGTTCATTGGTGTAGGGTGGGGTGGCGTTGCAAGCCAAGCCCCGCCTATGCTGCCTCTCCTCACTGCTCAGTCAGTTTAGCAGCGAGTGAGTCAGCAGCCTGGTGCTGTCACAGAGTGGGTTTTTCTTTTTAATCACCTGATTAGAGCCAGAGGCTCTAATAGGCTTCAAAAAAGGGTGGACCCGGGGCGTAGAGCAGTGCGCCCCGAGCCCACCCATTGTGTGACAATAGCGAATGAAAATTCGCTATTGTCACACGGATCCTCCTCCTGGCCAATCAGGAAGCGGGTCCGAGACCCGCTTCCTGATTGTCCGAAAGGCGAACGCATGCCATTGGCCGAGGAGGGGGTGGGAGGACTCGAGGAGACGCAGGGAACTGAGGAGAAGCGGCCGCTGCAGGTAAGTCTCTCTGCATTGAAGGGGGCACGCTGGTCTTTCTGCATTGAAAGGGAGCACGATGATCCCCCTGCATTGAAGGGGGGCACGCTGGTCATTGTGCATTGAAAGGGGGCACGCTGGTCTCTCTGCATTGAATGGGGGCACGCTGGTCATTCTGCATTGAAAGGGGGCACGCTGGTCATTCTGCATTGAAAGGGGGGCACGCTGGTCATTCTGCATTGAAAGGGGGCACGCTGGTCTGTCTGCATTGAAGGGGGCATGCTAGTCTGTCTGCATTGAAAGGGGGGCACGATGATCTCTCTGCATTGAAAGGGGGCACGCTGGTCATTCTGCATTGAAAGGGGGAACGCTGGTCATTCTGCATTGAAAGGGGGGCACGCTGGTCATTCTGCATTGAAAGGGGGCACGCTGGTCTGTCTGCATTGAAGGGGGCATGCTAGTCTGTCTGCATTGAAAGGGGGCACGATGATCTCTCTGCATTGAAAGGGGGCACGCTGGTCATTCTGCATTGAAAGGGGGAACGCTGGTCATTTTGCATTGGAAGGGGGCATGCTGATCACTCTGCATTGAAAGGGGGCACGCTGGTCATTCTGCATTATAAGGGGGCATGCTGGTCCTTCTGCATTGAAAGGGGGCACGCTGGTCATTCAAACTTGTATTTAGATGCATTTTACTTTAATTAAATCAGTATTTTCACAACAAACAATACATGTGCTTAGGGGGTAAGGGTTTCTTTAACTAATCTAGTGGAAGAGACTCGAGTGCTAAAATCCCACGGGTTAGGGGGCGCAAATTATTTGCCTTGCCCCGGGTGCTGACAACCCACGCTATGCCACTGGAGGGTGGGCAACTCTTATGACAGCTGAATCTCCTCAGAGCAGATGGACGCATAGCCTTTCCCTCAGGCTCCACCCAGTCACCTGAGGTCTTTGTAGCCAATCCTAAGGGAGCCACCTAACTTCCCTTTTAATTTCATGCCCACAGTAATGCCATGCTTCCATCAGTCAAGGCTCCCTTTTCCTAATAGAGGGTCAAGGAGCCTTCATTCTTCCCATGGGGAAGTTCTTCCTTCTGGATGTTTAAATTGTTGGGCACCAGACACTTTGTTTTACATTTTAAAGAGTTAATTTTCCTGGTGCATGGAGAAATAGGAAGAAAGGTGGAGGGAACACAGGGTATCTGTAGGTTCTATTTAAAACACGATCCATGGTCTTCTTTATGTCTTCCTAACCTTCTGGGTCCCTCTTTCTCAGGCTATACTGGGTGGGCTCTTGAACTTTAAATTGTCTCATTGACAGTTGAGGTTCTACTGGTATCTCAGTCTTAGAATTCAAAGCAGGATGGTTTAGGAAGGTTTCTGTGTTGCTTTCTAACTCGGTTGGTCATTCTCTACCTCTATGTGGCAGACAACCACAGTCTGCTTTCAGATGACCCAACAGTAGAAATCCATAGCAGCCAGTATCTTCAAGGGTTTCTTACCAGGAGGAGAGATCCTTGCACCTTCCCTGGTTCCCAGGCCCAAAGGCCGAGAACAAGACAGCTGTCAAAGCAACATCCTCTCAGGGTAAACCCTGACCTTTGCCAGAAGGTGACTCTTCTTGCCTAATGAACATATGCGTCAGCACAGTGGGTGGGCCTTAACACCATCTGAGATCGCACCCACTGCAGGATTTTGTTATTTCAATCATGACACCACCGCAACAGCCAATCACAGCGAACACATGATCAGGAACTCCACCTCTGCCTCTCCTCTCTTAGAACCCATTAAAGGTCAGTAGCCTTCTAGCACACCCTACTTGAGAACTCTCAAACAGCAAGTAACCAAGTTGATACACTCTATGCCTAGAGAACACTAGCCAGCACGCAACTAAGCTAACTAAACCTCCCTAAAGATCCTAGGAATACAAAAAGAGAATTTAGAAAAATTATAATCCCCTACACATTTTTTTCTTTCATTGATGCCCATTGCATTACGGCAACCCTTTTAATCTGAATAAAGCTTTACTGTTCCACACATGCACTAGCCTGCTGCAATGCACAGAGCATTCACATCTGTGTGACTTGATGTGCTACAGTCAGTGCTGTATCTTGGCCTAGGCCAACAAGGCCCAGGCCTAGGGCAGCACTTCGCAGGGGGCTGGAAGGCAGGGTCCAGGAGGTAAATCAGTCTTGCACCCCCATAAAGCGGTCACACTGCTACCTCCTGGTATGATATGGTATGATATGATGGTATGATGATGGGCACTGCTGAGGCTGAACTTATGGGAACTGATGAGGCTACACTGATGGGCACTGATAGACTGTGGCTGTGGTTTAAAGATGACAGGGCAGGTCATAAACAGGAAGAGGTGTGGCCTTTACAGGAAGGGGTGCGTCATATTTAAATTAGGGGGTGCACAAGTTTAGTCAGGCCTAGGGCAGCACAAAACCTAAATACACCACTGGCTACAGTGAAGCTGCATTTTTTATATTTTGTTATATATTTACAGTACCATTTAGAATGGCAATGCGCAAAAAAATGCATATATAGAGAGCATCGCAGTAATGCATGTTTACAAAGCTGGCTACTAGCATGTGATATGGTGTGTTCAAGTCCTGTCAACTCAAACTGAATATATACTGTATAAATATATATATATATATATATATATATATATATATATTAAATATACATAAGTAGGGGTTAGTAAAAAAATGCATGTCAACACCATCAAATAGATACACTGTATATCTATTCCAATGAGAATAAGGCAGCTGAAGTTATATGCATGTATGGATTTAAAATTTTAACTTTCCTGTCTTCTCACTCCCCTTGAGCCTCCCTATTGGTCCTCTGAACTGATGGGTTGCTCCACTGACCAATAAGACTCAGCAGGTGGGAAAGGGGAGGCAATACTTGACTTCCACAGAAAAAGTGAATATCTGCCCGTAACTTTCTAACTTTAAATTTAGCCCCTCTGGAACTGACATGTAAATTGTCATATACTGCTTATATTTTATTCATCATAGATCCAGAATAAATAACCCAGGTGCATGATAGGTTTACTTTTTTTCCCCTGCCCAGAGTTCCATTAGAAAATGAACAGCTTTGAATTGATTTTTCTGCTCAAGACATTTACTGTATATTGATATAGGGACCCCATGATCCAACCCCCAATACTAAAACTCCACTGGAGCTCTTGATAATATTTGAAAGAATAAAATACTTTCTGTAACTATGTGAAGTAGGTGAAAACTATTGTAAAGGGAGTGAAAATTATATTTCTACTTCTCTTATACTCCCTCCTGGAGAAACCCCAAAGAAATGAAAATAAATTAATTATTGATTTTTCACGGCACAGATATTGAGGACACTTTCAACTGTCAAAAATTATGACCCAGTGTAGGTTAGGATAAGTTTAGGATAGTTTAGACTCTTTTATATTGGGCACAACTCTTTCAGAACACCAAATAATTCAAATTATAAAACCCCTTACCCTACCTTACCAATGCCCCTATAACCTGTAAGTTTAACCATTAACCTAAATGCAATGTCTAAACCCACCATTCTCAACCAGGGTTCCATGAAAACCTGAAGGTTCCTCCAGAGGTTGCAGGGGGTTCCTTGAGCTGTGGCTGATTGATCATCCATTTGATGGTGCCTCCATAGTTCCAGGACCAACGCCACTTGTGTGATCCAGCTGCATTATAACAATGATCTTCTCAGCTGTCTGTAAGTGTGGCATTCTGACCATCACTGTAAGGAGGGAATCCTTCTCACTAACCACCAATGTAGGGGGGCATTTTTCCCTCAGATCCATCAAAAAAATTGGTTTTAATAGGGGTTCCTGAGACTCGAAAATAATTTCAAGGGTTCCTCTGCGATAAAAAGGTTGAGAAAGACTGGTTTAAAACTTCACTACTATCTATGACTCTTTTAATTTTTCAGCAGGTCACGGCCCCCACATTTCTTGGTTTCTCAAGGGCATAATGTCCCCTGCCCACTCAAAGCCTCCTGGCTGGGATAAATACATCATACATCCCAGGCTTTGGGTTAATATCCGCTGTGCATGACCATCATGTGTCTTCAAGGGACAAAGAACCGAGACAAGACAGCTGGCTTCCTGATAACAACAAGAGAGAAGATGGCAGCTCTGGACCTTAAGGGCTGATATTCAGTGGAGATTGACAGTAGACAATGCTGGATTTTCTGGCCTGACGTGGATTTTTTTAAGGACAACTCAGCTGTCAAGGTAAGGGGGGCAAAAAGAAGATGGGGAATAAAGTTCTTCTTTAACTCTAAAGTACTCCTGACATAAGAGTAATATGCAGGCTGCCATTGCTAAGCTGCCCAGATATGACATATAGTCAAAATCTGCCTTTGCAATGGACAACCCTCCATACTGCAAGGGATATATGCTAATTTAGTCTGAGGGTGCAGGGGTAAGGCCAGCCATACACAGTTTAAATCTCAACTAGTTAAGCAGGAACCAGCTGAGATTAGAACCATTAATGGGCAGGCTGAATGTACCAAGTTGATTGATCAACTTGGGTACAACCACCCTGCCGATTCTCCTGCGATTATAGCAGCCGCTAGCGATAATCACTGTCGTCTCTGATTCCCGCATCAACACTGTCTGTGTTGATGAGGAGGATCTAGCAAATTTCTTTCCTGCAACCCGTGTATGGCCAGCCTTAGGTATAAACCTTTTCCCACCCTTCGGTCCTGCAGGTTTCACGGTTGTTTTCTTTTTCCTGGCGTTCTGGTCTGTGGGTGGACCAAAGGTGGCTCCTTGGGGTCATCATATACAATGAAGGTTTGCTACCCCTGTGGCTGCATGTGACTGCAGCTGAGAGCGCCTAGGGCTTTGTTTACTCTGTGATGGTGCACTTGCGTTTTTGCACATATTTGGTACATTGCAATTAAGGCACCCCAGTGATTTTAATGGGCTGCCCTAAATGCTAAAAATCACACAAAGCAGGTGCAAGCATAGATTTTGTCTAATTCTTGGAATTCAGTTTTAAACAATCTTTGTGTAATATAGTAAAGCCAGGATAGATATGGCAGTCCTGGAGCGTGAACCTCAGCAATGTCAGCTTCCATTTTTCTACCCTCACAGGTTCCCTTTAAATGCTCCATGCTTTCATTATTTGGGTAATAACATTCCCTTTTCCTTCCATTGTTGTTGGAAATGTTGACTCAGGCAGTCTTCTAGTGCGATAGGGGCAGACACACCGCCTCTGACAGCTGTAGAGGTTACGTAATCCGCACAATGGAGAGGTTTGAACTTCAGATGTTGCCGCCATTGATGTTAAACAGAATTCTCTGTAATCCTCTTAGTGTATTGGGCCGTTCTCCTTTGTTAATACTCCATGCTTAAAGATTTTCTGAATATGGTTATTCATTCTTCTGTATCAGCAGGTCTCAGAGTCCAACGATAGACAACTGAAGGCCATCTAAATATAAAGAACTATAAGTGCCAGCATGCACTGCCAGCTGATGCCCCTTCAATGAGCTTTTTGGCAGTGTTGTAGCATGATTGGGCCCGTAAAGAGACCTTGTCACCAACTTACAAAAACCCAGATGAAAGCACAGAAAAATCAATTTTTTTAAATGATTGACTTGTAGGGTTTTCCCTTTTGCTAAGTTATTTTTTATTCGCTTGCAATGTGCCTTTAAAACTGCTAGAAAAATTGGACTACTCCTGGAAAGGTCAGCTCCCTAGTACAGACCCTTCCTCCTTGTACGTCCGAACCCTTTCCTTTCCTTTTTTCTGGGGGTGTCTAATTGCTATCTGTGCTGGTCTAGCTCCTTGGACCCTCTGCTCGTTATATATAATTTATATATGTAGCCAAGTGAGGAAATCGCTACAAGCATAGTTAAGGCTGATATACTGTTCCTTTAAGTTTGCTGTTTGTTCTGAGGTTCTCCTGGAGAGTGGCGTATTGGATTATGGGATATGTGGTCCGGTGGAGTATAAAGATTGTGTGAGATGGCCGGATGGAACTATACTTCCAGGGAGCCGTGGGTCCCTGCAGGGGATTGTGGGGAGGTTTATAAATAAGGAACGGAGTCAGAGATTCGCTCTCTTGCCTCGGGGGCCGCATGTGAGGTGGACAGAGCCGGAGACCTGCTGCAGGGAGCAGAGGGAGCGAGACAGAGGCCTAGTGCGGAGGCACCAGCGAGAGGTGGCGGATGTCACTGAGGAGTGGTTGATCCAGAGTGATAACACCTGCGAGAGGTGGTGGACATTGTGGAGGACTGACCGGAACAGTGCGGAGGACTGTTGGAGAGAAGTACTAAAGAATCGGGTGAGAGATATCCCATTTTAGTGGGCACAGCAGCTCACGGACACAGAGAGAGGGCCTGTGACGCAGTGCAATTACAGTGAGAATTAGGAGATAGCGGATTGGTTGCCATGGGACATTGCTGAGTCTGCCTAGTGCGTGGTGAACCAAGAGACAGCCTCTACATACATACAGTGGATCATACTGATTTATTTTAGTCAGAATTTGAATACAAGTACCCCTTTTCCCCTTTGGATTACAAATATCATTCTTGGAATAATTTGAGCTTCTACTGCCGGTGAAGACCAGCAAGGCCTTGCTCAGGAAGAGACTCACCTAATTCAGGGACAAAGGGGGCCCCCTATAGGTGATAGAGTGCACTCTGTCAGGTTACACTTGTTATTGAAGTATATTCCATTGAGAGATATTAATGCAGCTGAACTAGTTAGATCTGACTGTCCTATCTATAGTTAATAAAGGGTCAGATATCTGATTTGTCACTCTCACACCTTTATAAGCAGAATTGCATTACTCTTGCAATCATATTCACATGTTTTTCCAGTTAGATATCGTTATATATATATTTGTTTCTAATATTATTGAAATATAGGATTTTGAGTCTTGGGTTACTTTGTACTCTTTTGGACTTCAAGACTCAGAATCTCACTCTGGTTCTAGACTGTCATAATTCCTGTTGTGTTGAAACTGCATTTGTTCCTTTTCCATTTAAAGTCAGTAAAACTGATATACCTATATCTAGGTGTCATTGTTGTTTTTCTGAACTATCATGTCAGGACCCATAGTGTCAAGCGGGTTGGAGGTGCCTTAGGGTCAAGGAAGTGTGGAGGAAAGGAACAAACTTAGCAGCCCCTGTGGGGCGTGCTACATATATATATATATATATATATATATATATATTGATATATATATATATATATATATTGTGAAGGATTAGCTCGGTGGTGAGTGTGGATGACCCCTTGGGGGGGGGGGGGTTCGTTACACAGGGAGATAGCCGAAAAGTGGATGAAAACAACAGTGTAAGGTTTTATTCTTGCAATTTTCTTCACACAAGTGCAAGCTCCAAAAACAGCATAATTCAAAATAAACATAAATAAAATTAATCCTTGCCACTGTGGGCGGCTACCTTCTCACATACAGGAACCTATCTACGGAGTCTGTCTCCAACCTACTGTTGGGCAAACTTTGCTCATCCTACAGCAGACACTCAATAGTCCATGTTTTTTCTTCACACAACAAATGTCCATTGAACATGTCCCTTTTCCTCTTCACATTGAACATGTCCCTTTGCTTGTCTCTTCACATAGCAAACAGTTCATTTATTTCTTCCACATAGAAATAGTTCAAGACCTCACCTTGAGAAGTCTTCACACTTAGTTAATTTCCCCTTCACACAGGAAATGTCCATTGGTTTCTTTTCACATAGAAACGATCCTTGAGTAGTCTTCACACTTGTTACCCTCCTCAGCGCACATCGCTCCAGGAGGTCTTCCCCATGCCCACACAGCTTCAGGGGGCATTCATCTGACTGTCCTCCTCTCCCCAGCTTCACACAGCACAGGAGGCAGCCATCCTTAGACTTCCTTTGGACAAATTATAGAGGCCTTCATTTCCGCATTCCAAACGATCTGGGGTACCATATATAAGCGTGCTGCATGAGGGGGGCTTTTGCCTTTGAAAACGCCTTCGCAGGACGAAACGCGTCAGGCACGCTAGCCCCCATGCAGTCACGCTGTTCAAGCCGTGGCCAATCAATCGATTAACATGCCTGTATCAAGCAGTTACATGTGAGTTTTTTACCTTTCTTTTATTAATAAAATCCGTACGTACTTCACCATGTGCGCCCCCATTTGTATTATTGGAGGTCATCCCTTATGTACACCTGGGGTCCATTGAGGTCTGCCGGTTCCATGGTCCTACCCAGATGTTCTGTGGCTGTTCGGAGAGTAATTTGGACGTTTACTTGTCTCTGGTGACTGACTTTGCACGCCTGTTTGACCTTCCGTAACAGGGGGTCCAACTGTCCGGTAAGGGTACACCCTTTATTGATTGTGTGATATCTGCCAGAAACTCCATTTCAAGATTATTGTTGGATTTGTGGCCACTTTTTCAGCATTTGAATCTTTCCTCTACATAGACTTATGGACTTTGGTTCACCTCTTTTTTCTTCAGTTAGTTAGTTGTTCCATTTAGTGGCGCTGTACCATCTTCACATACTTTCTTTAAGTCCGTTAGCTTGTCTAAATACACTTGTTGTGGCTGATCCTCTCCATCTAGCCAATTCTCTGTATCTTCAAGCTTCAGGATGAAACTGTTTCTGTCATCTTCATTGACAGATTTCTCATAAATGTCAGACAGCTTGTCCCTCATCTCATATACACATTCTTCAACTGCATTTTTGGCATCATTTTGCTCCTTCTCAAGTTTGTCCTGCATAACCGTCTGTCCTATCCGCCATGGAGGACTGTGATCCATAGGCAACTCAATTGTGCTAGTCTTAATGTCTTCAACATTCTTAAGACGCCTCTCTCTGCAATCAACAAATGATTTCCACAACACTTTGAGAACCTCTGCTTCACTTGGCTTTTTTCCAAGAAATGTCTGTACTTTATCAACTTTCCTTCCACCATCATATGGGTCAAAGGCAGTAGCTTCATTAATTAGCCGTAAACAGTTGAACCCAGCGATCTGGTTGAATTGCATATCTGCTGAACTATTTGACCGCTCAAGGTCACCTAGTTCCTTTTCTTTATCTGAACTCCACATGGAATGTATCTCAAGATCACGATCAAACTTCTGCCACCTGTCTTTCACCAGTTCCATTTTGGAAATATTCCCTGAAAGGCACTTATTCATTTGCTTCACATTTTTACCAACAGCCTTAGTTTTCTCCACTAGGTGGTGTTTGCTTTTTTCTCCAAGCCTTATATCACTTGCTTTAGTTTTCTCCTACTAGGTTTTCAGCCTGAACTGAGAAATCATCACATTTCTTCCACAGCTCCTTTGTTTGCTGAAGTTCTAATGAGACATTTTCCAGTGCTTGACGTTTTTGAAGGAACTGTTTAATCCGGAGGGGTGCTTCAAACAACATGTCATCAAATTTTTTTGATGCTCACTCAGGACAGACCCCAAAACACTGATCCTTTTATAAACTGCATCAGGCACACTATCCCCTCTTTGGGACAGATCCTCTGTTGCCTGTAATTCCTCTTCAAGCAACGGAATCTTCATCTCTTCTACTTGCTGTTCTAAGGCTCGCTTAGACTTTTCTAGCTCCTGAACGCTTTTCACAACATCATCCTTGGAGCTGACCAAATCTTCCATCTCTGTACACAGCTGTTTGTTAACTCTTTCTAGTTCAGCCTTAGACTGTAGAGCTTCCTCCAAGGAGCGAGCCAAGAACAGGGCTTTGCTCTCTTTATCACGCGCCTCCGCTTCTGCACGGTCGCGTTCTTCTGCATATTTTGCAGACACAGTCTTCTCCTCACCAAGCATTTGATCAAACTTCTTTTTCACATCTTCAACACTCCCTAATGAACCAACGCTTTTTTCCATGCGTTTTTTCATATCCGCTATCTGAGCTTGCAATGTTGCGACTTGCTCTGATAGGTTTTTCTTTGCTTCCTCCTCCTCTTTTAATTGTTCCAGGAAACCATTTTTCTCATCTTCCATTTGTTTGAGCTTTGTGCTAAAACTCAGCCTTTGACACCTCTCTTCCTGTAAGAGTTCCTGCGTGTCTTGCAGCTGCGATTCCAAGATAGAAAAATCTTTGGCAATTTCTCTAGATTTGCTGTCTGCTTGAGAAAGCTGATTTGTGACATTGTCCAACTCAACCTGCAGTCGGTTTGCCTTCTCTGACAGCTTAGCACACAATCGGTCACCTTCTGATACTTTGACTTGCGATTCCTGCAGCTGTGCCTCTACTTTTTTTCTCTTGTGTTCAGAATCTCCTTTTCCCTGCATAAGAGCCTTCACCTCATTGGCTAGCTTCTGGGTATGAGAATGTAATTCTGCCACACAGGCTTCTTTCTCCTTTAACTGCTGCTGGACACGTTGGACTTCATCTTTCCAACTTTCACAGTCCGTACGCAATTCATCTACCACATTGCTCAAAGTGGTGAGCTCATACACAGTACTCAGTAATTTAGCCTCTCTCTAATTTTTCTCCTTGTCGCTGAGAGACAATGTCGTTTTCAGAGCGACATTCTGTTCCTGCACCCCCTGCAGGTCTATTTTGGTAGCATCCAAAGACGGAAGATTTTTTTCCAGCTGATTACGCAACTCCAACATTTCACCCTTACTTTGCTCCTGCAAAGTCTGAATTTCAATTTCCTTTTCCATGAGGATGGTATCTTTCTCCATTATAGTCTCTCTACGTTTTTGTAACTCGGAAAAAAGAAGAGCAGTGGATTCTTCCCACTGTAACACCTGAGCCTGAACGTTTCTATGCTCCATCCTAAGCAACTCCAAGGCTTGTTCCTTTTCTTCCATTTTCCATTGCAAGGCATCCAGCTCAGCCCTGCACACATACTCGGTTTCCTCCAAACCGATGACCTCCATTGGCTGCTGGCGGCTCTGTTTCCAGCCTGCCATGCTCTCCTGGTGAGCCTGTTGTTGAGCTGCAAAGCTCCGCTGAAAATCCGCATTTGCAACAGTGTTGCTAGGGACAACAACCTTTCTCTTTAGCAGATTCTGTTCAGGCATGGATGGGGCTCGTTCAGACGGTAACATCCCATCCATCCATAGAATTCGGTCTCTCATTTCAGCTATCTTTGCATCTTTCAGGCGTTTTGATCGCCCCATCTTCAATAACTCCACAATAAATTTTTCACAGTCCAGAAAAGAAATTTGAGACCACTGTCTCTTTAAAGCCAGTAGCTTTTCTCTCTCTTGCAGGATCC
The DNA here is from genome assembly GCF_965119305.1 of Pelophylax lessonae. Classification (NCBI taxonomy): domain Eukaryota; kingdom Metazoa; phylum Chordata; class Amphibia; order Anura; family Ranidae; genus Pelophylax; species Pelophylax lessonae. The sequence goes on along the minus strand of NC_138769.1, from coordinate 700,569,287 downwards.
CCTTTCCTGCAGACACAGTTTGTGCAGTCTCATGCACCAGACAAAACAAAGTCCATCAAAAATTTTGAGACCACTGTCTCTTTAAAACACGTAGTTTTTCTCTCTTTCAGGATATTCTCTCCTGCACACATAGATTGTGCAATCTCATGCACCAGACAAAGTTCATAGAACATATGCACTTCTTTGCAGGGATCTCTGCTTCTGCCCACATCCTCCACCATATGTGAGAGATTAGCTCGGTGGTGAGTGTGGATGACCCCTTGGGGGGGTTCATTACACAGGGAGATAGCCGAGAAGTGGTTGAAAACAACAGTGTAAGGTTTAATTCTTGCAATTTTCTTCACACAAGTGCAAGCTCCAAAAACAGCATAATTCAAAATAAACATAAATAAAATAAATCCTTGCCACTGTGGGCGGCTACCTTCTCACATACAGGAACCTATCTGTGGAGTCTGTCTCCAACCTACTGTTGGGCAAACTTTGCTGATCCTACAGCAGACACTCAATAGTCCATGTTTTTTCTTCACACAACAAATGTCCATTGAACATGTCCCTTTTCCTCTTCACATTGAACATGTCCCTTTGCTTGTCTCTTCACATAGCAAACAGTTCATTTATTTCTTCCACATAGAAATAGTTCAAGACCTCACCTTGAGAAGTCTTCACACACAGTTAATTTCCCCTTCACACAGGAAATGTCCATTGGTTTCTTTTCACATAGAAACGATCCTTGAGTAGTCTTCACACTTGTTACCCTCCTCAGCGCACATCGCTCCAGGAGGTCTTCCCCATGCCCACACAGCTTCAGGGGGCATTCATCTGACTGTCCTCCTCTCCCCAGCTTCACACAGAACAGGAGGCAGCCATCCTTAGACTTCCTTTGGACAAATTATAGAGGCCTTCATTTCCTCATTCTGAACAGCTGAATGGTTTTCAACTTCCTGCTGGCTATCTCTGCAGCCGACACCCTATAGTAATTGGTGAATTTTCTAAACCAGGTGGAAATGTATCTCCTGTCTGTGACTACATCCACAGATTTACCTGACTTCCTGTCACTATATATATATAACCTTTTATGTAGCTGCCAGGAGCGGAGGAGCAAAGTGGAATATCATAGAGTGTCACTTGAATTACAGTTTTACTGTGGTTGGGGACAATCACATTCAGAATGAAAACGCCCAGGGCCGCCGATGCGGGGGAGCAGGCAGCCCCTGTAACAGTCCCAGACATCTTGCCTGTGGGCACTATCCCCCTATTCAATCCTGACCCCTCTTTGACTACAACTTCCAGAATCCCCTGTACCCTGGGAGGGCAGCAAGTCCATGCAGAGCTTGCAGTATGGGAAGTTTGGAGCTATGAGCCGCACACATTAGCACAGGGCACCGGGACAACCACTACAGCGGGTTCATCCCCTCCAACTAAGGCTTCACTCCAAATCATGGATGCGGGAACAGCCCAGATTTGACCAGTAGGGTGTTGGTGTGTATCAGGAAGATGAAGGGGTGCACAGTGGGTGTAATGGAGGTGCAAGTTGAAGAGTAATGGGGGATAGAAAAGGCAGTAAATTCAATGTGGGGGATGTAGAATTTTGGGGATGCAGAGGGTGCAGAATGCGGCAGAGTGAGGGATGGTGCAGAGAATTGGAGTATTGGGGATACAAGGGCTGGAAAGTGTTGGGTTAGTGGGGGATGCAGGGGTACAGCATGAGGTGTAATGGGAGATGCAGAACGTTGGGGAAGCAGGGGGTGCAGAATGCAGCAGAGTGAGGGATGTAGGTGGTGCAGAGATTTGGAATATTGGGGATACAGGGGCTGCAAGGTATTGGGGTAGTGGGGGATGCAGGGGTGCAGCATGAGGTGTAATGGTAGATGCAGAATGAGGGGAAGCATATTGTGGGGGATGTAGAATGTGGGGGATGCAGAGGGTGCATAATGAGGTGGAGTAAGGGATGTAGGTGGGGCGGAGAGTTGGAGTATTGGGGATACAAGGGCTGGAAATTATTGGGGTAGTGGGGGATGCAGGAGTACAGCATGAGGTGTAATGGGAGATGCAGAATGTTGGGGAAGTGGGGAGTGCAGAATGAGGCAGAGTGAGGGATGTGGGTAGTACAGAGGGTTGGAATATTGGGGATACAAGGGCTGGAAAGTATTGGGGTAGTAGGGGGGTGCAGGGGTACAGCATGAAGTGTAATGGTAGATGCAGAATGAGAGGAAGCAGAATGCGGGGGGTGTAGAGTGTGGGGGATGCAGAGGGTGCGGAATGCGGCAGCATGAGGGATGTGGGTGGCGCAGAGGGTTGGAATATTGAGGATGCAAGGGCTGGAAAATATTGGGGAAGTGGGGATGCAGGGGTAGAACATGAGGTGTAATGGGAGATGCAGAATATTGGGGAAGTGGGGTGTGCTGAATGAGGCAGAGTAAGGGATGTAGGTGGAGCAGAGAGTTGGAATATTGGAGATACAAGGGCTCGAAAATATTGGGGTAGTAGGGGATCCAGGGGTACAGCATGAGGTGTAATGGTAGAAGCAGAATGAGGGGAAGCAGAATGTGGGGGATGTAGAGTGTAGGGGATGCAGAGGGTGCAGAATGCGGCAGAGTGAGGGATGTGGGTGGTGCAGAGATTTGGAATATTGGGAATACAAGGGCTGGAAAATACTGGGGTAGTGGGGGATGCAAGGGTACAGCATGTGGTGTAATGGTAGATGCAGAATGTGGGGGATGCAGAGGGTGCAGAATGTGGGGGATATAGAATGTGGGGTATGTAGAGGGTGCAGAATGTGGGGGATGTAGAATGTGGGGGATGCAGAAGGTGCAGAATGTGGGGGATGCAGAGGGTGCAGAATGTGGGGGATGCAGTGGGTGCAGAATGAGGCGGAGTATGGGATGTAGGTGGTGCAGAGTGTTGGAGTATTGGGGATACAGGGGGTACAGAGTGAGATCCAATGAGGGATGCAGAGGGTGCAAAGTGGAAGTGCATAGGGAGTATATAGGGAGACATTGGGAAAGGGGGGGGGGGGGGCAGCTATCAAAAAGGCTGTACAGGGCTCCATGATTTCTAATAGCGACCTTGGCAGTGCCCAATAGCAGGCCTCAAAGCCTTTTGGATGCTCATTAATCTTATAGTAAGATTATTTTAAAATAAATGTTCTGGTGACAGAGTCTCTGTAAAGAAAAGTCATTGAAAGTTGGGAGACTGATGCAGTGATTAGAACGGTTTGTAGTCATTGCCTTGAATCTGGGCCGATGCGGTGTTAGCTCGGTGGTGAGTGGGTGGATTAGTAACGGGTGACTAAGCGAGTCAGAGGAGGATAATAAAGCATGAATTGATAAAATAATTGAATGGTGTATTTTGTGTCATCTATTGTACTGCAAGGACAGCTGTGGAAGGTGAATTAACAGCGCACTGAACTCCTGTGAATGTACAGTATTAGAAGAATGTAATGCCTACTTCAAAGAACTCCAGGCCAGGGGACAAAAAAAAAATATGACCGCAAAATCTCAAAATGAAATGTACAGATATAAAGAACTAAAAGCTTTGTTCCAACGAAAAAGTTCAGTTTTTAGTAAATGCTGGAGAGTCAAAAGGCTGAACTCTGTAATAGGAAAATATTGTCTAAATACATTTGTTAGGTGTATTATTCCTTGAATCTCAGTACACTTTGTGTATTTCTACCAGATCTGTGCAGTAATCCAGCGTGAGACTTTCCCTCTGTGCAGGAACTTCCTGTAATAAAGAACGCTCACTGCTGCTCTCTCCTTGTGCAGGGTGACTGGTCTTGTCTCCGCCCCCTCCTGTAGCTTTCTGCAGGCAGGTCTGTAGTAGGTGGAGCCTGCTGGGTTCCTCCCACAGCTCTGCTCTCTGCACAGGCTATGTACAGCACAGTGTTGATTTTCCAAACAACTGAATCACCCAATCGCTCACTCGGACTGGCAGGTGTGCCGCTCCCCTCAGGCCGGGAACTGTGTGAGCACACTGATGATGTCACAATTTCTTTTACAAGGTATTATCTGGGTTTGCAAAGACATCTGGCGCACACAAAGTAGATTTATATGGCTATTAAGGGAATATATTTAAATTAACGTTTTTTATCCAGAGTACAGCTTTATCCCCTAACTGGATGACATTCAGTTGAAGCTCTGTGTATTAAAAACAGCTGTCATGCTATTTTCCATTAAATACCCCTTCACCTATTCTTTATCCTTTTTCCTATAGGGCCATTCACACCTGGGCGCTTGAAAATGCGATATGGGTATTTGAAAATGCTGATTGTTTTTTTAGCATGTTTTTAATGCAACACATAATGCGCATTACATGTGTTTTGCATGCATTTTCATCCCTGGGAAAAATTGACATGTGACTCAAAAAAAGCACTTAAAAAATGTTTTGTGCGTTTTTGGTGCAGTTCCATTGGCTATAATGGAAGGTGTGTTTTTGGGGCATTTTTTAAACAGCAAGCAGGACTTTTCAACAGTGCAACATGCTAAGGCCCTGTTCACACTGGTGTGCTTTTACTGCTCTAAAATGCACCTTTCCAGAGTGACAAAAGCACATAAAAAATAGTTCCCTTTAAAGCAGAGTTCCACCGAAAAGTTGAACTTCCACTCATCTGCTACCCCCCCCTCCCCGCTCCTGTTTTTGACAGGTCCCCTTCCCCCCTTCCAGGAGAAAGCGCCGCAGTGCCATCCCACTGAAGTTCTGTTCCCTTTTTCCTTTCCCCGCCGCTGAGCCAATGAGAATGCGCAGCGCGCTATCGCGCATGCACAGTAGGGGATCGGCTGTGAAGCCGAAAAGGCTTCATTGCTGGTTTCACATAGAGTGAATTACTGCAGCAGCACCCGGCAGCTGATTCAAAAATAGGCTGGGATGCTGACATATTAAACGTCAGCAGCTACAGGATTTGTAGCTGCTGACTTTTATTTATTTATCTTTTTCCACAGATGGAACACCGCTTTAAATTCTATCTCTCTGTTCACATCTCTGTGTTGCGTTTTTTAAACTGCTTGCTGCTTCTTTATTGCCTTGTTTGAAAAATGCACCAAAAACACCCCTTCCACTATAGCCAATAGAAACGGACTAAAAACGCACCTCACACTTCTTTAAGTGCGTTTTTGAGTCACATATCAATTTATTCCAGATGACTAAGGATGAAAATACATGCATGTGCATGTAAAATGCATTAAAAACACGATACACAGTTTTGAAAAACACATATTACGTTTTACAATGCACTCATGTGAACAGGCACTCCGGACTCCCCCATGTGTGTACCCCCCTGACTCCCTCAGTGGTGTACGCTCCCCCCAACACCCCGGTGGTGTACCCTCCCAACCCCTCCAGTGGTGCACCCTCCTGACCCCCCCAGTGGTGTGCCCTCCTGACCCCCCCCCCAGTGGTGTGCCCTCCTGACTCCCCAAGTGCTGTGCCCTCCTGACCCCCCCAGTGGTGTGCCCTCCTGACCCCCCCCCAGTACTGTGCCCTACCTACTATTGACCTCTGTACACTGCCCTACATACTACTGACCACTGTACACTGCCCTACATACTACTGACCGCTGTACACTGCTGACCTCTGTACACTGCCCTACATACTACTGACCTCTGTACACTGCCCTACATACTACTGACCTCTGTACACTGCCTTACATACTACTGACCTCTGTACACTGCCCTACATACTACTGACCTCTGTACACTGCCCTACATACTACTGACCTCTGTACACTGCCCTACATACTACTGACCTCTGTACACTGCCCTACTTACTACTGACCTCTGTACACTGCCCTACCTATTACTGACCTCTGTACACTGCTCTACATACTACTGACCTCTGTACACTGCCCTACATACTACTGACCTCTGTACACTGCTCTACCTACTACTGACCTCGGTACACTGCCCTACATACTACTGACCTCTGTACACTGCCCTACATACTACTGACCTCTGTACACTGTCCTACATACTACTGACCTCGGTACACTGCCCTACATACTACTGACCTCTGTACACTGCCCTACATACTACTGACCTCGGTACACTGCCCTACATACTACTGACCTCTGTACACTGCCCTACATACTACTGACCTCTGTACACTGCCCTACATACTACTGACCTCTGTACACTGTCCTACATACTACTGACCTCGGTACACTGCCCTACATACTACTGACCTCTGTACACTGCCCTACATACTACTGACCTCTGTACACTGTCCTACATACTACTGACCTCTGTACACTGCCCTACATACTACTGACCTCTGTACACTGCCTTACATACTACTGACCTCTGTACACTGCCCTACATACTACTGACCTCTGTACACTGCCCTACATACTACTGACCTCTGTACACTGCCCTACTTACTACTGACCTCTGTACACTGCTCTACATACTACTGACCTCTGTACACTGCCCTACATACTACTGACCTCTGTACACTGCCCTACCTATTACTGACCTCTGTACACTGCTCTACATACTACTGACCTCTGTACACTGCCCTACATACTACTGACCTCTGTACACTGCCCTACATACTACTGACCTCTGTACACTGTCCTACATACTACTGACCTCTGTACACTGCCCTACATACTACTGACCTCTGTACACTGCCTTACATACTACTGACCTCTGTACACTGCCCTACATACTACTGACCTCTGTACACTGCCCTACATACTACTGACCTCTGTACACTGCCCTACTTACTACTGACCTCTGTACACTGCTCTACATACTACTGACCTCTGTACACTGCCCTACATACTACTGACCTCTGTACACTGCCCTACCTATTACTGACCTCTGTACACTGCTCTACATACTACTGACCTCTGTACACTGCCCTACATACTACTGACCTCTGTACACTGCCCTACCTATTACTGACCTCTGTACACTGCTCTACATACTACTGACCTCTGTACACTACCCTACCTATTACTGACCTCTGTACACTGCTCTACATACTACTGACCTCTGTACACTGCCCTACATACTACTGACCTCTGTACACTGCCCTACTTACTACTGACCTCTGTACACTGCTCTACATACTACTGACCTCTGTACACTGCCCTACATACTACTGACCTCTGTACACTGCCCTACCTATTACTGACCTCTGTACACTGCTCTACATACTACTGACCTCTGTACACTGCCCTACATACTACTGACCTCTGTACACTGCCCTACCTATTACTGACCTCTGTACACTGCTCTACATACTACTGACCTCTGTACACTACCCTACATACTACTGACCTCTGTACACTGCCCTACCTATTACTGACCTCTGTACACTGCTCTACATACTACTGACCCTCGTACACTGCCCTACATACTACTGACCTCTGTACACTGCCCTACATACTACTGACCTCTGTACACTGCTCTACCTACTACTGACCTCGGTACACTGCCCTACATACTACTGACCTCTGTACACTGCCCTACATACTACTGACCTCTGTACACTGCCCTACCTATTACTGACCTCTGTACACTGCTCTACATACTACTGACCTCTGTACACTGCTCTACATACTACTGACCTCTGTACACTGTCCTACATACTACTGACCTCTGTACACTGCCCTACATACTACTGACCTCTGTACACTGTCCTACATACTACTGACCTCTGTACACTGCCCTACATACTACTGACCTCTGTACACTGCCCTACATACTACTGACCCTCGTACACTGCCCTACATACTACTGACCTCTGTACACTGCCCTACATACTACTGACCTCTGTACACTGTCCTACATACTACTGACCTCTGTACACTGCCCTGCATACTATTGACATCTGTACACTGCTCTACATACTACTGACCTCTGTACACTGCCCTACCTACTACTGACCTCTGTACACTGCCCTACATCCTACTGACCCTCGTACACTGCCCTACATACTACTGACCTCGGTACACTGACCGCATATCCCATTTTACAATGCACCAGTGTAAACAGGCCCTAAAAAAACGCAGCGCACAGATGTGAACAGTTAGCTAGGATTTAAAAGGGACAAATGTACATGCGCACAGGGGATATGGGAGAGACTGACAACATTGAAGAGCAATCGGGAGACAGTTGTCACACTATAACATTCTTCAATCAATTTTTTTTCATCTTCCATTTCTAGTAGATGATGTCAAGATGATTAGACAGCCCTAAATCTTGCACTGTAAAATAGACATTGGCAAGCATGCTGATATTTCCTTCCAAAGCTTATTATTTGTAGAAGATTCAGTGCTCAGACAGACAGCACCTCTGGATCAAAAAATAAATACATAAAAATGTCCATCGTGGAGCCAATGGCAGCATAAACGAAGTCTCCCCTATGGCAGGAAACAGCTTCTCTGATAGGTTCTCTTTATAATGCTTGTATTTTGTAGGCAGCTTCAGCAACAATTTAGGATGTACAATAGAGACATCTAGTGGATTGTAGATACAACTACAACTTCAAAAGTATCTCTAGGCAAAACTTTATTTTCATAAGTTGTGGGTATAGTAGGGAAGGGTTCGACTCTCTGCCTAGTTTTTATCACTTTTTGCCTTCCTATTGGGGAGACTCACCCATTTATTTTCTCTGGTGACCACTGCCACTGAGATAGAAAATGAGGGGAAATCCACAGAAGAAGAGGTAAAAGACAAAATTGTTCAAAGGAGACTACTGTTGCAGGGGCAACTGTCTAAGCCTCTCACTATCTGTTGTGTCTCTGGGTCTGGAAGTAAAGGGACATTTCCCTATTGGTACACAGATCCCAAACAACTTGGCAGAGGTTTTAACCCTTCCTGTAAATTAGGACTACATCTGTTCTATACACCTGCAGTTTTGGATGCATTGATGGCTAAAAGGGACACAAATGAATGATTTGTATGACTCCGTCCACTTACTCATATGTAGACTGAGCCTCTAGATTTTAGGTTTTGTTCTGGTTGTTCTAGTAGTAAAGAAGTGCAAGTTCTTCTGTTCCAAGAAAGCGATTTTGTATTGTAGAAAAGAAAAAAAAAAAAAAAACAACTTTAAAGAGGGTGATGGGTTGATTGGGTTTGGATCCCTACCTTGCTGACCCTCTACTGGCAGAACTGCGCAGGCATTCCCTGCCCTGCAGCACCCCCTTTACTTAACATGCGGCTTCGGACAGGGAATGCCTCTGTTGTCTATGCCTATGGCAGCTCCCAGGCAGGATAGCTCAGGCAGGTTCGGGTTCTTGCCAAATGCACCTGAGCTCATCCCCGGAGTTTACTGTGATGATCCCCACTGGCCCTCCTTTTCAATCCATCCAAGGCGCATTTGGGATGGACATGAGAGGAGGGCTGGCTTGGATCAGCACTAGAACAGGTCGATTTGTCACAGAAGCTTCCCTGCGCTGCTCTGTATCAAGAATTTATTTCTGTGCCCACTTGGCCCACCCAGTGCTGTGCCCTCCTCACCCCCATGTACAGTGCTTTCCTGAGCCCCAATACAGTGCGTTCCTGACATCCCAGTACTGTGCCGTCTTGAGCCCTTCTGACCCTCCTATACTTTGCCCTTTTGACGCCCTGTATTTTGCCCTGCTAATCCCTTATCCTGCTCACCCCTTTACATTGCCCTACTTTTCACCCTACCAACCTCTGTACACTGTCATACCTACTGCTGACCTGTCTACCCTCGCCTACCTACTACTGACCTTTACTGACCTCTGTACACGGCTCTACCCTACCAACACTACAGACCTCTGTACACTGCCCTACATACTACTGACCTCTGTACACTGCTCTACATACTACTGACCTCTGTACACTGCCCTACATACTCCTGACCTCTTTACATTGCCCTACATACTCCTGACCTCTAGACACTGATCTACATACTACTGACCTCTGTACACTGCTCTACATACTACTGACCTCTACACACTGCCCTACATACTACTGACCGCTGTACACTGCTCTACATACTACTGCCCTCTGTACACTGCCCTGCATACTATTGACCTCTGTACGCTGCCCTACCTACTACTGACCTCTGTACACTGCCCTACATACTACTGACCTCTATACACTGCCCTACATACTACTGACCTCTGTACACTGCCCTGCATACTATTGACCTCTGTACGCTGCCCTACCTACTACTGACCTCTATACACTGCCCTACATACTACTGACCTCTATACACTGCCCTACATACTACTGACCTCTATACACTGCTCTACATACCCCTGACCTCTGTACACTGCTCTACATACTACTGCCCTCTGTACACTGCCCTACATACTACTGACCTCTATACACTGCCCTACATACTACTGACCTCTATACACTGCCCTACATACTACTGACCTCTATACACTGCTCTACATACCCCTGACCTCTGTACACTGCTCTACATACTACTGCCCTCTGTACACTGCCCTACATACTACTGACCTCTATACACTGCCCTACATACTACTGACCTCTGTACACTGCCCTACATACTACTGACATCTGTACACTGCCCTACATACTACTGACCTCTGTACACTGCCCTACAGCCTACTGACCTCTGTACACTGCCCTACATACCCCTGACCTCTGTACACTGCTCTACATACTATTGCCCTCTGTACACTGCCCTACATACTACTGACATCTGTACACTGCCCTACATACTACTGACCTCTGTACACTGCCCTGCATACTATTGACCTCTGTACACTGCTCTACATACTACTGACCTCTACACACTGCCCTACATACTACTGACATCTGTACACTGCCCTGCATACTATTGACCTCTGTACGCTGCCCTACCTACTACTGACCTCTATACACTGCCCTACATACTACTGACCTCTATACACTGCTCTACATACCCCTGACCTCTGTACACTGCTCTACATACTACTGACCTCTACACACTGCCCTACATACTACTGACCTCTGTACACTGCCCTGCATACTATTGACCTCTGTACGCTGCCCTACCTACTACTGACCTCTATACACTGCCCTACATACTACTGACCTCTATACACTGCCCTACATACTACTGACCTCTATACACTGCTCTACATACCCCTGACCTCTGTACACTGCTCTACATACTACTGACATCTGTACACTGCCCTACATACTACTGACCTCTATACACTGCCCTACATACTACTGACATCTGTACACTGCCCTACATACTACTGACCTCTGTACACTGCCCTACATACCCCTGACCTCTGTACACTGCTCTACATACTATTGCCCTCTGTACACTGCCCTACATATTACTAACCTCTCTACACTGCCATACATACTACTGACCTCTGTACACTGCCCTACATACTACTGACCTCTGTACACTACCCTACATACTACTGACCTCTGTACACTGCTCTACATACTACTGACCTCTGTACACTGCCCTACATACTACTGACCTCTGTACACTGCCCTACATCCTACTGACCCTCGTACACTGCTCTACATACTACTGACCTCTATACACTGCCCTACATACTACTGACCTCTATACACTGCTCTACATACCCCTGACCTCTGTACACTGCTCTACATACTACTGCCCTCTGTACACTGCCCTACATACTACTGACATCTGTACACTGCCCTACATACTACTGACCTCTATACACTGCCCTACATACTACTGACATCTGTACACTGCCCTACATACTGCTGACCTCTGTACACTGCCCTACATACTCCTGACCTCTGTACACTGCCCTACATACTACTGACATCTGTACACTGCCCTACATACTACTGACCTCTATACACTGCCCTACATACTACTGACATCTGTACACTGCTTTACATACTGCTGACCTCTGTACACTGCCCTACATACTACTGACCTCTGTACACTGCCCTACAGCCTACTGACCTCTGTACACTGCCCTACATATTACTGACCTCTGTACACTGCCCTACATACCCCTGACCTCTGTACACTGCTCTACATACTATTGCCCTCTGTACACTGCCCTACATACTACTGACATCTGTACACTGCCCTACATACTACTGACATCTGTACACTGCCCTACATACTACTGACCTCTGTACACTGCTCTACATACTACTGACCTCTGTACACTGCCCTACATACTACTGACATCTGTACACTGCCCTACATACTACTGACCTCTGTACACTGCCCTACATACTACTGACCTCTGTACACTGCCCTACATACTGCTGACCTCTGTACACTGCCCTACATACTCCTGACCTCTGTACACTGCCCTACATACTACTGACATCTGTACACTGCCCTACATACTACTGACCTCTATACACTGCCCTACATACTACTGACATCTGTACACTGCTTTACATACTGCTGACCTCTGTACACTGCCCTACATACTACTGACCTCTGTACACTGCCCTACAGCCTACTGACCTCTGTACACTGCCCTACATATTACTGACCTCTGTACACTGCCCTACATACCCCTGACCTCTGTACACTGCTCTACATACTATTGCCCTCTGTACACTGCCCTACATACTACTGACATCTGTACACTGCCCTACATACTACTGACATCTGTACACTGCCCTACATACTACTGACCTCTGTACACTGCTCTACATACTACTGACCTCTGTACACTGCCCTACATACTACTGACATCTGTACACTGCCCTACATACTACTGACCTCTGTACACTGCCCTACATACTACTGACCTCTGTACACTACCCTACATACTACTGACCTCTGTACACTGCCCTACAGCCTACTGACCTCTGTACACTGCCCTACATATTACTGACCTCTGTACACTGCCCTACATACCCCTGACCTCTGTACACTGCTCTACATACTATTGCCCTCTGTACACTGCCCTACATACTACTGACATCTGTACACTGCCCTACATACTACTGACATCTGTACACTGCCCTACATACTACTGACCTCTGTACACTGCTCTACATACTACTGACCTCTGTACACTGCTCTACATACTACTGACCTCTGTACACTGCTCTACATACTACTGACCTCTGTACACTGCTCTACATACTACTGACCTCTGTACACTGCTCTACATACTACTGACCTCTGTACACTGCTCTACATACTACTGACCTCTGTACACTGCCCTACATACTACTGACCTCTGTACACTACCCTACCTATTACTGACCTCTGTATACTGCCCTACATACTATTGACCTCTGTACACTGCCTTACATACTACTGACCTTTACTGACCTATGTAGACTACCACACCTACTACTGACCTCTGTAGACTGCCATACTTACTACAGACCTTTACTGACCCCTGGACAATGTCCTACTGTACATACTACTTACACTGGCTAGAATTAGTTGAGCAAGTCACTCTGCAGTACCAGATTTTCTACCTTCGTGATGGACTCCTGCACACTTGTGGGGGTGACCAATTATTCCCCACACATGAAAAATATTGTAAATCTCTCGCTAAAGTTAACTTTTAGGTAGGCTAAGTTAATTTTTTTTAAAAAACAAACAAAAATTCCCAGTTCACTTGCCAGCCAGCTTGCAACAAACCAAAATGACCCTGTCCAACAGTTCATGTTAAAAACAAGGGGTTTCTTTCGCACACATCTGCAAATACATGCATTATCTTCAGAAGCCACTTTCGGGCCTCCAACTTTGGAGACTCTCAAATCATAGAGTTAAGACTGCAGTACACTGGGGTGCGGTGAAGTGGCCTCTGCAGCGTATGCATATATTTGCATGTGTGCAAACTAATCCCCTGCTTTTAACGTGAACTGTTAGACAAGGTCAATTTGGTTTGTTGCAGGCATGCTGGTAAGTGAGCTGGGGATTTTTGTTTGTTGTTTTTTGACGTGTGTTGCCCTTCATGTACTCCTTGCTGTTAAGGCTGGTCATAGGTTGCCATTTGTTCGTATGGCCGGTGAATTGGTGAGGAGGCGCACTGGATACCTTTGCTGTCATTGTGCTATTGACCTTTATGAAGGGATAGGCTCCCTCCAGGCATACCTGCCCGTAATCTCTCCATTATTATACACTGCTCAAAAAAATGAAAGTAACGCTTTTTAAATGGAGTATAGCATCAAGTCAATTAAACTCCTTGGATATTGATCTGGTCAGTTAAGAAGCAGAGGGGGTTGTTAATCAGTTTCAGCTACTTTGGTGTTAATGAAATTAACAACAGGTGCACTAGATGGGCAACAATGAGACGACCTTCAAAACAGGAATGGTTTTACAGGTGGAGGCCACTGACAGTTTTTTTCCCTACTCATCTTTTCTGACTGTTTTTCACAAATTTTGCATTTAGCTAGAGTCAGTGTTGCTACTGGTGCCATGAGGCGATACTTCCTGGAGGATGAAGGAATTGATACCTTTGAGATGCCCTCATGCTCGCCTGACATAAATCCAATAGAACACCTCTGGGACATTATGTTTCGGTCCATCTGATGTCGCCAGGTTGCACCTCAGTCTGTCCAGATCTGGGAGGAAATACCCCAGGACACTGTCAGTCGTCTCATTAAGAGCATACCCCAATGTTGTCAGACATGCATACAAGCATGTGGGGGCCATACAGACTACTGAGTACCATTCTGAGTTGCTGCAATTAAATTTCAGCAAAATGAACTAGCCTGTTGCATAATTTTTTCACTTTGATCCTCAGGGTGTCTTTGAACTCAGTTCTCTATAGGTTGATCATTTTCATTTCCATCAAACGATGTGGCATCTTTCATTCCTAACACATTACCCAGTCCATATCAGTATAGATCCTAACACATTACCCAGTCCATACCAGCATAGATATCCAGCATGAGATTTTTCCCCATTGAGATCGGATGTGTTTTCAAAGTATTTCTTTAAATTGTTTGAGCAATACATATGTGCACCAACTCAGGAGACTCCCAAAATATAGAGTTAGGACTGCAGTACACTGGGGTGCCGTGACGTGACCTCTGCAGCTTACGCATATATTTGCAAATGTGTGCAGACTAAACTCCTTGTTTTTAACGTGAACTGTTGAACAGGGTCAATTTGGTTAGTTTCAGGATGGCTGGTAAGTTAGCTGGATTTTTTTGACATGCGTTGCCCTTCCGTGTGCTCCTTGCTGCAAAGTCCAGTTATAGGTTGGAATGGTTGCCACTTGTTTGTATAGTAAGTTTATATTTTTAAAGTGACTTTAGTTTTATCATATTTTTTTAAGTTTTCCCCCTGCCGTCCTTGTCCTTACTTTTTATTGGGGCTTTCTAGTTAACTTCTTTAAAAAATAAAAAAATAAATGTTGTCGCACCACAGTGATCTTTGATCTTTTATAGATCTTTTATAGATATTTTTTTATATTTTTTATTTTTATAGATATTTGATCTTTTTGATAGACGTCACACGTCCCGGTTGGCCAGGTGTTCTGTCTATCAAAGAAGCCGGACTAGGAGGCAGGACTGTGTGTGTCGGCGAGTGCCCGGCAATTACAATGAAAGCTGTTACAGCGGAACGATTGTGCCTTGTGATTATCCGGCCAGATTTCCTCTTCCTCTCCTCTCTCTTCCCCTGCACTGGTAAGTGCATTGACGGGCACGATCCCCGCTCTATGGTAATCCCGTCCATCGGCTTTCCTCTTCCCCTGAGCGGCACCCGGCCAGAGCAGCCCCACGCTCGCCCTAAATAATTTTCCACTCGCAAAATGCGAGTAGGCGAGTGGAAAATTTGAGGGCTGATGTAAGGTATCCGCATCCCATAAAATAATTTTCTCAGAGAGCCCCTACCAGCTCATCGGGGGGTCAATAGGAGGAATGACAGCCTTACAGACAGCTAAAAGTAAAAACATAATTGGTGTCATGCTACTGGTTTTGCCAAGTTGAGTTGGTCCTGGAGCTAGGCAGGCACCATCAGATGCGGGTTAATCAGCTACAGCTCAAAGCAAGCTCTGGAGTAACCTGGGTTAAGAATGGCTGTTCTGTCTGTAACAGAGTGTTAGATCCCTTTTAAGATTTTTCCCACTCCTTTTTCCAGCCAGTCGGGTCTGACTACTCCTGCCCACTTGTTGGGTTAATATTTAGGGGAGCAGGCTTAGCTAGTGGAGGTTGGGAGCTGATTCCAGGAAAGCTATCAAGATATAAGGAGCTACGGAGTCACCTTTTCTCCTCAGCAGGCAACCTCTTTGTATAAGTCTAGTAATTCAGCTGACTCTGGAAGGAAAGGAAACATGCTAATACAGGACATTAATGAGTACCTGACCAGTGGCGAGCAGTTTATCCCAAGAGCGCTAACTGGCCTTCATTTCCATCCATTATTTGGACTTTGAAAATATATTCTTTTATTCAAGTAAAATGCAAAATACAAGCAGATCTGACTGGACACTCATTCACTGTGTGAGTAACTAGGATGCAAAGCGAGTGTCATGTTCAGTGATAAATCCAAACGCAATATTCCCCATGCACACGTTCCTGAAAATGGCTGTTCAGCAATGTTGGGTGCTGTAATGACCACAGGTTGGAAACCGTAGACGATCAAAGTGAAGAAATGTCATCAGCACACCAAGGATTCCTCAAAAGTATCCAAAGCTATATTTTCATTGTCACATGGTAAACTATGGCAATGTTTTGGAGCCACGCACGGCTCCTCGCCTGATGAAAGGGCCCTGCGTGGCTCCAAAATGTTGCCATAATTTACCATGTGACCACGAAAATAAAGCTTTGGCTTTGGACCCTTTTGAGGAATTCTTGGTACAATGATGACATTTCTTCACTGTTCAGTGATAAAGGTGTGTCAACCCTTGCAAAGTCTCCTAATGTCAGCTTTAGTAAATGGTGTCTGCCCCTGACCCTCTGGGAAATTTAGAGTGTTGAGGATTCCACTCCTGCAAAACTAAAGAAATTCCAGCGCTGGAGCTGTGGCAGTCTCAATAGATGATTGATAATAACTCCACCTGTGGTGCTGCTAATAAAAGTGCTGAACCAGCACAAAAGTACACAGAAAACAAGGAGATCAGCGCTAGCCTCAGTGGATATAGGGGAACCACAGCCAACATGAACCAATAAAGTTTATTGAAAATTGAGAGTTGAGAATAAAAAATTCCACTCCTGGCCCAGTCTATAGTAAGAGAAAAAGGACTGTACTTTGGATGCCATGTGCACCAGTAGCTCTCTGTAAGGGCTCTTTCATAAGCATGGCCAGGGGGGTAGTAAAAAGAGGAGTCTGAGTCATGGTTTTACTGTCTTCCCCCTCGGTTGCTCACCCAAATTCTAACATTACAGCTGGAGAGGGCTGTTCGCATGGTGCAACCACAGTGTAAGGCCACATTACTTTCAACTCAGCCTGCAAAGTTTGCAGAGTTAGGCCTGTTAAACTCGACCACTGAGGTCAATGGGAGCACGCTGCAACTACAAGACACACTCTTGGCTGATAGTTGTGGTGCCATATTGTAATGCAAAATCTTCCTTGGGTTTTAAAAAAAAAGTGGACATTCAGGAAGTGGATGGATCGTCTCCTGACTACTTACCAGCTACTGCTAAACCACCCTCTGAAAAGTGATCCACTGTGGATCACTTTTCAGAAAGTGGTAAGAACTGTTGCTCATGTGAAGGAGCCCTAAGTGTAGAGGGGAATTTTGTGCAAGGACTGTACCAGGTTGTTCCGGGAATGTAGTGCTAGTCCCCCAGGCCAGTACCTGAGTATATGGCTATTATACAGAGCATCCGGAAAGTATGCACAGTGCTTCAATTTTTCCACATTTTGTCATGTTACAGCCTTATTCCAAAATGGGTTAAATTCATTATTTTCTTCAAAATGATAACGTGAAAGAAGTTTGATTTTTTTTTAACATCAAAAAGCTCCCATGTACATACAGTAAGTATTCACAGCCTTTGCTCAATACTTTGTTGAAGCACCTTTGGCATCAATTACAGCCTCAAGTCTATTTAAGTATGATGCTACAGCTTGGCACACTTATATTTGGGCAGATTCTTCCTTTCTTCTTTGCAGGACCTCTCATGCTCGATCAGGTTGGATGGGAAGCATCAGTACGCAATTTTCAGATCTCTCCAGAGATGTTCAATCGGGTTCAAGTCTGGGCTCTGGCTGGGCCACTCAAGGACATTCACAGAGTTGTCCAGTAGCCACTCCTTTGTTATCTTGGCTGTGTGCTCAGGGTCATTGTCCTGTTGATGAACCTTCACTCCATTCTGAGGTCCAGAGCACTCTGGAGCAGGTTTTCATCAAGGATGTCTCTGTACATTGCTGCATTCATCTTTCCCTCGATCCTGAATAGTCTCCCAACTCCTTCCACTGAAAAACATCCCTACAGCATGATGTTGCCACCACCATGCTTCACTGTAGGGATGGTATTGGCCAAGTGATGAACGGTGCCTGGTTTCCTCCAGACATGACACTTGCCATTCAGGCTGAAGAGTTCAATATATGTTTCATCAGACCAGAGAATTTTGTTTCTCATGGTCTGAGAGTCCTTCAGGTGCCATTTGCAAACCCAAGGAGGGCTGTCATGTGCCTTTACTGAGGAGTAGCTTCCGTCTGGCCAACCTACAATACAGGCCTGATTGGTGGAGTGCTGCAGAGATGGTTGTTCTTCAGGAAGGTTTTCTCCTCTCCACAGAGAAATGCTGGAGCTCTGTCAGAGTGACCATCGTGTTCTTGGTCACCTCCCTGACTAAGGTCCTTCTCCCCCAATCACTCAGTTTGGCTGGGTAGCCCGCTCTAGGAAGAGTCCTGGTGGTTTCAAACATCTTCTATTTATGGATGATGGAGGCCACTGTGCTCATTGGGACCTTCAATGCTGCAGAAATGTTTCTGTACACTTCCCCAGATCTGTGCCTCAATACAATCCTGACTCAGAGGTCTACAGACAATTCCTTGGACTTCATGGCTTGGTTTGTGCTCTGACATGCACTGGTAACTGTGGGACTTTATATAGACAGGTGTGTGCCTTCCCAAATCATGTCCAATCAACTGAATTTACCACAGGTGGACTCCAATCAAGTTGTAGAAACATCTCAAGGATGATCAGTGGAAAAAGGATGCACCCGAACCAATTTTGAATGTCATGGCAAAAGATGTGAATACTTATGTACATGTGATTTTTTTTGTTTTTTTATTTTTAACCACTTGCCGCTGCACGACTATTTACTGCGGCAGTCAGCCACTCCTAGGCAAACCGACATAGTACTACATCGCTCGCCCAGGAGCCTGTAGGGGGCAAGCGCGCGCCGCTGGAGGTGCGCTCCCGACCCCGCGCGTTCACAGGCATCCCCGGGTGTGTGACCGGCGGCTCCGATGTCCGCTGGCCACTCGCGATCTCCCGCAGGAGAGGGAGAAAGGCAGACAGCTGATGTAAACAAAGCCGCCTGTCATTCTCCCTGATGTAAGTACATAGGCTATGCGATCCTGCTATGTAGGATCATATGTCTCTGTGGTTACATCACAAGCCACGCCCCCCCCCCCCCACAGTTAGAATCACGCCCCTAGGGATACATTTAACCCACTGATCATCAATAAAATTAACCCCTTCCCTGCCAGTGTCATTTTTACAGTAACAGTGCATATGTATAGCACTGATTACTGTAGTAATGTCACTGGTACTCCCAACAGTGTCAAAAATGTCAGTCAGGGGTCCGATCTGTCCGCCGCAATGTCGCAGTCCCGCAAAAATAATCGCAGATCGCCGCCATTACTAGTTAAAAAAAAACAATAAAAATGACATAAATCTTTCCTGTAGTTAGTAAACGCAATAACTTTTGTGCAAACCAATCAAAATACGCTTTTTGCAATTTTTTTAACAAAAATATGTAGCAGAAAACAAATTGGCCTAAAATGTTAAAAAATTTAGATTTGTAAATTTTTTTTGAGAATTTCATATAAAAAAATGTGAAAAATATTGTTATTTTTTTTTAAAGTTGATGCTCTGTTTTTTTGCTTATAGCGCAAAAAATAAAAATTGCACAGGTGATCAAATACCCCCAAAAGAAAGCTCTTTTTGTGGGAAAAAAAGGACGTCAATTTCATTTGGGTACAGCATTGCACGACTGCGCAATTGTCCGTTAAAGTCACGCAGTGCCGAATCGCAAAATAGGCCCTGGTCTTTGAGCAGCCAAATCCTCCGGGGCTTAAGTGGTTAATAAATTTGCAAAGATTTCAAACAAACTTCTTTCAACTTGTCATTATGATGTATTGTTTATAGAATTTTGAGGAAAATAATGAATTTAATCAATTTTTGGATAAGTCTGTAACATAACAAAATGTGGGAAAAGTGAAGTGCTGTGAATACTTTCTGGATGCACTGTACATGTAGAAGTGGTTGTGCTGCCAGAGGCCCAAGTGCTGCAAAGTGCTAAGCGCTAAGCCACTGTGCTCCAACAGTCCAACACCTGCAATGTCCCTGGCCAGCACCTTCTCCATGGCACCTTCTGGATGCTCATCCCTGCCCATCATCATTGGCCATGGCAGGATGACATCACTCCTGCGCATATGCTGCATTCATTCATCCCAGGACACTCGCCCTGTGCGCATGCGCAGCCCCATGTACATTTATCAGAGGATTACGAACAAACATGTATGGTTTTTTTAATTGCAGAAGAGACATTGCATGCGTCTTTTGCAATAAAGAGCCTGTTTGTTTGTAAGGTTTTATTTTTTGGATTTAGTTACTCTTTAACCACTTCTGGACCGGAAGGATTTGCCCCCTTAATGACCAGGCCATATTTTGTGATTCGGCACTGTGTTAATTTAACGGACAATTGCGCGGTCGTTCAATGCTGTCCCTAAATAAAATTGATGTCCTTTTTTCCCCACAAATAGAGCTTTCTTTTGGTGGTCTTCGATCACCTCTGCGATTTTTATTTTTTGTGCTATAAACAAAAAAAGAGCGACCAGAAATATACAGCACATGGCATTATACATATTATCCTCTAGATGGCGCAATGCATGCATGCTGTTGCTGCCTTGATGACTGTTTGCCTTGCTCTGCAGATGTGAGCTCACCATCCCAAATATTTCTGGAATGTGGGCAATTCTGCTGTCACAAGCAAATACCTGCAGGCTGGTGGTTTTCTAATCCACTCTCATCGACTCTTCATAGGGCACTAGAGAGGTTACCTAAATACAGGGGTCATCTGAACAAAACACAGTGAATGTCATTGCTGATCACACTTGAAAATGCCATTTGCCTGGCCACCACTGTGTGAACCTTTTCTTCCTTGGACGGTGTTGTTCCAGCTTGGCAAAGCTGCCATCTCACAGTGCCCTTAAAGCGGAGTTCCACCCTGGATTTGTTTTTTTTTTTTTTTAATACCCCCGGGACAGTCAGGGCTAGTGCATTCCACAATGGCTAGCCTCTGATCTGTCCCGGGTTGCACTTACCTGCAAGACGAAATACTTACCTTGCAAACGTCTTGTCCAGCGCTGCCATCTCAGATGTGGGCAGCTTGAAGCCAGCGCGTCCTCTTCGGCGTCTTCTTCCGCCTTCTGTGGTCCCACGATGCTCTGCGCCGGCCCCGACGTCACTTCCGGGTCGCGCGCGTCACCCCTCCACAGCTTCTGGGCATGCCCAGAAGCTGTTTAGAAGGGGATGACGCGCGCGACCCGGAACTGACGTCGGGGCCGGTGCAGGCGCAATGATTCCTGGGAGCTATGACGTCCAGCTCCCAGGAATCATTGCAGAGCCAGGAAGTGACGACGGGCCGCGGCCGAGGAAGGAGGAAGAAGGAAGTAAGGTAAGTATATTTTCTTCGCTACGAGGTAAGTAAAAAAAAAAAAAATATGCGATTATCCATTTCTTTTCCGGGTGACCCGGAGCGAGAAGATGGAGGTAAGTATAAAAATAGGGTGGAACTCCACTTTAATGTGGATGTTGGCCGGGTTCTTTGTGCTCTGGAAAAAGATTCCGCAGTCAGAATGCCACATCAGCACTCATGACAGCCAAGCAACTAGCATTTTCAGAATGTGGTCAGCAATGGTAGCCTATACATTTCCTGCAGCACAGGTTCACTTTAACAGCGGACCATTAGCTCAGTTGTCATATTAACCCCTTGCCCACTGGGCACTTATACCTCCTTCCTAATCAGGCCAATTTTCAGCTTTCAGTGCGCTCACATTTTGAATGACAATTACTCAGTCATACTACACTGCACCCATATGAAATTTTTCACACAAATAGAGCTTTCTTTTGGTAGTAATAATTAAACTGTTTTTTTTTTTTTTTTTTTGCTCTATAAATAAAAAAGACTGAAAATTTTGTAAATAAATGAATTTTTCTATGTTTCGGTTATAACAATTTGCAAATTAGTAATTTTTCGTCATAAAGTTTGCCCAAAAGCTATACTGCTGCATATCTTTGGTGGCACGGATGAGGCACAGATGGGCATGAATGAGGCACGGAAGGGGCACAGATAGGCATGAATGAGGCACAGATGGGCATGAATGCAGCATGAATGCGGCATGAATGAGGCACAGTTGGGCATGAATGCAGCATGAATGAGGCACAGATGGGCATGAATGAGGCATGGGTGAGGCACAGATGGGCATAAATGCTGCATGAATGAGTCACAGATGGGCATGAATGAGGCACAGATGGGCATGGATGAGGCACAGATGGGTATGAATGAGGCACTGATGAGGCATAGATTGGCATGGATGAGGCATTGATGAGGCACAGATGGGCATGAATGAAGCACAGATGGGCATGAATGAGGCACTGATGAGGCACAGATTGGCATGGATGAGGCATTGATGAGGCACAGGTGGGCATGAATGAAGCACAGATGGGCATGAATGAGGCACTGATGAGGCACAGAGTGGCATGGATGAGGCATTGATGAGGCACAGATGGGCATGGATGAGGCAAGGATGAGGCACAGATGGGCAGGAATAAGGTATGGATAAGGCACAGGTGAGCACTGCTGTGGTCTCCCTCTTGTCCTCGCACGCTGTACTGATCATTGAACGGAGTGATCACATGGTAAAGAGACTCTGTCATTGGCCCTTTAACCCAATCCGTAATGCGCCAGGTCTGGAGGACCCGACCATCACAAACATTCCTGGGTGTGCTCCCCTCCTGGGAGGACGTCCCTGTATGGTACACCCTCCCCAAACTAGCCGACTGCGCTGTAGCCGTCATGCGGCTATGTCCCAGTCGGCAAGAGGTTAATGAAATAAGATGGGGGGGGCGCATTTTAGTGTATTTTAAAAAATGCGCTGAGCTATTCATCCTGTAAAACTGCATGTAAATTCTTTCTGTGCGAATGGGGGCAAAATGTCATTAGGGTATACTTTATCCTGTTTGAATGTTCTTTATAGCGTGAATGAGGAAAATACTACAATATGGCCACTAGATGGAACTGCCGATCCTAGAAAATATGTATTTAATTTAAACTGAAGAGAGAGAATAGCCTAATAATTGTGCCCCCATTTGCACAGAGCGAATGTACACGCAGTTTCACATTACAAACAGTTTGCAATGTCATAAAATCTACCTTTGTGAACCTTTTCTTGCTCGGACGGTGTGGTTCCAGCTTGGCAAAGCTGCCATCTCACAGTGCCTCTAACGTGGATGTTGGCCGGGTTCCCTAGAGGCAGTGATATATATTTAACATCTGGCGGCAGCACTTTGTGAGCTGGAACAAGATTCCGCAGTCAGAATGCCACATCAGCACTCATGACAGCCAGGCAACTAGCATTTTCAGAATGTTGTCAGCAAAGTAGCCCATAAATTTCCTGCAGCACTGGTTCACTTTAACAGCGGACCGTTAGCTCAGTTATCATATTAACCCCTTGCCCACTGGGCACTTATACCTCCTTCCTAACCAGGCCAATTTTCAGCTTTCAGTGTGCTCACATTTTGAATGACAATTACTCAGTCACACTACACTGCACCCATATGATATTTTTGTCCTTTTTTCACACAAATAGAGCTTTCTTTTGGTAGTATTTAACCAGTTCTGGACCGGAAGATTTTCCCCCTTAATGACCAGGCTATATTTTGCGATTCGGCACTGTCTTAATTTACCGGACAATTGCGCGGTCGTGCGACGCTGTACCCAAATAAAATTGATGTCCTTTTTTTCCCCACAAATATAGCTTTCTTTTGGTGGTATTTGATCACCTCTGCGATTTTTCTTTTTTGCGCTATAAACAAAAAAGAGCAACAATTCTGGAAAAAAAAAAATATTTTTCACATTCTGCTATATAACATTCCCATAAAAATGTAAAAATCAAAATTTGTTAACATTTTAGGCCAATTTGTTTTCTGCTACATATTTTTGTTAAAAAAAAAAAAAAATGGCAATAAGCGTATTTTGATTGTTTTGAGCAAAAGTTATCGCGTCTTCAAACTACGGGAAATATTTATGTCATTTTTATTGTTTTTTTGTTTTTTTTTTACTAGTAATGGTGGAGATCTGCGATTTTTAGCGGGACTGCGACATTGCGGGGGACAGATCGGACCCCTAACTGACATTTTTGACACTTTTTGGGGGGACCAGTGACATTACTACAGTAATCAGTGCTAAAAATATACACTTACTGTAATGATGACACTGGCAGGGAAGGGGTTAACACTGTGGGTGATCAAGGGGTTAAATGTGTACCTAGGGGAGTGTTTCTAATTGTATGGGGGCGTGGCTTGTGAAATAATCACAGGGACCTGTGATCCTATATAGAAGGATCACAGGCGCTCTATGATCATTCCAGGGAGAAGAACGGTCGGCTGTGTTTGCAACAGGCGACCGTTCTTCTCTCTCAGCGGGGAGCAATCGCGGGTGTCAGGCAGCAATCGGAGCCGCCTGCCCCATGCATCGGAGTCCCCGCTGCCGAGTGAGGTGGGAGCGCGCCGCCGGCAGCGCGTGCTAGCCCCCTAGCTGCAGGCGCATGGGGAGGGCTGCCCTGCCTCAGTAAATCTACGGCGGGTGGTCCGGAAGCAGTTAATCACAACTGAGTTTTTATTTTTTGCTTTATAAATAAAAAAAGAAACAAACAAACAAAATTGACCGCGCTTTCAGTGCAAATAAATAAAGTGATAAAGTGGAGTAAAGTGCATAAAGTCCCAATTTGAATCAATTCCTAAAACACACAGTCCCCATATCTGATTGTTATCCTCCAAACACCCGAAATTGACGAGTCACCCCGTGACCCGGTGTGTGTCTCCTGTCCACCAACATTCATGGTAAATTGTAGAGTTAAAAGAACAATTAAGTCCATTTCTGGATTCCTTTCAGTATAAAGATGAAACCATTCAGATCCATGAATTCCTGGAAAAGTTGGATAAGGATATTAAACATAAAAAGATCAAGAAATACCAGAGGGATTTGAAGGATTACAATGAGCATACAGTATATAAATATGAACAAGGAGACATATTGGTAGAGTCCACTCATTCATCACCAGTTAGAGATGAAGGAGGACCCACTACAGGCAACATCTCTACCCCTGCTCAATCTGGGAATCTAGCCACCCCAGCCCAGCCAAGGGGTAATAGGAGGGGTGGCAGGGACCCAGTTAGGATGGGAGGAATGGGCCCAAAAACTATGGGCAATAGACCCCTAGATGCACCAGGAACCAGGACTATTATAATCGCCATCAATGATCAGAAGATTTGCCTAATTATAGGATCCCCACCTATAACAGATTTCAACCCCTTGGTTATAATGATGAACCACATAGAGATAACCGGTATTATGGAGGTTTTCAGTGGAGGGGACCTCGAGGGAGCATTGCATGGCTGAATTTGCATCCCTTTCGGACCAAAGTCGCCCAGGACCCTTTTTTTGGTCCGCACCAGAATCAGATTGCATTGGTGTTCACACCTATGTGATCCCATTCCTGTCCGAATTGACAGTTCGCACTGCAATATGCAAAGTGATTTGGGGGTGTCATTAACTTTGTATTGACACTCCCAGCGGTTTGCATATGGCAGTGGATTCACAGGGTTCCCGCATCGAACCAATGTGAACTCAACAAAAGGGCAATGATCTGGTTCCCACCAAAACACTCCTCCATCCCAAATTATACATACAAACAAGAAAAATTGGCCCGCGGGACTTTGTGTGAGGTGTGCTTGGAGGCTGGAGAGGAATTAGGTACACAATTAGTAAAAGCAATAATTTGTTTTATTGCAAAGTATGCACAGGTTGTAAAAATACAAATACAAAACATGTGCTCCGTGGCACATGACGTAGCTCAAAGGCTATAGTTACAATATTGTACAACACAGGCAAATTGAATAATATATTGAAAAACATCTTGATGTAACCACTTAATTACAGATAAGACATAAATAATGTGCTGAGTTGACATAACAGTAAAAATAGTATATATCATCGTGACTGACGCGTTTCGGGAGTAACATCTCCCTTCCTCAGAGATCAATAATTCAAAGTATATCTATAAAAGAACACGGTTGTTAAAATATGCAATAGCATTGTAGTTTTAATTGCAAAATTCAATCAAGTAGTGAGAACTTGACGGAGTATGGAATACTCACAACTCAATGGGACTTGAGTGGAGAAAATGGACTCCTGTGTTGCAGCGGTGTGCGTGTCTGGCCCGGGAGCTGAAGGGTCCCAATGTAGTGACAGCCAATGTAAGGGGTCCATGGTGGGTGAGTAATGAATGTGCAAATAACAAAAGCACCTTTCCATCTGTCATGTGTAAAAGTATAAATAGTAGTGAGACGGTAGCAAATTGCAACCGATAAATTGCTAAACAAATGTGTATGAGATGGAGAGGGCCAGTGTAAAAAGGAATAGTGCTGCCAAGATGACCAAGAGTGAACAAGAAAAGAGAAGACATAATGGAAAAGAAAGAAAAAGTGGGTGACAGTGTGTCAGGTAAGTGCCGAGGTGAGGTGAGGGAAAGATGAGATCGTGAGTGGAGGGTATAGAAAAGCCGCCCTGAGATGTGTAGGCACGCACACAGCGCGGTGACGTCAGTGACAACACTGACGCACCACGCTGGGGGTGCGGCATGACGCCGATGTACAGGTGGACCCGCTCCTCCCATGGAAGGGGAGGAGCGGGGACAGCAAGGGAGACGGAGCCTCCCAATTCGTACATCGCAGCTCCCGGGACTAGAACTAGCAACATCCAGCACACAGGGAATCAACATAAAGCAAAGACATTGGATGTAATAACCGTAACAGAGTAAATTTCAATAGATGGTTGCATATGGCATATAAGGGAAATAGTTTAGATAAACCTATAAGAAAATGGAGGGGCACATCTTGGTGTCACCGCGCTGTGTGCGTGCCTACACATCTACGGGTCGGAGAGGTCCGCCCCCAGCGCTCCTCTCCTCCACGAGATCACAGACGCTACTAGTCTGATAGATCTCTGCACACCCGCTGCATGACGCTAGGGTCCCACCTGTGCTCCTAGTCTCGGATCCAAATGGTAGGTCAGTTGCCTTGTTCTCACTATCTTGTCCGCACTACTTTCTCCTTGCATCCACTTTTCTCAGGGCGGCTTTTCTATACCCTCCACTCACGATCTCATCTTTCCCTCACCTCACCTCGGCACTTACCTGACACACTGTCACCCACTTTTTCTTTCTTTTCCATTATGTCTTCTCTTTTCTTGTTCACTCTTGGTCATCTTGGCAGCACTATTCCTTTTTACACCGGCCCTCTCCATCTCATACACATTTGTTTAGCAATTTATCGGTTGCAATTTGCTACCGTCTCACTACTATTTATACTTTTACACATGACAGATGGAAAGGTGCTTTTGTTATTTGCACATTCATTACTCACCCACCATGGACCCCTTACATTGGCTGTCACTACATTGGGACCCTTCAGCTCCCGGGCCAGACACGCACACCGCTGCAACACAGGAGTCCATTTTCTCCACTCAAGTCCCATTGAGTTGTGAGTATTCCATACTCCGTCAAGTTCTCACTACTTGATTGAATTTTGCAATTAAAACTACAATGCTATTGCATATTTTAACAACCGTGTTCTTTTATAGATATACTTTGAATTATTGATCTCTGAGGAAGGGAGATGTTACTCCCGAAACGCGTCAGTCACAATGATATATACTATTTTTACTGTTATGTCAACTCAGCACATTATTTATGTCTTATCTGTAATTAAGTGGTTACATCAAGATGTTTTTCAATATATTATTCAATTTGCCTGTGTTGTACAATATTGTAACTATAGCCTTTGAGCTACGTCATGTGCCACGGAGCACATGTTATGTATTTGTATTTTTACAACCTGTGCATACTTTGCAATAAAACAAATTATTGCTTTTACTAATTGTGTACCTAATTCCTCTCCAGCCTCCAAGCACACCTCACACAAAGTCCCGCGGGCCAATTTTTCTTGTTTGTACGAACCAATGTGAACCGGCACTAAATGACTATAAAATACTTAATGTACATGGACAGATAGGATAACATAGAGGCGAGTTCAAACGTCCAGTTATCAGCAGCAGTGCACATAAGGCCTTACTGTAATTGCAGTGTGAGCTGGAGGAGTTTGGCTTCAATTTGTAAGTCTACTGTAAATCTGCTTATAGATTCAACACTCCCCTCCCCCCAGACTGGCAATGCAGCTGTCCAAAGGTGCCCCCTGTGCTCCTTCCTCCAGAGTGGAGGCACTGGAGGAATGTTACTGGCCAGATCAGCAGGTGATAACAGATAACAGAGAGGGGAAAAAGCCTAAAAAAGAAAACGAATGCAGCCACAACATCTAATGATTGCTAAGCTGCAATATATTACAGTTTTGGTTTTGGGTTGAATAGCCCTTTAAATTAATATTTGAACCCAGTACTTTATATATCAGAGGGACGGTAATTCTGCAGAAAATTCTAAAGCCCCGAAGGAGCCTCCAAAGTAGGATTCCAGATGTTGCATTGTGTGTAATCGGAGGATGGCTGCATCCTCCTAACATTCCCATAGAAATAATATAAAATTCCCATCCGGTGGGTATTTCTGTACGGGGAGGGAGGATCCAACTCACAGCTGCTTTCCTTCAGCTGACGGAGTGTAAGAGATTTCACATCTTGCATCATCTTTCCATAGATCCTTCTAGAAGGCTTTGTTGGAGAGGTCTGCACAGGAACAGCTGGAATCTCTGTATCTGTACGTCGTCCTCTGCAAGTTTAGTAGGACTGCAGACTGGAGCGCACAATGAGGACATCCTGGGACCTTCTCACAATGAGGACATCCAGAGACCTTCTTAACGTATCTCCTTCCTGGAGATTCTAGATATCATTCTATGTCCTGCTGTGAACTAAAAGAAACCTGCAAACTCCCCCGTAACAAGAACCCCCCCCCATGTCTATGTAGAGTAGACTATATTACCAAAAGTATTGGGACGCCTGCCTTTACACGCACATGAACTTTAATGATATCCCAGTCTTAGTCCGTAGGGTTCAATATTGAGTTGGCCCACCCTTTTCAGCTATAACATCTTCAACTCTTCCGGAAAGGTTGTCTACAAGCAGAGTTGTATAAAGTACTCGAAACCCATACTTGAGTAAAAGTACAAGTGCTCGATCAAAAAGTGACTTGAGTAGAAGTGGAAGTGTTCGATCAAAAAGTGACTTGAGTAGAAGTACTAAAGTATTCAACATTTTTTGTACTTAAGTATTGCAAGTAGTTTTTTTAAAAAATTTTGCTACTCAAGTACTGAAAGTAAAAGTACAAGTACTGTGTTATGTAGTTATTAAAGAAAGAAGTCAAAAGTTTGAACATCATATTGTTTTTTATTATTTCAAATGCAGCTTTTATTTATACATACAGTAGCATTTATTTTCGTATGCGCTGATAATACACATGTTTTGAGCTTCATGACACCTGCCATCTACTGTTCTGGCAGTGGTAATTTTTATAACAGTAACTAGTAACTATGCAGCACAAAAAAAAAATACTGGAGTAGAAGTATTGAAATCATCGAAAAAATGTAGTGAAGTAAAAGTAGGAGAAAAAAAATTCTACTCCAGGAAAGTACAGATACCGCCTTTCTGTACTTAAGTACAGTAGTGAAGTAGTTCTACTTAGTTACTATACATCTCCGTCTACAAGGTTTAGGAGTGTGTCTATTAGGCCTTGTTCACATCTGAGCATTTTTCAGCTCGTAAAACGCTCATCTCTGAAGTCTCAAAACGCCCAACAAGCAAAATCCCATTCATTTCAATGGCCCGTGTTTACTTATGAGCGTTTTGTCCCCTGAAGCAAAACGCCTGAAGCTCAAAAAAGCACACAAGCTTCTTTCTTGGCAGATTACAGGGGTTTTTGTTAGATGTTAATGCCTGCCTCCAACCACCTGCAAAAACGCCTGGAAAAAACGCCAGAAAAAAGGCCTAAAAATAATACGCTCAGGTCTGAATGGAGCCGAAGGATCCATTCAAATATAGGCGTCTCAGGTCGTGGGCAGAAATCCTGCGATTCTGCCCGTGATGCTGAACCAACTGCAAGTCGCGGGATGCCCGTGTGATTCCCGTGACTTGCAATGGCATCTCAAATGCAGCGCGATTTTTCTGCGATTGTCACCCGATGAATCGCGGTAAAATTGCACAAACAGAATCACGGGACGCCTGTCGCCCAAAAAAAAGTACAAGAACTTCTTTTGGGGTGCCATTGCAAGTCACAGGAATCGCATGGGCATCCCACGACTTGCAATGGTTGGGGATTGTGGGTAGAATTGTGGCAATTCTACCCGCAATCCGAGACGCCTATATGTGAATGGAGCCGCTGCACGATTCTGGATAAAATAAGAATCACGATTTCTCTGTCCTTCATTGACAGATGCAGCTTCATATCTTTGTAGATTATTGGGTTATGCTCCTCCCATCAGGAATAGGACACTAGACAGGAAAAAGCTGTCCCTGTAGGCATAACCCCACACACTTTGCTACAGCCCTTAGTTTGTTTCTGCCTAGTTTAGGAGTACGATCTAGCTCCCTGCTGGGATTTCGGTCTTAGCTATTTAAAAGGGAAATTTTTGTTATTTGTAATCAGTGGCGGCTGGTGCATTGGGGGATCCATGCGTCCGGCCCCCTAATCTACAAGCAGTGGCGCCGGAAGCATGGAGTTCAATGGGTTTTTTTTTCTAAGCACGTGTTTAGAGCCAGAGGCTCTATATGGCTTAAAAAAAGGCAGGGCCATCTTCCCGAATGGGCACGCTGGGCAGTTGCCCGGGGGCCCCACCTGCCTAGCGACCCAGCCAAGCATTAGTCCCAATTCCCATGTGCATCCCACCGCTAAACTTAGCAGGTGGAAAGCACCTGTCAGCCCTGAGCTGCTGTCAGGCCACTTGGGCCGTGGAGGGGGAGCCCACAGCTGCAGGAATGCCTGTCTGCCTTTACGGGAACAGGCACACACAGAACAATCGAGTTTGATTCCCGTCCGTGTGTATTCACCGAACCCAGTGCAGAACTTGGAAGCTGTCATTAGCCTGGCACTGCTGTACCAATAAATATCGCCTTATCGATAATTTGCATTTTTATTCTCGTGGGTGATTGTGTAGGCGGGGCCCCAGTGTACTGCATTGCCCGGGGGCCTATAATGCTCTTAAGATGGCACTGAAAAAAGGGTGGGCTCAGGGCGCAGAGCACTGTGCCCCGAGCCCACCCAGTTGTGTGACAATAGTGTAGGACCCTACAGGTAGGTGCTAGGCAAATGTTTAGTGGGCCTTGTCTGCCTAACAGCAGGACCAGGATTTATTTTTGCCAGGGTGTCATGGCTTCCAGGTGTGCCTGCTGAGAGGGGAGTCTCCCCACTAGTCCCTGTGAGAGGCTTCTCATAGGGCAGTGGAGGAAACCCAATCAGGGGACACATTCAGGCTTGTAACTACCCCAGAAGGCAGATTATGTCGCAAGGGATTCTGGGAGTGGGTATAAGTTTGTGGGAAGTGCATGACTGGGTATTTTATGCAGGAGGTGACCAGCGCTATGGAGTTTATAATAAATACAAAAAAAGACCTAAGGTGTAAGCTGCCAACAACCAACCCTGAAAGGGTTAAAAGTGATAAAATTGTAAAGAAGGTTGAAATCGGCGCTACCTTCAAAGTGCTAATGTGCCAAATAAATAAATAAATAGTGTATAAATAAAGTGCTGGAGTGTATTATTTATTTAAAGTGCTCATATTCTGAGTGATAACGGGTTAGATATTGCAACACTTATCAATCATAAGTGCTAGTGCCAGAAAAAAACTTGAAAAAGAAACCAAACCCGGTGCTTTTATTCAAATTAATAATGTGTATTACAGTGATAAACCGTGGAAGTTTACATAAATAACATATACACAAATAGTGCTTATTTTATTGGAAGAATGACTGTAAAATAATAACCTGTTATTATTACGTGCTGTGATCATAAAGTGATGTGAAACTTCACATGTATATGCAAGTGAAAGAATAAATAAAATAGTGAGTCCTCTCTAGTAGAGAAATGAAAAAAACAGGTGTTGAACAGAAGAAAAAGGAGAGCACGGATTGCAAACACCACTATAGCCACTAGGTGTCGCACCCGGCCAGTATACCACCTGTATATCAATAGGGACCAATATGGAATCCTGGGGTTCCCTCACCACGGTCTCTCCTCGTCCCGAGTACCTCAGAATATAAAAAGAGAGAGAGAGGGGGACCCCTTGGTGCGATGTATGGTGCCAATCTTTAAAGGGCGAGGTAGTAACTCACGGTTAGGCTGTCCTCGATCAGTGAAGAGAAGCCGGGAAGCTTCCGCGTTCCACGGCCCAAGCTCCAAATACCGGAAGTGACGTAGTGACGTAAGACTCCACCCTACGCGTTTCGTAATACAACGTCTACTGGAGCGGCGTCAACATATCGGGCTCCCGGTGTTAAATAGCCGCACTGTCTCCTAGGTAACCAAATGGCTTCCGCCGCCATATTGGTGCTCTCAGACCTGAAGCCGGACGGAGGACACCTTTAGCCTCACTGCAATGCCGGCGATTTTGGTTCTGTAATGGAGTGGCAGCTTTCATCATTTCGGGGACAGCCAATACCGATCAAGGTGTATATGTGAACTTGCAAATCATAGGATAAAAATAAAAATAAAAATAGTTTTATTTCAAAAAAATTCTTCTCCGCAAAAAAAGGAGAAATAAAAGCAAAAAAGCAAAAAAAACAAAAAAAAAAAAAACAAAAAAAAAAATAAAAAAAAATTTTATTTAAAAACATGGCGACAATGGAACTATCTTATAGCCAGACTAATAACCAATTCCATGGGATATATACCACTTCTCTCTGCAGGCCCATTCTGATATTCAGTGTGCAAAGGGGAACAGCCAAGGGGCATGTCAGAAAGGTTTTCCTAAATAACAGGGTAATCATGGATGGTTAAAGATTTAAAAGTTATATAGATAAAAAGTGTAAAAAAATATTAATAAAAATAAAAAATGAAAATCAAAAATTATAAAATGTAATAAAATAATTTGTATTAAAATAATGAAAAACTGGGTGTCTTTGGCGGGAGCAGAGTCCCAGGAGGGAGAGAACGGTTGTCTCTCCTCCTGTTTGAGGAAGAGGATGTCTCGGGTGCTGCCTGAGAATCCAGAGAGTTCTGAGTTGAGCTGAGAGGGACCCGGTGTGCAGAGAACCTGCGGAGAGCGAGAGGGGTCCAGTGCCAGGAAAGCCTACACAGGTCATGAGTACTGAGGATTGCTCCTGGGTGTTCGCCTGAAGTGTTAGAGGGGACCACTCCGGAGAAGGTTCTAGGATACAGATGTCAGCTAGCTGTAAAGGGGGTGCCTAGGATGAGGACCTTGAAGTGACAGAGGGGGTACCTAGTCAGGGGACCCTGAAGAGTTAAAGGGGGCACCTGCAGTTTGGGCCCTGAAGAGACAGTGTGCAGTGTCTTAGTTGAGAGTTGCAGCCATACAGGATTTCACTACAGTTTACCTCAAGCCAGTGCAAGGCTGGAGGAAGAAGTTAGGGCTCTTTCACACGGTCCGCCTCCGTAGGCGGATCCGTGTTGCTCAGCGGGGATCGATCCCCGCTGAGCCGGCGGATGACAGCTCCGTCTCCGCTCGCAGAGCGGAGAGGGAGGTGTCTCAGCACCCGCTGCCCTCTATGGGGGATCGGATGAGAGCGGACCGCTTGTCCGCTCTCATCAGATCCGCTCCGCACCGATTACTGAACGGATGGAAAAATAGGGTTTCCATCCGTCCAGATTTCAGCACAGGATCGGATACGGATGGCAGCGGGTGTCAGCGGAGGTGTCTCCCCTGACACCGGCTGCCCCATAGAGCTGCATGGAGGATCCGATCAGATCCGCCTAAAAAACTGACAGGCGGATCTGATCGGACCGCCCGTGTGAAAGAGCCCTTAGTGACTTTGCAGTCAGTGGCGGAGCCAGAGGGTTAGCTGGGGTGTCAATTGACACCCCAGAAAAAGTCCCTGCCACCCCTGTTGCCACCCCGATCCTGGCTGGCAGCGGAGAATCACAGGCAGTGGTGGGATGGGATCAGCCGGTTCGCAGAACCGGCTGATCCCTCTAAGCTGGCGGCCAGGGTCAGGGAGCAGCAAAGCAGTGCGTCCCGACTCCCGAAGCCGAGCCCGCCCATTCTGTGACAATAGCGAATGAAAATTCGCTATTGTCACATGGATCCTCCTCCGGCCAATCAGGGAGCGGGTCCTCCCGCTTCCTGATTGGCCGAATGGCAAACGCTGTGCCATTGGTCGAGGAGGCGCCGGCGGGAGGACTGAGAAGATGCAGGGAGCCGCGGACCGTCCGTGAGGTAAGTAAGCTGGTCTCACGGGGGGGACGCTGGCACTCTGCAATGATTGCGGGCAAATGCTGTGGCTGTCGCACTCTGCAATAATAATTGGGGGCATTGCTGTCGCACTCTGCAATAATAATTGGGGGCAAGGCTGTCGCACTCTGCAATAATAATTGGGGGCATTGCTGTCGCACTCTGCAATAATCATTGGGGGCATTGCTGTCGCACTCTGCAATAATAATTGGGGGCAAGGCTGTCGCACTCTGCAATAATAATTGGGGGCATTGCTGTCGCACTCTGCAATAATCATTGGGGGCAAGGCTGTCGCACTCTGCAATAATAATTGGGGGCAAGGCTGTCGCACTCTGCAATAATAATTGGGGGCAAGGCTGTCGCACTCTGCAATAATAATTGGGGGCAAGGCTGTCGCACTCTGCAATAATAATTGGGGGCAAGGCTGTCGCACTCTGCAATAATCATTGGGGGCATTGCTGTCGCACTCTGCAATAATAATTGGGGGCAAGGCTGTGGCACTCTGCAATAATAATTGGGGGCATTGCTGTCGCACTCTGCAATAATAATTGGGGGCAAGGCTGTCGCACTCTGCAATAATAATTGGGGGCATTGCTGTCGCACTCTGCAATAATAATTGGGGGCAAGGCTGTCGCACTCTGCAATAATCATTGGGGGCATTGCTGTCGCACTCTGCAATAATAATTGGGGGCAAGGCTGTGGCACTCTGCAATAATCATTGGGGGCAAGGCTGTCGCACTCTGCAATAATAATTGGGGGCAAGGCTGTCGCACTCTGCAATAATAATTGGGGGCAAGGCTGTCGCACTCTGCAATAATCATTGGGGGCATTGCTGTCGCACTCTGCAATAATAATTGGGGGCAAGGCTGTGGCACTCTGCAATAATAATTGGGGGCAAGGCTGTCGCACTCTGCAATAATAATTGGGGGCATTGCTGTCGCACTCTGCAATAATCATTGGGGGCAAGGCTGTCGCACTCTGCAATAATAATTGGGGGCAAGGCTGTCGCACTCTGCAATAATAATTGGGGGCAAGGCTGTCGCACTCTGCAATAATCATTGGGGGCATTGCTGTCGCACTCTGCAATAATAATTGGGGGCAAGGCTGTCGCACTCTGCAATAATAATTGGGGGCAAGGCTGTCGCACTCTGCAATAATAATTGGGGGCATTGCTGTCGCACTCTGCAATAATAATTGGGGGCAAGGCTGTCGCACTCTGCAATAATAATTGGGGGCATTGCTGTCGCACTCTGCAATAATAATTGGGGGCAAGGCTGTCGCACTCTGCAATAATAATTGGGGGCATTGCTGTCGCACTCTGCAATAATAATTGGGGGCAAGGCTGTCGCACTCTGCAATAATAATTGGGGGCATTACTGTCGCACTCTGCAATAATAATTGGGGGCAAGGCTGTCGCACTCTGCAATAATCATTGGGGGCATTGCTGTCTCACTCTGCAATAATAATTGGGGGCATTGTTGTCTCACTGCAATAATCATTGGGGGCATTGCTGTCTCACTGTAATAATCATTGGGGGCATTGCTGTCTCACTGCAATAATCATTGGGGGCATTGCTGTCTCACTGCAATAATCATTGGGGGCATTGCTGTCGCACTCTGCAATAATCATTGGGGGCAAACCTGTATCCTCTGATCACCACCACCTGTATCCTGTCTTTACTAGTAATGGCAGCGATCATTAGAGGGACTGCGACATTGCGGTGGACGAATCTGACACTAAATTACACTTTGTATATTGACCCCCCAAAATAATACCTAGCCACCCCTTTGCCACCCCTGTTTTAAAAGTCTAGCTCCGCCACTGTTTGCAGTACAGAAGTGTTCGTAGCTCATTGTTCTACAGTCCTGGATCTTCTGGACTCTAAGTTGCGAGGATCTAGAACTTCTTTCAAGTTACAGTGTGCTCTGAGCATCAGTGAGGTTCGGCTGGCGTCAAGACAGTGTTAACAGACATTTTCCTGAGAAAGTCCCAAGTTGTACTTAGTTGAGCCTAAAGGAGTATCCCACACATTCCCTTCTCCCATCCCCTTAATTACAATAAAACAACAAAACAAAGATGCTGGATTTGTTCATGTCTCAGTTCTCACACCCAAGGTTGCAGCTCACATGGGCTGGAGAGGTAACCGGTAACAATGGCAGACCCACATCAGGCCCAATGCCTGGAAAACCTGCTACAATACCGAATAAATATTTGCTATTGTCACATATTTGGTTTTGGCATTTAGTAAATGGACTTTCCTGAACAAAAACCGTATTCACTGTTAGAAATCAGATTATCCAAGAAACATTTTGTATCTTGCTCCTTCAATTTTTTTTATCACTGCAAGTGCAACAGGGGTCTCTGAAGTCCTGCAGTTCATTACAAGTCAAAGCTGCTCTGCATAAATGGGTTCCAAAAATCTTAGCGCCCAGATAATGACCCACAGGGTATCTTCAGCGAATACAAGTACTCTGACCAGGTTTCAGGAAGTATCATTATGTCTAGACGACGGAGCCCCTGTCTTAGAAAAAGCAAACACTGACCATCGATATATTGGGTTCCTTTTTTCAGTGACACCAATGAATGGGGGCCCTTCATCCAACTACCCCATTGCAACAGGGGCCAGTCACCCAATGAAACCAATGAATAGGGGTCCTTCACTCAATGACACCAATGTAATAGAGGCCCTTCACCAATTGACACCAATATAATAGGGGCCCTTCACCCAATGACACCAATGTAATAGGGGCCCTTCACCCAATGACACTACTGGATAGGGACCCTTTACCCAATGACACCAATGTAATAGGGGCCCTTCACCCAATGACACCAATGAATAGAGATGCTTCACCCAATGACACGAATGAAATAGGGACCCTTCATCCAATGACACCAATGTAATAGGGACCCTTCACCCAATGACACCAATGTAATAGGGACCCTTCACTCAATGACACTAATGAATAGAGATCCTTCACTCAATGACACCAATGAAATAGGGGTCCTTCATCCAATGACACTTATGTAATAGGGACCCTTCACCCAATGACACTTATGTAATAAGGGCCCTTCACCCAATGACACCAATGTACGAGGGCCCTTCACCCAATGACAGCAATGAATAGGAGCCCTTCACCAAAGTACATCAATGTAAAAGGGGCCCTTCACCCAATGACACCAATGAATGGGGCCCTTCAGCCAATGACATTAATGTAATAGGGGCCCTTCAACCAATGACCCCAATTAACAGAGATCCTTTTCCCAATGACACCAATGAAATAGGGGCTATTCCCACTGAAGATCAGTGATTGGGGGCAATTCTGTAATATCCACCTAACAAACACTGTAGGTAGAGTTTCCTGTAAAAGTAAAGGGTGGTCCCTATTAGCACTTCCCAGACCCCCCTTTAGAAACTACTTATGTTCCTGGGTTCAATGAGTTAGTAGTGATTATTTTGTAGCCATTAGACGGGGATGTTTGAGCAGTGGGCACGAAATCGTACTGATCTAAGGAATGAAGCAAATATTGGTTCAGCTTGGTGTGGAATGTGGCGATGCCTCGGAGCGCTGAGTGTCCTATGTCCCACCTATCACCATGTGCCTGATGACTTGGCAGAAGCTGTTATGTAGACTCACGTGTAGAAGCACAGGGAGACACAGACGTGATCTGACACGCTTCTGTCTGCAACAACAGGGCTGGGTGTCACCCACCTCAAAGACTGTCTAATGCCAAAACTTTTTGTTTAGGTATGGACAGAGGTACATACACTATTTTACCAAAAGTATTGGGACGCCTGCCTTTGCACGAATACAAACTTTAATGGCATCCCAGTCTTAGTCTGTAGGGTTCAATATTGAGTTGGCCCACCCTTTGCAGCTTTACCAGCTTAAACTCTTCTGCGAAGGCTGTACTCAAGGTTTAGAAGTCTTTCTATGAGAATGTTTGACCATTCTTCCAGAAGCGCATTAGTGAGATCAGCGCATTAGGATGAGAAGGCCTGGCTCGTAGTCTCCGCTCTAATTCATCCCAACGGTGTTCTATCGGGTCGAGTGCAGGCCAGTCAAGTTCCTCCACCCCAAACTCGCTCATCAATGTCTTTATGGACCTTGCTTTGTGCACTGGTCCAAATCACTTGGTGGAGAGGGGATTATGGTGTGGGGTTGTTTTTCAGGGGTTGGGTTTGGCCCCTTAGTTCCAGTGAAGGGAACCCTTAAGGCATCGGCAAATCAAGACATTTTGGACAATTTCATGCTCCCAACTCTGTGGGAACAGTTTGGGGATGGCCCCTTCCTGTTCCAACATGACTGCACAATAGTGCACAAAGCAAGGTCTATAAAGACATGTGTAGCACTATCCCCGTAGGGCTTGCTGTGTGATGACTTCTTGGGTCTCCTCTGATTACCTGCAGACAGTCACTAAGGGACAGTTCACACATCCATCCTTACTCCCAGTTGCTCACTATTCAGTCCAGGGAATTTGGTTTTTATATTTATTGTGGAACTTGGATGGGAGAAGGGAATAGTGGGATACTCCAACTGAACTATTCCCAGTTGATAAGGACAACTCTCACCGGGCCTCACCAGGTTAATTGTGGACACACTGCTTTAACCATACTGCCACTTGTATGGAAGAATGAAGTCCTCTTGCTCTCTATAGCAGCAGACTTGATGCAACTACATTATCTTCAGGACACTCTCTAGCATCCCCTTGACTGACACCCGTCCACTGACTCTTCTAGCTGAAGGGGGTGGCCATCTCAAGACAGGGCCCATGGCACAGATCTGTACTCACTGTAGGAAGAATCAGATCCCCTCCAGTCAGCTCTGCAGGACATCTGGGTTCAGCTCCTGTCTGACTCTCAGGCCCTCAGGTCGACCACCTGAGGCCTCATGGCAGCTTTTACAGAGGAGGGGCAACTACCCCCTCTGGGACCCCACTCTCCAGCTGAAAGACCCTGAGCACATGAGCTTGTGGCATTTATACACTATCGCCGGCAGCATGCACCAAGGTACTTTCCTCTGCCAATCACCAGGGCTGTAACAAATGCCTGTGCACTCATTTGTCATGTTTCCTCCCACTGTCCAATATGCCTCTCTATTGGATCGGTGTTGAACACTTCAGACAATCTGAGCTGCACCTGAGCACCACGAGCAGACCTCACCAATAGATCCTGCTCTCTAGTCTCTGGTAGGCAGAGAGCAATTTAAGTTTAGCTGGCAATCTCTCTGGTAAGCTCTTCTAGCACCTACCTAGGAGGGTGCTACATCCACCCCCCCCCGCCAAACTGATAAAGGGAACCTTTCACTCTGGCACCCCTCTCTCTGAGGAGCCAATGAGCCACTACCCTCCTCTCACAAGGTAACAACTCGCACAAATTTTCCTTCAACATTACTCTGGCCCACTGGCCCAAAGGAATCTTCGCAAAGTGTCCTTTAAATAAAGTATCTACTCAAAGTGTCCTTCCTCAGTATTCCTACTCACCGACAGGAATGGCCCATGGCCCAAAAGATCTTCACAAAGTTTCCTTTAGGTGTGTCTGTGAACTAGGGGTTTACCCCCTTTCAGGGGTCTATTGTTGCAGGGAAGCTCTACTGTTGCTGGTGGGGTCTGATGCTGCTGGGGAATCAGTTTCGCTGAGAGCCATCTACTGTTAAGAGGTATGGGTCTATTGTTGCTAGCTGCGCTAGGTCATCAGAGTGACTGACTGTCTCTTCAGGGTTCTTGCAGCCAGCCCCCTGATGAAGTGCTATGGGGGTATGAGTGTCATCAGAGAGCCAGCTGCAAGAATCCAGAAGAGACAGCCACCCTATCAATGAGGTCACAGAGGAAGATGGAGGAACGGGTCCTGGATTTGCTGCAGTGACATAGCAGATCCCTAGAGAACAACGCTGGATGGCTGGGCATGGGAGTATATTTGTTTGTGGATAATCCAGCAGATAAAGTAAGGGGGGGGGGGTAATTTTCTCATTTAGGGTATTAGGTAATCAGGTAATGTTGATGAGTCACATGATTCATTCCTCCGCATCTTCCAGTTGCTACTAAAGGACAGTTGATGTGAAAATTGACAGTCGATCCACCTGCACGTGCACACTGAAAGCTGCAAAGGGTATTGTTAATTTCTAAGAGATGACGCAGCAAGCTTGGAAAGCTCTGCAAATGATACAGGAGATTTTCCATGATGGGATGTGATGGCGCTTGGGCCTGGCAATGGGCACAGAGCAGAAAGGCACCTGGAAGTACTGTGGAAGGTAAGTATGTGCTACTCACCCTCTCTGCTCAAAGGGCCAGTTTACACCTTAATCCCACAGGAACACGGTCCACGTTCCACCAACAAAACCTACGCAATTCAGCGCGGTGCGATTTTCAGTATATTAATTTGAATGGTCTGAAATCGCGATGGATCGCACCTAAAGTAGTGCATGCTCTACTATTAAAAATGTACTCCAACCTGATCACATGGTACTGCGATACCATGTGATCCGATACAGGCAAATGCACTGTGTTTGGGGTGTCTTTAGGATTACATTGGCACCCGCAGCAGATTGCACACCCAGTGCGATTTGAACCCAGTTTTAGGAACGAGCATAGAATGTGTGTTTTCCCGCACTGCGTTCTGGTGTGAACGAGCCCTATAGCCCACTGCCCTGTGCAACGTACAGGTTCACTACAATCGCCTACAGCCCTGGAACAAGCATGCAGCCAGTTAAGTTGTCCATATTCATTATATACAAAGACTTGCTCCAGAGGTTCAGGGAGTCACCAGTCCCCACCCCATCACATGATCACATGATCCTTTTAATCTGGATAAAAGTAATCTTTTGGTGTGACACTGTTGTGTTTATCCAATAAGCATGCAGCGGTGTTTGCGCCAATTAAATTGTATTATTTGCAAAGTAAATTATTCTTGTCATTGGTAATTTAAAGAGACTCTGTCACCACTTTTAAATAGAGACCAGATAGATGAAACCCCAGTGTGCAGAGGAAGAACAGGCATCTGATATGATCACCATGACAGGGGATTGCCATGACAGAGGACCACCATGACGGGGGGCCCCCATGACAGGGGACCACCATGACAGGAGACCCACCATGACAGAGGACCACCATGACAGAGGGCCACCATGACAGGGGATCATGACAGGAGACCAGCATGACAGAGGGCCACCATGACAGGGGACAACCATGATGGGATTGCCATGACAGAGGACCACCACGAGAGGGGACCGCCCTGATAGAGGACCACCATGACAGGGGACCACTATGACAGGGGGCTACCATGACAGA
This sequence comes from Pelophylax lessonae, assembly GCF_965119305.1. Lineage (NCBI taxonomy): Eukaryota > Metazoa > Chordata > Amphibia > Anura > Ranidae > Pelophylax > Pelophylax lessonae. The sequence goes on along the minus strand of NC_138769.1, from coordinate 700,527,286 downwards.
GGATCACTATGATAAACAGACAATTTGAATTTAGAAAGAGAAACAGCAATACATCCTCTGTGTAGCAACCAGTCATAAGACACCATGACAGGGAACTACCATGGCAGAGGATCACCATGACAGGGGACCACCATGACAGAGGGCCACCATGACAGGGGACCACCATGACAGGGGATCACCATGACAGAGGATTGCCATGACAGGGGACCACTATGACAGGGGATCACCATGACAGGGGACCACTATGACAGGGGACCACCATGACAGAGGATTGCCATGACAAAGGACCACCATGAGAGGGGACCACCATGAGAGGGGACCACCTTGACAGAGGACCACCATGACAGGGAACCACCATATCAAGGTACCACCTTGACAGAGAACCACCATGACAGGGGACCACAATGACTGAGGGCCACCATGACAGGGGGCCACCATGAGAGGGGACCACCATGACAGTGGACCACCTTGACAGAGGACTGCCTTGACAGGGGACCACCATAATTGACAGGCATTTGGAATTTAGAAGGAGAAGCAGCAATGCATCCTCTGTGTAGCAACCAGTCATAAGACACCGCCTACTGGTCCGGCTTCAGTAAAAACTGAAATCTGGATTGTTGCCATGGGTTACCACACACTACACATAAGCATTGTTCTTTCCCTGCTGCTTTCAGCTACTTCAATTAAGTTTTTTTTTTACCTGTATGCGCAAATACTCAGTAGCGCTGAGCCTGTGCTTTATCAGGCTCTGCGTTAGGCCCCTTGCAGGCGGGGCAGTCTAGGATGAGTGCGTCCTTCCCAGCATTTTAGTGCACCAAGAGGGACAGTTGCAGAGTGCGACCTCACTGTAGGCAGCATGTCAAAGTCTATAGCTGGATGGGTCTGGATGCTATACAGAGCGAGGCCTTACTAAGCTTCGGTATGGGCACTCCAGCCTCAGTGCTGCCCCCCACCATGCCTCGCTGAATGCCACCCTAGACAACCACCTCAATTGGCCTCATGGGTGGCATACCCTTATTTGTTTAACCTAAAGTAGAACTGAACTCTATTATGCTTCACTAAAGGCAACCTTAGTTCCAATGGTCTAATGCCCACAAGCTCCCTCACCAGCTCCAGCATTTTCTCCCTTGCTTCTTTTGGGTGCCAGTGTTTGGCTGTCTTGATTGTCTGGTGCGGGATGACGTCAGTGCTGCGCATGCACAGGAGTGAAGTCACCCTGGCACACCGAGGATGCATGTGAGCAGTGTACATTCTACAGAGGATTGTGAACAGGCAGGTAGGTTTCTTCTATTAAATGCCTCTTCTGCCTGCGCACAATTTTTTATTCTGCTTTAGTTTCACGTTAATAGAGGGCTGTCAGTGACAGCTCGGTCAGCATGCTGGGAGCGCGCTCTCAACACACAACCTCCTGCCACGGATGCAGATGTTGGGCGGCAGGGCATTAAAGCCCACGTTTCTTGCTGCTCCGTAAATGCATTATGTGGATGTAGAGCTGCACGATTCTGGATAAAATGAGAATCACTATTTTTTTGCTTAGAATAAAGATCACGATTCTCGGCGTAAAATCATCTTTTAAATTATACAAAGAAAATTGGCTAACTTTACAGTGTAGGTTTTTTTTTTTAAACTCATTAAAGTGTATTTTTTCCCAAAAAACTGTGTTTTTGAAAGACTTCTTCGCACATACAGTGTAACATAAAAGATTTCAACAATCACCATTTTATTCTCTCGGGGGTCTGCTAAAAAAAGTATATATATATATATATATATATATATATATATATATATAAATGTTTGGGGGTTCTAAGTAATTTTCTAGCAAAAAATCATGATTTTTAACTTGTAAACAACAAGTTTCAGAAAAAAGCTTAATCTTTAAAGTGGAGTTCCACCCAAAAGTGGAACTTCCACTTTAAATACTGCTGACCCCCCTGACATGCCACATTTTTTTGGGGGGGGGGGGGTGGAGCAGGTACCTAGATTTGACAGGTACACTTCTCGCCTGTTGGAAGTATTCTTATAGCTACTGCAGCTTTGGCGTCCACTAGATTGGACTTCGGTTGCTCACATTGGGAGACATCTGTTCGGCCCTATCCATTATTATTTCCATCCAGTATAATTGACTGACGATTTCTATCCTCACAACAAGTGGGACACGTAGAGTCAAGTAGACCACGATTAACTTGTTGATTTTAAAGTTCTCTGCAAGCATCATGTATCCTAGTCAACCCTAGCATTATTCAGAACCACCGCTGAGGAAGAAGAGTCCAATCTTCGAAACATGTTGGGTTTTGGTTTCTGGATTATATGGTTGTAAACTATGATATTGATTGTTGCTTGCTACAGTTTTTAATCTTATCATTTTCTGTATAATTGTTCAATAAATTATCATTTTTTTCTATATACCTCAGTCTTTGTGCCTATAAAGTCCCAATCCAGTGGAATTCCCCAATTTTTGTACTTCAAAGGGATGTGGCACTACATATAAGAACTCTGGTCACGAGCAAATCCTTGGTGTGTTTATTAAAAGTCAGCTGATACACTTTTTGCAGCTACTGACTTTTAATAAACACAAAAATGAGTGGAATACCGCTTTAAGAGGTTAAACTTCCCTAAGTGCCGGTTCACATTATTGCGGCTGCGGAGATCGCATGTAATTCGGAGCGCACTGCTCCTTCATTACATGCGATCTCATGTGCGGATGCGAATTCAGCCATACACTTTGTATGGCTGAATTCGCACTGTATCCGCACCAAAGTCACACAGGACCCTTTTTTTCAGCCGCATCAGGATCGGATCGCACAGTGGTTCACACTTGTACGATCCGATCCTGTGCGAACTGTCAGATCGCACTGCGATATGCGATCAAACTGGGGGTGTCGTTAACATTTAATTGACACCCCCTGCGCATCGCATATGGCAGTGTGAACTGCCAGATGTGCGAATGCGATGCGGTAACAGGCAACGAATTCGCAGCCTTCCCGCATCGCACAAGTGTGAACCGAGCCTCACACAGATGGAAGTTCATTCCTTTGATTCTACAAAATGATACATTGTAAAACATTGTGTTTATAGTTATCTAGCAGCCATAACAATGTTGATAAACATTTGCCAGAGGCATTTTTTTGTTACAGCTGTGAGTGAGCAGAGAACAGCTCTGCTCTGTAAGAATTGAGGACATGTAGTTTTTAAGATTGTGAGGGGGGGGGGGGGGGATGAACGGAGATCATGATTTTTTAACGATTAATCGTGCAGCTCTATGTGATCGGCAAGAGGTTCAACTCCAAACTATCTATTTTCTCTACAAGCAAAGTACATTTGACACCGGGGTGTATCACCCTTCCTGAATGGGACCACAATGTGAATAGAAAGTCACAGCCCACTACTAAGTGGTTGATGGGAGGGAGTGAGCAAAGAGCAGACATCCCATATGGTAAAAGTATTCTATACATTCACGTGTAGCAGCATGTGTATATACAAAGATCTTATTGGCTGGCGGAAGCTTGCTATCATTAGGTGTAGGCAGGGCAGCCATCAGAAATTTTGGGGCCCCCTACACAGCTTTAGGCCTGCCCCCCCCCCCCCGGGCCTGACCACCAGGTTACATCCTCCTCCTCTGCGGAGCCTGTGAATGCATATGATTGGTTTCTAGGACGCCAGGCAGTCCTAGCAACCAATAATGACAGCGGTGGCCAGCAGCAGGATAGGAGTCAGGAGCCAGTCCAGCGGGCGGCACCAGAGGGAGTCGGGACTAGTTGTCAGTGTAGGGAAGGAAAGGAACAAAAGAGGAGGTGCCAACTTGAAGCCAGGGGCATCTCTTTGGACTGGGCCCCTCAGGACACCCAGGCCCCCTACATCTGTATGGGCTGTACCCCCCTGATGGCTGCCCTGGGTGTAGGCCTGACACATAGGCAGCCCCCCCCCCCCCCCCAGCATCGCACTCACGTGCAGACACACATGTACTGCCTACTCCTGCAGCCCTGACACAGGGGAGTCGGGGGGTCCAGATGGTCCCAGAGCTTGGATGTAAATATTAGTCTTCCCTGGATAACTTTTGTATATATTGTCCTCCCATCTTTTTAAATCTTCCCTGTAAATTCCAGCGTAGAAACATAACCAACCACAGCGATTATTCCCAACGAAACAAAAAGCAAATGGGATCTTCCAAGGTAAAGAGGACCTGTCACTCCTGACCCTATACTACCACATATCTTTTATTTATCCCATAACACTACCATGGAAAATATCTGTGCACATTCATTTCCGATTTTTTTTTTTTGTTTGTTTGTTTTTTGCTTTAAGCACATACATTTTCATTTAGGCCCCTTTCACACTTGTGGGAGTTAAAAGTCGTGCGATTTTACCGCGATTTTGTTGCCGCGATTTTTTTGATGCGATTTTGACTGGACTTGAAGCAATGCCTATGTCTTTGGACCTCAAAACGCATTAAAATTGGCCAAAAGTAGTGCAGAGACTACTTTGAAGTCGTACAGATATGAACAGTACTCATTGAAAATCATGGAGAACGACTTGTCGTACGACATTTCATTTCCAAATCGCAGGACAAGTCGCACAAGTGTGAAAGGGGCCTTAAATATATTTTCTCAAAGCCACGAAGGATATAAATCCACACACTTTGTGTGCAAACTTTTACCTTGTAAAAGCAACAGTGACATCATCACTGTAGTGCAAACAGCCTGTGCTGAGAGCAGAGCTGTGGGAGGGGCCTAGCAGGCTCCACCCTCTACAGTCTGCCTGCAGAAAACTATAATAGTGGGCGGAGACAAGACCAGTCACCCTGTAGAGAAAGAGAGAGCAGCAGGGAGCGGTCTTTATTACAAGAAGTTCCTGCACAGAGGGAAAGTCTCAGAGCCGGTTCACACTGGGGCGACTTGTCAGGCGACCTGGTCGCCTGACAAGTCGCCGTGGGTCGCCTGCCATAGATTAGCACAGGACCCGTTCTAATAGGAGCGACACAAGTCGCTCTGACTTAGAAAAAGGGTCATGTACTACTTTGGGGCGACCTGGAGCGACCTGCATTGACTTCAATGATATGAAGTCCGTGCATGTCGCTCCGAGGTCGCGGTGCGCGATGTGCACCGCGACTTCACAGGTCGCCCCGGCAAGTCGGGTCGCTCCTATGTGAACCGGCTCTCACACTGGATTACTGCACAGATCTCAAAGAAATACACAAGATACACAGAGATCCATGGAAGAATACACATGATGAATGTATTTAGACAATATTTTCCTATTGCAGAGTATAGCTTTAAAATGTAGCCAAACCCAGAGTAGATGGTTATTTTAAATAGCGAAAGTTGAGAGAAAACATTTTTCAAGGTGGCAATTGTAGCATTCGAACCCACAATAGCTTCTGCAGTGTGACTGCCGGTGTTCTATCAGAAAACCCTACCCCATCAGAAATCCATACCCTCGTAATTTCCGGTTCAGATCAGCTGTGGATTCGTCATGCATCAGCTGTATCCGCGTCACACGTCCTAGTGCGCATGCGCGCAATAGGTAGGGAAATCTGATAATATTGCAACGGGTCGGGCACACGTCCTAGTGCGCATGCGCTGCAACGGGTCGGGCAGCGGGCAGGGAGATCTCTTATAACAAATATCCATCCGATCTCCATGTCCCACACTGCACCGACCCGACAATGGGACATAGCCATCAAATGGACAGTGGGCATATTGTCCCATTGTCAGGTCGGTGCAGTGTGGGGCATGGAGATCGGATTGTCGGGTCGGTGCAGTGTGGGGCATGGAGATCGGTGGATATTTGTTATAAGAGATCTCCCTGCCCGCTGCCCGACCCTTTGGGCAGCGCACTAGGACGTGTGCCCGACCCGTTGCGATATTAGCAAATTTCCCTACCTATTGCGCGCATGCGCACTAGGACGTGTGGCGCGGCTACAGCTGATGCATGACGAATCCACATCTGAGCTGAACCGGAAACGAGGGTATGGATTTCTGATGGGGTAGGGTTTTCTGATAGAACACCGGAGACTCTAATTAACTTCAAAAAGGGTGGGCTCGGGGCGCAGAGCACTGCGCCAAAAGCCCACCCAGTTGGTTGTCTCCCTGTTTCTCCTCACGAGTCACGACCAATCAGAAAGCGGGTCCTGAGTCCTGATTGGCCGGGATTCCTAAGACCCGTTTGGCCGTGAGTCTTAACTCCTGATTGGCTGGGAGGAAAATCGACTGCCAGGATTCCGGAGGAGACTCAGGGTTGAAGACGCCAGCTGCATGGGGTAAGTGCAGGGGCTGGCGGGGGGCCTGACAGGCGATCGATCAATCGAGCGATGGGGGGCCCGGGCTTATGTGGTTGGCTGGCTGGGGGGGGCTGTGGGCCCCCCCAAGTAAATTAAGCACCAGCCGCCACTGGGAGAGACAATCTGGACATGTTTATTCCATAGAACAAATAGGCCCTTAAAACATTATAGAAATTCAATAGTTCCAAATCTGCTAAATGCAGCCAAAGGGACAATTCCAAAAAATTGGTTCAATACAGAAGCTCTCACTATAAGGGAGTGGTGCGGTAGAGTCGAATATATTCATGGTATGGAATACCTGTGTAGCATGGATGAAGAAAAAATTGAATGTTTCTCCAATAAATGGAAAAAAATTGACTAACTTAAAAAAAACTCGAGATTACATCGAAATATGGAAAGAACAGGGGAATGATTAAAATTGGGCTATGTTAAAATGAATCAGGTAAATAGAGGGAGGACCGCAATAAGGGAAGTAGGGATCGACCGATTATCGGCACCACCGAAATATCGGAGGCCGTTATGCACTTTCCCTGATATATCGGAATCGGCCCCTGGGGTTACCGATATTGCCGATATTTCGGCAAAGTGCTTGTACCGGAGTGATGCCTGCAGCTAGAGACATCATGCATAAAGTGGTCACTGCCTCCATCTATAACTGGTCTTAATGGTAAGAAGCACTGGAAGGGCGGATGCATATCAAAAACGAAGAGATTTCCAGTCACAACTTACCAACCAGTCAGCACCAACCGAATTGACCTGTCTAACAGTATGCGTTAAAAACAGGGGTTTGGTTGCACACATTTGCAAATACATACGTAAGCTGCAGGCCCCGACAAGGCACCCTGTGATCTGCAGTCCCTAACTCTACAATTTAAGGAGTCTCTACAATGAGAGCACATGTATTTAATGGGATAGATGGAGGACAGGTGACTAGAGGGAGCCCACCCCTCCTTAAAGGCACAGGGTCACACTGAACACCCAGCACATCGCACAATGGCGGCAAAGGTGTCAGTGCGTTGCCTGGCTCAATATAGATCAATAATGCATAAAGTGGTCACTGCCTCCATCTATAACTGGTCTTAATGGTAAGAAGCACTGGAAGGGCGGATGCATATCAAAAACGAAGAGATTTCCAGTCACAACTTACCAACCAGTCAGCACCAACCGAATTGACCTGTCTAACAGTATGCGTTAAAAACAGGGGTTTGGTTGCACACATTTGCAAATACATATCCCATTAAATACATGTGCTCTCATTGTAGAGACTCCTTAAATTGTAGAGTTAGGGACTGCAGATCACAGGGTGCCTTGTCGGGGCCTGCAGCTTACGTATGTATTTGCAAATGTGTGCAACCAAACCCCTGTTTTTAACGCATACTGTTAGACAGGTCAATTCGGTTGGTGCTGACTGGTTGGTAAGTTGTGACTGGAAATCTCTTCGTTTTTGATATGCATCCGCCCTTCCAGTGCTTCTTACCATTAAGACCAGTTATAGATGGAGGCAGTGACCACTTTATGCATTAATATCTATATTGAGCCAGGCAACGCACTGACACCTTTGCCGCCATTGTGCGATGTGCTGGGTGTTCAGTGTGACCCTGTGCCTTTAAGGAGGGGTGGGCTCCCTCTAGTCACCTGTCCTCCATCTATCCCATTAAATACATGTGCTCTCATTGTAGAGACTCCTTAAATTGTAGAGTTAGGGACTGCAGATCACAGGGTGCCTTGTCGGGGCCTGCAGCTTACGTATGTATTTGCAAATGTGTGCAACCAAACCCCTGTTTTTAACGCATACTGTTAGACAGGTCAATTCGGTTGGTGCTGACTGGTTGGTAAGTTGTGACTGGAAATCTCTTCGTTTTTGATGAGCTAGAGACATCACCCCAGTACCGGTGTCCATAGCCGACGGTTGGCTGTCTTGTAATGACAACCGATGCGGCTGAGAAGCTGCTCGGCTGTCATTACAAGGAGCGGGAGGGGACGCCGCCTTCCGCGGCTCGCCCGGCGGGATGGGAGACCCGGGCATCCTACCTGCAAGGCCGCAGAACAGAAGACCCGATCAAAGCCACATTCGGCTTTGATCGGGTCTCCATGTAATCAACCCGGAAGTGATGTCATGACATCACTTCCGGTTACTCGGCGCCACATTCAAAAAACTGACAGCATTCAAAACAGCCAAACTTGGTGTTTTTCAGTGCCGAGGAGGGGTTTGGGGTCTTTTAGACCCCCAGATCCCTCCACAAGAGTACCAGGGAAAAAAAAAAAATATTTTCATGCCCGAAAATATCAGCTGATACCAATATCCAATGACCAAAATATCGGTATCGGCATTAAAAAAACGATATTGGTCGATCTCTAAAGGGAAGGGTATTAATTTAAGGGGGAGATGAAGTTGAGGGAGGGAGGTTTTAGAAGGGATAATATGAGATTGTAATATGGAAGAATTTTCTTTTTCTTATTGTTGTATGCTAAATTGGAATGAGACTCAATAAAAATATTAAACAGGAGAATTTAAAAATAAATGGCTCCTGTCTAAAAATGGGCCCTAGTATGGGAGATAGGGACCTTAGATTGTAAGCTCTTTGTGGACAGTAACAGATATGAATGTATAATATAGATATTGTTGGTGCTCTGAAATACCCACCTTAGAAATTGTACAGAACAACAGAAAAACATTTTATTGTGATCTTTTCTATTTCCAGTTTTCACACACTATGACATAGACCAAACAATGTTCATGGATCAGTCAAAACTATTTCCCGTCTAATGATAAAATATCATCCTCCCTATCTCCCATCTATCTCCTAGGATCACACCAATGGAAAAAGAAGTCTGCTGTTGTAACTTGGTATTAGATAACACAGCCTTGCTATGTCAGCCCACCGGACCCCCAGAGACCCCGTCCCCCATGAATGGGCTGTATTGATGGACTCTGGTGGTACACAGTGACTTCTGATTGGGGGGGAAATCCTTGCTCCAGCCTTCCAGTCTTCTTCTAGATTTTTCTCAGAGAACATTCCAGCAGACGGGGAGAGGGAAGTCATGGCAAGTAGTGACCTGTGAGTATCCTGAAAGGACTCGTAAAACTATAATAAGTAACAAACTCCTTACTTTTTGCCGTTTTCTTGTAACAGCTGTACAAATTATACCGTCACCACACACACACTGCAATTGTCTTCTTCCTAAAATTAGAATATACAAAGTTTGTAGACAAAAAAATAAAAATGCATTTTTTTAGTGCGCTTTCAGACCTGCAGAAACAAACTACAATTCATTCAACATTGGTTCCTATGGGTCCTGTTCACAGTCCATGCAATTTTTGGAAAAGGTGCAGGGACTTTTTACATGCAGCGTGGTGCATCTTAGGGTACCCACCCTCGAAATGCGTCAGCCATTGGAAGTGTCTTCCCTATGTTGGGATTGGAGCAGTGGACCAGAGCGTGCAAGTAGTTTTAGATATTGAAGAGCTTGATACCATGTTCTGTTTGTAATTGTTTTATTTATTCAATAAATGTATTTATTTATTTTAAGGTAATGCGCAAGACTGTTTTTTGCTGTTCTTCCAGTGTTACTTTTGGGCTTCCCCCAGTTCTCAGGGGGCTGCAAAGTCTTGCCTAGCTTCAAGATATAGAAGACTTAAGGTCCTCCACTGCTGGAATATTCACCTTGAGTGAGGTTGTTCGTGTTGTTTGTGTAACATCTGCAGGCAGAGGTGGCTCTTCAATTAGGCAAATTAGGTGGTTGCCTAAGGCCTCATGCTCACAGGGGCCTCGCGGCCACCTTATTTGCCGTATACATTACCCTAGTTTTGGGGGACATGGGACCTTAACGCTGCTGTGCTCAGATGTGTTAACCACTTGCCGACCGCCGCACGACTATTTACTGCGGCGGTCAGCCCCTCACAGGCAAAGCCACGTAGTACTATGTCGCTAGCCTGTTAGGGTCTAGGGCGGCGGCGGGCTACTGTTCCTGTCATGGACCCCCCCCCCCCCCCTGCGCGTGTGACCGGCGGACCCGATGTCCGCCGGTCATTTGCGATCGTCGCTGTGAAGGGAGAAAGGCAGGCGGCTAATGTAAACAAGCCGCCTGTCATTCTCCCCTGTTTAGGAATAGTGATCATACGGTTCTACTATGTAGGACCGTTGATCACTGTTCCTACACCTCAAGCCACAACCAATCACAGTTAGAATCACGCCCCTAGGGACACACATAACCCCTCCCTCGCAAAAAAAAGTTAACCCCTTCACTGCCAGTGTAATTTTACAGTAACAGTGCATATGTATAGCACTGATTACTGTAGAAATGTCACTGGTAACCCCAAAAGTGTCAAAAATGTCAGTCAAGGGTCCGATCTGTCCGCCGCAATGTCGCAGTCCCGCAAAAAAAAACGCAGATCGCCGCCATTACAACAAAAATGACAAAAATCTTTCCCTTTGTTAGTAAACGCGATAACTTTTGCGCAAACCAATCAAAATACGCTTTTTGCGATTTTTTTTACCAAACATATGTAGCATAAAACAAATTGTCCAAAAATGTTAAAAAATTTTGATTTTTACATTTCTTTGGGGAATTTTATATAAAAAAATGTGAAAAATATTGTTATTTTTTGCAAAATTGACGCTCTTTTTTTGTTTATAGTGCATGATCAAAAAATCGCACAGGTGATCAAATACCACCAAAAGAAAGCTCTGTTTGTGGGAAAAAAAGGACGTCAAATTCGTTTAGGTACAGCGTCGCACGACCGCGCAATCGTCCGTTAAAGTCACGCAGTGCCGAATCGCAAAATAGGCCCTGGTCAGGAAGGGGGTAAAATCTTCCGGGGCTTAAGTGGTTAAGAGCCCTGTCTCACATAAGCAGGCCTTGTGGCGCCCAATCGGCTGATTTGCGCACCTTACAAACGGCCTGCCCCCACCTGCTTAAGCCAATCCCCGCCGAACGCAGCCTATTACTAATCGGCTGGCTTCGAAACAGCACTTATGAGTTCTAGAGCCGGCCAAATAATAATCGGCTGAGTTCGGCGGGCATGGAACCCCTTTACCTTAGTATATTCACTCTGCAGACTCTGTGTGAAGGGGAACTCTGCGGACACTGCTGTAAGGGGGAATGTTGTGGATTCTGGTGTAAAGGGGAACTCTGGTGTAAGAGGTTCTCTGGTCCCCAGAGCTCCCCCTTATATCAGAGTTTGCAGAGTCCCCCCTTACATCAGAGTTAGTAGAGTTACAGTGCAATGGGAACCCTGCGCACTCTGAGCTAAGGAGGAACTCTGAAAACTCTGATGTAAGGGGGGGCTCTGGTGACCAGAGAACCTCTTACACCAGAGTTCCCTTTTACATCAGAGTCCACAACTTCCCCTTTACATCAGGGTTCGCAGAGTTCCCCTTTATATCAGGGTCCGCAGAGTTCCCCTTTACATCAGGGTCCACAGAGTTCCCGCTGGCACTGTAAGGCAAACCACGTGGACTCTGATGTACTGTAAATGGGAACTCTAATCTAAAGGGGGCTCTGGGAATACTGGGAACTCTGATGTAAGAGGGGATTCTAATGTAAGGGCAGGAAGGGGATCTGCTGCGTAACCATAATAAAGGGATGTAAAGGGCCCCAGGCTTGGGGCGGGTGGCCCTTTATGTTTTTTTGCACCGGGGCCCTGAAGATTCTAGTTATGCCTCTGCAACGTGACTTTATTTTAGAGGTGACAAGACACCTTAACGCTGCTGTCCGCAGACACCTGTCGCACTCACCTCTCGATTGACCTAAGACATTTGGATCTTATTTTTCCTATTATGGGGGTGAGTGGGGCCTCATGTCTAAGTTTTGCCTAAGGCCTCACAAAGCCTGGAGCCGCCTCTGTCTGCAGGACAGCCTGTTCTTTTGAAAAACAACAGAGAATATAAAGGACAAGGGGGCACTCTTTATGTCTGGAGGAACAGAGATTTCATCTCCAAATATGGAAAGGCTTCTTCACTGTAAGAGCTGTGAAAATGTGGAAAAGACTCCCTCAAGAGGTGGTTCTGGCCAGCTCAGTAGATTGCTTTAAAAAAGGCCTGGATTCTTTCCTAAATGTACATAATATAACTGGGTACTAATATTTATAGGTAAAGTTGATCCAGAGAATACCAGATTGCCTCTCGGGGATCATAAAGACATTTTTTCCCCTGCTGTAGCAAATTGGATTATGCTTTGCTGGGAATTTTTGCCTTCCTCTGGATCAACAGCGGGTATAGGATTGTGTATATGGGATTGAATAACTTTTATTTTTTGTTTATTGATTGAACTAGATGGACTTGTGTCTTTTTTCAGAGCCGGTTCACACATATGTGATGTTAGACTTTGCATGTGATTCGGAGCGCACTGCTCTGCAAATCCCATGCGATGTCTGTGCGATGCAAATTCAGCCATACAGATTGTATGGGTAAATTCGCATCGCATTCAGACACAACTCACACAGGACCTTTTTTGGGTCTGCACCAAAATCGGATCTCATGGGTGTTCACACCTATCCGATCCGATTCATGTCCGAACTGACAGTTCGCACTGCGATATGTGAACTGATCTGGGGGTGTCGTTAACTTTATATTGACGCCCCCAGAAATTCGCATATGGCAGTTTGAGCTGCCTGCGAGTTGAATGCGATGCGGGAACCCGCGGTGGATTTGCAGTATTCACGCATCGTATATGTGTGAACCGGGACTCAACCTGACTGCGTAACTGGCTGGATCACAAGGTGAAACTAAATGAAAGAAAGCCTAAGAAAGAAAACAAATGCAACCATCACATCCAAGAATTGGTAATCCGCAATATAATATAATATAATATAATAAATAATGAATATTATAATAAAAGTTTGCTTTTGGGATTATTACTGCTTTAACTTTTCATACAATAAAATGAAGATTGCTGGTGGGGTGGGGGTTTGTCTATTCCCTGAACATTGTGGAGCTAAAAATATATTATTATATTTACATTTGTATATCCCGTTTCTTTGGCCATTTATTTATAGGCCATTATACCACCTATTGCCAGCAACTCTTTCTTTCTTTTTTATTTTCTTTTTTATTTCTTTCTACTTGCTTTTCTTTCTTCTTCTCTTCTTTTTTCTTATCTTGATTTACTATATTTACCAATTTTCTATATGTCAACATCGCATTCTCATTACCTGAATGTGTTGCTAGCTGACTTACTGGGACCTTGCATTTTATTATTTGAAATTAATATTTTAATATTACCAACTGTGTTTGGTACTCAGTAATGCTCACGCTTATTACTATGCTGATTGTGCATCTTATACGTTTTATGCTGACGTTTATTATGATACTGTTTTTGTATGTTCACTTTTTTTGTTTTTTAAATAAAAATATATAAAAAAAATATATATATATTTATTGAATCTGAGTTTTGTCTACTAATTACTCGCCTACTGCGTTTCTTTTTTTTATTGTTTTTTTTTTTTTTTCATTCCACAGGCGATAATGTAAAAGGTAATGGAACGCCAAGTGGATATCATGAAGCCATAACAGTTCCTATACTAAACAGAGAACTGCACTCCATCCATCCCTGGGCTCTCATGGGAGAACTTGTGGCATGTTGGGAGGAGGAGGAGGAGGAGGATGATTTGGAAAGGGAGCAGAGAGAGAATTCTGTACTGCATCCCACATGGCTGCAGACGACGTGGCAGTGTGGGGGAGGAGGAGAGGGCCTGAAAACTTCCAGAATACTTCCATTAACTCTACACATCATCTGCAAGCAGAAATCTTCCAGAAGATTGTTCCACTGCTAGAAAATCTATTGATTGTGTTTCACACATTTATTATTATTGTATTGCTATTTGGTAGCTCATAATAACGCGCATTAAAAACCAATTACTGGAGACTAAATAGAAGAGTCACTTTCCTGCACCCCTCAATGTCATAACTCACTTTTAGTGTAAAAAAACACACCTATGCATCTTTGCACCAATGTGTTTTTCACTGAAATGCGCTGTTGCGCATTTTCAAAGTGCAATGCATTGCGGTTCGACAATGTAGTGCTATTTATCCAGCACATGAGCATGTGAATCAGAAGCCTACTGGTTTCAATGGGCTGCCTTAAAGCAGAACTAAAGGCACTAAACCTATCTTCTCTCTAATGGTCAAGGTCCCAATACGGAAAGGCTTCTTCACAGTAAGAGCTGTGAAAATGTGGCTCAAGAGCTATTGTGGAATAGACTCCTTCTGCAGCATTATGTCGGTCTTTGGCATCTCTATTGGCTGGCATAGGATGACGTAACTCTTGCGCATGCGCAGATGTGAGTCATACCGGTACACAGGCACCGTGCCAGCGGTGCAGCTCAGTTTACATGTTGCAGAAGATTGTGAGCAGACAGGTAGGTGTATTTTATTCTGGGGTCTGGGTTCAGCTCCCATTGGAATACAAGCTGCATGGAGTTTGCACATTCTACCTGTATGTGTATTTATTCTCCGGGTGCTTTGCTTTTCTCCCACAATCTAAAGTTATTCTGGTGGGTTAACCCTTGCTTACCTATGTGGTTTTTAGTGCGTTTTGCATTTTGCAGAAACGCACTACAGTCCATTTAACATGGTTTCCCTATGGATCATATCTATGTGTTGCATTTTTTTTGCATTTTGCCGGGGGGGGGGGGGGGGGGAGGGGTTAGGCTAATAAGAAAGTTTGACAGTTCGAAGTCACAGAACTGTCATGCTTTCCAAAAAAAGAAAAAATGCAAAACACATCAAAAAAGGCAAAAAAATGGTGTGTTCAGAAATGCAGAATGGGCCAGTAAAACGCATCAACTGCAACCTGCAAAGATGTGTACCTAGCCTAATGGCATTTACGATGATAGCCCTACTCAGTGTTCTCTGTGCGAATTTTGATCACGCTACTAAAATCGCTAGCAATAGTAAATACTGTACATAATAAGGTATGTAACACATGGCTCCCTATGGTGTTATGTAATTGTGCAAGTAGCATGTAGTAGCATTTATTCACACGCATTTGGAGCATTGTGCACACACTAGCGGTTGGAGGTGGTTTTACCCCCTTTTGCTGCAGATGCAGTGGCTGGGGATGTACACATGTTATGCTTTCCTTTGTGGTCGCAAGAGGAATTATACCCTCTGTTGCTTTGTGACTAGGGCCCCTTTGCAAGTGAATGGGGACGCTCATTGCGGTTGTGTTGCACCAGTAAGGGGTTCGAAAGTTAAGTAGGTGGTGAGGGAGAGATACAACACCTCCTCCCTGCCTGTAAAATGCTTTTTGAAGAGCGATCCAAATTTGGATCGCTCTTCAGAGAACAGAGCCCTTGGAGATCAATAACTACTACGTGCTTCTTGTGTAATTCACACCATAGGAAACCATTGATTCTATCTGTTTATTGATCTCGACTACCTGGTGAGTAATTGCTGGTGATTTTAGTCGCTGTGCTAAAATGCACCCATGTGCTTCTAGCCAAGCTGGCCATGCGCTTTGTGAATTTTGGCTGGTTTAAAATTTGTGGCCCCCGACAGCCTTCAATGTTAATAGAGCCCAAAGGAAATTATGGGGGGTAATAATACAGCCGATTGGGGGGGGGGGGGGGCTGTCAGAACACAGTAGGCGCAGTGCAATATCTGTCTATCAGTGTAACCCACGGGCTGACCAAAAAAAATCAGTATATGGCCAACCTTAGACTGTAAGCTCCTTTGGTGCAGAGACTGTTTCTATAAAAGGCTGGGAAGATAGTGTCACCTATATCATTAGCATATTACACTGTCCCATCCTCTGTGTTTGTACAGCTGGGTCACATTTGGTGGAAAGTGTCACCGTCTGCTACTACCACCCAAGTCATCTAAAAAGTC
The DNA here is from genome assembly GCF_965119305.1 of Pelophylax lessonae. Lineage (NCBI taxonomy): Eukaryota > Metazoa > Chordata > Amphibia > Anura > Ranidae > Pelophylax > Pelophylax lessonae. The sequence continues at coordinate 700,511,179 of NC_138769.1, read as the reverse complement.
TGAAAAGGGAAGGTGTTCCCTGAAAGAGCTCTTTCTTATGCAGCAGTTCAAAGAATTGTTAAACCACCCCTTATTCTGAAGTTTAGGTATGGCAATTTATACATAGTCACACAGTCACCTGTGGGGTCCCTCTGGAAGCTGAGAACCACTATAGGAGATCCCCCTGCTCCAGTGATCTCCACTTCCAGGTGCCAAGCGGCTGCCCTGCTGCATTGCGAACACGGGAGGTCGCTCACTTGGCACAGGTACCATTGCAGTTTCTCAATTAATGCAAAGTGTTCTCTGATTGTGACGTCACCAGCCTGGCTTACAACCTCATCCAATCAGAGATCACTTTGCATTTATTCAGAACATTGGTGTGCACTGGATTAAAATGGAACATGTGGTATTTAAATGTAGTGAACCTAAAAGGGATAAAAAAAAAGTATTTGGCTCCTACGGTGAAGAAAAAAAAATGTCCACCAGCCGCAGCTTCCCCGTTCGCCAGCCTAAGCTCCCCTGTCCACCAGACTTAGCCCCCCTGTCTGCCAGCCTCAGCTCCCCTGTTCGTCAGCCTCAGCTTCCCTGTCCGCCGCCCCAGCTTCCCTGTCTGTCAGCCCGTGCCGGGACAAGGTCATCCAGCGCCCAGGGCAAAGACTGCACCCCCCCTTCCCTTAGGGCTAGGGTCAAGGCACTCCCATCCCTGCAATAAACCATTGTGCCCAGGGCAGCCTCCCCTCCTGCCCCCCCCTGTCCTGGTCCTGCCGCCAGCCGCAGCTCCCCTTTCCACCAGCCTCAGCTTCCCTGTCCACCAGCCTCAGCTTTTCTGTCCGCCAGCCCCAGCTCCCCTGTGTGCCAACCATAGCTCCCCTGTCTGCCAGCCACAGCCCCCCTGTCCACCAGCTGCAGCTCCCCTGTCCGCCAGCCGCAGCTCCCCTGTCGTCCGCCAGCCTAAGCTCCCCTGTCTGCCAGCCTCAGCTCCCCTGTCCGCCAGCCACAGCTCCCCTGTCCGCCAGCCACAGCTCCCCTGTCCACCAGCCTCAGATCCCCTGTTCGCTGGGCCTCAGCTTTCCTGTCCGTCAGCCAGTCCCGGGACAAGGTCATCCAACTCCCAGGGCAAAGATGCCAAACTGCAACCCCCCTTCCCTTAGGGCTAGGGTCAAGGAGCCCACATCCCTTCTTCAATAAACCATTGTGCCCAGGGCAGCCATCCCTTCTGCCCACCCCTTGTCCCGGCCCTGCCGCCAGCCGCAGCTCCTCTGTCCACCGGCCTTAGCTTCCCTGTCCACCAGCCTCAGCTTCTCTGTCCACCAGCCTCAGCTTCCCTATCCGCCAGCTGCAGCTTCCCTGTCCGCCAGCCTCAGCTCCCCTGTCCGCCAGCCTCAGCTCCCCTGTCCGCCAGCCTCAGCTCCCCTGTCCGCCAGCCTATGCTCCCCTGTCCGCCAGCCGCAGCTTCCCTGTTCACCAGCCTCAGCTCCCCTGTCCGCCAGCCGCAGCTTCCCTGTCCGCCAGCCTCAGCTCCCCTGTCCACCAGCCCCAGCTCCCCTTTCTGCCAGCCTCATATCCCCTGTCCGCCAGCAGCAGGTCCCCTGTCCGTCAGCCTCAGCCCCCCTTGTCTGCCAGCCTCAGCCCCCGTACGCCAGCCTCAGCCCCCCTGTCCCCCAGCCTGGTGGACAGGGAAGCTGAGGCTGGCGGATAGGAAAGCTGAGGCTTGTCTTCCCTGTCCGCCAGCCTCAGCCCCCCTGTCCGCCAGCCTCGGCTCCCCGTCCGCCAGCCTCAGCTCCTCTGTCCGGCAGCCACAGCTTCTCTGTCTTCCAGCCTCAGCTTCCCTATCCGCCACCCTCAGCTTCCCTATCCGCCAGCCTCAGCTTTCCTATCTGCCAGCCTCAGCTTCCCTATCTGCCAGCCTCAGCTTCCCTATCTGTCAGCCTCAGCTTTCCTATCTGCTACCCTCAGCTTCCCTATCCGCCAGCCTCAGCTTCCTTATCCGATAGCCTCAGCTTTCCTATCCGCCACCCTCAGCTTCCCTGTTCACCAGCCTCAGCTCTCCTTATCCACCAGCCTCAGCTTCCCTGTTCACCAGCCTCAGCTCTCCTTATCCACCAGCCTCAGCTTCCCTGTTCACCAGCCTCAGCTCTCCTTATCCACCAGCCTCAGCTTCCCTGTCCGCCAGCCTCAGCTTTATCCCTCTGATGAATTAGAAGTCCCAACATGTACTGCTTTACCCTTCTGATGAACTAGAAGTCCTAGCATGCCCTGATTTATCCTTCTAGTGAAATGAAAGTCCCAGCATGTACTGCTTTATCCTTTTGATGAACTAAAAGTCCCAGCATGCACTGCTTTATCCTTCTAGTGAACTGAAAGCCCCAGAATGTACTGCTTTATTCTTCTTAGGAACTAAAAGTCCCAGCATGTACTGCTTTATCCTTCTGATTACCTAGAAGTCCCAGCATGTACTGCTTTTTCCTTCTGATTACCTAGAAGTCCCAGCATGTACTGCTTTTTCCTTCTGATTAACTAGAAGTCCCAGCATGTACTGCTTTATCCTTCTGGTGAACTGAAAGTCCCAGCATAGATCAGACCAAAATAAGGGACAAATGAGGAGGAAAGAGGGACGGAGGGACATTGTTCCAAATCAGGGACAGTCCCTCGAAATTAGGGAGCTATGCATGCAAACAGCAGCATCGCAATTGCCTCGCAACCAGGTGCAAATGCAACGTGGTGGAGTGGCATTTTCAGGGGTAAATCAGCCAGTGAGGAGGCAACATAACACCTCCTCACTACCCATCAAAATGCCCTCTTATTGCTCTTCAGAGGGCACCACGCATGTGATCAGGCCCTTAGGGTGCATTGACAGCTCATTCATTTTCAAGGAACTGCCTTAACCCAACATACTTTAAGCATCACATAACACATATTAACGCATAGCAAATAATTAAATGGGCCCTTCATCTCGCTTTTCCTTTAATATTATTCGAGACAGACATGAATAATCCCATTGAGCTGCAGAAGGTCCAGGCTGTGACCTCCACACTGTATGGTGTAATATGCTGCAATGGAGGGAGGGCTCAGCATTGGAAGGAGGTCGTGTAGATTTTTTAGTTACTCCCTCCCCCCCCCCCTCTTTACCCCGAGGGTAACTCGCAGGCGTCTAGAAAGTTCTGCATATTAAAGAAGTGCTTCAGGTGTTCAAACAAACTAGGAGCTCCACCATATAAAGTAACAACCTACACCAAATAACATCTTCTCCTTTCTTAGGTCAGACCAAGGCCAGAGCCCACATGGGAGGTCTAAAGAGGTTCAAATTAAATCACAAACATTTGGAAGCTTGTGAAATCAGTAAGGGGCCCATTCACACTAGAGCATTACTGTGCACTTTATTACAACTCACATTAAATGTGTTAGTGTGATAGGGTGGCATTAATTCACATTGCTGTGCATGCATTCATGTAATACACATAAATGGCAAAGTATGAATGGACCCAGCCAGATGAGAACCATTATGCAGACATTTCCTTACGCCGCATTCTGTGCTTCCATTACCATTGCGGCTTTGCCTGCTTGTTGCACTGACTACACTCATCACTTCTGAAAGGTGCAACATACACTCACAAGTAACCAAGGTTTATTCATCTTGGGCCTCTTTCAGATGGGCGGTTGTGGGGGGGGGGCAGTAAAAATGAAGCCACGGTTTTACCCAGTGCTGTATTTTGGCCTAGGCCAACAAGGCCCAGGCCTAGGGCGGCACTTTGCAAGGGGGCAGCAAAAAATCTATCCCCCCTCCACCTGAGACTCTATTGGCCACTGGTTGCTAGAGCCGCCTCTCTCACCCCCCTCTCTCTTACTCACCCCCTCTCTCTCACCCCTCCTCTCTCTCATCCCCCTCTCTCTCTCATCCCCCTCTCTCTCATCCCCCTCTCTCTCATCCCCTCTCTCTCTCATCCCCTCTCTCTCTCTCTCATCCCCCCTCTCTCTCTCTCATCCCCCTCTCTCTCTCTCATCCCCCCTCTCTCTCACCCCCCCGCTCTCATCCCCCCTCTCTCTCTCATCCCCCTCTCTCAACCCACTCTCTCTCACCCCCCTCTCTCTCTCTCACCCCCCCCTCTATTATCCCCCTCTCTCTCTCACCCCCCTCTCTTTCATCCCTGCCTCTCTCTCCCCCTCCCTCACCCACCCCCCTCTCTCTCCCTCACCCACCCCCCTCTCTCTCCCTCACCCCTCTCTCTCTCCCTCCCTCACCCCCCCCCCCCTCGGGAGATGTCAGGGGTTCATGCTGGGACTTGTAGTCCTTCCATTTTAGGGGGTGTCACATCCGTTAAAAAAGGAGTGGGACAAATTTACATGGGGGGGGGGGGCCCAATTTTAGTCTTGCCTAGGGCAGCACAAAACCAAAATACACCACTGGTTTTACCACTCTCTCCCCTGACTGCCACTTGATTTGGCAAAATACACCTGTGTATTGAGTGGGGCTGTACAAGGTGGTTTGCATTATTTTTAATGAAGGATGCAGAGTGTGACAGGCTGTACCACCTGTCAGACTCGCCCTTTGAGTTTAATGAGGACAAGCTGTGTAAGTGTAACTGTGTGCTTGCTTGAAATTGTGACACAGTAGAGCCCAGGGGAGGACTGGGCCAGGGGGGCAATTGCCCCCTGGGCTGTTCTGATGCTCCGTAACAAGGCTGCACCGCTTCCTTCACAGACATGCCTAAAGGATTCCTGGTGAAGAGAAGTAAAAAGTCCCCACCACTGACCTACTGAGTGCGGGTTGAAGACAAGGACAAAGCGCAGGCCTCTCTCCCCCAGCATGGATGGTAGAAACTGTGTCTGAGCAGAGGCCGGTTCCATGCCCCACTGGAGACTCTTCTCCCCCGGCAAGCCCCGACCGACCTTTCCCAGCTCCCCCCAACCGCCCCCTGCTGGCTTGGTCGGGAACCCAGATTCAGTCGGTAAGGGGAGAGTATCTGGAGCAGGGCTTCAGCTTGGAATGGGGGTCAGGAGGAGGATGGGAAGAGGAGGAGGGGCTGAGTCCTTGCACCATGGGCCTCTGGTTTGTACTTGCCCCCTGGGCCGAAAGTTGCCAGTCTGCCCCTGGTAGAGCTGCATTACAGGGTGATATAACACCTCTTCACCGCCTGTCAAATCCAAGTGACAAGCAATCCAAATTTATATTTCTTCTTCAGAGGGCAACGCAGTCCAAAGCAAGTGTAAAACAGCCTGTAAACCCAAAAACAAATTGTAATGTATTGCAGAGGATACAAGAATTGCATTTAAGTACATCTTGATGAGTCCCTAAAGCAGGGCCCTCTAAATACTCAGGTATTAAATTGTATTGTAATTGTACTTACTGCCCTTATGTTGTAAAGCGCTGCGAAAACTGTTGTCGCTATATAAATCCTATACACTTAAATTAATAGATGTGGTAGCTGAATTATGTTTTCTTTTTTCAGTCTTTTTTCTTTAATTCCACCCGTTGTTTTTTTTTTGTAACACACTTCCTGTCCTAGGGTGACAACGCTCACTGTACTGTATCTATGGAGAAGCAATGTTGTCACCCTAGGACAGGAAGCGTGTTACTAAAAAAATCACCAGGCAGAAAAACAAAGACTGAAAAAAGAAAAAATAATTCAGCTACCTCATTCCTGTCCTAGGGTGACAACAATCATTGTACTATATCTATGGAGAAGCAATGTTGTCACCCTAGGACAGGAAATTTGTCAGGTTCATACAGTAGATTTTGCATGTTAAAGAATTTTTTTTACAAAGGATTTTTTCTTATTTTCAATTTTTATTGGAGCAAATCTTTTACGGCGTGGCTGCTGTGTTGGCCAAAGAAATCTGTGCAATCGATTTATTGTTAAACGTGTAATCTGTGGGCTGTGAGGCCCATTCTCTGCATCCCTCATATAACAATCCAGATATAAGTATCCATTGTCAGGGAAGGAATGTCAGGGGTTGTCTCAAGCAAGCTGAGGGGCTGGAATCACAGGAGGAGGCTGGAGACGTCAGAGGGCGAAGGGAGGGGGGTATCAAAGTCCCTCATTTAAATAAAGTTTTCCAAACTTCCAGAACTTTCCTCTGCAGGGTATATAGGCTGGGCTGTTGGATAAGCAGGACACAGACACGCAGGCAGGCACAGAGGAAGACAGCTCAGGAGAGGCACAGCTCCAAAGCTTCCACTATTGAGGTATATCACCTATCCTATATCCATCCTTACTGGGGAGGGAAGACGGGGCTCTGACTACAGCATAGATCTGTACACTGGAATCCACAGCTCAATTCATGCGGAATAATCGCTGCTTTATGCTTGGCTTCCATTGCACAAATACAGTACTAATTTCACAGCATACTTCCATAGATTTGCTGCAATGCATTTGCAAATTAGGAATAAATGCGCTGCATGGGTCAGTGGTGACGATAGCTATCAGTGAGATCTCACATTGCTCTTTGCATGGTTGTATGTATAATGTTAGAAGTTGGCCATGCATGTGTGTTATCGCATTTCATGCCAATTCCAAGCTGGACAAATGGGGAGGATTAAAGGAAAGAGCTGGGGATTTACCTTGTTAAAAAATTGCCGTAACAAATTTAGTGTGGGATGATTTGCAAAATTAGGAGGAGAGGAATGAGTTGTCCTGCAGAAAGTAGGATGCTTAACAATGCAAATTGCATATATAGAAAGGCAACCCAGCTCCTTGTGTTATCAATGACAGACATCAAAGCATGAATTTCCTTTTACTGCTCCATTAATGCCTCCTGGGATTTGTAGTTCTACAAATCCCAGCTAAGAGCCGGTTCACACTAATCCGACTTGTCAGGCGACTTGGTCGTCTGACAAGTAGCTTCCAATGCTGTGCAATGGAACCGTTCTAATCAAAGCGACTCAAGTCGCTCCGACTTAGAAAAAGGTTCCTGCACTATTTTTTGGCAAAGTCGGAGCGACCTGCATTGACTTCTATTATGAGAAGTCGTTGCAAGCCGCGCTGAAGTCGCGCTGCACGGGCGACTTCATTAGTCGCCCGAAGTCGGGGCAACTTTGAGTCGGATTAGTGTGAACCGACTCTTAAGCTCCTCACCCATTACGATATGATTGTACAACTTCCTTTGGATCTACCAGCACCTGTGTAATGCAAGAGCCTGCCTGATTGGATTTAGACTGAATAGATAGTTTAGCTAGGTCCTCATATTACAAAATTTTGGTAAATCTAAAAATTGTTCAGTCAGATTCTTGTAACTCTAAAACTGGCCACACATTATAAAATGTTCTTATTCAATTTCCTCTAGATTTACCTTCAACTTTGTGGGGCAAGGGCCGGCCCGATTAGATAAAGATTTAATAGATAGTTTAGCTTCATCCTCATATTACAAAATTTTGGTAAATGTAGAATTTGTACAGTCAAATTCTTGTAACACGTATAGTGGCCTTAAAGCTGGCCATACATTATACAATTTTCTTATTCAATTTCCTTTGGATTTACCTTCAACTATGTAGTGCAAGAGCCTGCCTGATTGGATATAGCCTGAATAGATAGTTTAGCTAGGTCCTCATTTAACAAAATTTTGGTAAATCTAAACATTGTTTGGGCAGATTCTTGTAACGTGTATAGTTTATTCAGCGAGTTAAAGAGTATTAATTGTTTCTCTACTGCACTGCAGAACTCATTGAGGTTCATTTACTAAATATGGAGTGTGCAACATCTGGTGCAGCTTTGCATGGAAACCAATCAGCTTCCTGGTTTCTTTGTCAAAATTGAATTGAAGCTGATTGACTACCATGCACAGCTGCACCTTATCTAACCTCCTGCAATACATTATGGATGTATGGCTATCCATAATGTATGAATGGCCATCTTTCTTGTACAATTTTCCTTTAGATGAATGCGGAGGGTTAGATAAGGTTTATTACGTAATGAGCTCTGCAGTGCAGTAGAGAAACAATGTGCATTAATCCATGGCATCCAGTTCATCTTCGTTACCAGATTGGTCCCTTGGGAATACTACGTTAAACATATCATCAATACTAATTACCTTGCTGAATACGTCCAATATTCAATACTTGGGATTCCTTGGGCTTAGCAAATACAGCTGTGCCAACAGCAATGATGGTGCAATAATGAATGGCGAGGTTTGATTGTTAGAGGATGCTCCATAGTGTGCCGAAGAATTTTTATCTTTGCTTTTAGAGGAAAACAGGATGATGAAGGCAACAACAAACAAAAAGGGTTAACAAAATCAGACAGGAGATGGCGGTTTTGCTTAATGTTTTGTCTATTGTTCAGAGTTGTACTACACACCCCTTTCCTTTGTTATTCTCTTTTATATTCCATGACATCATAGACATCAGGGGCTGTGCCGGACGGGACAATGCTGGGATACATTATGGCTAGAAATGGATAAACACATAGAGAGCATTCAGACTTTGCCACATCAGCATCCCCACCCAAATCTGCCCCCCCCCCCAAGCCTGCCAGCACTAATCTTATCCCCCCACTAGGGGCAGTGCCATTAAGAACCATGGGATGGTCTCATTGACATACAACAGTACTTCTACATCTGCTAGTGCTCAATTGTGTTCTATGGGAATCTGCTTCATTTGTCTGTTTCTTTCAGAATGAAAATTGCAAAAGTTGACCTCACTAAGAATCTCTATAAAGGTATATCGTATCCACATTCTCATCTCTTTCTCAGTACTGGGTGTGATCCCAAGCTGCTCTGGGCTTGGAGAACTGTAGTCAATCATAAATGAAGGTCATTTGAAAATAGTTCATGCAGCTTATCCAAAATCATTTAAAGGGTGAAATAGTTTTCGTTTTGCAGGATAAAAGCAGAAGATTTGTACATATGTCCCCTTTTGTTGATGCATGGGGGGGGTATTTCTCTTGAGATGGGGGAAGTGAGATGGGATGCACAGAGTTGGTGACATTGTCATCAGAATAGCTGGTTGGTGGGTGTTTAAGGTGGGGGGGAGCGAGTAGATGTTCCTTTTTGAAAGTGGGAAACATCTTCCAAGTCCATTAAAAACTGGTGTTTCAATTGCCATTGCATGCCATGTCCTGTCTCAAGCATGAAGATCATTGCGTCTAAATTCCAAGTCTATGACTTAAAATTAATTGTGGATAGGCTTTTTTTATTGCAAAAGTTGGCATAGAGCATAGATCGAGTGACTCAGACGCTAGATTTAGTTACTCACTGGGAAACTATAGCCCCAGGCTATTTAATTTAGCTGACATGCAGGGTGGGGCAGCGTCAGTAAATACCAATGGCCTATTAAGTACTTTATTTAATTTGGTGTTTCTAATAGTGGGGTGTGTGTTTAAATGCAAAATATTCAAGTAAATTAAAATAGGATTCTTATTACTACCTTTTTTCAGTTGCCTTTGACCAACATTCGTTTTGAATGGTTGCTCTTTTTGTAACTCAGTGACAAATTGTTGGCGAATTCCATTCTAAACCCAGTTTGCAGGTTAATATTCACGACCGCCCCCAGGGCAGGGAAGAGAATGGGTGTGTCTTCACCAAAGGAACATATATTACATATATTAATATAACAACAAGACAAACTGGCAGCAAAGCTTAAATGTAAATGTTTACTGTTTACATGGGAATTTTGGCTTTAACTGGATTAGCATTTGGGACTATTAGATATGTGGAAAATTATATCTTTGGCTATTGTACTTTATTTATTTTTTAGTTTTTTTTTGGGTTCTGCACTTATTTTTTTGCTTTTAATCACAACCTAAAAATAAACAATTATAAAAGCATAAATCCAAGGATTATCCACAAGTAAAAAAAACATACAAAAAAAGCAAGGCAAGACAAAGTGCTTGCATTGTGCTTAAGCTTTCATGGATTCATTTTATTCTCATCTGACCTCCAACATTTTAATGGTGAAAGGAAAACATGTTGTTATATGTGAAAGCTATTTTATTCTAACACAATTGTCCTTACCAGTTGAATGTTCTTCTCTTCTTTTGCAGAGTTGCATCACTGCTTCCTACAATTAAAAGCACCATGTGGATGATCAAATTCTTGGCTATTGGCCTCCTGCTCGCTGTGGATGCGGCAGTAGATAAGAAAGCCACGACGAAAGTAGTCAAAGAGGTTCCTGTAGAGAAGAAGATCAGCGAACATGCCAGCACCATTGCTGACCGAAGTGCTAACCTGGCATTCAACCTCTATCATACCATGGCCAAGGACAAAAATGTAGAGAACATACTGCTCTCACCAGTTGTGGTGGCTTCTTCTCTCGGTCTGGTGAACCTTGGCGGCAAAGCCAGCACTGCTGCCCAGGCCAAGACAGTCCTTAGCGTTGACAAGCTGAGTGATGACCTTGTCCATGCTGGCCTGGCCGAGCTCCTCAACGAAGTCAGCAATTCCACTGCCCGTAATGTCACCTGGAAAATTGGAAACCGTCTCTACGGCCCAAGCTCCATCAGCTTCACTGATGACTTCGTGAAGAACAGCAAAAAGCACTACAACTACGAGCACTCCAAGATTAATTTCAGAGACAAGAGAAGTGCCCTTAAGTCCATCAATGAGTGGGCCACTCAGACTACCGATGGCAAGCTCCCTGAGGTGACCAGTGATGTGGGGAAGACTGATGGAGCCCTCATTGTCAACGCCATGTTCTTCAAGCGTAAGTATTTAAGGCAAATAGGCTAACTTTGTCTAAAGAAATTCTCTATTTAGAATGTTCATGATAATTAAAGCCTTGTTTTATTCTGTAGCTCACTGGGATGAGAAGTTCCACCACAAGATGGTTGACAACCGTGGCTTCATGGTGACCCGCTCTTTCACTGTGGCTGTACCCATGATGCACCGCACAGGTATGTTAAACTAAAAATCATGATGACAACTTGAGCGAAACCTCAATAACAATTATTATTCCTTGTAAGACTTAAGATCTCAGAAGCTTAAGCCCAGTTCCATTTTTTTATTTATAGCAAGGTAATCTTTAGAAGCTCAGATCTTATGGGACTGCACTGTAGAGTCACTTAGATAAGAAAAGGAGTACACATAAAGGAGACACAGACAGCAATAAGGCCGGCCATAGACAAAGCAAATTCCTTTCCTGCAACTGTAGGTTGATTCCCCCATCAAAACAGACAGCATTGACAGGGGATCTCCACCCCCCCCCCCCCCCCCGTGGAGCCATTGTGTTCTCCTGGCAGGGGAAGCCACTAGTAATCATCACATGTAAAATCTGGCAGGCTGGTTGTACCCAAGTTAATCAATCGATCAATTTGGGTACATTCAGCCTGCCCCATACATGGTTGGAATCTGCGCCAGTTCCTGCTGAACTAGCCGAGATTCAAACATCTATGGCTGGCTTAATAGATGATGGATTCTAACCCACATTCACTTTTTCCAAAATTAAAAAAGTAATGGCTGGAGTTTGGCTTTAAGACTCTTTTAATCTTTTTGGATATTTTTTTTAATACTTAAAATAGGCTCTGGTTGGTTTAGGGGTCATAATCTAATGCAGCTTTTATACAGCATGCTCTCTTTTCCATGGATAGGGTATAACCATGGATTTCACCTATTTTGTTAATATATATTACATAGTCCCTGAAGCAATTTTAATGTGTCCAACCAGCATGAAACATATCCTATGGTTACCATCTCTTGTGATTTTGCTTTAGGTCTGTACAATTACTATGAGGACGAGACCCACAGCCTTCAAATCCTGGAGATGCCCCTGGCCCACAAGTTGTCCAGCATGGTCTTCATAATGCCTTACCATGTGGAGCCCATGGAGAGAGTGGAGAAACTCCTGACCAGAGAACAGGTCAAAACCTGGCTTGGGAAGATGCAGAAGAAGGCAGTTGCAGTGTCCCTGCCCAAAGTCAGCCTAGAAGTCAGTCATGACCTTCAGGTAAGTCCAGCTCTAAATTCCATCAAGATTTTACCCAAACATTTAGCTTTAACATTACATGTTTTAAACCCAAGGATTTATCTAATTTGTACCTTATAATTAAACCAACCATATGTACCATCCAACTCTTCATATGCATTCTTTCATGTACTCAACCCCACCTGAATATCTTGAATGAAATTGAAACTCAATATTTGGCCCCAGGTGTAAAATCAAACATACATTGAGACCCCATTCACACTAGCAGGACTTGTCATGCGACCTGGTCGCCTGACAAGTCGCGGTCGGTCGCCTGCCATTGATTAGCACAGGACCCGTTCTAATAGGAGCGACACAAGTCGCTCCGACTTAGAAAAAGGGTCCTGTACTACTTTGGGGCGACCTGGAGGCGACTTGCATTGACTTCAATTATATGAAGTCCGTGCAAGTCGTGCCGAGGTCGCGGTGCACGCTGTGCACCGCGACTTCACAGGTCGCCCCAGCAAGTCGTGTCGCCCCTGTTTGAACGGGGTCTTACACTTTATGATATGCTGAATTCATGCAGTATTTTAGTTATAACCTTCCACCATCTTTGTTTAATATGTAGAACCTGAACTTTATCTCCATGATTCTATGCATTGAGATATCTTGCATTAATAAGTCACTTTGCCCATAGGATTATGTAGGTACCCTTACCAATTATTTAACTCCACTTTTACAATGGGTAAATTAAACAGCCAAACTAATAATTTCCACCACTTGCATGTTTATCCCAACAATTAAAGTTTTCAACTCCACTATTCAACAATCTATGCTTTAAAAAATACCTTTTACATGTTCAATGGGACTAATTTGGTTTACCATAACAACTGTTATTTCCATAATTTTAATCCTTCAAGACAAACATTCAACTCCACCAATCTATATAATAAAAACAATCTCTTATCACCTTGATTCAACTCTGCCTTTTTATCCAAAAGTGTAACCTAAATGATTTAAGTTGTCAACATCTTGAGTGTGCCAATAGCGTTTTTGAGCAAGTATAGTCAACAGATTATGCCCTGCATATTGGGGAAGTCAGTTGACATCTTTGTGTTGCTAATGAATACACTTGTTTTTTGAGAGAATTTGAAGCTGTGGAAGCTCTGCCAACAAAGGAAAGCAAAGGAACCACTCCAAATCTCTTTAGAACAGTCATCAGAGGCAGCAGTGCCTTAGATGATCTCATATTGCAGATATACAGCTATAACTATGCACAGGGCATTTTTTCTCAGACAATATGTGCAGGAACTTCCCTTTCTGAGTCACCCCTTGTCTCCGCCCCCTACCCACCTCGTGCACCATTCCTTGGTTCCGCCCCCTACCCACCTCCTAAGTACTGCTCCTTTTAGAGAATGCTCCAAACAAAAACAAAAACCACCTATCTCCTGCGCTCAGAAAAGCCGACTCCTTGACTGCTCTGTCCACGGGACTTTCAAAATGGCATCTTGGATGGCTAGGATCCTGCTGCCTAAAAGGACTGGGGCAGTCCAACAATACTGCAAACAAGAAACACAAAGAAAGGCGCATCGACCGAGCGCATTATCCTCAATATGGGCTTTATTGTTAAAACATAAAAATGGCTACTCACAAGCAAAGGTATAAATCAATCACATCGGACTCAAAATCTTGAGTATCGAGAGTAGTCCATACGAATGTCCCTTGTCCTATTAGGATGACGGCTGACACGTTTCAAGGCATACGCCTCTTCCTCAGAGCCCTTTCAGAGAATACAGAACCATGTAACAATTGTGGTACTAAGTAATATGTATGGAGTTCATTAATAATGACAAGATAAACAGTAAATTAGATCACATGCAGCCAGCAACAATAGACCCCTCAGCAACAATGAACCACCGAAACGAAATACTCCCCCTCCCAGCAACAAAAGATCCCTAGCAGCAATACCAGATCTACTGCAGCCAGCACCAATAGACTCTCCAGCAGCCACCAAAAATAGACCCTCCCCCAGCAACAATGTATCACTCGCAACAAAATACCCCCTCCCCTAGCAACAACTGACCCCCAGTAACATAGGACCCACCACCAGCAACAGTAGACCCCCCCCACCAACAACAATAGACCGCCTGAGCAACAGTAGATACCCCTCCCCACCCTGCAAAAGTAGATCTCCTCCAGCAACAATAGATTCCCCCCAGCAGCTAGCATAAATAGACCTTGAACCCCTTGCCATTACATACAGTTAGTGTTGGAGGTGCCGGAACTGCGTTCCCCCACGTTACCGCTGAAAAAAAGCCCTGACTATGCACAATCACATACCAGGAAGTACAGTGCTTTATTTCAGGATCAATTCAGGACAAAATGTATATTTTTTAGAATACTGCTTTTGGAATAATTAAAGTAGTTCTAAAGGCTGAAAATTTTATTTTACCTTAATTCATTCTGTGCATTAAGATAAAAAAAAAAAAAAGTATGCAGCTCCCCTTAAATTTACCTGAGCCCAATCTTGATCAAGCGATGTGCACAAGAGCAGAGTGTCTCTTGTCTCTCTCTCTCTCTCTCTCCTCATTGGCCCAGACACTGCAGAAGGAGCCTTTGGCTCCCGCTGCTGTCAATCACAATCAGTGAGGAGGGAGCAGGGGCTGGGCTGGGCCGAAGTCTGTGTCTATGGACACACAAGGCCGACTCGGGAGCAAGCATGCATGAGAGCACCCAGAGCAAGCAGCTTGGATGGTGCCAGGAACACCGGCGGGGAAGCTGAGAAGAGGGGGATCAGGGCTGCTCTGTGCAAAACAATTGCACAGAGCAGGGAGGTATGACATGTTTGGTTTTTTTTTTTTTTGTATGTGAATTATAATCACTTTATCATTTCTAGATGTTCCCTATATCAGATCTTGACTTTTTGAGTCATGTCCACTTTGAAGACCGTGTTTATTTTTATTCCAGAAACACCTGGGTGAACTTGGTCTGACCGAAGCCATTGACAAAACCAAGGCTGACTTTTCCAAAATCTCTGGCAAGAAGGATCTCTACCTGGCCAGCCTGTTCCATGCAGCTGCCCTGGAGTGGGACACCGATGGAAATCCTTTTGATGCGGACATCTACTCCAGGGAAGAGCTTAGAGCACCAAAACTCTTCTACGCTGACCACCCCTATGTCTTCCTGATCAAAGACCACAAGACGGACTCCATTCTGTTTATTGGTAGACTAGTCAGGCCAAAGGGTGACAAGATGCGAGATGAATTATAGTACCAAAAAGCAGTGGGGGGTTAGGTAGTTATAAACAAATTCTGTTTTTTTTTTTTTAATGAAAGGACGGCAGAAAAAAAAACCCAAAAAAACTAAATGTTGGCATTTGACATCTTGACCTGTTTACAAAAAGAGAACATTCCACCAAAGCAAAGACAGTTCTCCAGGGGTTCCTCTATTGGACCTTTGGTTTGACCTTAAGCATCAACCCTGGTCCCTGGCCCTTGAAGCCATACTGTAGTAAAGCTTTGAAGGCCTCGCACAAGAGATTGAACTTTTCATTGCAATACTTACCACTTGAGACTTGAGTTCCACTATCTGTCATTAAAGTTTGCAGCTTTACATAGTTACATAGTTAGTCAGGTTGAAAAAAAAGGCACAAGTCCATCTGGCTCAACCAATAAAAAAACAAAACATGGTGCTGTGATCTTGTGGCCCTTTACACTTTTTACTAAGCAGATTCTGGGACTTAATGTGAAGAGTAATTTAGTATTATGAAACTTCTGGCCTCTGGTTAGTGGTAAAAACTTAAAAGAAAAAAAAAAAACAAATGTTAACAGTTGCCTATGGGGTCAAACTTTAGTCTATTGTTTGATATCAGTCATTATTTCCAATGCTTTGGGTGTCCTTTCACATACAGGAAGCCGGCTCTTCTTTCCCCATTTCGGGGGATTTTGTCTTGTCTGTATTGCCCTCTTGCATGTGTCATGTACGGGGTCAATGGGTAACTGATACCTATGCAATCACTCCTTGCACCATGTGTGGTGCAAGTTGAATTTATAAGGATATGTGTGCTTGTCAGGAGGGGTGGGAAGATGTTTTTATTTAAATTAAAAAAAAAAAAAAAAAAAAGTAAATGGGGATTTTGAATTACTTTCACCATGTGGATTCACAAAATCTTTACTTTGTAAAAGTTACAAATTGTTTGAATGAACTGTGTGTGTGTTTTGCAATAAAGTTGTTAAAAAAAAATTTTGTGTTTGTTATTTGAGTGCGGAAGGAGGAGTTCTGGGTTGGTAGTTGAATTGCTTAACCAATAAAATTAATTTGCTGTATATTCATGAACAGTACACTTTATAAAAACAAGTCACCCCATCAGTGGCGGCTGGTGCTCCATGGGTGGGAGGGCGGGGGCGTTAGACGGACCACACCAGCTCCAGCCCGCACACCATACTCCCCCCCCCCTCCCGGACCACACCAGCTCCAGCCCGCACACCATACACCTCCCCCTCCTGGACCACACCAGCTCCAGCCCGCACACCATACCCCCCCTTCTCGGACCACACCAGCTCCAGCCCGCACACCATACCCCCCCTTCCCGGACCACACCAGCTCCAGCCCGCACACCATACCCCCCCTTCCCGGACCACACCAGCTCCAGCCCGTACACCATACCCCCCTTTCCCGGACCACACCAGCTCCAGCCCGTACACCATACCCCCCTTTCCCGGACCACACCAGCTCCAGCCCGTACACCATACCCCCCCTTCCCGGACCACACCAGCTCCAGCCCACACACCATACTCCCCCCCCCCCCCCCCCGGACCACACCAGCTCCACCCCGCACACCATACCCCCCCCTGGACCACACCAGCTCCAGCCCGCACACCATACCCCCCCCCTCCCGGACCACACCAGCTCCAGCCCACACACCATACCCCCCTCCCCGGTCGCTGGGTCACTCACCCTGGACTGACATGTGGAGGGCAGGCAGCGGCGGCGGCTGCTTCCCCCTCAGTCTCCTCCGTGGGTCGGGCTTCCCCTGCATCTCCTCCCTCATTCTCCTCCTTTGCAAATAGGATGGCTTCTGTTTCGGCCAAACCGGAAACGGATCTCAGGACCCACTTCCTGATTGGCCAGGAGGAGAATCCGTGTGACAATAGCGAATATTCATTCACTATTGTCACGCAACTTGGTGGGCAGAGCACTGCGCCCCGAGCCCACCCTTTTTTGAAGCCTATTAGAGCCTCAGGCTCTAATCATGTGTTTCAAAAAGAAAAAAACCCCATTGGAATCCATGCATCCGGCGCCCTGCATGTAGATTAGGGGGCCGGATGCATGGATAGGGGGGGGGGCAGTGCCCCTGCGGCCCCTAATGGACGGGCCGCCACTGCACCCAATATTCACACAACTCATGCAAGATTTACACAAAATTGAAAATATGCGAATCTTGGGTGAAAGTCGAAAACATTGGTAAATTGGCTCCTATGAGTTTTGCTTACATTAGCCTCCATAAAGTAGAATTATAGACAAAACTTTTTTTTTTCCATTTGGGTTAGAGCAATGGAGGGTTATAACCCCTATCAGTTTTTCTTTTTTCACCGTCTGTGTTCCGTTGTGGAGATTTCCCTTCACTTCCTGTCCCATAGCCAAATAGGAAGTGAGAGGAAATCCCTGCAAATTAAAGGAATGCCTTGGGGACCCCCAGGTCACCAGAATTAGTGTCCCCATTGGAAGAGTTCCCCTCTATGACTTTTCTGGGGACAACCCAAGATTTGTGATTTTCCTTTACTTTCAAGGATAATGGTAAACAGGACAAATAGAGAGGGGGAATCTCCCTACCGGGGGCACAGACAGCAATAAAAGCTGACAGGTGTTCTAATCCCTCTCTACTCCATCCAAAACTAAAAAAAAGTTTTGCCTTTAGTTTTACTTCAAATATTTCTGATCAAGGTTTAGAGGCACGCCTTACAAGAATTTTCCAAGGGTTTCCCATTAAGGCAAGAATGCAGTAACCCCTAAAAACAACCAATTAAAGCCCTTCTTCCATTATGGATAGAATCTTGCAGGTCACTATTGGTAACTGTATGTTGAAATTAAAGCGGTATTAAACCCAAAAGCAAATATTTATTATATTGCAGCTTACCAATTCTTAGATGTGATGGCTGCATTCTTTTTCTTTTTTAGGTTTTCTTTCTTCTATTTTCATCTTATGATCTGGCCAGTAAGTTTAACGTTTTTCAAAAGCGCGCGCTCTCCAGCAGAATGTATCAGTTCCAGGGATGGGACAAGGCTTTTAACACTGGCAGGGGGTGCTTACAGTGATCAGCTTTTATTTATTTGGGTAAAACTTTTATCCCAAAAGGGGAAAAAACTGTTTGCTGCAACTGCTTATCCACTCTCTGGGATTCCCTCTCATTCTGGTTTGACGTCATCACCGCTGTCGTGCACCCACGCGACACGGCGCAACACCGATCGCAGTAAAGAGCCGATGATGCAACTCTTTACCCATGTGATTGGCTGTGTCCAATCACAGTTGATCACATGTGAACACAGAAGTGCAATTTATTGGCTCGCCTCACACTGATCGAGTGTGAGTCGAGGAGAGCCGATCATCAGTATCTCTTTGCAGGGGAGACCTGTACAGGTAATCAGGGCACTGATCATCAGTGCAGCCCCAGCAGTGCCCATCAGTGATACCAATCAGTGCCCATCAGTAAAGCCAGTCAGTGCCCCCTATCAGTCCCACCTATCTGTGCCGCCTATCAGTGCCCATCAGTGTGACATATTAGTGCCTCATCATCAGTGCTACCTAATCAGTGCCCATCAGTGCAGCCTATCAGTGCCCATCAGTGATGCCAGTCAGTGCCCCCTATCAGTCCCACCTATCCGTGCCGTCTATCACTGCCCATAAGTGCCACCTATCAGTGCCCATCAGTGTGACATATTAGTGCCTCATCATCAGTGCTACCTAATCAGTGCCCTTCAGTGCTGCCTATCAGTGCCCATCAGTGCAGCCTCATCAACACACATCAGTGAAGGAGAAAAATTACATATTTGCAAAATTTTCTGACAGAAACTAAGAAAAAACTGGTGAATAAATATCACCAAAAGAAAGCTTTATTTGTGTGAAAAAATGATAAAAATGTCATGTGAGTACAAAGTTGCATGACCGCGCAATTGTCATTCAAAGTGCGACAGTGCTGAAAGCTGAAAATTGGCCTAGGCAGGAAGGGGGTAAAAGTGCAATGTTTTGAAGAGTGTGAGCTGGAGTTCAGCTTCAATTTGTTAGTGTATTTAAATCTGGTAGTACATCTAACACTCCCCTTCCACTGACTGACAATGCTGCTGTTCACAGGTGCCCCCTTTGCTCCTTCATGCAGAGTGGGGGCACTCTAATACACGGGGCGTGTTACTGACCAGATCACCAGGTAAGAACGTGGGGGGGGATCCTAAAAAAAGGAAGACTAATGCAGGCCCCACATCTAATGGTTGGTAAGCTGCAATATATGACATTTTTGGTTTTGTATTAAAAGAAAAACAGCAGAGGGTCTCCAGGAATTCCCACTTCCTGCTGAGGAGCTGCAGGTTAATGTGTGTTCAATCCCCATCCACCTGTGGATCCATCCGTCCTGCGGACTTCTCCATGCTATTCCTCACCACTATGAACTGTATGGACTAATTCTTACCTACCGTAATTTGTTTTGAGTATATATTTATGTTTTTTGTTTCCGTCCTCCCCGGTATTGATCCCTTATGGCCCTGCTTTAATAATTCTGCAAGCTACATAAGCACGCCAGGTATTATATGGAGATGTAATTGTATACTATTCTTAAAGGGGGGCTAAAAACTTGAGCCTATGTGTAGGCAGGTGCAGTCTATTTTGTCCACGGCAGGTGGCGCTCATCCACAGTGACAATGCAGGTGGAGGACGAAGTTAAGAGGAATCTAGCTCCTCTATGGTTTCCTCAATCACAGAGAGACAGCATTTGATTGGATGCTGGAACCCCATGTGACTTTGGCGGCCATCTTGGGTGAGGCAGAGTCTATTTAGGACCCTGGTTCCCGGGTTTGGCACACATTTTGCATGTGAGTAGGGACAGCTGTCTGGCAGTGAAAGTATTTAGCATCACGGAGAGGTTCCTGAGGAGTAGGGAAAGTGCAGGGACACGCCATCCTTTCTGGAAGCCTCCCCATTTGGGTACGGACCAGCCGGGCCACATTCCACTCTTCGAGGCAGATACTGTCAGCACTTCCGAGGCCTAGTTCTACTACACATTGCTGTTTCATGCTGTGAGTGCACCCAGTCAGGTTGCCCTTGCCCTGGGCCTGTTCTGTATTGCTGAAATTCAGTTACAATAAATTTCTGTTCTCCGCACTTGGACTGCCGCATTGCGCTGCACCCACCCACACATGAAAACAGTGCAGGGGTCAAAAATCAGTAACACAAAGTGCAGAGGTCAGGTGTGTGTAATGTACATAATGAAGAGGTCAGGTGTGTGTAATGTACAGAGTGCAGAGGTCAGGTGTGTGTAATGTACAGAGTGCAGAGGTCACCTGTGTGTATGGTACAAAGTGCAAAGGTCAGGTGTGTGTAATGTACAGAGTGCAGAGGTCAGGTGTGTGTAATGTTCTGTACATAATGAAGAGGTCAGGTGTGTGCAATGTACAGAGTGCAGAGGTCAGGTGTGAGCAATGTACAGAGTGCAGAGGTCAGGTGTGTGTATGGTACAAAGTGCAAAGGTCAGGTGTGTGTAATGTTCTGTACATAATGAAGAGGTCAGGTGTGTGCAATGTACAGAGTGCAGAGGTCAGGTGTGTGCAATGTACAGAGTGCCGAGGTCAGGTGTGTGTATGGTACAAAGTGCAAAGGTCAGGTGTGTGTAATGTACATAGTGCAGGGGCCGTGACTGTATAATGTACAGAGTGCAGAGGTCAGGTGTGTGTATGGTACAAAGTGCAAAGGTCAGGTGTGTGTAATGTACAGAGTGCAGAGGTCAGGTGTGTGTAATGTACAGAGTGCAGAGGTCAGGTGTGTGTAATGTTCTGTACATAATGAAGAGGTCAGGTGTGTGCAATGTACAGAGTGCATAGGTCAGGTGTGTGCAATTTACAGAGTGCAGAGGTCAGGTGTGTGTATGGTACAAAGTGCAAAGGTCAGGTGTGTGTAATGTACATAGTGCAGGGGCCGTGACTGTATAATGTACATAGTGCAGAGGTTAGGTGTATGTAATGTACATAGTACAGAGGTCAGGTGTGTGTAATGTACATAGTGCAGGGGCCGTGACTGTATAATGTACAGAGTGCAGAGGTCAGGTGTGTGTAATGTACATAGTGCAGAGGTCAGGTGTGTGTAATGTGCAAAGTGCAGAGGTCAGGTGTGTGTAATGTACACAGTAGAGAGGTCAGGTGTGTGTAATATACACAGTGCAGAGTTCTAGACTCTCCTTGACCTCCCATTAATCCTTATATTCCTGGCATACTGCCGGCCTTGAGCACCTCTACCAGCAGCAACCTAGATCCTCCTTCTTTCCCATCGATAATCATGCATCTTTCACAGTATCCCTCAGTCCCTCCACCCATTGCTTACCAAGTACCCAGGAAATGGCAAAACAAAGGCCAGCAACTACCAGATCACATCCCATGAGACTGCCTGCGGCCATGTCCCACCATGGAAACCTTGGAGAGCAAGCGGCACAGCAGCCCGGACAGAACAATCCTCCTCAGCACTATGTTGCAAGATACAAAGTATATTTGGAGGGGATTCTAGTGGGGGGAGAAGAGTGTTGTGGCAGCACCTGCTGGACTCGGGCCCATTTACTGACCCCATGGGCAGGGCCGGCCATACCATGGGACCCGGCGGGACCATGGGACCCAGGCGGCACTTAGAGAGGGGCGGCCCCCAGGCCGCAACTTCTCTTCTACTCGAGTAAAAAAAAAAGTCAGCGGCCGGCCTTACATGCACACTGCGCTTGCGCCGCTCGGGAAAGCCCATAGACGTTCGGCTATTTCCGGGAATAGCCGAACATGTACGGGCTTTCCCGAGCGGCGGCGGCGGCACATGTGCGGTGACGTGCTGGCGCCGGGGGGCGCCATTTTTAAATCCTAAGGCGCCTTTAGGAACAGGAAAGTGAGACTGCTCCACAGCCACACTACCTGCCATTATGCAGGGCTGCGGGCATACTACAGAAGATGCAGTGCTGCGGGCATAGTACATGCCCGCAGCACTGCATCTCCTGTAGTATGCCCGCAGCCCTGCATTCTCTTGTACCATGCCCGCAGCCCCGCATTCTCCTCTACTATGCCCGCAACACTGCATTCCCTTGCACCATGCCCGCAGCCCCACATTCTCCTGCACCATGCCAGCAGCCCCGCATTCTCATGCACCATGCCCACACCCCCGCATTCTCATGCACCATGCCTGCAGCCCTGCATTCTCCTGTACCATGCCCACAGCCCCACATTCTCCTGCACCATGCCAGCAGCCCGCATTCTCATGCACCATGCCCGCAGCCCCGCATTCTCATGCACCATGCCCGCAGCCCTGCATTCTCCTGTACCATGCCCACAGCCCTACATTCTCCTGTACCATGCCTACAGCCCTGCATTCTTCTGTACGATGCTCACAGACCCGCATTCTCCTGTACCATGCCCACAGCCCTGAATTCTCCTGTACCATGCCCACAGCTCTGCATTCTCCTGTACCATGCCCACAGCCCTACATTCTCCTGTACTATGCCTACAGCCCTGCATTCTTCTGTATTATGCCCGCAGCACTGCATTCTCCTGTACCATGCCCACAGCCAGGCATTCTCCTGTACCTTGCCCACAGCCAGGCATTCTCCTGTACCATGCCCACAGCCCTACATTCTCCTGTACCATGCCCACAGCCCTTCATTCTCCTGTACCATGCCCACAGCCCTACATTCTCCTGTACCATGCCCGCAGCCCTGCATTCTCCTGTACCATGCCCGCAGCCCTGCATTCTCCTGTACCATGCTCGCAGCCCTGCATTCTCCTGTACCATGCTCACAGCCCCGCATTCTCCTGTACTATGCCCACAGCCCTGCATTCTCCTGTACCATGCCCACAGCCCTACATTCTCCTGTACCATGCCTACAGCCCTGCATTCTCCTGTACCATGCCCGCAGCCCCGCATTCTCCTGTACCATGCACACAGCCCCGCATTCTCCTGTACCATGCCCGCAGCCCTGCATTCTCCTGTACCATGCCCACAGCCCCGCATTCTTCTGTACCATGCACACAGCCCCGCATTCTCCTGTATCATGCCCACAGCCCTGCATTCTCCTGTACCATGCCCACAGCCCTGCATTCTCCTGTACCATGCCTACAGCCCTGTATTTTCCTGTACCATGCCTACAGCCCTGCATTCTTCTGTATTATGCCCGCAGCACTGCATTCTCCTGTACCATGCCCACAGCCCTGCATTCTCCTGTACCATGCCTACAGCCCCGCATTCTCCTGTACCATGCCCACAGCCCTGCATTCTCCTGTACCATGCCTACAGCCCCGCATTCTCCTGTACCATGCCCACAGCCCCGCATTCTCCTGTACCATGCTCACAGCCCCGCATTCTGAGTCCTGTACTATGCCCGCAGCACTGCAGGGCACTGTGGCACTATAGACAGTTGAAAGCCTGGTGCGCTCATCTGCCCAGTGTCTACTGCTCTGTCCTGCTCCTGCTGTCACTCTGTACACACTCACTCTCCTCTGACTGCTTTCATAGTCCTATAGAATGTGGGGGCCTTTTGGAGGGCGTGAATTTTTTTTTTGGGGGGAGGGGGGGGGCAGCATTTCATTCTTGGACCCAGGCAGCACAATGTCTTGGGCCAGCCCTGCCCATGGGGCTGGTATATAAGGACTGTACTCCCCCTATCGGCAGCCCTGTACTCGGGGTATATGGTTGCTGTGAGGTATAGCACTTAGCACCAGTGTTAATTTTGGCAGCAAATTTCAATTTAGTTTTAGTCTTAGTCTTAGGACTAAAATGGCATTTTAGTTTTAGTCGTATTTTAGTCTTAAGACTAAAATGCCCTTTTAGTTTTAGTCGTATTTTAGTCTTAAGACTAAAATGCCATTTTAGTTTTAGTCGTATTTTAGTCATCTGAATTATGTTAGTCGACGAAAACGTTTTAGTCGGTTTTAGTCGACGAAATTAACACTGCTTAGCACGCCATTAACATTAACATTTTGGGAAACATGATAATCCAAACTGTTCATTCAGGCAACAGGCACACACTTGCTAGTCCCAACTAAAAAAAAAAAAATAAAGTCCATATAAATATAAATATAACGAGGCTTGTGAATTCTTGGGATAAAGTTCTCGTCAACTGCAGCCTTTTTTGCGACATGCCGATCTCTGGACTTTTCACAAGAAGGGTTAATCTCAAATTGCTGAGAGACTAGCTATGGGGGGGGGGGCTCACTGTCCCATTTCCAAGCACAGGCAAAAGTGCCGCCATCTGCTGGAGAAACTGTTTATTGCAGTCATCAAAACTGAAACTCAGTATCCACTTCATTCTGTGAAGTTCCCAGCTGCCTCTCCTCCCACATACTTCCGAACCCCTCCCATTTATATGTAATAAAACTGTGAGAAGTCTTCCCTGCATGGTGCTATGACTGCTCCTCTCTCCGCCCCTCCCAGCCCCCCATCTCTGTGTACACGTAGCACAGGGAGCAGTGGGGGTGCAGGGGCCTCCTGGAGGAAGTAAAGCACATTGGCTGCAATATAACACAATAGGCCCTAAAAAAAACTATTGCTAAACTTCCTATTCAGAAAGTTTAGAGGTTAAGCAATGAATAAATATATTATTATTATGTTTTATTTTTTGAATATTATTATTATTATACAAGGTTTATATAGCAGCAACAAATGAAACAAAGTTATCCAAACCACATTAAGTTTCTTCATCAGACGTTATGTAATATTGGTTCTGAGAACTGCATATCTATACATAAAACAACAAAGAGAAAAAAATCAAATACAAAAAAACCTTTAGGAAATGATTTTATTTCCTATCCAGATAGTGTGGAGGTTAACCACTTTAGCCCCGGAAGATTTTGCTGCTCAATGACCAGGCCACTTTTTTCAACTTGGCACTGCGTGAATTTAACTGACAATTGCGCGGTCATACAACGCTGTACCCAAACGAAATTTACGTCCTTTTTTTCCCACAAATAGAGCTTTCTTTTGGTGGTATTTGATCACCTTTGCGCTTTTTATTTTTTGCGATATTAATAAAAAAAGAGCAAACATTTTGCGAAAAAATTGACATTTTCTACTTTGACTGTTAAAAAATATCCACTACTGTATATTCAATTTTTCTCATATATTTAGGCCAGAATGTATTTAGCTACATGTCTTTGACAAAAAAATTCTCAATGAGCGTATTTTTATCCACTTTAAGACCGGAAGATTTTACCCCCTTCCTGACCAGGCCATATTTTGCGATTCGTCACTGCGTTACTTTAACGGACAATTGCGCGGTCGTGCAAAGCTGTACCCAAATACAATTTACATCCTTTTTTTCCCCACAAATAGAGTTTTCTTTTGGTGGTATTTGATCACCTGTGCGATTTTTAATTTTTGAAAAAAAGAGACAATTTTGGAAAAAAAACAATATTTTTCACATTTTGCTATATAACACTCCCAAAGAAAATTTAAAAGTCTAAATTGTTTAACATTTTAGGCCAATTTGTTTACTGCTACATATTTTTGGTAAAAAAAAAATCGCAATAAGTGTATTTTGATTGGTCTGCGCAAAGGTTATTGCGTTTACTAACTACGGGAAATATCTATGTCATTTTTATATTTTTTTTTTTTACTAGTAATGGCGGCGATCTGCGTTTTTTTGCAGAACTGTGACATTGCAGCGGACAGATCGGACCCCTAACTGGCATTTTTGACACTTTTGGGGGGACCAGTGACATTACTACAGTAATCAGTGCTAGAAATATGCACTGTTACTGTAATAATGACACTGGCAAGGAAGGGGTTAACACTGTTAGTGATCAAGGGGTTAAATGTATGCCTCATGCTTACTGACCTGTGAGGGGGTTCTGTGATAGACACAGAGATCGCAGGTTCAGCTATGCTGAATCCTGTAATCAGTCCCTGTCTGTCACAGAGAAGATCCGCCTGCTTTGTTTACACAAGCGGGCGGACTTTCTCACACTTTCCCCGACAAACACGCGTGGCCAAGACCAGTAGGAGTCCAGCGATGTAGGTCTACGTCGCTGGACCCAGGGGAGCCGCTGTGCTTCAGTAGCAGCACAGTGAGGGGTCGGCAACTGGTTAAGCAAAGAATAATGATATTATTATTTAGTTTTATTTTAATTATTATATTTATGTTATTATTATTATTTTTATGTTTGTTATTGTTATAATTATTTCGTTTTATTTCATTAATAATATTATTATGATGATGAATATGATGATGATCATTAAAGCGGAGTCAAACCCAAAAGTGGAACTTCCGCTCATCTGCTTCCTCCCCCCCTCCGGTGCCACATTTGGCACCTTTCAGGGGGAGGGGGGAATGGGTACCTTTTTTTGATAGGTATCCTTCCCCACTTCCAGCAGACAGAGCCGCGGCGCTGTCCCTCAGAACTTCGGCCCCCTTCTTCTTCCTACGCTGCCTAGCCAATTAGAAAGAGCAGCGCGCATGCGCAGCAGTAGGGGACCAGCTGTAAAGCCTTAGAAAGAATGGCGGCAGCAGCACGCAGTAGTTGATCCAAAAATCGGTGTTGACATTGCCGGCTCCCTGGACAGGTAAGTGTTCTTATATTAAAAGTCAGCAGCTACAGTATTTGTAGCTGCTGACTTAAATTTTTTTCCCCAGCTGGAACACGGCTTTAATAAACAAGATTTATATAGCAACAACAAATGAAACAAAAGTATTCAAACCACATTAGGTTTCTTCATCAGGTGTTATGTAATATCAATTCTAAAAAATATATATCTATACATAAAACAACAAAGAGAAAAAAAATCAAATACAAAAAACCTTTAGGAAATTCTTTTATTTCCTATTCAGATAATGTGAAGATTAAGCCAAGAATAATTATATTATTATTTAGTATTATTATTTTTTTTGTAATATTATTATTATTGTTATTAAGTTTTTTTTATTGTTATTATTTATTTTATTTAATTAATATTATTATTATGGTGATGAATATGATGATGATAATGATTATTATTATTAACAAAGGATGTATATAGCAAAAACAAATGAAACAAAGTTATTCAAACCACATTCGTTTTCTTCATCAGGCGTTATGTAATATCAGTTCTGAAAACTGCATATCTATACATAGAACAAATAAAGAGAAAAAATCTGGAAACAACGCAGTAAAGGGACGTTTTAAAGGCGGTCATAGATGGATCAAATCTCAGCAGGGTCTGATTTCTTACATGCGATGGCGGTGGCTATAGCTGCTAGCAGTGATCATTGTGTTCTGCCAACTGGGAAGGCTCCTTGCACCATACCAAAATCAAAAAATTAAATAATCTATGGCCTGCTTAACCCCTTGGAGTCGGCCTTTAATGGGTTTAGGATGCAGGGGGGGGGGGCAGGGTTTATGATCATGTGACTGCCGTGATTGGCTGTCAATGCGGTCACATGATCGGAAAGCTCCTGATCGCAAGCAGCAATCAGAAGCTTTCCGCTAGCCTCTGGTAATTGTGACGGGATTGCGCAGGGCGCATGCTGTTGGCACAGCTGTATTTATACTAATGCGCGCAAATATGCGGCTGTTCTGCACCAAGGTCCACCCGCCGAGAGAGCGGTGCGGCCGGCACCAAGACGTTAAGAATCAAGCAGCAATCCCATCCTAAATTTGTCTTACTGTTCTTGTTCTGTGCTGCTTTACCGCAGGTTAGATGCTAAATCTCACTACATACAGAGGTGATATACTGAGAAACAATGTTTGCAGCACCCATGGCCAAATTCCTGTCCAGAAATGTAATTGTAGAATAGTGCCTATAGTCATTTTATGTCATTAGCCTAAAATGGCAGCTAGCATGGAACAATAAGCTGCCCTGCATAGATATTTGATTTCCTATACAGAGGTAGGTGCTCCTAAATAGACTGTTTTGACTGTTATGCCTCGTTTCCACTAAGCGGAACGTTTCGGGTCGGTACAGTTTGGAAGGGTTAGAATGGTCCGGCCTATTCAGGTGAGCGTTTCCACTACAAGTCGGACCGCCAGGGGCCATGCAGGGTTCACACGAAACGTGGTGTTTGTTTTGTGCTTTTGTTTGATGTGAGCATTGACGTTTTCCTGTACACCAATCAGTGGAATGTATCATGTGACGCCAGTAGCTCCGCCCTAACCATACCGTACCATTTCCTATGGCCCTACATCTGAAGCAGGTCCAGGAATGGTGTGGTTTGGTTCGGTTGTATGGGCCACTTTCATAATGGAAACACTCAAAATAGCATACCGTACCGAACCGGCCTGAACCTATCCGCTTAGTGGTAACGAGGCATTAGTTGCCTTATATGAAGGGATTTTTATGTTTGAGTTTACTGGTCTTTTCAATAGTAAAGAAGTAATGAAATACATTATATAGAATGTTTATATTTATATATACAATATATAGCATAAGACACACACATATATATATATATATATATATATATATATTCTTAGCTTGTACGCTCCTTGAGGGCAAGGACTGATTTGAATGTACAATATATATGTAAAGTGCTACATAAATTGATAGTGTTATATAGGTACCTGTAGTAATAATAATAATAATAATAATAATATAAACAATACAGAGCTCTGCAACTAGAAATATATTCTGTATTCATATTATCTGTAATGCCATTGTCATTGATTGCCCTTTTTTGTGTTGCCTTTCATGCAGTGCCACTGGACATGATGTAATAACAATACAAATAGCAGTACCCTCTTCCACACTATAGCATGTGTCATATTTGTACAAAAGAAAAAGAAATAAAATAAATTTCCGAAAGGATTTCCAAAAGGAATCAACATAAAGATGCCTGACCATGCTAATACAGGATTAAAGTGATAGTAAAGGATACATTATTTTGTTTAAAATACAAAATAAGTTATACTTACCTGCTCTGTGCATTCGTGTACAGAAAGGTCCCTTACCGTACCCCACTGGAACTATCCGCTCCTCCCTCCACCGGGTGCCTCCTTAGTAATCCAGGTGCTATGGAGGCACCTGTGCACACAAGCTCTCAAGGCGGGCTGTGTGCATCCCTAGGCACACACAGTGCCAGTAAGCCACACCCCTGCTCCCTCCTCACAGGAGTTTAACTGACAGCAGCTCTGCTGCCCTCAGTGTCTCCTGTGAGACCAGGAATTGAGTGGAGTAGTGCTGCAGCTGAGACAGTGCTGGTTTGGTGACAGGAGCCAGGTAAGTGTTTAGGGATGGGGGTGGGTAGAACAGGATGAGAGGGTGTTTTTTATTACAGGTAATGCATTAAGGTAAAAAAAAGTTTTGACTCTAGAACTACTTCAAATACACATTAGGGGTGGTTAGTGCTAGTTTCAGAGTTACTAAAGAGGTTAAAAGAGGGTGAAGGTAATATTGGGGTTATAAGAAGGCTTAGTGTTGCTCCTGACTACGCTTCTAGTGTTGACCCTGGCTAGACCACTTCTCTCATCCTGTCTCTTCACCTGTGCCTGACCATGGCTCAGCTTTTGATCTATGGCTTGTCTGCCTGCTGTAGGGTTGGTCTCAACCCTGCTACATCCAAGATATGCCTCAAATGTTCCTCCTGCACTACTGCGGGCACACAGACTGTCAATCATGGTTCACCAGAGCGGCTTCAGTACTTCTCCCTGCAGCCCTGACACCACTTCTACTGCCCATTTCCAAGGTAGCCATCAACCACTGCCACCTGTGCTACTTTTTACCTTGCATGCCTGTCTCCATGCTCAGGGGGGCTCAGACCTGAGCCACAAGAAAGCCCTCTATTCACCTCGGCCTCCAACCATGGTATGTGACAGAGGGTTAGTGTTGGGGTTATAAGCAAGGTTAGTGTCACCAGTGTCACCATAGCTAGAGTTATCATTGGAAGATTTCCCCTCTATTCCTGTTCTGGTAACATCCTAACATTTGGGGTTTTCTTTCAATTTCACTCTCGTTGATTACAGTAAACAGGACAAATAGAGAGGGTGAATCTCCCTAATGGGGACACAGACAGCAATAAAAACCTGTAGGTTACATATAGTTACATAGTTACATAGTTTGTGAGGTTGAAAAAAGACATCAGTCCACCCAGTTCAATCTATGATGTGTGTGTGTGTGTTTGCTGTTAACCGTACATTGTATACCCCTGTATGTTGTGGTCTTTAAGGTGCCCATCTAATAGTTTTTTGAAACTATCGATGCTCCCTGCTGATAGGACTGCTTGTGGAAGAGAATTCCACATCCTTACTGCTCTGACAGTAAAGAACCCCCTACGTATTTTAAGGTCAAACCGTTTTTCCTCTAGTTTTAGTGAGTGGCCACGTGTCTTATTGTATTCGCTTTCTCTGAATAGTTTGTTCCTTATGCTAGGGTCGCCAGTACAGTATTTGTACATTGATATCATATCCCCCCTCAATCGTCTCTTCTCCAGAGAGAATAAGTTCAGTGCTTGTAGTCTTTCCTCATAGCTGATGTCCTCCATTCCCTTAATTATTTTTGTTGCCCTTCTCTGGACTCTCTCCAATTCCAGCACATCCTTCCTGAGGACCGGTGCCCAGAACTGGACAGCATACTCCAGATGTGGCCGGACCAGAGTCTTGTAGAGCGGGAGAATAATCTCTTTATTTCTGGAGTGAATCCCCTTTTTTATACATCCCAGTATTCTGTTGGCTTTGCATGCAGCAGCTTGGCATTGCACGCCACTGCCAAGCCTGTTGTCCACTAGGACCCCCAGATCCTTTTCCATCCTAGACTCACCCAGAGGTTCCCCTCCTAGTGAGTAGCTTGCTTTCTGGTTTCTGGCACCCGAGTGCATTACTTTACATTTTTCAACATTAAACCTCATCTGCCATGTAGTTGCCCACCCCGTTATTTTGTTCAGGTCCGCTTGTAATGTTTCCACATCCTGCATAGAAGATATTGGCATACTTAGTTTAGTATCATCTGCAAATACTGAGATTTTACTCGATATCCCCTCCTCTAGATCATTTATGAATAAATTAAACAGGATTGGTCCCATGACAGAACCTTGGGGGACCCCACTTTCCACACCCGCCCAATCCGAGTACTCCCCATTAATCACCACCCTCTGTACTCTACCCTGGAGCCAGTTCTCTATCCAGGTACTCACCCTATGGTCCATACCTACCTTCCTTAGTTTGTACAGTAAGCGTTTGTGGGGAACGGTGTCAAAGGCCTTTGCTAAGTCCAGATACACCACATACACAGGCTTTCCTTTATCTAGGTGGCAGCTCACTTCATCGTAGAAGGTTAATAGATTGGTCTGACAAGAATGATTTTTCATGAATCCATGCTGATTACTACTAATAATACCGTTTTCATTACTAAAGTCATGTATGTGGTCCCTTAACATCCCCTCCAAAATCTTGCAGACAACTGATGGTAGGCTGACCG
Source organism: Pelophylax lessonae (assembly GCF_965119305.1). Taxonomy (NCBI): domain Eukaryota; kingdom Metazoa; phylum Chordata; class Amphibia; order Anura; family Ranidae; genus Pelophylax; species Pelophylax lessonae. The sequence continues at coordinate 700,479,767 of NC_138769.1, read as the reverse complement.
GCCTATAGTTACCCGGGATATATCTCGGCCCCTTTTTTAAATATTGGTACCATGTTGGCTTTTTTCCAAACAGCTGGCACCATACCCGTCTGTAGACTATCCTTAAAGATCAAGAATAATGGTCTGGCAATCACCTGGCTGAGCTCTTTAAGAACCCTCGGGTGCAAGCCATCCGGTCCCGGTGATTTATTTATGTTAAGTTTCTCTAGTTTAGTTCTAAGTCTATCTTCTGTTAGCCATGGCGGTAGTTCCTGAGGTGTATTATTTAGTTTGGCATTACAATTACAGTTTAGCATGTTCTAATCCACTCTATCCAATCCAAAAAAACAAGTTTTGCCTTTAGTTGTACTTTAATATTGGGATTATAAGGAAGTTTAATTTCACTCGGTCACTATGCTCTCAGTTTGTCCCTAGTTAGTACATAAGTACTGCAGCACAACTTATGTGTGCCTTGTGTTCCTTCTCCCATTCTCTGTTTCAGCTCTGTTGTACACAGGATTACAAAATACTGGTACCAGGTCAAATTCAGGTACTTACACTACTTGCATTTAAAGATCAAATGGAATGTATTAACCACTTCCCGCCCGCCCTATAGGCAATTGACGGCAGGAATGTGGTTGTATTATCCTGACCGGACGTCATATGACGGCGGCAGGATAATACAGCTCTGGGCGCCCCCCCCGGGGGCGCGCAGAGCGGCGATCGGTGATGCGAGGTGTCAGCCTGACACCCTGCATCTCCGATCTCGGTAAAGAGACTACTGACGTAGCTCTTTGCCATGTGATCAGCCGTGTCCAATCACGGCTGGTCACATAGTAAATAGGAACAGCCGTTGATCGGCTTTCCTTGGTTCGTGCCTGACAGGCACGAGTAAAGGAGCGCCGATCGGCGGCTCCCCTGACAGGGGGGGGGGGTCGGCACTGGTAATCAGATCATTGATTACCAGTGCAGACCCCCGGGGGGGTGCCTCTAGAACCACCAGGTATGCCCACCCATGACCCCAGGGATGCCCACTATGACCCCAGGGATGCCCACTATGGCCACCAGGGATGGCAATCAGGGCTCAGGGAGCCCCCCCTTGCCCTCCCCATCAGTGCTGCCCACCAGTGCCCTCCCTATCAGTGCTGCCCACAAGTGCCCATCATTGCCATTTTTCAGTGTCGCCCACCAGTGCCCATTATTGCCCACCAGTGCCGCCTATCAGTTCCCATTAGTGCCCATCAGTGCCGCCCGTCAGTGCCGATCAGTGCCGCCCATCAGTGCCCACCAGTGCCGCCTATCAGTGCCCATTAGTGCCACCTATCAGTGCCCATCAATGCCGCCTATCAGTGCCCATCAATGCTGCCTATCAGTGCCTAGCAGTGCCGCCTATCAGTGCCCACCAATGCTGCGTATCTGTGCTACCTATCAGTGCCACATATCAGTGCCTATCAGTGCCGCATATCAGTGCCGCCTATCAGTGCCACCCCATCAGTGCCACCCCATCAGTGCCTCCTCATCAGTGCCTGTCAGTCAGGGCCGGCGTTAGGGGGGGCAAACTGGGCAAATGCCCAGGGCCCCCGAATGTCCAGGGGCCCCGTGTCACTGTCAGCCAGGGCCGGACCGGGCAGAATCTGATGACAGCGCTCAGAGTCATCAGATTCACTCACAGACACTAGAAGACATTCCCGGTGTACTTGCCAGCTACACCGACTCCGCGGCCAATCAGCCTTCTGTTCAGGGGGGGTGTGGGTCACACCCCCCCCTGAGCAGAAGGCTGATTGGCCGCGGAGCCGGTCCGGAAGTCAAGTAGTCAGTGTGTGTCTGTGTGTTCCTTCCCGCGCGGCCGCCGATGATCACTGAAGCCGCCGTAGATGGGAGCTCCTTCAGCCCGACTTCGGGCTGCTCGCGGGGGGGGGGGCGGCTGCGGGGAGAGAAGGTAAGTGACTGCCACTCAAAATAAAATATACATATAAAACCCGCGCCCTTATAGCAGCGAACTCATACAGCTGGATGTATACAAAAATTGATATGAAAGGAGTCGCGCTTAATAGAACAGTCAATAAATCCCATAGAAGAAAAACAGCAATGACTGGGAATCACATCACAGCCACATTCAGCCTTGATGGGTATACAGTTCATGAGAATGCGGGGTCATATCACCCAGGTGTATGTTGCAGACAGACGCTTGTGAGAACCTTCACCACATATAGCCTCTTACCAGAGAGAGACGGGGCATACACGGTAAGTAGTTAGAGGACTACTTCGCCTGTATCCAGCAAGTCAGCTCCGGTACGAATCCAATCATCCGGTGTTCACCAATATAAAGGATGTGCTGGCACTTTAAGGACCCGCTCTCAGAGTGTAATGTGGAAAAAGACAAAAGCGGCCCATAGCGTGATACTGTCTAGATATTTATTTGGTAAAAAAAGGTATTGCACTCACCCAAATACAATAGCATCAAGCCTCTAGCCACATCATGGGCAGTGGAACGGTGTAGGGTAATTCCGAGTTCCGGGTATGACGGAGTGACGCTCGTTCCGCTCCTCCCCGAAGCTTTTCGTCGGATGGACGTTCTCAAGGGGGCGTGAGCGAGCGTCGGTGTCATACTACATATAAAGACACCTAATGAGGCCAATAGCATACAGCTGTCAAAACGGGTGGGACAGGAAGCACCGGAAGTGACCTCAGCGCTTCAAACCTGGAGCGCAAACAACTAAAGATACCCGGAAGTGATAAGTGCAGGGGCGCAAATGAACACACCAACTGCAAATATAAAGTTCATATGGCTGCAAAACGTAGCCAGGGAAGCGAAATTGAATAGAATCACCCCTTTAACCCGAAACACCGGAAAGACCCCCCCAATCCAAGCAACATAATGGGCTGAGGCATAATGGTTAAAAAATTGATAAAAGATAGAAATTACATAACTTTTATACAACCATATAACATGTAATGATAAAAAACAATCATCTAAACATTCAAATCAATTATTAAAAAGCTATAATAAAAAAGTATAAAATTAAAATAAAAAGGAAAATAAAATTAAAAATCCAGCCATGAAACACACCTTTAAGAGGAAAAGGTAATGGATGTAAACAAAATTGGATACTCAAGGACACTAGCTATTATTCAAAAACGCATTGACGTCCCATTCGATATTCAGGCCAAAGGGCCTGTATACCTTGAGACGGTATATCCATTTTGTTTCAAGTCGTGACACCTCTCTCCTGATATGACACCCTCTCCAATGGGGCTGTAGTACGTCAATGATCATGAAGGAGGTGCCTTTGGGATCCTTGGCATGTTTTAGAGCAAAATGTTTAGAAAGGGAATGTTTAGGGAATCCCTTTCTAATATTGGCCACGTGTTCATTCATCCGCACCTGAAAAGGTCGAATAGTGCGGCCAACATAGTGGAGTCCACATGAGCACGTAATTAGATACACCACATTTTTGGTGGTGCAAGTGGCAAAATGTTCCATCTGATAGGTGTTCCCAGTGACATTAGATGAAAAGTTGGTATATTTTCTAGATTTCAACTCATTTATTTTACAGGTGGAACAACGCCTGCAAGGGTAAAAACCCTTCATCTGAAAGAAAGGGACTGGTCTTTTAGGGGGATCCACAATGTTGGGAGCAATAGATAGTCGCAACGGGGGTAAACCTCTGTATGTGATAGCTGGAACCTCAGGTAGTAACGGTCCCAAGACTCTGTCGCTCCTCAGAACACTCCAGTGTTTCCTTAGGAGTTTCTTTACCAGATAATGCTGGGACGAATAGCTTGTAAAGAAAGTAAATTTTGGGGGGGCCCTAAAAGGTACAGAGGAGTCCACCGGAACCAATGGTCTGGATGCCGGATCCAGAATATGCTCACGTTGCATGGACCCAATTTCCTTAGCAATGGAATCGAGTTCATCAGGGTTATACCCCTTAGAGACAAAACGTTCCTTCAAGACACCGACCTCGTCCCAATAGTCACATAGCCTGGAACAGTTCCGCCTGATGCGTCGAAACTGACTTTTCGGCACCCCTTTAAGCCATGGGCGGTGATGACAACTGTCCAAGCTAATGTAGCCATTGCGGTCGGTGTCCTTGAAGTGTGTCGAGGTAATCAAATGCCTCCCCTCAACTCTGATACGAAGAGTCAGTTTCGACGCATCAGGCGTCGAAACTGACTCTTTTTTACAAGCTATTCGTCCCAGCATTATCTGGTAAAGAAACTCCTAAGGAAACACTGGAGTGTTCTGAGGAGCGACAGAGTCTTGGGACCGTTACTACCTGAGGTTCCAGCTATCACATACAGAGGTTTACCCCCGTTGCGACTATCTATTGCTCCCAACATTGTGGATCCCCCTAAAAGACCAGTCCCTTTCTTTCAGATGAAGGGTTTTTACCCTTGCAGGCGTTGTTCCACCTGTAAAATAAATGAGTTGAAATCTAGAAAATATACCAACTTTTCATCTAATGTCACTGGGAACACCTATCAGATGGAACATTTTGCCACTTGCACCACCAAAAATGTGGTGTATCTAATTACGTGCTCATGTGGACTCCACTATGTTGGCCGCACTATTCGACCTTTTCAGGTGCGGATGAATGAACACGTGGCCAATATTAGAAAGGGATTCCCTAAACATTCCCTTTCTAAACATTTTGCTCTAAAACATGCCAAGGATCCCAAAGGCACCTCCTTCATGATCATTGACGTACTACAGCCCCATTGGAGAGGGTGTCATATCAGGAGAGAGGTGTCACGACTTGAAACAAAATGGATATACCGTCTCAAGGTATACAGGCCCTTTGGCCTGAATATCGAATGGGACGTCAATGCGTTTTTGAATAATAGCTAGTGTCCTTGAGTATCCAATTTTGTTTACATCCATTACCTTTTCCTCTTAAAGGTGTGTTTCATGGCTGGATTTTTAATTTTATTTTCCTTTTTATTTTAATTTTATACTTTTTTATTATAGCTTTTTAATAATTGATTTGAATGTTTAGATGATTGTTTTTTATCATTACATGTTATATGGTTGTATAAAAGTTATGTAATTTCTATCTTTTATCAATTTTTTAACCATTATGCCTCAGCCCATTATGTTGCTTGGATTGGGGGGGTCTTTCCGGTGTTTCGGGTTAAAGGGGTGATTCTATTCAATTTCGCTTCCCTGGCTACGTTTTGCAGCCATATGAACTTTATATTTGCAGTTGGTGTGTTCATTTGCGCCCCTGCACTTATCACTTCCGGGTATCTTTAGTTGTTTGCGCTCCAGGTTTGAAGCGCTGAGGTCACTTCCGGTGCTTCCTGTCCCACCCGTTTTGACAGCTGTATGCTATTGGCCTCATTAGGTGTCTTTATATGTAGTATGACACCGACGCTCGCTCACGCCCCCTTGAGAACGTCCATCCGACGAAAAGCTTCGGGGAGGAGCGGAACGAGCGTCACTCCGTCATACCCGGAACTCGGAATTACCCTACACCGTTCCACTGCCCATGATGTGGCTAGAGGCTTGATGCTATTGTATTTGGGTGAGTGCAATACCTTTTTTTACCAAATAAATATCTAGACAGTATCACGCTATGGGCCGCTTTTGTCTTTTTCCACATTACACTCTGAGAGCGGGTCCTTAAAGTGCCAGCACATCCTTTATATTGGTGAACACCGGATGATTGGATTCGTACCGGAGCTGACTTGCTGGATACAGGCGAAGTAGTCCTCTAACTACTTACCGTGTATGCCCCGTCTCTCTCTGGTAAGAGGCTATATGTGGTGAAGGTTCTCACAAGCGTCTGTCTGCAACATACACCTGGGTGATATGACCCCGCATTCTCATGAACTGTATACCCATCAAGGCTGAATGTGGCTGTGATGTGATTCCCAGTCATTGCTGTTTTTCTTCTATGGGATTTATTGACTGTTCTATTAAGCGCGACTCCTTTCATATCAAGTGACTGCCACTGCAGCCTGTGCTGAATAGGAGGGGGGTGGGGCGGCTCGGCTGCATATAGAGAGGATTTGATGTCTCCTTATGCCGCTGGATGGATGGATTCTTCTCCTCCCTTCTGCAGGCATTCTGCGGCTGCAGGAGAGATATGGAAATATCAATTTCTCTATATGCAGCTGAGCTGTCCCGTCCCCCTCCTATTCAACTTCTTCTACTGCCCCCCACAGTGATCTTAGCCCCCCCCGTGTTCTTAGCCCCCCCCCCAGTGTTGTGATCGTAGCCCCCCTCCCCAGTGATCGTAGCCCCCCTCCCCAGTGATCGTAGCCCCCCTCCCCAGTGATCGTAGCCCCCGTCCCCAGTGATCGTAGCCCCCGTCCCCAGTGATCGTAGCCCCCGTCCCCAGTGATCGTAGCCCTCGTCCCCAGTGATCGTAGCCCCCGTCCCCAGTGATCGTAGCCCCCGTCCCCAGTGATCGTAGCCCTCGTCCCCAGTGATCGTAGCCCCCCTCCCCAGTGATCGTAGCCCCCCTCCCCAGTGATCGTAGCCCCCGTCCCCAGTGATCGTAGCCCCCCTCCCCAGTGATCGTAGCCCCCGTCCCCAGTGATCGTAGCCCCCCTCCCCAGTGATCGTAGCCCCCGTCCCCAGTGATCGTAGCCCCCGTCCCCAGTGATCGTAGCCCCCCTCCCCAGTGATCGTAGCCCCCGTCCCCAGTGATCGTAGCCCTCGTCCCCAGTGATCGTAGCCCCCCTCCCCAGTGATCGTAGCCCCCGTCCCCAGTGATCGTAGCCCCCGTCCCCAGTGATCGTAGCCCCCGTCCCCAGTGATCGTAGCCCCCGTCCCCAGTGATCGTAGCCCCCGTCCCCAGTGATCGTAGCCCCCGTCCCCAGTGATCGTAGCCCCCCTCCCCAGTGATCGTAGCCCCCCTCCCCAGTGATCGTAGCCCCCGTCCCCAGTGATCGTAGCCCTCGTCCCCAGTGATCGTAGCCCCCCTCCCCAGTGATCGTAGCCCCCCTCCCCAGTGATCGTAGCCCCCGTCCCCAGTGATCGTAGCCCCCCTCCCCAGTGATCGTAGCCCCCCTCCCCAGTGATCGTAGCCCCCGTCCCCAGTGATCGTAGCCCCCGTCCCCAGTGATCGTAGCCCCCGTCCCCAGTGATCGTAGCCCCCGTCCCCAGTGATCGTAGCCCCCCTCCCCAGTGATCGTAGCCCCCGTCCCCAGTGATCGTAGCCCCCGTCCCCAGTGATCGTAGCCCTCGTCCCCAGTGATCGTAGCCCCCCTCCCCAGTGATCGTAGCCCCCGTCCCCAGTGATCGTAGCCCCCCTCCCCAGTGATCGTAGCCCCCCTCCCCAGTGATCGTAGCCCCCGTCCCCAGTGATCGTAGCCCCCGTCCCCAGTGATCGTAGCCCCCGTCCCCAGTGATCGTAGCCCCCGTCCCCAGTGATCGTAGCCCCCGTCCCCAGTGATCGTAGCCCCCGTCCCCAGTGATCGTAGCCCTCGTCCCCAGTGATCGTAGCCCCCCTCCCCAGTGATCGTAGCCCCCCTCCCCAGTGATCGTAGCCCCCGTCCCAAGTGATCGTAGCCCCCCTCCCCAGTGCTCTTAAACCCCCTGTACTCTTTAGCCCCCCCGTGCTCTTCAAGTCCCCACAGTGCTTTTCATCTCCCCCTATGCTCTCTGGCTCCCCCAGTGCTCTCCACCCCCCTGTGCTCCCTGGCTCCCCCCTAAGTGATTTCCAGCCCCCCCATGCTTTCCATCCCCCTGGTTTTCCCTGCCCACCAACCCCCCCCCCCCCAGTGCTATCCACACCCTGCGCCTTCCAACCCCCCTGCAATGCTTTCCAAACCCCCCCTTAATTCTCTCCAGTTCCCCCCCCCCCTTGCCCTTCAGCTCCTCCAGTGCTATCTGCTTTCCCTGTGCTCTCCAGCCCCCCTAGTGTCCTTCTATATTCTATCATGTCTGCAGTCTCTGACCTTCTCTTGTATCACATCCGCAGTCTCTGGACCATCTCCTGTACTATGTCTGCAGTCTCTGACCAGTTCTTGTATCACGTCTGCAGTCTCTGACCATCTACTGTATCACGTCTGCACTCTCTGACCATCTACTGTATCACGTCTGCAGTCTCTGACCATCTCTTGTATCACGTCTGCACTCTCTGACCATCTACTGTATCGTGCCCTCAGTCTCTGACCATCTCCTGTATCGTGCCCTCAGTCTCTGACCATCTCCTGTATCGTGTCCTCAGTCTCTGACCATCTCCTGTATCATGCCCTCAGTCTCTGACCATCTCCTGTATCATGCCCTCAGTCTCTGACCATCTCCTGTATCATGCCCTCAGTCTCTGACCATCTCCTGTACTATGTCTGCAGTCTCTGACCAGTTCTTGTATCACGTCTGCAGTCTCTGACCATCTACTGTATCACGTCTGCACTCTCTGACCATCTACTGTATCACGTCTGCAGTCTCTGACCATCTCTTGTATCACGTCTGCACTCTCTGACCATCTACTGTATCGTGCCCTCAGTCTCTGACCATCTCCTGTATCGTGCCCTCAGTCTCTGACCATCTCCTGTATCGTGTCCTCAGTCTCTGACCATCTCCTGTATCATGCCCTCAGTCTCTGACCATCTCCTGTATCATGCCCTCAGTCTCTGACCATCTCCTGTATCATGCCCTCAGTCTCTGACCATCTCCTGTATCATGCCCTCAGTCTCTGACCATCTCCTGTATCATGCCCTCAGTCTCTGACCATCTCCTGTATCATGCCCTCAGTCTCTGACCATCTCCTGTATCATGCCCTCAGTCTCTGACCATCTCCTGTATCATGCCCTCAGTCTCTGACCATCTCCTGTATCATGCCCTCAGTCTCTGACCATCTCCTGTATCATGCCCTCAGTCTCTGACCATCTCCTGTATCATGCCCTCAGTCTCTGACCATCTCCTGTATCATGCCCTCAGTCTCTGACCATCTCCTGTATCATGCCCTCAGTCTCTGGCCTTCTCCTGTATCATGCCCTCAGTCTCTGGCCATCTCCTGTATCATGCCCTCAGTCTCTGACCATCTCCTGTATCATGCCCTCAGTCTCTGACCATCTCCTGTATCATGCCCTCAGTCTCTGACCATCTCCTGTATCATGCCCTCAGTCTCTGACCATCTCCTGTATCATGCCCTCAGTCTCTGACCATCTCCTGTATCATGCCCTCGGTCTCTGACCATCTCCTGTATCATGCCCTCGGTCTCTGACCATCTCCTGTATCATGCCCTCGGTCTCTGACCATCTCCTGTATCATGCCCTCGGTCTCTGACCATCTCCTGTATCATGCCCTCAGTCTCTGACCATCTCCTGTATCATGCCCTCGGTCTCTGACCATCTCCTGTATCATGCCCTCGGTCTCTGACCATCTCCTGTATCATGCCCTCAGTCTCTGACCATCTCCTGTATCATGCCCTCAGTCTCTGACCATCTCCTGTATCATGTCCTCAGTCTCTGACCATCTCCTGTATCATGTCCTCAGTCTCTGACCATCTCCTGTATCATGTCCTCAGTCTCTGACCATCTCCTGTATCATGTCTTCAGTCTCTGACCATCTCCTGTATCATGTCTTCAGTCTCTGACCATCTCCTGTATCATGTCCTCAGTCTCTGACCATCTCCTGTATCATGTCCTCAGTCTCTGACCATCTCCTGTATCATGTCCTCAGTCTCTGACCATCTCCTGTATCATGTCCTCAGTCTCTGACCATCTCCTGTATCATGTCCTCAGTCTCTGACCATCTCTTGTATCAGGTCCGTAGTCTCTGACCATCTCTTGTATCATGTTTGCAGTCTCTGACCATCTCCTGTACTATGTCCAGCGGGAACACTCTGCAGCCACACCGCACAGCACACCCAAGGTAAGTGGAGGACTGGAGAGAGGAGTGACTTCTACTTAGGGATTTATTTTGCAGATAGGCTGGGCTGGCACTGGCAGCAACAATTTTATTCAAAGAAATCAGGATTTCTTCTGCAAATATACTGGCACTGGCAGCAACAATTTAATTCAAATCAGGATTTCTTTTGCAAATAGGCTGGCCTGGCACTGGCAGCCAGGCATAGTACTAGTCTAGTACAATGCCTGCCAGTGCCTTGTCTGATCTGATGATGTCACTGCCAGGCTATTTGCAGAAGAAATCCTTATTTTTCCTCATTTTTTTGATCATGTGTCATGATGACATTGGTTTTGGTAATTGTCTGACTCTGATGCCAGCCTATTTGCAGAAGAAATCCTGATTTGAATAAAATTGTTGCTGCCAGTGCCAGCCTACCAGGGGCTGATCTGAGGTGTGAAGGTGCAGGAATTGGGGTGACCTGAGGTGTGAAGGTGCAGGAATTGGGGTGGTCTGAGGTGTGAAGGTGCAGAAATTGGGGTGGTCTGAGGTGTGAAGGTGCAGAAATTGGGGTGGCCTGAGGTGTGAAGGTGCAGGAATTGGGGTGGTCTGAGGTGTGAAGGTGCAGAAATTGGGGTGGTCTGAGGTGTGAAGGTGCAGAAATTGGGGTGGTCTGAGGTGTGAAGGTGCAGAAATTGGGGTGGTCTGAGGTGTGAAGGTGCAGAAATTGGGGTGGTCTGAGGTGTGAAGGTGCAGAAATTGGGGTGGTCTGAGGTGTGAAGGTGCAGAAATTGGGGTGGTCTGAGGTGTGAAGGTGCAGAAATTGGGGTGGTCTGAGGTGTGATAGTGCAGGAATTGGGGTGATCTGATTTGTGAAGGTGTGAAGCTCACTTGATTTCTTATTTATTCTATTTAATGTTATTTAATTAAAGCATATTTTCATGTAGTTGTATGTTGTATGTTTTATTTGGCTAAATGATTAAATGCGCCTATATTTTTGGTAGAATATAAAAAAATTTGGGGCCCCACTTTTAGGTTTGCCCAGGGCCACACTTTATCTAAAACCGGCCCTGCTGTCAGTGCAGTCTCATCAGTGCTCATCAGTGCAGGAAAAAACTTATTTACAAAATTGTATAACAAACAAAAAAACTTTTATTTTTCCTCAAACTTTTCGGTCTTTTTTTATTTGTTTAGCAAAAAGGAAAAAGCCCAGAGGTGATCAAATACCATCAAAAGAAAGCTCTATTTGTGGGGGGAAAATGACATAAATTTGGTGTAGGTACAGTGTTGCATGACCACGCAATTGTCATTCAAACTGCAACAGCGCTAAAAGGGGAAAATTGGCCTGGGCAGGAAGGGAGGAAAGTGCCCTGTAATAAAGTGGTTAATCAATACAGAGCTGCATTAATTTTTGTCTTTTTTTTATCTGCCTGGAGTTCAGCTTTGAATCCACTTTAGTACCATTATGCTAAAATCGTTTTGTGTTTTTGGGGAAGTGGCACCATCTAGTGGCTCTGTGCAATATAGCAATTGTACATTCAGATCATCCCACTATACACAACCACATACTGTCAAACATTAAAGCAGAACTAAATCCATCAATTTAACAGACTAAAAAAAACAGATAAATTCCCGGCACATGCTGGGAATGACGATTGTCACATTGATTGTGCTTCCAACCAAACTGATCACATGTGCAGCATCATGGCAGTTGCAAATCCAATAGTGGCCAAGATGACGGGGGGGGGGGGGTAATTTTGCTTTAAACATAACTTTAAGTGAAACTTTAGTCAGAAAAGGTCCTGCTAAATGACTTCAGGCTGGTCCTTTTGCAGGTTTAACAATGTAAAACATTAGGAATAAGTGTCTATAGTATCTAAAATCCAGTAATACATTGTCTCACCCTGCTCTGCACATGCTCTATTGCTCTCCATTTTTAGGCTTTGCCGAGTTTATAGAGGCCGATCTACTGACAGCCTAAAGCGGAATTAAACCCTCCGATCCTTTGCAGCCAAGGAAGCTGCTTCTGTTTGATCTGCAACTGCCATGGTGCTGCACATGTGATCAGTTATGACACCAGTCATTTGATGGTGTGACAGTTTGGTTGAGGACTCAAGCAAATGTAACAGTTAGCAATCTCGGCATTCCAGGAATGTGACTGTTTTTTGGACCGATGGATTTAGTTCCGCTTTACGGTATGATTTACTGCTGTTCAGGGGCTCTGGGCTTCAGAAAAATGGTGGTCTCCAGCAAGAAGAAACAGGAGCAATGCTGGAGGCCAATTACAGCACACACTCATTTAGTAGTATAATTATTAATGTGGAATGTATGTTCCTTGGTAAAGAACATTTTTTTTAAGTTGGTATGGGTAAAGTTCCACTTTAAAGAGATTGTAAAGTCTCATTTTTTTTTTCAATAAAAATAACAAACATGTTATACTTTCCTGCTCTGTGCAGTTGGTTTTGCACAAAGTGGCCCAGATCCTCCTCTTCTCAGGTCCCTCTTCTGTGCTCTTGGCCCCTCCCTCCTGTCAAGTGCCCCCACAGCAAGCAGCTTGCTATGGGGGCACACGAGCCGAGCTGCAGCTCCCTGTGTAAATTCAGACACAGAGCCACGGTTTGGCCCTGCCCCCTCTAGGGATCCACCGATTAACTATGCCCCCCCCCCCCTCCCCGCCGCCTTCCACGGCTTGCCCGGATCTCCTGTCACACGGGAGACCCGGGCAACCAGCCTGCACAGCCGCCGAAGAGAAGACCCGATCAAAGCCGCATTCGGCTCTGATCGGGTCTCCATGTAAAAACCCAGAAGTGATGTCATGACATCACTTCCGGATACTCTGCGGCAAATTAAAAAAAATGTGAGCATTTAAAACAGCAAAACTTGGCGTTTTGAATGCTTTTAAGTGCAGAGTAGGGGTTTGGGGTTTTAGACCCCCAGATCTCTCCACAAGAGTACTTGGGAAAATTAAAAAATAAAAAATATAATTTTTTTTAAATGTCCAATAATATCAGCCATTATTGGCCGATACCGATATCCGATGACCACGGTATTGGTATCAGCAATAAAAAAAAAGATATTGGTCGATCACTAGCCCCCTCTCTCTCCTGATTGGCTCACTGACTTTGATTGACAGCAATGGGAGCCAATGGCACTGCTACTGTGCCTCAGCCAGTAAGGAGGGAGAGTCCTGGACGGCTGAGGCACTCGAGCAACATCGCTGGACAGAGATGGGGTTCAGGTAAGTAATAGGGGGGGGGGGCTCAGGGAAGCTGCTACACACAGGAGGTTTTCTATCGTAACCACTTGCTTACTGGGCACATATACCCCCTTCATGCCCAGGCCAATTTTCAGCTTTTAGGGCTGTCACACTTTGAAAGACAATTGCGCTGTCATGCTACACTGTGCCCATATTAAATTTTTATCTTTTTTTTTTTCACACAAATAGAGATTTCTTTTGGTGGTATTTAATCACCACTGGGGTTTTTTTATTTTTTGCTAAACAAGCAAAAAAAGACAGAAAATTTTAGGTTGTTATAACATTTTCCAAACAGGTAATTTTTCTCCTTCATTGATGTGTGCTGATAGGGCTTCACTGATGGGCTGCACTGATGGGCACTGATGAGGCGGCACTGGTGGGCTCTGATAAGGCGGCACTAATAGGTGGCACTGATGAGGCGGCACTGGTGGGCTCTGATCAGGAGGCACTGATGGGCACTGGTAGGTGGCACTGATAGACACTGGTAGGTGGCACTGATAGACAGCACTGATAGGTGGCCCTAATGATGAGGCACTGATTGGCAGCATTTATGGGCACTGATAGGTGGCACTGATGGGCACTGATTAGCAGTACTGATGGGCACTGGTAGGTGGCACCGGTGGGCACTGGCTAGCAGCAATGGTGGGGACAGCGTGGGAAGGGAGGGGGTGCAGACACCCCCCAAAGAGAAAAAGAGAGGTAGAGTCAATGGTCTGTAGAAAGAGGGGGTGGAATCACTGCAATGACCTGCATTTTGCTGTACTGTGGAAAGCAGATGAGCATTTTTTTTTCAATGTGTTCTGTTCACGCTGCCAGAGGTGCGTTGCAATGAGCTGGGGTAAAATTCAGACATGCTGCATTTTATTGCAGCGGACAGGAAGGTGCCACATGTCAGTGCGCAGCAGCACATTGCACTATTCTGCTGTCTGCACTATACCACCGGCTGGAGCTGGAATTGATAGCTGCCCGCACACTAAATCACTGTGGTTTAGAGTGTGGGCAGTGTGAACTGGCCCTTAACCACTTGCCGACCGCCGCAAGTACATATACTGAGGCGGTCAGCCCCTCACAGGCAAAGTGACGTACCGGTACGTCACTAGCCTGTGAGGCTCTGGGGAGCGAGCACGCGCCTCCGGAGGCGTGCTCCCGTGCGGTCACGGGCCCCCCCGCGCGTGTGAACGGCGGACCCGATGTCCGCCGCTCACTCACGATCGTCCGTGACAGCGGGAGAAAGGCAGGCGGCTAGTGTAAACAAGCCGCCTGTCATTCTCCCCTGTGTAGAAACAGTGATCATACGGTTCTACTATGTAGGACCGTTGATCATTGTTCCTACAACTCAAGCCACAGCCAATCACAGTTAGAATCACACCCCTAGGGACACACATAACCCCTCCCTCTCAAATAAAGTTAACCCCTTCACTACCAGTGTCATTTTACAGTAACAGTGCATATGTATAGCACTGATTACTGCAGTAATGTCACTGGTAACCCCAAAAGTGTCAAAAATGTCAGTCAAGGGTCCGATCTGTCCGCCCCAATGTCGCAGTACCGCAGAAAAAAATCGCAGATCGCCGCCATTACGCGTTAAAAAAAAACAACAAAAATGACAAAAATCTTTCCCTTTGTTAGTAAACGCGATAAATTTTGCGCAAACCAATCAAAATACGCTTTTTGCAATTTTTTTTACCAAACATATGTAGCATAAAACAAATTGGCCGAAAATGTTAAAAAATTTAGATTTTTACATTTTTTTTGGGGGGGGAATTTCATATAAAAAAATGTGAAAAATATTGTTATTTTTGCAAAATTGACGCTCTTTTTTTGTTTATAGCGCATGATCAAAAAATCACACAGGTGATCAAATACCACCAAAAGAAAGCTCTGTTTGTGGGAAAAAAAGGACGTCAAATTCGTTTAGGTACACGATCGCGCAATTGTCCGTTAAAGTCACGCAGTGCCGAATCACAAAATACCCCCTGGTCAGGAAGGGGGTAAAATTTTTCCGGGGCTTAAGTGGTTAATGATCTGGGGAGGAAGAGGTGGACACTGTTCTGAAGAGGGGGGGGGGAGGGGAGGAGTCCGTACTCTGACAAATTCACTTTTGTGTGTAAATTTCAGCTTGAGCTATTGATCTCTGTAAACAACAAGCCTATTTCAACAGGAGGATGAGAAAAACTGGTAAACATGAAACATAAAGCATACAAATAAAATGTCTAGTTAAAAAAAAAAAAAAAAAGAAACTACTATGCATTCTCTTTAATTCTTACTAGCTCTGAGTCTGAACGAAAAGCCCCCATCTTATAGACAAACAGGCCTCACTGCCTATGACTAAAGAGGAAGTTTGGAAGTGTTTTTACTATGTTATATGGATAACTTCCACTTACTGAAGTCTACTTGTGGTTATACCTTTATCGTAATGTTCCAAGCCCTCCACTTCCTGACCTCAGTGCTCATTTCCCTCTACAGCTCTACTCAGCAATCATCAGATCAGCAGCAACCAAGAGCCAGGTGAGTGCACATCTGTATGACAGACAGACAGACAGACAGACAGACAGACAGATAGATAGATAGATAGATAGATAGATAGATAGATAGATAGATAGATAGATAGATAGATAGATAGATAGATAGATAGATATTGTATGTTATCTACCACTATCTCTAGTTCTGCACTCATTGTGTTTCTCTCACCAGCAGGATGATTGTGCCGTGGGTCATCGCTCTGATTGCTTGGGGTAAGTCTCTTATTGTAACCCTTCATTATATAAATGTATATAAAATGGCATAACTCTGAGACATAATAAATACAGATTGATGGTAATTTTTAGACAACACTTTTAGTTGGCGGTTTACTTTTCCTCCTACTTTACCATGATACTGTTATGATTGTAATTTATTACTGTAGCAAGATTCCCAGCCGTTTTGCTGGATATGGGTTGGGTCCCCCTGGGTTACCGCTAGCAACAACAGCACATTTAACTCCTTTACGACAGGCAGCCACTCCTGGGCGAATCAACGTAGCTCTATGTCGCTCACTCCGGGGGCGAGCATGCCCCCGGTTCCCGCGATGGTCTGATTCGGTACAAAACCGATCAGTCATCAGATCCAGGCCAATGATTTTTGGCCTGGACCTGGTGATCGGTTCTGACCTATGACAGACCGAGCTGTGCCTGTGTAAACACAGGCACAGGTAAAGGTCCTCTCTTCTCTCCCAGAATTTGGATTCCAGCATGAGAGAAGAGAGGATCAACTGTAAGTACACCCTACAGCACACTTACACACACCTAGATAGGCACATTTAACCCCCGATCACCCCTCCCCCCCAGTTAACCCCAACACCCCCTGTCACACTGCACACTATATACAGCATATAGCAGTTTTCTGTATTTCTGAAATAGTATGCCTTGTGACTTGATTTAGCACTAGCGACCGTTAGTTTTAGGCTTAGGGTACCCGCCATCTCCCCCAATAAAGATTTAACCCCCTGATCACCCCCAGTTAACCCCTACACTCCCTGACACATTGCACACTATATACAGGTATATAGCGGTTTTCTGTATTTCTGTAATAGTGTGCCTTGTGACTTCATTTAGCGCTAGCGAGTTAGTTTCTGTCCCAAGTAGGTTTAGGGTACCCGCCACCCCCCCCCCCCCCCCCATGAAGAGTTAACCCCCTGATCACCCCCAGTTAACCCTTTCACAGTGCACACTATATACAGTATATAGCGTTTTTCTGTATTTCTGTAATAGTGTGCCTTGTCACTTCATTTAGTGCTAGTGACTGTTAGTTTCTGTCCCAAATAGGCTTAGGGTATCCGCCATCCCCCCCAATAAATATTTAACCCTCTGATCACCCCCAGTTAACCGCTTCATTGCCCGGTCACAGTGTCACTTTTATAGTGTACAGTTTTTTTTCTGATCACTACATTAGTGTCACAGGTGACATTAGTTAGCGTTAACGCTAGTTAGTGTCAACCTAGGACAGCGCAGATCCCCGCCGCATAGTTAGAAATATTAGTTAACCCTTTGATTGCCAGTAACACACACACACCAAACACCTTTATTACTAGTATAGTATCTGAACGGATCAATATCTTTGATCTGATCAGAACTATACTAGCGTCCCCAATAGTTTAGGGTTCCCAAAATGCAGCGTTAGCAGGATTGGTCACGACACCTGCCAGCACCTGCATTTAGCCCCTCCGCCCAGCCCACCCCACCCCACCCAGGCAAGTGCAGTAATCAATAGATTACTGTCACTTCCAAAAACACAACACACAAAACCACAGCGTTAGCAGAGTCAGGCCTGATCTCTGCTAGCACTAGCAGTTTTTTTTTTGCAGCGGTTGAAATAGTCCTCGACAACCAGGTGCTTTTTTACCTGTGAGTCGCAATAGGTACCTGTAAATTTAGTTACCAGTAACAAAAATAATAGCAAAAGGAGCTACGCTTGTAGGGAAGTAGGGAAGAAATCAGGCGGTATTAGGCTTAAAAAATTAATTACTTTATTGACAGAAGTATAAAAATTGACACATGTATCGGCAAATAGTCACAACAAGGACATACAAACAATAAATAAAATACCCCAGGTGGTGTACCAGGTTAATGAAAAATAGCGGGCTAGTTATCTGACACTAATAAACATATGAACAACCATACTTAGCTGATAAGGCTGGTGTTAGAACATTGTGCCGGTACTGCCTGAAAGCTCAGGACAAGCTGACTGCAATTTTGCCAGGTTATCTCATCCAGGGCTTATGCGGGCTTTTGCCTCCACAAATTTACAGCAATTGCTCCTCCATAGGAGGCTTCATGACACCTTGCTTGTGCCAGGAGGATCGGAGCAGTGGCGTCCGGTGCGTTGGGGGTGCAGGGGCCCCGCCCACCCTATCCATGCGTTCGGCCCCCTAATCTACATGCGGGGCTCCGGACGCATGGAGTTCAATGGGGTTTTTTTTTTTTTTTTCTTCTGAAGCACGTGATTAGAGCCAGTGGCTCTAATAGGCTTCAGAAAAGGGTGGACCCGGGGCGCAGAGCAGTGCGCCCTGAGCCCACCTATTGTGTGACAATAGCGAATGAATATTGATGGGGGCACACTGTGGCCACTCTGCATTGATGGTGAATAAACAATTTACTGCTCTTTTGGAGTATCGAAGTAGAATCAAAGTATTCAAACAAAAATCAGAAATGACACAATAATGACAAAAGAGAAAAGATCCTGAGTTCCCAACCAAGGATTTATGCCTTATAGATCAGCACTCAGGATCTAGAAAACCAGCCACACATTTATACACAAACAAATGTGTATGTATGCTAAGAGGATGGTGTTCCGCAACAGAAAAACAATGCTTTAACTAACAAATGTGGTTAGAGAGTGACTACAGATTAAGTTACTATACTCAGTGACTTAAATGCAAACAGTGTACTGCCTTAACCTTAACTAGCAGAGTGCACTCTGTATGCTAACGGGGGCCCCTTTAAGATGAATTGCAAGCGTCTCTTGGAGAGTGAGGCCTCGCTTATCTTCACCGGCAAGGAATCCCACAATCCAAAGAAAGTATTTGTAATCCAACAAAAGAAAGGAGGTTGAACTATGTTCCCCAATGCAATAGCAGTTGTAAATACACAGAGAGGCAAATGCAGTTTAGCCTATGCGTCACAACAGATTAACCACATGGCACTATATTTGTATCTGCACTGTCCAGTGGTTTGACTGAGTGTCAGAATGGCCTTATAAACGTACTCAATCTGTTTGCCCTTCCCAGAATCAGTCTAGATCTGTAATCTAGTAGAAATGTAGATACTGGATGTCTCTCACCCAAACCGGGAGATCCGTTTCCCTCTGCGACCAGGCTCCGCTCTCAACAGCGTCTCCGTCTGCCTGTCAGCAACCTTCCGCTCGGCCATGCCACCAAGACTCCTCCGCACACACACCGCCGGCTTCACTCCAGTGTCTACCACTAGGCCTCGGCCTCAGTTCCTGCGATCCGCAGCAGCTCTTCCCCTTCTTTCCAGTGTGCTGTCCTCGAGGCAAGAGAGCGAAGCCAAGTCCCGCCTCCCTTTATATAACCACTCCCAGCAAGCTCTGCGCATCCTGTTGCTCCCTGGGAGATAGGTCCCTCTGTCTCAGCAGTCTATGATCCTGGCTCCTCCCGGACTATATCTCCCATAATGCAAAAGTAACTGTCTTGCAGAACTTTAATAATAATAACAATGTGAACAATACCAGCCGTGCGACCCGGCTACATCCTCCCCCCACTTGAACATCTTTGGTCCTCCAAAGATAAGGAGGTTCTTCTCCAAGAAAGGTAAATGTTGACCCATAATAAAGTCTTAGTCAACCATCTAAAACAGCACTCATTACAACTGGAACTGACTAATAAAATCGCTATCTAGTAATTTACTACAGTATATACACCACCAAATAAATCTGGGTCACTCTCACAAAAGGCTAGCAAGAAATCAGCAACCAACCTAATGCAATAATGCAAAAGTCACTGTTTTGCAGAACTTTAATAATAATAACAATGTGAACAATACCAGCCGTGTGACCCAGCTACACATACAACATGTGTTGTGTCTCGAATCTTAGGTCTAAATGACCTGTCAGCAAAATAGGGGATATATATGTGCGTCAGC
Organism: Pelophylax lessonae; assembly: GCF_965119305.1. Taxonomy (NCBI): domain Eukaryota; kingdom Metazoa; phylum Chordata; class Amphibia; order Anura; family Ranidae; genus Pelophylax; species Pelophylax lessonae. Next base: position 700,460,089 of record NC_138769.1, on the reverse strand, counting down.
ACAACCATGGGTGCCTCCCAGCGTCACGTGGATTGCTAATTGGAAGATGGAGCCACAGCACACAGCGGGGCATCGGACAAGCCTCGAAGTTTCAGATGCTGAAGATGCTTCAGCCAATGAAGATCTGCAGGAGATCGCTGACTCTAGTCACTGACTTCAGGAGTGTCACAATTATTTTTGTTATTTTTTAATGTTTTTTTTCTTTTTTAGCTACAGAGTCACTTTAATGGCTAGGTGGAAGACTAGGTTTATGTTGTGCGTTAACATTGCTAATATTGAAATTGTAATTGAGTAATTAGGTAGTGGAGGACTCTGTAGTAATAATACAATGCCACTATCCCCATTTAAATGGATACATTGGAAAAAAGGTCCCCACGTCTCTCCAAATAGAAGAAATAGTGAAAAAAACATTATACAGTTTATTAATACAAGAATCATTAAAACATGTATATCATCAAAACATATTGAATAATGCATCAAACATGTATTATGACCATCCCATGCTGAAAATGCATAGACTAATACATATGGATCTGGATCAACGCGTTTCATACAAATTAAGGGCTTCTTCAGGATCCACATTTCAAATTTTGGTAAGCTCAAATGCAGATCACCAAAAAATGTGACCTATTCACTGCGGGAGAGTATATGTTCACAAACATGTAAATTCTCCTTAAAACCAAATGAAAGTTAGCCAGTGGCTGACCACCATCATTTAGATCTAATTATAGAAGAACGTTTCTACCAAAAACAGTGGGGTGAGATAGAGGGGAGGATTAGCATGCAGGAACAAATCAAAGTGTGTAACAATAATGCCAGGGATCCAAATAACTGGACCAAATAGGAAAAAAATATCCCAGGTTCCAGTGGGACCAGAGAGGAGCAATCCACCACCGTGATAGTCAGACCAATACCACTCTAATTACATTAAAATTGTAATGTTTGTTCTAAACTCCAGTTTCAAAAACTTTGGAGGCCAGAGATGGCCATCTTTATATAAGGGCGGTCGATAATAAAAAAAATATATATCTCTCATGCTGTGGAGTTCTTATTTTGTACTTTCTACGATTCTTTCATTTATACATTTTTTGTCAACATTTACCTTATTTATTTTATAGTCTTTGGTGGAGCAGCAATGGGGCAGGAAAACCGCAGACCATCGGTCCTACTTCCTCTGCGGGGCAAGTTTGAAATGCCCCCATCTAAGGTGGAATGGAAGAAAGAGGGGAAGTTACTGGCTAGCATAAACAGGGGGCGCTGTGACTACGGTTGTGGTGAGAAGTCCCGGCTCTTCTCCAATGGGAGCTTGTGGTTGAGTCATGGTGGGAAGGAAGAGGAAGGAAGATACTCAGTGGTGGTGTATAATGCAGCTGGCATTGTCATACACAAGGTGGACATCACGCTATGGATTATAGGTAAGTAGTGTGACAGATCTCGGTATAAATAGAATGTTGGGGGTAGGGCGCACAGTCTAACACAACTTTATAACCCTACCAGTAACTGTGACCTTAAAATCGAACTTAAGACAAGTAAAAGGCACAAATTACTTCAGTTCTGCATTCAATAATATATTGGTAAATGTATTTATAAATGCAATCAATGTAAGTCTCTGAATTTGACTTGATATCAGCACCTTGCAGCCCCTGTACAGTGTGCAGAGGTGCAGGGGCCAGGAATAAGTAATGCACAGAGTGCAAGGGTCAGGAGTAGGTAATGTAGAGAGTGCAGGGGTCAGGAATAAATAATGTAGAGAGTGCAGGGGTCAGGAATAGGTAATGTACAGAGTACATTGGTCAGGAAAAGGTAGTGTACATAGTGTAGGGGTCAGGGAATAGACAATGCACAGAGTGCAGGGGTCAGGAAGAGGTAATGTGCAGAGTGCAGGAGTCAGGAAAAGGTAATTTGCAGAGTGCAGGGGTCAGGAATAGGCAATGGACAGAGTGCAGGGGTCAGGAATAAATAAGGTACAGAGTGCAGGGGACAGGAAAAGGTCATGTAAAGATTGCAGGGGTCTGGAAAAGGTAATGTACAGAGTGCAGGGGTCAGGAATAGGTAATGTACAGAGTGCAGGGGTCAGGAATAGGTAATGTACAGAGTGCAGGGGTCAGGAATAAGTAATGTACAGAGAGCAGGGGTCAGGAATAGGTAATGTACCACTCCTTTAGGAACACTGTGTTTGTATTGTACTATATATCGTTTCAATTTCATGTATGAGCCTTTTTTTTGTTATATGGCCAAACCTGTTTATGCTATTTTGTATTATGTGTTATTGAGGAATTTAGTGATATAAGACATACAATTATGTTTCAGTCTTTAAAATAAAAACTTTTAGAAATAACATTTTTAACTATATAATTTATTGTTACCCTTAAAGTCCCACAACACACTATGGGGGTTCCTTTTTGAAATGTACAGAGTGTAGGGGTCAGGAATAGGTAATATACAGAGTGCAAGGGTCAGTAATAGGTAATGTACAGAGTGCAGGGGTCAGGAATAGGTAATGTACAGAGTGCAGGGGTCAGGAATAGGTAATGTACAGAGTGCAGGGGTCAGGAATAGGTAATGTACAGAGTGCAGGGGTCAGGAATAGGTAATGTACAGAGTGCAGGGGTCAGGAATAAGTAATGTACAGAGTACAGGAGTCAGGAAAAGGTAATGGACAGAGTGCAGTGGTCAGGAATAAACAACGTACAGAGTGCAGGGGATAGAAAAGGTAATGTACAGAGTGCAGGGGTTAGGAAATGGTAATGTGCAAAGTACAGGGTTCAGGAATAGGTAATGTACAGAGTGTGTGGTGCAAAGTACATATAACCATGCATTAGCGCACATCCTTTCCATGGTGGTCTGTTTTGTGGATGCTTCTTCCTTTATGGTCTGTTTATAACAGGTTCTAATATAGTTTTACATACAGTACATTCTGGACTTGTTTTGGTGAATCTCCCTGCGTACCTCTGCTGGGCGGCCTGTCCCATCTTCAGCTCCCTGACAGAACATGCCTGGTGGTGCCTCTCCATGGCACTTGCCAATTGGTAAACTGCTGGTTCCTGTTACATTTTAGACTCATCCATGGTGTATATACTTGGACTTTATTGTCTCATGAAGCAGTGAACTTTGCTTCATGAAAAGCGTTGAGATTAATATCAGTACTTGTTTACTTGTTTGTTGGGAAAGTTTTGTCTTTATATGGATCATACACCGATGTTTATAGTTTTTATCTTAGCAATGCATGGTTATGTGTACTGTACAGGAAATTTGTACATCCTGTATATTATTGTATTCTATTTTGTATGTATTGCACATTGCATATTACTCGTTGTGCACACAGCACTAGTAATGTTTTCATTACATGTTTGCATTCTTTCAAGTCCTGATTAGAATTAGCCTACCTAAGTTACGCCCCTCGTTACCATAAAAGTACAATTGTAAAAATAATGTGATACCTACATAATCATGTGTATAAAAGCCTTCAATTGCGTCAAATAAACCGGAACAGATATTTTGAAAAGATGCGGAGTGTATCTTTTTGTGTCTGTTGCCTACTGCAGTAGTTATAAATGTGGAACCACTAATCAGTATGAGGATAGGAGTTGTCTATCTATAAAATATCCAGAACAGTACTATGCACCTTGCTTTTAACCTTGATATGGAATAAAAGATGTATATTTTCTGTAATGTGGTATTATTATTTTGGGCGCAACTCTAAAAAGCCCCGCGGGCACTTTTTATAGTTATACACATTTCTTGTTTTTAGGGAGTTCGGCATTTCTTATTTTATAGCGAGTGTCCAGGAAGTCTGGTAGTAAAGAAGCCTTTACTGCACCAATGCCACAAAAAAGCCCAGTTACAATATGCCCAGCAACACCTTGACATGCCTCACCGGGCTTTTTTGTGGCATTGGTGCAGTAAAGACTTCTTTCTGGCAACTCGACCATGCACATCATTTTTGTTCAAGTATCACCATATTGTGCTCCTTAAAAACAACCACGCCGTCTTTTTCCAGAGCAGCCTGTAGTTCTCCTGAGGTTACCTGTGTGTTTTTCTTTGTATCCTGAACAAATCCTCTGGCAGTTGTGGCTGCAATCCTTCTTGATCTACCTGACCTTGGCTTGGTATCAAGAGATCCCCGAATTTTCCATGTCTTAATAAGTGATTGAATAGTACTGACTGGCAAATTTGGTCTTTGGATATTTTTTAATATCCTTTTCTATCTTTATAAAGTTTGATTACCTTGTACGCAGGTCTTTTGACAGTTCTCTTCTGTTCTCCATGACTGTAGACTCTATTAGTGTATAAATAGTCAATGAGTTTCTCTAACAAACTCATTGACTATTTATACACTAATTGCAATTTAAGAAGCCACAGGTGTGGAAAATTAACCTTTAATTGCCATCTTAACCTGTATGTGTCACCTAGTATGTCCGTAGCAAGGCCAAACATTCCAGGGGATGTACACTTCTGATCAGGACTACTTGGGTGATTTCTGTAATCATTATAATTTAAAAAGGAGATGTGATAATAAATGGCTTTATATCATGTTTATCCTTAAATAAAGACAGTTTAGTTTTTTGGCATGATCAGCAGTGGCGGCTGGTGCTCCATGGGCCGGGGGGGGGGGGGGGGGTGTCGCAGACGGACCACATTATACCCCCCCCCGGACCACACCAGCTCGCACACCACACCCCCCCCCAACCTCCCGTCGCCAGCTCACTCGCCCTGAACTGACGTGGAGGGCAGGCAGCGGCGGTGGCATCCCCTGCGTCTCCTTCCTCCTCCTTAGCCAATAGCATGACCTCTCCTTTCGGCCAATCGGGAAATGGGTCTCAGGACCCGCTTCCTGATTGGCTGGGAGGAGAATCAGCGTGATAATAGCGAATATTCATTCACTATTGTCACACAACTGGGTGGGCTCAGGGCGCAGTGCTCTGCGCCCGAGCCCCCACCCTTTTTTGAAGCCTATTAGAGCCTCTGGCTCTAATCACGTGTTTAAAAAAAAAAAAAAAAAAACTGGAATCCATGCGCCCTGCATGTAGATTAGGGGGCCGAACACATGGATGGGGGGGTGGCGCCCCTGCGCCCCCAATGGACGGGTCGCCACTGATCATCAGGATCAGCTTGATTTCTGTTTATTTGGATAGAAAACATTCATGTCTTTCAGCTGATTCTGTGCATTCTAATGTAGTCTTTTTTTAAAAATTGTATGTAATTAGGACTTATACAGTCTGATGAGGCTCCTGGGTCCTGTAGACTCAATGACTACTGAAGAACCACTTTGGTAATGTGCTACACTGATCAGAAAGGTTGTCTCACTCTTTGCCCCAATAGAGATCCCTGCAGAGCAAGTGCTGTGGCCAGAGAACACCTCAGTCCTGCTGCCTCTGGATTTGGAGTCCCAACCTATCCAGGTGAATTGGAGAAAAGATGAGAAGCCACTTGGGGAGGTCTACAGGGGTGTCTGCGTCTCTGGCTGCAATGAGAAAAAAAGCATACTCCTTAATGGCAGCTTCCTCCTGAGACATGTCCAGAGAGAGGACGAGGGGAGATACTCTGCAGAGGTGTATGATGACTATAACAGCCTGATCCACCAGACTGAGATCCTCCTGTACTTTTATGGTAAGAGAACATTTTGGGTGTGGTTTACAATGAAATTTGCAGGGCTTTTTTTTTTTCAGGGCGAACATGGAGGAACACAGTTACGGCACCTCCAGCATTGAATGTATGTAATGGCTATGGGATTTCATTGCAGGGGGATCTATTGTTGCTGGTGGGGATCTGTTGTTTTTGGGAGGGACTTATGTTGCTGGGGAGGGTGGCCAATTATTGCTGGGAGTGATCTACTGTTGAGGGAGGGGTCTATTAATGTAGATCTATAGGCAAAACTTTTTTTTTCCATTTTGGATAGAGCACGGGAGGGTTTTAACCCTTGTCAGATTTTTTTTTTTTTTTTTTTTTCACCATTTGCATCCCATTGCGAACATTTACCTTCACTTCGTGTCCCATAGCCAAACAGGAAGTGAGAGGAAATCCCTGAAAATTAGGGGAATTCCTTGGGGACCCCCAGGTTACCAGAGCCAGTGTCCCCATTGGAAGAATGCCCATCTATTACTTTTCTGGGGACAACCCAAAATGTGGGGTTTTCTTTTACTTTCAGTTTCAATGATAATTATAAGCAGGACAAATAGAGAGGGTGAATCTCCTTAACGGGGGCACAGACAGCAGTAAAAACTGACAGGGGTTCTAATCCACCTCCACTCTATCCAAAACTAAAAAAAAAAAAGTTTTTCCCTTAGTTATACTTTAATGATGGCTGCTGAGGAATCTATTGTTGCTCGTTGGGGTCTGCTAACACCTGCCTGGCATCCGATCCAACAAGATCCGCTGAAAACAGACAGAAGGTGATACGTTCGCCATCCGTCCAGCAGGTCTGTTTTCATCTGATCGCCCCATAGAAGAGAGCGGGACTCTGACAAGTTCGTCTCTGCACAGTGAGCAAATTCGGACCTGCCATCCAAACGGATCTTCCCCATGTAAAATGGGCCTAGAAGTGAAACCAGGGGTGGATCCAAGGAACGGTGCTTGGAGGTGGGAGGTGGGTGGAGACAAGGGGTGACTCGGAAAGAGGGAGTACCTGTACCTATTCTCTGAGGGAGTACCTGCACCTATTCTCTGAGAAAAAAAAGATCTGGACATTAGTACGTTGTTTCGGTCCACTAGACCATGTAGGTAGTATATGGTATGCATGACTGTTCCGAATAGACATGAAAAGGTGACAGGTCCTCTTTATATGGAGACAGGTGGATGTAGAAATGGGAGTCTGCCCCTAAGTTACTGGCAGTGGAAAGCTCAATCAGAGTAGCTTGTGTCTGTGTGGGTTTTCCATTCCTGTCTACCTCCTCCTCTCCCTTCATTACATACATGGGACTGTGTTCAAGCAGGATCAATGTTTTGGCATCAAGAATCCAGAACAGATAGTGCTTATTGCAGGGCTGTTGGTGCTGAGAAAGACATTTAGATAGTGGGCTCACACATGATCTCTAACCTATACTTTAAAAAACTAAAGGTACAACTTTTTTAGTAAGGGGGGGTTATAACCCCTGTTTTTTTTTTTTATCCATCTGTGTCCCAATGGGGAGATTTACCTTCACTTCCTGTCCCATTGCCAATACAGGAAGTGAAAGGAAATCCTTTCAGAGTGGGAGACTCCAGGGGTGTCACCAGAACTAGTGTCCCCTTTGGAAGATTCCCCCTCTATTACCGTTCTGGTGGCAAACCAAAATATGGGATTTTCTTTTATTATCACTTTTGATGATAACAATAAACAGGACAAATAGAGAGAATAAATCTCCCGAATAGGGGCCCTAAAAGCAATAAAAACTGACAGGTGTTCTAATCCCTCTCCACTCTATTCAAAACTAAAAAAAAAAAATAATTTTAGTTGTACTTTAACCCAACAAATTACCCACAACCGCACTCAAAGCTGAACTCTGGAAATAACTTTTATATAAATATGCTCCTTGAGAGCCACAAGGAATATAAATCCACTTTGTGTATTCCAAATGCCTTTGAAAACTCAGAGATGACCTTAAATGTAGCAGTGTATATACAAAAAGTGCAGCGCTCATCCAAATAAGTGACAAATACATATTGTAAGGGGTTGGCTCGGTAGCGGGTGTGGGTGACCCCCTGACTGCGTTCGTTACACAGAGAGACAGCCGAGGAGTGGTTGAAAACAACGGTCTATGGTTTATTTTTCCAATTTGCTGGAAACAAGTGCAAGCATCCAAAAAGCATAAACCAAACAAACATAAAATAAACCCTGGCCACTTGGGGCGTCTACCTTCACAGGAACCTACCTATGGAGTCTGTCACAACCTACTGCTGGGCAGACACTGCTGGTCATACAGCAGAAAACCAATAGTCTATTTGTTTTTCTTTTCACTCAGAAAGAGTCAACACCACCTCACCTTCAGAAGTCTTTCTCAGCTCACTGCTCTCCTTAACGCAAAAAGCCTCAGGAGGCAGCAATCAGTAGTCATCCTCTGGATAACTTATAGAGGCCTTAATTGCCTCATTCTGAATAGCTGAAGCTTTCCAACGTCCTAAACCTTTCTGGCTACCTCCAGCCGACACCTGATAGTAATTGGTGAATTGTCTAAACAAGACAGATTTACCTGACTTCCTGTCACAATATATAACAATGTACTGTATGTTCAAATAGTTACTCCACAGCCTTTCTATTTTGAGTAGCACAGTGTAAAACAATTGTGCAGCAGTCCAATTAGTGCAAACAAACAAACAAAAAAAAATGGGAAAAAAAAGTGTCCCACATGAATACTCTAAGAGATAGAAGTACATGCAAGAAGAGAGCCAACTTCCCAAAGCCCTCTGTGAATGAGAGCATTTATAAGGAATTGCTGCTTAGCAGAATGATTTGGCTTCCAAACTTACACACCCGGTGCAAAAAAAAAGTGCACCCACAAAAAGTGGGAACACAAAAAAGTGCACAGGGTGTGTGAATGGTCCACCTCCAAAGAGGAAGGACCCTGACCCCCCAGGGTGCAAGGCTCCTGACAGAGACTGAGGAACTCACTGGTCCACGTGGCCGCAACCAGGCAGACCTTGTTCTCTGGGAGGACTGCCAAAACAGCCCATACCAAGAACTAGGTGGGGCTCCCTGAAGGAAGACCCCATGAGAGTGGGTGAACTAAGCCAGAAGGCCATATCCACCCCTTCCCAAGACTTTCAGGGTAGACCCGAGGACCCACACCCTTCTAATCACTGTGATTAAAGTGCAGACGTGCAAGTGACAAACACACAAAAAGAAAACAATCACACAAATAAAAGTGGGGAAAGGGAAGTGGATAAGTGCTTAAAGTGCCATTGTGCAATACCGTGGCAGGCCCTTTGGCCAGGAATCAAAAATTTCTCTGGTCCTGACCAAAAGGCTTGGCCCTAGAGGCAGATGTGAAAAAAGTGTGTGGGTGCATTGACCAAAGTGCCAAAAAACTCTAGATGAGTTCCCCCACCTGTGAGAATTAAGGTACCCCTGGCTGAGCCATACCAGGGGCACGTACACCATGGGCTTCTCTCACAGTGCAGTCTTCAGACAGACCAGTGGCTCTCCATTCCACAGAAAGGGTTTTGAACTTAGGAAGACCCTTGCCTACAACTGGGGACAAGCACAAGGCAAGATTCAACCCATGAGGAAAAAGGTTCCCCCACCGCCCCCACCTAATTACATCAGGGAAATAATAATTGGCTCCCTGATTGGCAATGGGAGTCAGGTTTCTTTCCCTAATAACTGATAAGAACAGATCTTAGCCAAAAGGCCACAACACCAAGCAAGCCTTAGGGAGCATTTTCCTCAAATTATCCACACAGATAGTGACAATCCAGGAAATCTCCAGTCCAGATTCCGCTCACAGTAGTGGAACATACAAAATGCAAATATTCATAATCTGATACTGTATACCAACATGTTTATTAAAAACAATGAAGTGCACTCACATTTTCATAGTTAATAATGAGCATCTCAATACGATAAAGTGCATAAAAATAACACTAAAAAGTGTTGATCTCCTCTGGAAGAAAAGGGGGGGATTTTTAAGGCAATAATTCATGAAAAAACAGTAAATAATCATATAACATACAGCCTGACAGTGCAATACAGAAATGTGTAAGAAAGCAAGGGATATAGTACCCCTCCCGCGCCGGGATGAGGACCCAAGGCGAGGGAGAGTGTTCCATCCAACGCGTTTCGAGTGATTAACTGAACTTCTAGTTCCAATCTTCGTCAAGGATATGTGAACTGGTCCCTTTATTTTCTTACCTAAAAAGAAAATGCCAACAAACAAACACAAAAAAGGAAAACAGTGTAAGAATACATTAGAAGCATGAATGCGTCACCAACCCAACACTCCAATCCACGGTCATGGATGTAATAATTGAAGAAAGCGGGCATATATGTATAGAAAAATACCCACCAAAACCTCCTCGTAGCAACAAATATTGCAGTTGCTGTGAAGATCCAAGCTTCAACGAAGGAACAATAACCTGTCACTGTTGACCCAAAGAGGAAAGTAAGAGAAAAACACCCTCACTCACCACGCCTCTCCTTGAAATAGAGGACGCCAAGACCCACCACGGTGCCTTATCCCCATGCTCCTCCATGTTGTAGGAGGAAGCTAGGGGTCTGTAGAGCTGTGATACACCAGTTTTTTGTTGGCCTTTATGAATCTCCATCTGGATTTGTCCGTGCTTAGCCTACACTCATTGGAGATTTCCACTCTTGGATGCCTGTAAGTAACATTTATCGTTTGGGGGTGTTTTTTTCTCTTACTTTCAGCCAGGCATCATGGCTTTCTGGCTGAATTTACAAACAATTCCCCCCCCCCCTTTTTTGTTTTTGTTTCTTCAGCTTGGGTTATTGGGCTACTACTCTATAGGCATCACCCCATATTTTGGCTTATTTTGGCTTGTTCTTAATATTTTTTCTATCATTATTATTTTTAGGCACCATACATTAAGGGGTACTCTTTTGTCGATATATACCCCGTGGGCCTACTGGATGGGCAGACACTGGGTGCCAAACTTCATATCCGGGACAGTTTTTGAGCCACTCTGGTTCCTCTTTGGGTCAACAGTGACAGGTTATTGTTCCTTTGTTGAAGCTTGGTACTTCACAGCAACTGCAATATTTGTTGCTACGAGGAGGTTTTGGTGGGTATTTTTCTATACATATATGCCCGCTTTCTTCAATTATTACATCCATGACCGTGGATTGGAGTGTTGGAATGCGTCACATTCATGCTTCTAATGTATTCTTACACTGTTTTCCTTTTTTGTGTTTGTTTGTTGGCATTTTCTTTTTAGGTAAGAAAATGAAGGGACCAGTTCACATATCCCTGACGAAGATTGGAACTAAAAGTTCAGTTAATCACTCGAAACGCGTTGGTTTGAACACTCTCCCTCGCCTTGGGTCCTCATCCCGGCGCGGGAGGGGTACTATATCCCTTGCTTTCTTACACATTTCTGTATTGCACTGTCAGGCTGTATGTTATATGATTTTTGTGATCCATGACCCGCTGTGGCTTTCCACGTTCGGTCATGGAATCTCTATATCTGTGTATTAATGACATGATGTGTCATTTTTTAATATAATAAATTATATACATTTTATTTACTGTTTTTTCATGAATTATTGCCTTAAACCCCCCCCCCCTTTTCTTCCAGAGGAGATCAACACTTTTTAGTGTTATTTTTATGCACTGACTATTTGGGATGATGGCAATTGTAGGTCACTAATCATCTGGGACCAATTTCTGTGTCTCAATACGATAAAAAGCTGCAGCATTCGCCTCAAAGACAACGATCACAATTCAGCTGGTGGCTGGTAAGCATGTTGACATCACGTCTGGTCCCACCCAAATGTAGCAGCAACATCATCACTGTGCTGTCTGAGAGTGCAGAGAGTAGGGCTGTGGGAGGGGCCCAGCAGCTCCACCCACTACAGGCTACCAACAGAAAACTACAGGAGGACTCGGAGGCGCTGACAAGACCAGTCACCCTGCACAAGGAGAGGGAGTGGCAGTGAGTGGTCTTTATCACAAGTCAAGTCTCTGCCCCTCCACTTTTTCTGGTGGTTTAGCAAGGGGGAGTTGGGCAGAAAGCACAGCGTACCACTTGTGGACTGCCCGCCTGCAATGCACTGCAGACGGGCTGTCCATACAGGCAAAGCTACATACTGGTAAGTCCCTGCCTATTTCCGGATTTAGGGCATGCATGCAACCCCCTCCCCACCCCGCCGACACCCACACTGATAATTCAGGGCCGGGACCTGCTGATCGGCTGTGCCTAGAGCCCTGTGTCGACAATCAACAGAGGAAACATGAACAGAGGAAAAATCTCTCAGTTTCTTCTCCCTGCAAAGCAGAAGGAAGAAACAAAGATCTTTTGTAAAAATGAGCCCACATTACACATAGTAATGGCCTGTACACACGATCCGAACATTAAATGAAAAATACCGCTTTCTAAGCGATTGTACCAGCTGTACAAGCCGATCGTACGGCTTTTGAGAGCCAATTACAAATGTTTATCCGATATTATCTGATCGGACGGGCCAAAATTTGTTCTCGTACGATAGCAGATTATACGATTTTGGTTTAATCAGTACAGTTGTTGTCCGAAATTAAATACAAATACACTACAACACATTACATCACTTCCGAATTTTTATTCTGTCATACGAGAATCTTCATAACTTTAGGTCCCTCTCAATTTTTGATATGCGACTAGCAAGCAAAAGAAAAAACGTACGATCTGTCATCCGATTTTGGGATCATGTATATGGGCCATTAGGCACACACTTAACCACCTGATTACCCGAGATGGTAACCCCCTTCCCAGCCAGAGTCATTAGTACAGTGACAGTGTATATAATTAGCACTGATCACTGTATTAGTGTCACTAGTGATGTATGTCAGTGGCAGTTAGTCAGTTCCCACTCAGTGTCAGATTCCCCACCGCATCACAGTCCCACTATAAGTCCCTGATCATCGCCATTAGTAGTATAAAAGAAAAAATAACAATTCCAGTATATACTGTATACCATAGTTTATAGTAGTGATCGTTTTTTCGTTGCCGATACCGATATTTCGCCGATCGCATAACGGTATCGGCCGATGTTTTCACACATGTAAAATTTTCCCAAAAAAAACACAAATTTTGACATAAAGATTAACAAACATGTTAATCTTTATTTATTAACATTTTTAACATTAAGTGCTCGTTCTTCACACCTTAACTGCATAAAAACTGATAGGAAAACTTCAATTGCAAGGAGTTGGACATTAGCATTTCACATCATCTGATTGTGCATTAATGTATAATAAAGTGCTGCAGTAGTGGACTCACTCACTGCAATATAAACATTTTTAATTCTCTACTGCAGTGCAGTCAGCGCAAAACTGCTAGGAAAAAAAACTAGGCAACAACAGCTACACAATAAAATATACATACACACTGCACAACTGCTATAAAAAGAGCAAGGCAACAGCTAAACATGTCACAGTGGATTGGACTGGACTGGACACTGAGTCAGTGGAGGACTACCTCTGTGTGCAGTATGGCACCCACTGCAACTACTACAGTGCAGTCAGTGCAATACTGCTAGAAGAAAAGCAAGGCAAAAGCTACACGTCAGTGGATTGGACTGGAGTCAGTGGAGGACTATCTGCACTGCAGTATGGCACTCACTGCAACTACTGCAGTCAGTGCAAAACTGCTAGAAGAAAAGCAAGGCAACAGCTACACATGTCACAGTGGATTGGACTGGAGTCAGTGGAGGACTACCTCTGTGTGCAGCATGGCACTCACTGCCACTACTGCAGTGCAGTGAGTGCAATACTGCTAAAAGAAAAGCAAGGCAAAAGCTACACATGTCACAGTGGCATAGGCGTGCCCACAGGGTGTGCCAGGTGTTCCCCCATGTACATTAACATTATCACTTTTTGTGCTGGCAGGAAGATGGGAAAAATCTCTCTTACTTGCTCTGCCATAAGAGAAGTCTTTAGGCACTTGCCTTTCAATGTGCGGGCAGGGAGATAAATATGCTGGGTCATATATATGTGGACACACACAAACAGGTGTGTTTGAGCTTTGGGGTGCACACCCTAATTTAATAGGCTGCGCACACCTATGCACAGTGGATTGGACTGGAGTCAGTGAAGGACTATCTGCACTGCAGTATGGCACTCACTGCAACTACTGCAGTCAGTGCAAAACTGCTAGAAGAAAAGCAAGGCAACAGCTACACATGTCACAGGGGATTGGACTGGAGTCAGTGGAGGACTCACTGCAGTATGGCACTCACTGCAACTACTGCAGTCAGTGCAATACTACTAGAAGAAAAGCCAGGCAACAGCTACACAGTGGATTGGACTGTGTGGACTACCGCTGCAGTAGGGCATTCACTTACTCGAATAATTTTAAATCACTACTGCACTACTGCAGTAGTGATTTCAAATTATTGCAGCAGTGAGTGGCGTTCTACTGCAGCAGTAGTCCACTGCCACTGACTCCAATCCACTGTCTATGTCTATTTTTTTTTCTATCACTTTTGCACTGACTGCAGTGCAGCGCAGTCAGTGCAAAACTGTTAGAAAAAAATAGATAGACACAGGCTAGACAGTGGATTGGACAGACTCAGTGGACTGGTGGACAGACACTACTATAGACTAGCTACACTTTCAAATCAATACTCCCAGTTAAGTAGAACAATATTATAGTGCAGAAAGCATAACATTTCAGCATGTTCACCAGTTAAACGGCTTCTTCTCTTTTTATAAATTGCTGCCACTTCACTAAAAACACGCTCACTTGGTAATGAGGAAGGAGGAGCAGAAAGGTATCTTCTAGCATGAGAAGCAAGTCTTTTGTAGCGTGCCTCATTTTCTTTCCACCACTGAAGAGGATTACTTCTTCTGTCAACTACTGGTTCCTTCAAATAGAAATGAAGTTCATCATCCAGGCTCATTATTGCCGATTCTGATGAATCCTCTGCACGAGGCCCCAATAAAACGCTGAACATTGCATCTACAAAGTATTTGACCACGATGAATTTTCTCTTCTGTCCGTTGTCTTTTGGGACATTTTTCTCCTGCATCCTGCTCTTCCACATCAGAAACCTTCTCTTCTTGTCCTTTACTTTTCTTTTCGTCTGGAGGAACCTCCTGCACCTTCTGTTAAATATCTTCTGTCAGCCATTGCTTTGCCTTGGCAAATACATCATCAGAAGAGAAAGGATGGTTCTTGTATCGAGTATCCAAAAGACATGCAGGCACAGCAGTTTTATTCTCCTCATGCTTCTCAAACCTTTTGGCGAGGCTGTCCCTCAAGGCCTGCCTACATGCTTTGATGCCACGTGTGTTGGGTCCTTCATTCTGTTGAAGAAGCATCTTCCGGACTCTCACACATGGGATCACAGAGGAAACAGATGAGTCGTAATGACTCACCTCCAAAGTCACTTCCTCAATGGGTACGAGCGTCTCTATAATGTTGGCTACTATGTCCCACTGATCTGCAGTAGGAAAAGAATGTCCTCCAAGTCCATATTCACCAGAATATATAGTGAGAGCTCACTTCTGCTCCAGCATCCTCTGTAACATGTGTAGCGTTGAGTTCCATCGTGTTGAAACAGCCTGTATCAGGTTGTTTTTGGGTAGGCCAAGGTCTACCTGAATGCACTCCAGTCGATGCTTGGCAAAAAACAGAATGGTGGAAATGGCCTGCACACTCCTTCAGCATGGTAATAATGTCCGGCAAAGCTTTCTGGTGTGACAGACCATCATTTACCACCAGTTGGAGGGTGTGTGCCATGCAACTGAGGTCTGACACTTCAACATATATAAGCATTTATATAAGGACGGTCAATAATAAAAAAAATATATATCTCTCATGCTGTGGAGTTTTTATTTTGTACTTTCTACGATTTTTTCATTTATACATTTTTGTTAACATTTACCTTATTTATTTTATAGCCTATGGTGGAGCAGCAATGGGGCAGGAAACCCGCAGACCATCGGTCCTACTTCCTCTCCGGGGCAAGTTTGAAATGCCCCCATCTAATGTAAAATGGATGAAAGAGGGGAAGTTACTGGCTAGCATAAACAGGGGGAGCTGTGACTACGGCTGTGGTGAGACGTCCCAGCTCTTCTCCAATGGGAGCTTGTGGTTGAGTCATGGTGGGAAGGAAGAGGAAGGAAGATACTCAGTGGTGGTGTATAATGCAGCTGGCAGTCTCATACACAAGGTGGACATCACGCTATGGATTATAGGTAAGTACTGTGACAGATCTTGATATAAATAGAATGTTGGGGGTAGGGCACACAGTTTAACACAACTTTATAACCCTACAAGTAACTGTGACCTTAAAACCAAACTTAAGACAAGTATAAAGGGCACAAATTACTTCAGTTCTGCATTCAATAATATATTGGTAAATGTATTTTTAAATGCAATCAATGTAAGTCCCTGAATTTGACTTGATATCAGCACCTTGCAGCCCCTGTACAGTGTGCAGAGGTGCAGGGGCCAGGAATAGGTAATGCACAGAGTGCAAGGGTCAGGAGTAGGTAATGCACAGAGTGCAGGGGTCAGGAATAAATAATGTAGAGAGTGCAGGGGTAAGGAATAAGTCATTTACAGAGAGCAGGGGTCAGGAATAGGTAATGTACAGAGTGCAGGGGTCAGGAATAAATAATGTAGAGAGTGCAGGGGTCAGGTAAAAGTCATTTACAGAGAGCAGGGATCAGGAATAGGTAATGTACAGAGTACAGTGGTCAGGAAAAGGTAGTGTACAGAGTGCAGGGGTCAGGAATAGGTAATGCACAGAGTGTAGGGGGTCAGGAAAAGGTAATATACAGAGAGCAGGAGTCAGGAATAGGTAATGCACAGAGTGTAACGGGTCAGGAAGAGGTAATGTACAGAGTGCAGGAGTCAGGAAAAGGTAATGTGCAGAGTGCAGAGGTCAGGAATAGGCAATGGACGGAGTGCAGGGGTCAGGAATAAATAAGGTACAGAGTGCAGGGGACAGGAAAAGGTAATGTACAGAGTGCAGGGGTCTGGAAAAGGTAAAGTACAGAGTGCCGGGGTCAGGAATAGGTAATGTATAGAGTGCAGGGGTCAGGAATAAATAATGTAGAGAGTGCAGGGGTCAGGAATAAGTCATGTACAGAGAGCAGGGGTCAGGAATAGGTAATGTACAGAGTGCAGTGGTCAGGAAAAGGTAGTGTTCAGAGTGCAGGGGTCAGGGAATAAGCAATGCACAGAGTGCAGGGGTCAGGAATAGGTAATGCACAGAGTGTAGGGGGTCAGGAAGAGGTAACGTACAGAGTGCAGGATTAAGGAAAAGGTAATGTGCAGAGTGCAGGGGTCAGGAAAAGGCAATGGACAGAGTGCAGGGGTCAGGATTAAATAAGGTACAGAGTGCAGGAGTCAGGAAAAGGTAATGGACAGAGTGCAGGAGTCAGGAAAAGGTAATGTACAGAGTGCAGGGGTCAGGAATAGGTAAAGTACAGAGTGCAGGGGTCAGGAATAGGTAATATACAGAGTACAGGAGTCAGGAAAAGGTAATGGACAGAGTGCAGGGGTAAGGAATGAATAACGTACAGAGTGCAGGGGATAGGAAAAGGTAATGTACAGAGTGCAGGGGTTAGGAAACGGTAATGTGCAGAGTACATGGTTCAGGAATAGGTAATGTGCAGAGTGTGTGGTGCAAGGTACATATAACCATGCATTAGCGCACATCCTTTCTGTGGTTGTCTGTTTTGTGGATGCTTCTTCCTTTATGGTCTGTTTATAAAAAATTCTAATATAGTTTTACATACAGTACATTCTTGACTTGTTTTGGTGAATCTCCCTTCGTTCCCTTTGCTGGACGGCCTGTCCCATCTTCAGCTCCCTGAAAGAACATGCCTGGTGGTGCCTCTCCATGGCACTTGCCAATTGGTAAACTGCTGGTTGATTACCTTGTTATGCAGGTCTTTTGACAGTTCTTTTCTGTTCTCCATGACTCTAGACTCTATTAGTGTATAAATAGTCAATGAGTTTCTCTAACAAACTCATTGACTATTTATACACTAATTGCAATTTAAGAAGCCACAGGTGTGGGAAATTAACCTTTAATTGCCATTTTAACCTGTATGTGTCACCTAGTATATACGTAGCAAGGCCAAACATTCCAGGGGATGTACACTTCTGATCAGGGCTACTTGGGTGATTTCTGTAATCATTATGATTTAAAAAGGAGATGTGATAATAAATGGCTTTATATCATTTTTATCCCTAAATAAAGACAGTTATGTTTTTTGTCATGATCAGCAGTAGCGGCTGGTGCTCCATGGCCCGGAGGGGCCACAGACGGACCACACCATACCCCCCCCCCGGAGCACACCAGCTCGCACACCACAACACCCCCCCCCCCATCGCCAGCTTACTCACCCTGGACTGACATGCCCCCCGAGCACTAATTTAACCGAATTCCTTCTACCCCATCAAAAAAAAAAAATTGTCAGGGGGCAGTGGGCCGCATTGCCTGGGGCTCTGGGCCGCATGCGGCCCCCGGGCCGCAGGTTGGACATGCCTGGCCTAAAGCATGGTGTGACAGAACCCACTGTCACTGTGTGTTTTGGAAGGGACTGTGCGTGTGCCTCCTACCGACAGACTATGGGCCAGAAGATACTGGAGACCTGGGGACATGCTGGCATTGAGTTAATGTAATGTAATGCTACAGCTCTTCTCCCCCCATCCCCCCTCTTGTTGCGGTGTCTAATTGTGTTGATTCAGGACACATAGACAATGGTCTGGACTGGAGACATCTCTCCACAGGGGGTGTGTATTAAGAGACTGCCTGTTTACCATAATCTCACTAGGTTATCTGTAGCCTGTTTCAATGTACAAATGTTCAGTTCCCATTGGTTGTTCCTTGTCCCCTTCCCCTCTTTGGCAAGGCTAAGGGGAGTGTCCCTAACTGTGTGTAAAACTGTATGTCTTGGAATTTAATAAACAGTTTAAGCTCTGCATGGTTAACCCTCAACACCTGTGTGGATTGTCTCGTGATTGAGGGGTTATGGGCTGGGTATGGCTAATCGGCAGGCTGTGGGTGCGTTTGGAGGACAGGAGACACCGGTCTGGCGGATGTGCCCACTGGGGGTATCTAAGATCCGTCACAGTGGTGGCAGCGGTGGGATGTCTCCTGCAGTCCAGGACATCCAAACCACCACCAGGATTCAAGATCTGGGCAGCTGCCGTGGAGGGATACGGGGACCAGCCAGCATGAGAGCGGAGTTCGGGAGGAGGCTGCAAGGCATGCGGAAGCAACATCGGGGACCAGCGACAGAGCACACAATGCTCGGCTGGGAGGATGGGATCCGCCGGCAACTCTGGCATGAGGCACTAAGCCACGAGCGGCACCATCAGGGGAAGATCCTTCCCTCCTCCACAGAGATGTACTGGATGCAGTACCGTGCGCGAGAGGTGTTCCTGAGGGAACGACCGCGAGATGAATGGAAGACGGAGCTCGGAAGATTGGTCCAGGAGGAAATGAGACTGGACACCAGCTACAGGGCCCTCCGGTGGTTCGCGGCTCAACTGTGGCCAGGTACAGCAGATGGCAGCCCGACAGAAGGCGTTGGCTATGGGGCTGCTCCATCAAAAAATGTACGGAGACCCAGACTTTGGGAGCGATGAGTGGCGGCTGGAAAACGTCCTGGACTTCCGAGATGAGGTGCTGGACCTCCCCGAAGAGGCGTGTGACCTGGAGGAATTGGAGTTCCTGGTTGAGCAGGAATGGGAGCTCGAGATTGCCTACAAGCGGCTGTTTGACATTGATCAGCAGCCTGGCATGGCTCCCGTTGCCTGGGACTGTCTGAGAGAAATAGCAGACAGTCACAAAGATGAGAAGCAAATGGGGCCAGGGGTGAGCCTGCGTTTTCCCGTCCTAACCGCAATGGAAGAAGCAGCGATGGTACAGAGGGCACTGCGAGCGCTAGAATGCCAGAACGCATCGGAGGTCCCCCAGGCAGGGAGACAAGCTAATAGCATGAAGGTCTCAGAACGGGGAGTTGAGGCAGGTGCTGGAAGGCTGGGAAATGGTGATCAGCAGCAAGTCCAGAGTATCTCATCTGGTGCCCCAGCAGAAGCGCTGGCTACAGGGCAGAGTGCCCCTGGCATCTGCCCAGCATCAGAAAAAGAGTGGGATCCGGAGAGTCTGAGAGAGGATCCGCGTGAGCTGTTGCCCCAACAGCAGATATCCCCACCGGGAGTAGAGGAAGCAATTCTCCCTCCCCAGCAATTGGACACTACCCCAATGTTCATCTTCCTAGCAGAAGCGCTGGCTACAGGGCAGAGTGCCGCTGGCCTCTGCCCACCCTCAGAGTTAGATCCAGGGAGACCGAGGGATGACCTCAGTGAGCCGTTTCCCCAGCGCTTGGACACTACCCCAGTGTTTATCCCCCCAGCAGAAGCGCTGGCTATGGGGCAGAGTGCCGCTAGCCTCTGCCCACCCTCAGAGTTAGATCCAGGGAGACCGTGGGATGACCTCAGTGAGCCGATTCCCCAGCCCTTGGACGCTACCCCAGTGTTTATCCCCCCAGCAGAAGCGTTGGCTATGGGGCAGAGTTCCGCTGGCCCCTGCCCAGTCCTCAGTATGTTTTTGGAGGGTTGGGGAGACAGCCCCTGTCAGAAGTCACCCCAGTGGCTGGTCACAAAACTGGCAGGGGAGAAAACCCTTCCCCCTCTCCAGCAGTTGTACCCAACTTTTGCATATGTCCCCCCGGCAGAAGCGCTGGCTACAGGACAGAGCGCTGATGGTCTCTGCCCAGCATCAGAACAAGAGATGAAGAATCCGGGAGACAGTCCCTGCAAGATATCTTCTCAGCGGCTGGTAACTACACAAGGAGAAAAGCAAGTACCCTTTTCTCACCAAATGCATAGCTCTACCAGCCTACATTCCCTACCAGCTGAAGCGCTGGCATCAGGGCAGAGGATTATTCAGCTCTCCCCAATATCTGCAACCCAGCCCCGGATCAGAGGAGTGCAGACAGCTGTTCCCACTCTGCAGCGGCTAATTTTATTCATGGGAGACCCTAGGTGCGGTTTTGCTCCCCAGCGCCAGAGTCTTACTTTTACTTTTCCTGGTTGCCTAGGGTGGAAGTTTGTGACTAATGCAGGTCCAGACCAGTTGAGGGTCAGGAACCTGGTTAGTCTGTTTTTAAAAGGGGAGAAATGTGACAGAACCTACTGTCAGTGTGTGTTTTGGAAGGGACTGTGCGCGTGCCTCCTACCGACAGACTATGGGCCAGAAGATACTGGAGACCTGGGGACATGCTGGCATTGAGTTAATGTAATGTAATGCTACAGCCCTTCTCCCCCCACCCCCCCCTCCTGTTGTTGCGGTGTCTAATTGTGTTGATTCAGGACACATAGACAATGGTCTGGACTGGAGACATCTCTCCGCAGGGGGTGTGTATTGAGAGACTGCCTGTTTACCATAACCTCACTAGGTTATCTGTAGCCTGTTTCAATGTACAAATGTTCAGTTCCCATTGGTTGTTCCTTGTCCCCTTCCCCTCTTTGGCAAGGCTAAGGGGAGTGTCCCTAACTGTGTGTAAAACTGTATGTCTTGGAATTTAATAAACAGTTTAAGCTCTGCATGGTTAACCCTCAACACCTGTGTGGATTGTCTCGTGATTGAGGGGTTACGGGCTGGGTATGGCTAATCGGCAGGCTGTGGGTGCGTTTGGAGGACAGGAGACACCGGTCTGGCATATGTGCCCACCGGGGGTATCTAAGATCCGTCACACATTGCCTCTCCTTTTGGCCAATCAAGAAACGGGTCTCAGGACCCGTTTCCCGATTGGCTGGGAGGAGAATCACTGTGATAATAGCGAATATTTATTCGCTATTGTCACACAACTGGGTGGGCTCAGGGCGCAGCGCTCTGCACCCTGAGCCCCAACCCTTTTTTGAAGCCTATTAGAGCCTCTGGTTCTAATCACGTGTTTAAAAAAAAAAAAACCCATTGGAATCCATGCGCCCGGCGCACTGCATGTAGATTAGGGGGCCGGGTGCATGGATGGGGGGGGGCAGCACCCCTGCGCCCCCAATGGATGGGTCGCCACTGATGATCAGTCATATTTTTTATATTAATGCCAACATTTCATGATTTCTGCCATGGGAAGCAACCTTTTGAGCACAACTGTATGTGTTCAGGATCAGCTTGATTTCTGTTTCTTTTGATAGAAAACATTCATGTCTTTCAGCTGATTCTGTGCATTCTAATGTAGTCTTTTTCTAAAAATTGTATGTAATTAGGACTTATTCAGTCTGATGAGGCTCCTGGGTCCTGTAGACTCAATGACTACTGAAGAACCACTTTGGTAATGTGCTACACTAATCGGAAAGGTTGTCTCACTCTTTGCCTCAATAGAGATCCCTGCAGAGCAAGTGCTGTGGCCAGGGAACACCTCAGTCCTGCTGCCTCTGGATTTGGAGTCCCAACCTATCCAGGTGAATTGGAGGAAAGATGAGAAGCCACTTGGGGAATTCTACAGGGGTATCTGCGTCACTGGCTGCAATGAGAAATACAGCATACTCCTTAATGGCAGCTTCCTCCTGAGACGTGTCCAGAGAGAGGACGAGGGGAGATACTCTGCAGAAGTGTATGATGACTATAACAGCCTGATCAAACAGACCGAGATCCTCCTGTACTTTTATGGTAAGAGAAGATTTTGGGTGTGGTTTACAATGAAATTTGTAGGGCTTCTTTTTTTCAGGGGGAACATGGAGCAACACAGTTACGGCACCTCCAGCATTGAATGTATGTAATGGCTATGAAATTTCATTGCAGGTGCAGATCTATTGTTTCTGGGAGGGTCTTATGTTGCTGGGGAGGGTGGACAATTATTGCTGGGAGTGATCTACTGTTGAGGGAGGGGTCTATTAATGTAGAACTAAAGGGAAAACTTTTTTTTCATTTTTGATAGAGCATGGGAGGGTTTTAACCCTTGTCAGATTTTTATTTTTTCATCATTTGTATCCCATTGCGGAGATTTACCTTCACTTCCTGTCCCATAGCCAAACAGGAAGGGAGAGGAAATCCCTGAAAATTAGGGGAATTCCTTGGGGACCCCTAGGTCACCAGAGCCAGTGTCCCCCATCGCCCCCACCTAATTACATCAGGGAAAAACTAATTGGCTCCCTAATTTTGGCAATGGTAGTCAAGGTTCCTTCCCTAACAACTGATAAGAACAGATCTTAGCCAAAAGGCCGCAACACCAAGCAAGCCTTAGGGAGCATTTCCTCTAATTATCCACACAGATAGTGACAACTCAGGGAATCTTCAGTCCAGATTCCGCTCACGGTAGTGGAACATACAAAATGCAAATACTCATAATGTTATACTGTATACCAACATTTTTATTAACCACTTAACGTTGATTTAATGTGGCACTCAGCCGCTTGCAGGCAAAGCTACGTAAACCTGCGTCGCTCACCCCCGCCGCTCTGGGGCGTGCTCCCGCGCGCCCCCGCTGATGATCTGATTGGGTTCAGAACCGATCAGTCATCAGGTCCAGGCCAATGATTTTTGGCCTGGACCTGTTGATCGATCCTGCCCAATCAGATACTGTCTGTGCCTGTGAAATGTAAACACAGGCACAGAAAATACCCGCTCTCTCCTCCCCAAATCCTTTTTGGATTCATTGAGGGGAGAGAGCGGATCTGAACTGTGAGTACTGCACCAAGCACACCCACATACACCTAGGCTAGGCACATTTAACCCCCGATCACCCCCCCAGTTAACCCCTACACCCCCTGTCACAACACACTGTATACAGTATATAGCATTTTCCTAAATGCCTGTATAAGTGTGACTTGTTACCAGGTTTAGCGCTTGCGGCCGTTCCTTTTAGGCTTAGGATACCTACCACCCCCCAATAAAGATTTAACCCCCTGATCCTCCTGATCACCCCCAGTTAACCCCTCCCCCCCTGTCACATTGCACACTAATATACAGGTAAAATAGTGGTTTACTGTATTTTGTATTAGTGTGATTGTGACTTGAGTTAGCGCTAGCGAGTTACTTTCTGTCCCAAGGAGGTTTAGGGTCCCCGCCACCCCCCAATAAAGATTTAACCCCCTGATCACCCCCAGTTAACCCCTACACCCCCTGTCACAACACACTGTATACAGTATATAGCAGTTTCCTATATACTTGTATTAGTGTGACTTGTGACCAGGTTTAGCGCTTGCGGCCGTTCCTTTAAGGGTTAGGATACCTGCCACACCCCCCCAAATAAATATTTAACCCCTTCATCACCCCCAGTTAACCCCTTCCCCCCTGTCACATTGCACACTAATATACAGGTAATATAGTGGTCTACTGTATTTTGTATTAGTGTGATTGTGACTTGAGTTAGCGCTAGCGAGTTCTTTTCTGTCCCAAGGAGGTTTAGGGTCCCTGCCACCCCCCAATACAGATTTAACCCCCTGATAACCCCCAGTTAACCCCTACACCCCCTGTCACAACACACAAATGTATACAGTATATAGCAGTTACCTATATACCTGTATTAGTGTGACTTGTGACCAGGTTTAGCGCTTGCGGACGTTCCTTTTAGGGTAAGGATACCTGCCACCCCCCCATAAAGATTTAACCCCCTGATCACCCCCAGTTGACCCCTTCCCCCCTGTCACATTGCACACTATACACAGGTAATATAGTGTTTTTCTGTATATCTGTGATAGTGTGATTGTGACTTCAGTTAGCGCTAGCGAGTAAATTTCTGTCTCAAGTAGGTTTAGAGTTATAAGAAGAAGGACTGAGTGTTTAAAAACCCAATCACCCAGCGCTTATAATGTTATGCGGCAATATTTCATGTGCATAAGAATAAAAATGATCAATTAAAATCCTAAAAGCAGCTGCCTAAAAGAAGCTAACATATAGAAAAGGTGCGTACCAATAAATTGATAAACACAAGCAGCGCTATATAATTGTAAACAAACACATAAAACTCTATATGGATCAAGCTCTCCTTATACAGAGTCCATGCATAAAATTAAAGTCCAACGTGAAAGAAGTCCATCACCCTAGCAGGCTTCCAATGGGGTTGTGAGAAGGAAGTAAACACTTTATAGCAGATGCCAATAAGCCTCCACCCAGAGATGTATAGTAACGAAGTAGAACCACTTAAGTGCTGTACTTAAGTACCGAAATGCGGTATCTGTACTTTCCTAGAGTAGAATTTCTTTTTCCTACTTCTACTTTTACTTCACTACATTTTTTCGATGATTTCGATACTTCTACTCCGATATTTTTTTTTTGTGCTGCATAGTTACTCGTTACTTTAAAAAAAATGACCACTGCCAGAACAGTAGATGGCAGGTTGCATAAAGCTCAAAAAAATGTGTATAATGTCATTTGTAAATCAGCGCATACGAAAATAATGGCTGTGTATAATAAAAGCTGCTATACCAAATCTTTCCAATAAAAAGAAAATATGAAACAAACAAATAAATGGTGCTACAGCGCTTAAAGTGCATCAAGAAACTACTAACAAACACAGGTTAATCATTTGAATAAATCATTTGAAATAATAAAAAACAATATGATGTTCAAACTTTTGACTTCTTTCTTTAATAACTACATAACACAGTACTTGTACTTCTACTTTCAGTACTTGAGTAGAATTTTTTTTTCAAAACTACTGGTACTTTTTACTTTTAGTACTTAAGTAGCAAATTTTTTGAAAAAACTACTTGCAATACTTAAGTAAAAAAAATGTTGAATACTTTAGTACTTCTACTTAAGTAACTTTTTCTGCGAGCACTTCCACTTCTACTCAAGTCACTTTTTGATCGAGCACTTGTACTTTTACTCAAGTAGAAATTTTGAGTACTTTATACAAGTCTGCCTCCACCTCACCACGTGCTCATCCCAAAGGTAATACTCTTACCAGATATTACAGTATCAAAAGCCCATAACAGGTGATGTTCTCCCATATATCGTCATCGGACTCAGCATACACCAATATCACTCACGGCTGTAATGTCCTTTTGTTATTCTGAAGAAATCACTGTTTGTTTCTCTGTGCCTCTCTGTAAGAGAGGCACAGAGATACTGTGATATCTGGTAAGAGTATTACCTTTGGGATGAGCACGTGGTGAGGTGGAGGCTTATTGGCATCTGCTATAAAGTGTTTACTTCCTTCTCACAACCCCATTGGAAGCCTGCTAGGGTGATGGACTTCTTTCACTTTGGACTTTAATTTTATGCATGGACTCTGTATAAGGAGAGCTTGATCCATATAGAGTTTTATGTGTTTGTTTACAATTATATAGCGCTGCTTGTGTTTATAAATTTTTTGGTACGCACCTTTTCTATAGGTTTAGAGTTAGGTTTTCTTTTTTGCCACAAGTTTTGGGAAAATTATTATTATTATTTTATGTTTTTTTACACAAAGTTGTTACTAAATGATATATTGCTCACACGTGCCATCGGTATATGTGAAATTACACCCCAAAATACATTCTGCTGCTTCTCCTGAGTACAGGGATACCCCATGTGTGTGACTTTTTGGCAGTCTAGCCGCGTACAGGACACCGAAAACCAATCACTAGGGATGGCCTTGCGGTTCGCCCAGCAGTCGGTTCGCGGCAAATTTTGTTTGTTTGCAGCCCGCCGATTTTAATAGCCTACCTTATAAATAGACCAGAGCTGGCGGCCATTTCACATTCTGCTTTTTGTCAGCGTAGGGAGAGGTTGGCGAGTGCATCAGGGACAGATTGCCAGTGACACAAATAGCTCTGTTAAGGTCCACAAAAGTCCTCTTAAGGGCTGGTATTTGGTATAGGTGTACAGTCTCTTGTCAGTGTAGGGACAGGTATGCTGTGTGCACCAGAGACAGATTGTCAGTGACACAAATTGCTCTGTTAAGGTCCACAAAAGTCCTTTTAAGAGCTGCTATTTGGTATAGGTGTATAGTCTCTTGTCAGTGTAGGGACAGGTATGCTGTGTGCACCGGGGACATATCGTCAGTGACACAAATCGCGCTGTTAAGGTCCACAAAAGTGATTTTAAGGGCTGCTATTTGATATAGGTGTGCAGTGCACTATATAGGGGTGTAATCCACGTATAATATACTTTCTAATATAGAAAGCGTATTATAGTGGATTTGTATTGTGCACTGTACAGCATTGTGACTGGTGTGGTGAGCGTTGCTGCAGCAATACTACAAACAGTGACAAAAGCACTTTTAATGTATTATAACTGGTGTGATAGACCAGTGGCGCCCCAATACCACATATTGAAGTGGAGTGTTATCTGAGCATACGTTTATAAGTGTATTTGTGTCCTGCAACAATATTGCCTCTTTTGCTGCGTTAACTCTGCTACACACAGTGCCAAACTCACTGGCCAATTTTTGTACAACTGGTGTGATAAACCAGTGGCCCCCCAATATCACATATTGAAGTGTGGTGTTATCTGAGTATACTTTTATAAGTGTATTTGTGCCCTGCAACAATATTGCTTATTTTGCTGTGTTAACTCTGCTACACACAGTGCCAAACTCACTGGCCAATTTTTTGAACAACTGGTGGGATAAACCAGTGGTCCCCCAATACCACATATTGAAGTTGGGTGTTATCTGAATACTTTTATAAGTGTATTTGTGTCCTGCAACAATATTGCCTCTTTTGCTGTGTTAACTCTGCTACACACAGTGCCAAACTCACTGGCCAATTTTTTGAACAACTGGTGTGATCAACCAGTGGCCCTCCAATACCACATATTGAAGTGGGGTGTTATCTGAGTATACTTTTATAAGTGTATTTGTGCCCTGCAACAATATTGCCTCTTTTGCTGTGTTAATTCTGATACACACAGTGCCAAACTCACTGGCCAATTTTTTGAACAACTGGTGTGATAAACCAGTGGCCCCTCAATACCACATATTGAAGTTGGGGGTCATCTGAGTATACTTTCATAAGTGTATTTGAGTCCTGCAACAATATTGCCTCTTTTGCTGTGTCAAGTCTGATGCACACAGTGCCAAACACCCTGGCCAATTTTTTGCAATTTTTTTAAAAAAATAAATAAATAAAACTTCCAGTATACAGTATATACCATAGTTTATAGACTCAATAACTTTCACGCAAACCAATTAATATACACTTAGTGGGGTTTTTTTCACCAAAGAAGTTGCAGAATACATTTTAGGCTAAATTTAGGAAGAAATTTACATTTTTAAAATTTGTTTATAGGATATGTTTTATAGCAAAATATTGTTTGGCTTTTTTTTTTTTTTTTCAAAATTCATAGCACTCTGGAGTATATGCAAATTGCTATCATAAAAAGTGAGGCAGCAGACTTTGTGAAAATTAATATTTGTGTAATTTTCAAAACTTTTGGCCACAGCTGTACATAAGTATTTCTGCTACACCTACATATAATTGTAAAAGTCTAGGGGACCTGCAGAATACAGTGCATCTGGAAAGTATTCACAGTGATTCTTTGTTACGTTACAGCCTTATTCCAAAATGGATTAAATTCATTATTTTCCTCAAAATTCTACAAACAATACCCCATAATGACAACGTGAAAGAAGTTTGGTTAAAATCTTTGCAAATTTATTAAAAATAAAAAAACAAAAAAATCACATGTACATAAGTAGTCACAGCCTTTGTCATGACACTCAAAATTGAGTTCAGGTGCATTCCACTGATCATCCTTGAGATGTTTCTACAACTTGATTGAAGTCTACTTGTGGTAAATTCAGTTGACTGGACATGATTTGGAAAGGCACACACCTGTCTATATAGGGTCCCACAGTTAACAGTGCATGTCAGAGCCCAAACCAAGCCATGAAGTCCAAGGAATTGTCTGTAAACTTCAGAGATAGAATTGTGTCGAGGCACAGATTTGGGGAAATGTACAAAAAAAAAAACTTCTGCAGCATTGAAGGTCCCAATGAGCACAGTGGCCTCCATCATTTGTAAAGAAGTTTGGAACCACCAGAACTCTTCCTAGAGCAGGCCAACCAAACTTAATGATCGGGGAAGAAGGACCTTAGTCAGGGAGGTGACCAAAAAACCTGATAGTCACTCTGACAGAGCTCCAGCATTTCTTTGTGGAGAGAGGAGAATCATACAGAAGAACCACCAGCTCTGCAGCACTCCACCAATCAGGCCTGTGTGGTAGAGTGGCCAAACCGAAGCCATTTCTCAGTAAAGGCACATGACTGCCCACCTGGAGTTTGTCAAAAGGCACCTGAAGGACTCTTAGACCATGAGAAAGAAAATTCTCTGGTCTGGTGAAACAAAGATTGAACTCTTTGGCCTGAATGGCAAGTGTCATGTCTGGAGGAAACAAGGCCCTGCTCATCAATTGGCCAATACCATCTCTACCATAAAGCATGGTGGTGGCAGCATCATGCTGTGGAGATGGTTTTCAGTGGCAAGAACTGGGAGACTAGTCAGGATCGAGGAAAAGATGAATGCAGCAATCTACAGAGGCATACTTGAGGAAAACCTGATCCACAGTGCTCTGGACCTCAGACTAGGGCAAAGGTTCATTTTCCAACAGGACAACGACCCTAAGCACACAGCCAAGATAACAAAGGAGTGGCTACAAGACAACTCTATGAATGTCCTTGAGTGGCCCAGCCAGAGCCCAGACTTAAATCTGATTGAACATCTCTGGAGAGATCTGAAAATGGCTGTGCACTGATCCTCCCCGTCCAACCTGATGAAGCTTGAGAGGTCCTGCAAAGAAGAATGGGAGAAACTGCCCAAAATAGTTGTGCCAAGCTTGTAGAATCATACTCAAAAAGACTTGAGGCTGTAAGTGGTGCCAAAGGTGCTTCAACAAAGTATTGAGCAAAGGCTGTGAATACTTATGTACTTTGTACATGGGATTTTTTTCTTTTAAATATATTTGCAAAGATTTCAAACAAACTTCTTTCACGTTGTCATTTTGGCGTAATGTTTGTAGAATTTTGAGGAAAATAATGAATTTAATCAATTTTGGAATAAGGCTGTAACATAACAAAATGTAAAAAAAAAGTGAAGTGATGTCAATACTTTCCGGATGCACTGTACTTTAGTCCTGCATTAAGATATGGTGATCATGAAGTTTAAGCTTGAGGCCGCAGAGGAATTTGTGGGATTTCCTCCTGTCATTTATCCCTGTATGTCCTCTAATTTTTGGCACAGACAATCAGACTGAGAAATCACGGCTGCCAGATCCAGTGAACATCCTTAAGGGCGCTATCATCATTCTAGTCCTTGTGGTGTCCATGGTGTATCTGGGAAAATGCCTGTGCAAAAGAAGAAAACAAAAACTGGGTAAGAAGGACACACAACTGTTATATGCAGTACTCAGGTTTTACCCCTACTGTCTATAGTTCCCTACCCCATGTCCCAAAATCCCATAAAAAAGAATTGTCATTTTCAGAAAGACATGCAACATACATGTATTGTAAATAATCCTATCTGTATATGTTCCTGCTTATATTTCTCATTTCGATTTAAAGTTTGTAATTATTATTTGTATTATAGTTACTAATTTAATTATAATTACATGTGGAACACCAAATTTGCTTTCAATATACAGTGCCCTAAAAAAGTATTCTTACCCCTTGAAGTTTTCTACATTTTGTCAGGTTACAACCAAAAACGTAAATGTATTTTAGTGGGATTTTATGAGAGAGACCAACAGAACGTGGCACATAATTGGAAAATGATAAATGGGTCAATACTTTGTAGAACCACCTTTCACTGCAATTACAGCTGCAAGTCTTTTTGGGGACATCTCCACCAGCTTTGCACATCTAGAGAGTGAAATTTTTGCCCATTCTTCTTTGCAAACTAGCTCAAGCTCTGTTAGATTGGATGGAGAGCGTCTGTAAACAGCAATTTTCAAGTCTTGCCACAGATCCTCAATTGGATTTAGGTCTAAACTGGGCCATACTAACACATAAATATGCTTTGATCTAAACCATTACATTGTGGCTCCAGCTGTATGTTTAGGACCGTTGTCCTGCTTGGAGGTGAACCTCCACCAAGTCTCAAGTCTTTTGTAGACTAACAGGTTTTCTTCTAAGATTGGCCTGTATTTGGCTCCATCCATCTTCTCATCAACTCTGACCAGCTTCTTTGTCCCTGCTGAAGAAAAGCATCCCCGCAACATGATGCTGCCACCACCATGGTTCAATTTTGGTCTCAAAATTGAACCATGGTGGTGGCAGCATCTGACCAGAGCACCGTCTTCAACATGTTTGCTGTGTCCCCCACATGGCTTTTCACAAACTGCAAATAGGACTTCTTATGGCTTTCTTTTAGGGATAGACCGATATGCTTTTTTCAGGGCCGATACCGATACCGATATTTTGGTCACAACGTATCGGTTTCGGCTGATATGGGCCGATATTTTGTACATTTAAAGTTTTGAAAAATAAAGACAATTTTTGACACAAATCTGGTACTAAACATGTTCATTTTTGTTTAATGCCTAATGGCTGGCTTGCTGGCACCCTGTGGTGAGTGGCTGGCTGGATGGATGGCTGGCTGGCACCCTGTGATGGGTGGCTGGCTTGCTGGTACCCTGTGGTGGGTGGCTGACTGGCACCCTGTGGTAGGTGGGTGGCTAGCACAGGGCCTTTGGGTGGCTGGCTGTCTGGCACCCTGTCTGTTGGTGGCTGGCTGTCTTGTACCCTGTGGTGTGTGGCCGGCTGGCTGGCACCCTGTGGTGGGTGGCTGGCTGGCTGGCACCCTGTGGTGGCTGGCTGGTACAGGGCCTGTAGGTGGCTGGCTGGTACAGTGCCTGTGGCTGGCAGGTACAGGGCCTGTGGGTGGCTGGCTGACTGGTACAGGGCCTGTGGATGGCTTGCTGGCTCACTGGTACAGTGCCCGTGGCTGCCTGGCTGGTACAGGGCCAGTGGATGTGGGAGGCTGGCTGGCACCGGGCTGCTGTGGGTGGGTGTATGGCTATGATACACTCCCGCGAGACTAGTCCTCACTCCAGACGAGGCTGTCCAAGGTGAGAGAGGCAGCCTAAGAAGGCAGAATGACGTCACAAAAATATCGGCAATATCGGCCAATTCCAGGGCCGATACAGATATATCAGGGAAAGTGCATATCGGCCACCGATATACAGGCATACCCCGTTTTAAGTACACTCACTTTACATACACTCGCGAGTACAGACACAGCCAGGTCAGCTTGGCATGGCACTACTTCCGGTTTTTAACTTTGGTGTCTATGGGAAATCTTGGTCAGTTTGACATGGCACTGCTCCCAAACCATAAGTGACAGGGATACCAAACGTAGGGAGCACCGAGAGGGGACCCAGGACTACAACATATCCAATTTGTGGCCAGCCAGCTTGCCAAGGTAATCTACCATATCATAGTTCTGGATCCCCTTTAACATGCTCCCCAAGCTTGGTGTCCTTGTCAGCAGTGCCATGTCAAGCAGAGCAAGATTTCCTATGGAGCTAGTGTATTTACATGCATTGAGAAATGAAAAAATGTATTGCTTCACTTTAAGTACATTTTCGTTTGACATACATGCTCTGGTCCCATTGTGTACTTAAAAGTGGAGTATGCCTGTATTGGCCTTGCCGATAATCGGTCTATCCCTACTTTCTTTCAACAATGGCTTTCTTCTTGCAACTCTTCCATAAAGGCCAGATTTGTGAAGTGCATGACTAATAGTTGTCCTGTGGGCAGATTCTCCCACCTGAGCTGTGGATCTCTGAAGCTCCTCCAGAGTTACCATGGGCCTCTTGGCTGCTTCTCTAAATAAAGCTCTGGTTGCCCGGCCTGTCAGTTTAGGTGGACGGCCATGTCTTGGTAGGTTTGCAGTTGTGCCATACTCTTTCTATTTTCAGATGATGGATTGAAAAGTGCTCCGTGAGATGTTCAAAGCTTGGGATATTTTTTTATACAACAAACCAAAAATTTGGTGCAAAGCACCTGTCTCCTGCGCTCATAGTAGTGTGATCAAATATTCATCTTAGCCACGATCATGCAGCTGTTGAGAACTTCGGACTCCATGAAATGCTTTGGCCTTGCAGCCCCTTACAAGACAAGGGTAGTCAAAAACCACTGAAAATGAAAAAACAAACACAAGGGTGCTCCGGCCTAGTACATTATCCTCTAAAAAAGGTTTATTGAAATAAAAGGTATAAAAATACTCACAAACCAGTTCTTGTTAAAAGCATATCAAATGGGTATGTTGTCATCAGCATCAAGATCAAAGGCTGTACCATGGTAGAATTATTTTATTAATTTGGCTTTAATACTATACAGATTTTGCTCATATGTAGCTTGACATGGGTCAAATTCTGATTTAAGAGAATGAATGTCATTTTGTCAGCTGTTCTTCTGATGTTCAAAGATTATTGTGTAAGGTCAGTAGGTCAGAAGCTATGCATTCATAAATTACTACAGTACATGGTTTTCCCGGAATTTTAACATGTGATTGTCATTACTCAAAATACTTTACAGCCTTGTTTAGCTATATGTATATTTGAACCGTGACAAATTTAGCTAAATAACAGGTCCTTGTTCGAAAACGGTATTTAAAACAGCTATACAGGGACACTCGGGAGGCATACATTCTAACAGTGGCGGCCGGTGTGTTGGGGGCGCAGGGGCGCCGCCCCCCCTATCCATGCGTCTGGCCCCCTAATCTACATGTGGGGCGCCGGACGCATGGAGTTCAATGGGGCTTTTTTTTTGCATCACCTGATTAGAGCCAGAGGCTCTAATATGCTGCAGCAAAGGGTGGACCCGGGGGGCAGAGCAGTGCGCCTCGGGACCACCCATTGTGTGACAATCGCGAATGAAAACAAATGCACGCTGGTCACTGCATTGAAGGGGTCATGTACGCTGGTCACTGCATTGAAGGGGGCACGCACCCTGGTCACTGCATTAAAGGGGGCACGCACGCTGGTCACTGCATTAAAGGGGGCATCTACGCTGGTCAATGCATTGAAGGGGGCATGTACGCTGGTCACTGCATTGAAGGGGGCATGTACGCTGGTCACTGCATTGAAGGGGGCACGTACGCTGGTCACTGCATTGAAGGGGGCACGTACGCTGGTCACTGCATTGAAGAGGGCACGTACGCTGGTCACTGCATTGAAGGCGGCACGTACGCTGGTCACTGCATTGAAGGGGGCACGTACGCTGGTCACTGCATTGAAGGGGGCACGTACGCTGGTCACTGCATTGAAGGGGGCATGTACGCTGGCCTCTGCATTGAATGGGGGCATGTACGCTTGTCACTGCTTTGAAGGGGGCATGTACGCTGGCCTCTGCATTGAAGGGGGCACGCATGCAGGTCTCTGCATTGAAGGGGGCACGCACGCTGGTCTCTGCATTGAAGGGGGCATGTACACTGGTCTCTGCATTGAAGGGGGCACGCTGGTCACTGCATTGAAGGGGGCACGCTGGTCACTGCATTGAAGGGGGCACGCTGGTCACTGCATTGAAGGGGGCACGCTGGTCACTGTGCATTGAAAGGGGGCACACTGGTCACTGTGCATTGAAAGGGGGCACGCTGGTCACCGTGCATTGAAAGGGGGCACGCTGGTCTCTGTGCAATGAAAGGGGGCACGCTATACCTTAATTACTGAAGGCCCCTTTCACACTTTTTTGCGACCTCAAAGTCACGCAATTTTTTACAGCGTTTTTTGCCGCGAAGCAATGCCTATTACATTTTTCTGTTTGCGCCCCCCCCCCCCAAAAAATTTTGAGCACCAGCCGCCACTGCATTCTAAATGATACAACTTGCATGCATGCTCACACACACACACAGACATCACAGACTTCTGCAATCATCTCACTGAGCAAACTGACATTCTATTAAGAACAAACGCTGCAACATCTACAAAAGCTTTTTACCCATTTTTATTGTATTTTACTGAACTGTAATATTATTTACATTGCATTTATGCCTAGTGTGTTTGAATAAATTCACACTTTGTTTTAAGTCAGCCTGGCTATTGAACGATACGTCTAAAAGACGCTACAGATATTTTTTAATGATGAGTAGAAAAGTAAAAAAGGCGCTGGTATAGATATATTATTTGCACTGGATTAGGGGTTAGATTGCTTAGTGCTAGTATGCAAATGAGGCTGTGAATATTCAAATTAAAGTGCTAGCTTTTCTGTGCAAAATTGCTGAGAATGTTACCTATGAAATAGGTACTAATTAAACATATATACTTTTCTCAGTATTACAGCAGTGCAGTCAATAAATAATAATTCTTTCAATATAATTGCTTAAAGTGCTAGATAGTGCAAAAAAATTCTATATAAAAAATAAATATAATTCATACAGGTATTTTTCAATAGTGCTGTGCTTCTTGAAACTTTAAAAGATTTTAAAACTTTCAATAACTTAAATATAAATGCAATGGTCCGTGAATAAATGATAAAACAATACTCCAATGATAAATAAATGATAAAATAATGCTTCAATAGTGCTAAAATGGTGAACTGAAAAAAGATCATGCAAATAATGGTGCAGGGGTTCATTTCCTATGGATCAGGTGCTCCAGTGAGAAAAGGTGGTAATCAATGCCACATACCAGAAATCACTAGGTCACACAGACCTCAAACGCCTTTAATCCTATTATATAGGTGGATCAGACCATTAGGACTCCTTCATTCCTCATTAATTATATGTTTGGTATCAAAGGATAACATAAAGATACATTTCTCCTTCTCCTCACTCCTCCAATTGTTTTTTCATGTAGATGAGTAGAGCCCATATGCAGGGAGACAAATGTAAAGCCAAAAAGATAGTGTAATACTGTTTTATTATGAAATAAAATAAATCATAAAAATTGGCTGCTTACATATTGTTGTGCCTGCCTGGCACAGGGCAATGGACATTGGTTGCTACAGGATCTTATTAGGGTTGGGAACACAGGATCTGCAGCAGGGACCACGATGCATCAGACTGCCTGATGACGCTATACTAGCGAAATGCATCGTGGTCCCTGCTAAACCCAGAAGTCCAGAGAAAGACTGACTCACCTCCACACTAACATTGGAACGCACGCCAGACTGCTGCCATGCTACAAGGGAAGCTAAAGCGAGCAACAGGAAACTGCAGATCCTGTGCTCCCAACCCTATATCTATACCAGCTCCCAACCCTTTATCTATACCAGCGCCTTTTTTACTTTTCTACTTATCATAACTATTGTATTCATACAATTAAAGGGCAGTGGGTAAATTATAGATTTAAATAACAAATAGAAAAATAACCAAGCGCCTTCACACTAACAACAGATATTTTTTAATATACGCTCTATTGTACATTTTGGCGAGCCAGCCAAAGTCGTCATTTTATTTTTCCCACATCCTTGACAAAGGGGGAGACTAACACAATTTCATGATTGATCAAGTCTCGGGAAAAAACAACCGTCAAAGAACCTAGAAATAGGTGTTGGTGTTTCATCAGACGTTGGACAAGAGGTCCAGTGATTGAGCCGGCTGAAGACGAGAAAATCTTCTGATTACGGTGAGTAAAAGTCATGGAATTTATTGATGACCTAGCTAGAGAAAGTAAGCTAGAATTTAAAGATGTGTCTATGTATCCAAATGACAGTCACTTTTGGCATATATGTACAAGGAATGTTTACAAGCTAATGTTCAGATAGATAGATTTACTCTAAACAAACAGCGTAAAAAGATCTCTAATATTTTAAAGTTGGTAAGAATATTTAACAAAATGCTTCTTAATGTTGATTTACCTGCTAAAAATATTAGTACAATAAAACAGACAGAATGTAACACTGTACAGAACACAGGGATTCATGAAAATTTGTCCCAAGACTCTCTTAATTGTCCAAACCGTGAGATTTTCTGTATTGATATAGAGGATCTTGAGGAACAAATTGACTCAAAAACAAATATTTTGTTAAAATTACAGAATGGTAGCAGACAGATTTCTGTGATAACAAATGAAAACAAAAATACTGCATCTAAATCAAAGCATCAAGTTTCCTCTATTCCAGATAGTTCAGAAAGAAGGGAAAATGACGCTGAGGACGACACGGAGATTAGAAAGAAAAATTAAAGTTACAAATACATGACCAATTAATGAAAGTTTTAAAAGACATCCCAGCATATGATTTAAGGGCAGACGCCTTTCATAACGCGGATGTAATTGAGTCATACACTGTCAGATACAATCTTACAGACGAACAGCGTAATCATATATTTTATCTTTGGTTGCCTGCACA
This sequence comes from Pelophylax lessonae, assembly GCF_965119305.1. Taxonomy (NCBI): domain Eukaryota; kingdom Metazoa; phylum Chordata; class Amphibia; order Anura; family Ranidae; genus Pelophylax; species Pelophylax lessonae. The sequence goes on along the minus strand of NC_138769.1, from coordinate 700,423,274 downwards.
TTATGCACGACGGCATCACCTATTATTGATGACAATGGACAGGAAAAACATAGTGACGAATCAGAGAGATTACGACAATTGTTACTATGTACAACAGGCGAGGGATGTTCCGTTAATTGAAACACTTGATGCATTACAGACGTCAATTAGAGAGGACCCCTTTGAATTTAAAATTAAATTCTCAAAGGCATCTAAAATGATTTTGGGTAAAGACAATGAAAATGACACTGGATTGATACATTTATTTGTGAAAAAGTTTAAATATCTTGATCCGGTTTCATTGGCCATTGCACATGAGAATTCTTTATCAGAAGCTGCTAGCTTCATCGATAAAGTTAGAAGGCAAATGAAACAGGGCAATCTAAAGTCTAAGATCGCTCTAGTTCATAATGATACTTTAAAAAGGAATAGTCACACTACAGCTAAGACAGGATTGACTGCTACTAGTAGAAATTACAAATACAAGCAAATGAGACAGAGGGAACCTGTTTCTTGTTACTTTTGTCATAAACCAGGTCATTTAAAAATGGCAGTGTAGACAATTCTTAAAGGATATGCAGATGAAACATTTAAGAGATATAGATAAAGAGAATGGACTTATACCTCTTGAACCATCTGCTTCTCCTCGTCCAAATGTAACTCAATCTTCTTCTCCTTATGTTCCTGAAAAGTGAAAAGAACTTGCAATCTGCCACTGTTGATTCAAATCCATCATTGCCTACCCCGTGACTAGAAAATAAAAAGGAAATAAAGTCTCATTATCTAGAATATGTATCACCAATATGTCTAGATAAATGTGGACGCCCTTACCGTAAAGCAAAATTGAATGGACAAAAACTTCCTAATAACAAGTTCCTAATTGATACAGGTGCTGAAATCTCTATTACTGGTGTAAGACTACCTCTTGTGACAGACGCAGCAGTTTGCACAGTTGTTGAATTTAATGGATCAGGTAATTCCAAAGCTTCTAAGTGTAAAAAGGTTTCATTTGAAATTCCTGGTTATTTAGATACTGAAATTGATATTTAGTATTGTCAAGGTGCAGAGAACATTATTGGAACAAATGTCATTCAACAAAGAGGTTGGATAATTGATATTGGTAACAGTGGTATCTGGAAAGGTTCCATTAATCTTAATCCTGTGGTAATTGACCCAGCAGATTACTGTGAAGTCAGCAGCATCTGTTTAACAGATGTGATTGCTGAAGACCATAAATGGCCAGATATTGGTGACAATCGAGAGCTAGAACAATTGGTCAAATCATTCAGAAATCTATGGAGCCAAGGTAAAAATGAGGCGGGTTTGTTCAAAGACATTGAAGTAGATGTGCAAGGGCGAGATCCACCAGCCCAGAAACAATACAAATTGCCAACAGAGTCTATTGAACCAGTGTCACTTGTTATACAAGAACTTTTGCAATAAGGTATTATTAGGAAAACAAATTCACTAACAAACAATCCATTATGGGTAGTACCTAAAAGAGATGACCCTAGTTCATTCAGTCTTCTGGTTGACCTCAGAATGCTGAATAAATATACCCCAAATTGTGCCCCATTAGTTGCAGAAACACCTGACATAATGTCTCGAATTGATGCAAAAGCAAAGGTGTTCTCCGTGATTGATATTTCAAACTGATTTTTTTCGATTGCTTTAACCAAAAGTTGTCAATATAAATTCGCATTTTCATTCCAAAATGAGCAATATACCAATCAATCGTTTTCCTCAAGGCCTCCATCTAAGTCCAAGTGTATTTCATCAAGCTTTAGTGAAAGTCTTATCAAAATTTTCTAGGCCAGACTGTATTTTAGGGTATGTGGACGATATTTTATTGTCCTCTGAAAGTGAGGAAGAGCATTTAACTCTTTTGGCAGAATTGTTTGATCTGCTGTAAGATGCAGGTCTCAAGCTGAATACTCATAAAGTTCAGCTCATGAAACACAAGGTCAAGTTTCTCGGTATTCAGATTAGTCCGGGCAAACGTCAACCTCTTCAAGAAAGGGTTAATGCTATTGCTGCACTTCCTGTACCAGCTACATTTAAAGCACTAAGACAGTTCCTAGGATTAGTGAATTTTTCACGAGCGTTCATTGAGTCATTTGCTGAGAAAGCAAAATGTTTGTATGAACTTCTGAAAAACAATGAGGAAAATAGTTTTGGTCCTTGGACAGAAGTTCACCAAAAGCCTTTGAATCTTTGAAAAAAGATTTGCAGACAGCACCAGCCCTAGCTACAGTAGAAAAGCAAGCACCATTTGCTTTACAGGTGCATACATCTGAAAATGCTATTTCTTCTGTGCTGCTCCAATTACAAGGAGGAAATTGAAGGATTTTGGGATATTTCTCTAGGATTTTAACTCCGGTTGAGAAAGGTTTTGACACGTGTCAAACAATTGGTAGGAATTCACTATGCAGTAAAAGCAACTGAGCACATTGTAGGATTTAACAAAATTATCTTACAAACACCCTGAACACAATTCCACCCTGAAATGTCTCCTTGAGAAAAATGTTCCAGGTGTTTCTAATCAAAGATTTTCACAATGGTTGTTGGCTTTATCACCTAAACAGATCCAGGTTGAACAAAACGTGAAGTATGTACTCCCTCAGTTGATGGAATATAATGGATTGGAACATGAGTGTTCATGTGAAGTCCAGGATTCCTACTCTCCTCTGTTTCGCAGAGAAGCAGAGAAGACCGATGAACCAGTGTTTGTGGTTGGTTCACGATACTGTATTTCAGGAGAGTATTTTTCAGGTTATGCAACCTGGTTTCCAAAAAGAGGATATGCCATACAACACAGACTTCCAGGACACTTTTCAGCACAAAAAGCAGAGCTGTTAACCGTAGAAACAGTACTGACTGTAGACTATTAAGAAAACCACGGTCCACTAGCAATCTATAGTGACAGTTCATATGTTGTGCGTTCTCTTACTGACTATTTGCCAATTTGGAAAAGGAGAGGTTTTGTAGATGCCTCAAACAAAGTTTTGGTACATAGAGAAATACTAGAATCAATTTTCACACTAGCAGAAAAAACCCTTGTGCTTATGCTATTGTAAACGTACCAGCTCATAAAAAAGATAATGATGAATTAAGCATTGGTAACAGGACAGCTGACACATTAGCAAAAGAAGCAGCTGTTACTGAACAGTCAGAGATTCCATCTGAATCAGTTTCCGTGAGTGTAGTCAGGAAGACAGATACACAGATCCCCTCATTTGCAGAAGAACAGAAAATGGATCAGTCCCTTTCTGTTTCTCAGGTTGATTCAAAATCTCCCTTCGTTTGTGAAAATGGGATTTTGTGTCATGACTTAAACGGGGTTCTGCGTCCTGTTATACCAAAACATTTGCAGGTAGAATTCACAAAATACAATCATGAAAGCTTAGGCCATATAGGAAAGTAGAAATTACTAGAGGTTCTCAGAGAGAAGTTTTTCTGGGGAAAAAATGGAAGAAACTGTAGACAATGTAATTCAATCTTGTCTAATGTGTGCTCAAGTAAACCCCAGACCAAAGGAACAAAAACCTCCCTTACAAAGAATTCCTCCAGCTAATGGTCCATGGTCCACATTACAAATTGACTATATAGGACCTCTGCCTGCAGGAAAAAATGGATTGAGATATGCTCTCATAATTGTTGATGTTTTTTCAAAATGGGTTGAAATTTTACCGGTGCGTACAGATGATGCACTAAGAACTGCAAAAATGTTAATTAATCATGTTTTTTCCAACTTGGGGGATCCCAATGAACCTCAGTTTGGATCAAGGATCACATTTTACAGGTAAAATAATGCAAGCAGTGTGCAAAATAGTGGGAATTCAACAAAGATTTCATGTTCCATACCATCCACAATATGCAGGTATTGTGGAAAGAATGAATAGGACCTATCAAGTCCAGAAATGCAAAAATGTTACTAGACAAAAGAAGTACATGGGTAGATGCTGTACCTTTTGTTCTAATGAGTATCAGAAGTACAACATCCTCATCTACACAATACAGTCCATTTGAACTAATGACAGGTAGGAAAATTCCTCTGGTGTTTTCACATGAACCTTTTTTGTCTACTCCGCAGAAAGAAGCGATTGAGAAAACCAAATGGTTACAGATGTTGCAAGACAATCTGAACACCATTTTGCCACATGCAGCTTCTCACATGCAGAAAATGATTCCTCCACACTCCTCAAAATTTGAGAAAGGTGGACAAGTCATGATTAAAACCTTTCGGAAAACCGGACCGTGGCAAAGTAATTGGGAAGGTCCTGTTGAGATTTTGGATACATTAGGTGTAATGATACAAGTCCAAAGGCCTCTCAATTCTGTGAAAAATGCACAGAGATAACAAAAAATATGATCAAAGCAAATTGTTTATGCCAAGATAATGATATTGCATTTCTTTAGCAGATATGGCATCTGATAATCAAACATGGAGAAACAACAAACTCCAAAAGTAATAAAGAAAACATCTGAAAATCGGAAAGAAAGAAAACACATTAAAGGGAGAAAATTCATCATCACATGACTCCTTTTTTCTTTAATGACATTCTTTTTTATAAAAACTTACAAGACTTTTTCCAGCTCAGCAGAAGAGAACCAGAAGGAGACCCTTCATAAAAGAGACTTGCAACTATCTAGAAATAAGAGATATTTTCCAAGATACAGTAACTTTGAAACAAGCAAAGATTTATATGGATTCATTTGCATAGGTTATGGGACTAGTTGTTGTATGGAACTATATTTTTTTCATAGTAACACGATTAAAATACATGCTAGAATAGAATCCAAAACAGAGTTTATAAAAATGCAAGGATCATATGCTAATAATAACAAAATTGGTACATATGAATGTAATTTAACAAATATGGGATTCTGGGTTATAGTTTTAAAAGGAAATGAGTCTACAACCTGGACTGGTGATGTAACAACAGATAGGGTTAGAACTGCTTCTATTGGAGGATCTAAATCAGATATTTGGTTTTTAACACAAAATTATATACAGTTTGTAGATCCTGAACATTTAAAAATTACAGGAGATGAAATAGGAGATGTAAATAGAGTACGGGATTTTCAAATAGTAAGAGGTTTAGCTCAAGTCAAGTAAAGGTCATTATTACAGTTGTAGATTTGATTATTCCAGATATAAAAGTATCTCTGCAATCTCTTAAAGTTACAGAAGGAAAAGATTATTTAATTTTGAGATGCACTACGCAAATATATTTACCTCAAAATTCACTATTTTGGAAGAGTTGTTGGGTAGTCTTTATCATAGCCCAAATAATATAATCCGTAAGGGTGATTTTTGGAAATATAGATTGGACAGATAATAGCTTTAGTTATCATCACACTAGTCCAACTCTAAATGACACAGGTATATATGAGTGTTGCATATCATTAGAAAATTATCCTATGAAATGTAAGTGTTCTTCCTATACAATATAATATATCTCAAGTAGATGAATTCCCATGGAGGGAATGGGCTGATATCATACAAAAATATAAAGGATTATTAATTGCTTTATCTGAAGAACTTCAGAAAGCAGAGATTATATTTAAGCATGAACAGGGAAATCTACAAGGAATAGAGTATGATTGGTCTGATTTTTCAGGTCATTCATGGTGGTTAAAGTTTAAACATACTGTATCAATGTGGGGAAAACCTTCAGTAATTACTGCAGCCGGAAATATATTATTGCATCCGTTAGTTATTATATTTATCATTATGAGATATATATATTTTATTTCAAATCTGTATTATGGTTAGAATGAAACTATTTTATAAATCGATTAAGAAAGAAATGGAAAAAGGTGAAGAAATTATGAAAGGTATTTTTAGACGAAGAATTACTTCTGGTTTAACCACTTGACGACCGCTTACATTGCTGCTACTGCAGCACTGCGGCTCTCCTATGTCCAGTTTTACAACAGTGGGGGAGGTGCTTTTACTAGTGGAAGGCATGGAACGGTATTTCTGCTTTACAGGAACACAGGATCCACGCCTTCTGTACTGACAGAAACAAATTAATAAAAGTGGTCTGATGCCACCAGTGAAACACCTCCATCCCTAAATTACATGCACAAAAATACAAAGTTCGCCCTGGGACTTTAAAGGAGGTATAACACACATAGCCACTAACTAGAAAGTTAGACATAGTATTACATTTATTGAAGGTAAGTACAATAAACATGCAAGTACATCAAATGAGTATACAGATAGGTCTACGTCGCGCACATTCACACATTCACGGCTCCCGCACCCTGCAAGCCCAATCCTGGTCTGATTCGGCTCAGAACTGATCAGTCACCAGATGCAGACCAATGATTTTTGGTCTGGATCTGGTGATTGGTTCTGGCCAATGGCATCATGTCCCCTGCCTGTGTAATGTAAACACAGGCAGGGGAAGTGATGTACTTTTCCCTCCTGGAGCCCTTTCGGTTCCAAGAGAAGAAGGAGAAGCATCTAAAAGGTGAGTTCCATAACACTACACTGACACTAACACACATAGGCACACTTTTGACCCCTTGATCACTCCAGATCACCCCTCAACCCCCCCCAAACCCCTCACAGTGTACACTATATACAGTGGTATACAGATATTTTACTGATCACTGTATTTAGAGTCACTTGTGACCCTAATTTGCACTTGCACTAGGCCGAAATAGGTTTAGGGCACCCGCCACCTATCCCCTAATAAAGTTTTAACCCCTTTATCTCCCCCAGTTAACCCCTTCCCTCCCTTTCACACTGTGCACTAATATATAGTATATTAGCTAATTACTGATCACTGTATTAGTGTCACTTGTGACCCCAGTTTGCACTTGCGCTAGGCCCAGATAAGTTTAGGCCACGCGCCATACATCCCCAATAAAGGTTTAACCCCTTGATCTCCCCCAGTTAACCCCTTCACTGCCCTGTCACAGTTTTCACTATATACAGTGATTACCAATCACTGTATTAGTGTCACGGTTGACGCTAGTTAGGCTAGTTAGCATCAGGGTACCACCACATTTTTTAACAGTTATTTAGCATCAGTTAAAGTCAATTACAGATTGCCAGTAACACTAACACTAACACACACACACACACGCACACACATACATACATACACCTCCATTACTAGTATAGTGTTTGAACAGATCAATATCTGATCTGATCAGAACTATATTTACGTCCCCATAGTTTAGTGTTCCCAAAACGCGGTGTTTGCACGATCAGCACTGATTCCTGCCAGCACCTGCGTTTAGCCCCTCCGCCCAACCCACCCCACCCAGGCAAGTGCAGTAATCAATAGATTACTGTCACTTCCAAAAAACACAAACCACCCAAAACCGCTGCGTTAGCAGAGTCAGGCCTGATCTCTGCTAGCACTAGCAGTTTTTTTTAGTAGGGACCAAATAGTCCTTGACAACCAGGTGCTTTTTTACCTGTGAGTCACACTACTGTACCTGTAAATTTCATTGCTAAAATGTCCAAACGGTGGTACAGTAGTGAAGAGGCCTACAGTACACTGACCATGCCAGATGAGAGTGATGTGGAAGCCTCATTGGCAGAATCAGGGTCAGTATATGAACCTGTTGAGAGCAGTGGCTCCGTGACAGATAGCTCTGACAATGGAGGGATCCCTGCTAAGGTCAGGCGTACCCGACCCCATTCTGGAGTTGCTGAGATGCAAGAACCGGATGTTTCTCGTATGCAGCAGAGTGCCAGTACTAGTGCCGCTCAGACTTTGGTGAACTTGCAAGCACCAGCGGCCTAGTACACTCTGGACCTAGGCATACCAGCACTGCAGTATCACTTGGTGATGTGGCGAGTCCCATAAGTGCAGTTGAAGCTGGTGCGGTGGCTAGCACGAGTAGTGGCCCGCAGCCACCGTGAATTTGAAGACAGGCCTGTAGAGCCCATAGTGCCCTCCCTGAAGCGCTGGCATATCCTATTTGGCAGCCCACAGATTCTACAGCACCTGTACTTCCCCCTTTCACTGCCCAACCCGGAATTCAAGTGGAAACAGCTGGTTTAAATCCCCTTAATTTTTTTGAGCTGTTTTTCACTGAAGATCTTTACAGATCTATTGTGGATCAAAGTAATTTGTATGCTAACCAATTTATCACCGCCAATCCAAATTCATCCCTTGCCAGAGAATTCGGCTGGAAACCTATAACGGTTTCCGAATTTAAGACCTTTCTGGGCCTATCCTTCAACATGGGCATTACTAAAAAGAGTGAGTTACGGTCATATTGGTCCACTAACCCAATTCACCAAATGCGCGTGTTCTCTGCTGCTATGTCCAGGGTTCTATACGAACAAATATTTTGGTTCATGCATTTCAATGACAATGAACTCTGTCATCCTCAGGGAGACCCTGGATATGACCGGCTCCACAAAATTCGGCCCCTCGTAAACCACTTCAATCAGTGATTTGCAGCCTTGTTTATCCCCCAACAGGATGTCTGCGTTGACGAGTCCCTGATTAAGTTTACTGGCCGCCTTGCTATCAAGCAGTATCTCCCCAGAAAGCGTGCCAGATACGGGGTCAAGCTGTATACGCTGTGTGACACTGCCACAGGCTATACAGTTAGTTTCCGTGTTTACGAGGGGAAAAGATAGCACTGTGGAGCCCCCCCAACTGCCCAGACTACATAGGGAGCAGCGGCAAGATAGTTTGTGACTTGGTGTCACCCTTATTCGGACAGGGGTACCACTTGTACGTGGACATTTTATATTCGAGCGTGCCACTTTTTAGACACCTCTTTCAATTACAAATTGGCGCATGTGGCACTGTGCAATCTAATTGCCGGAGCTTCCCCCAACAACTTGTAAATGCCCCACTTAGTCAGAGGGAGAGAGCCTGCTTGAGGTGTGATGAATTTCTCGCAGTGAAGTGGAGGGACAAACGGAACGTTTTCGTTCTGTCCTCCATTCACCCAGACACAGCAGTTGAAATTACTACAGTCACTGGTGTTGCTGAGAAGCCCCTCTGTGTCCACGACTAAAACTGTAAAATGGGAGGGGTGGACTTCAACGACCAGATGATGGAACCGTACTTAATTGCCCGTAAGGCCAGACGCTGGTACAAAAAAGTGTCTGTATACTTATTCCAATTGGCTTTTTACAATGCTTACGTCTTATATAAAGCATCTGCAGGAACATTATCCTTCCTACACTACCAAGAAGAGATAATCAGAGCCCTTCTGTATCCAGCAGGTGCTCCTGCCCAACTTCCCCAACCAGATGCAGTGAGCCGGCTGCATAAGAGGCATTTTCCGGAATTCCTCCTGAGTACCCCTACCCAAAGATACCCCAAAACAAGATTGTAAATTCGTGGATTTAGGCGTGACACCCGTAATTATTGTCTCGACTGTCCTGACCGACCTGGTCTTTGCCACAGTGACTGTTTCCATCGCTACCACACACTAGTGGATTATTAGCGTAGGGTACAGCACGGCACAGTTTAGGGCACACTTACACAGGGTCTCAAAAGATGTTTGATGGCTATCGTCATTTTGAGAGTCCCTAACCTGGAACTTTAACGTTGAAGAAAAAAAAAGTGTAAAAAATAAAATTACAAAAAAAAACATAAAATAAAAATTACAAAAAAAACATAAAATAAAAAAGCCAAAAATAGTTGTCGTCTGAGTTATTTTTCTGTTCTTACTCTACTCTTCTACTTATAGTCTTCCTACTTTTACTGTTTTTCATTGGTACTTTTCAGGTACCAATGTAATGTTTTATGTTTACTGTTCACTTTGCCCTGCAGGTACTCATCAGCTGCCACACTGATTTATATATATTCTGACACAAACAGCGTTTGCGCTCAGCATATATGGAAATCTCTGCTTGCAGCGCTGTAGGAGGTGATTTCACCACCACAGTTAAAAAAATATTAGGTATACATGGCGTTTGGTCACATATACCTATCATTAGAAAGTGGGTTTGGATGTTTTGGTCAGCTAATGATGGGTGTACTACACCTTTTCTGGCGGATATTTCTTCATCCACATTGATCGATGTGGATGAAGGAATCTGTTAGGTTCTGTTTTTTTCATTCAGCCCACAGGCTGCATGAAAAAAGAAAACCTACAATATATGCCCAACAAGGACCAGCAATGTATTGGTATGTTGCTGGACTTTGAGTGGTTATACCAGGATGATGCCTGCAGATTTAGGCATCATTTTGGTATCGTTTTTTACAGCCAGTGGTCGGCTTACATGTAAAAGTGATCCTAGCAGATAATTAGCCGCTAGACTGATTTTACAAGCAGTGGGAGGGGACTCCAGCACCAACCCCGACCCCCCCCCCCCCCCCCGCCACCTTCCGCATTTTTTTTCGGGCTCTCGCGTCCCACCGGTTAACCCAAGAGTGCAGCTGGTGGTTCCATTATCTAACCATACAGCTGATTGGAGACAAGAATGGCTCCAATCATCTCTATGGCCTAAGATACCGGTACGAGCATTTTATGACTTCTGTTTCGCCAGAAATAAACAGCGCCATTGGGAAATTGGGAAAGCATCTTATCACACCAATCATGGTGTGGTTAGATGCTTTAAGATCAGAGGAGAGATCTAGAGTCTAAAAGACCCCAATTTTTTAAAAAAGAGTAGCTGTCACTACAAATTGCTATCACAGGGGATATTTAAATTCACTGTGATAACAATAAAAATGATTAAAAAAAAAAAATGAAACGAAAGGTGTAAAAATAACATAAAAAAGCAAAATAAATAAAAAAAAAATCAAGCCCCCCTGTCTCACCGTGCTTGCGCGCAAAGGCGCACGCAAGCGTTGGTCTAGTGTCATATGTAAACCACAATTGCACCATGCATGTGAGGTATTGCTGTGAATTCCAGGTCGAGGGCTGTATATATTGCAGTAGATCTCCTCTGTAAGTCCAAAGTGGTAACCTGTAAAGACTTTTAAAGGCTTTTAAAAATGTACGTAGTTTGTTGCCGCTGCATGGGCGTGAGCAATTTTAAAGCATGTCATGTTTGGTATCTATGTATTTGGCATTAGATCATCCTTCAAATTTTACCAAACAATTAGGAATTATATAGTGTAAATCTGCATTAAATTAAAAAAGTGGGGTTTGGAAAATCTGTGCGCAAATACTGTGTGATGAAATAAATTGCAACATCCACTATTTTGTTATGTAGGGCCTCTGCTTTAAAAAAATATATAATGTTTTGGGGTTCACAGACACACACAGACATCACATACTTCTTCAATCATCTCACTGAGCAAGCTGATATTATATTAAGAACAAACTCTGCAACATCTACAAAAGCTTTTTACTGATTTTTATTGTATTTTTACTGAACTGTAATATTTTTTACATTGCATTGATGCCTAGTGTGTTTGAATAAATTCACACTTTGTTTTAAGTCAGCCTAGCTATTGAACGAAATGCCTAAAAGACGCTACAGATATTTTTTAATATCCGCTCTATTTTACAATCGTCCCCTGAAGCTGGAAAGACTAATAAGACTCTGAGGAAGAGGTTAAGCCTCGAAACATGTAAACCTTTCCAAACTACGTACATTTTTCCAGAAGAGGTTAGGCCTCGAAACGCATAAGCCTTTCCAGCTTCAGGGGATGGTACAGCCTTTGATCTTGATGCTGATGACAACGTACCCATTTGATATGCTTTTAACAAGAACTCATTTGTGAGTATTTTTATACCTTTTATTTCAATTAACCTTTTTTAGAGGATAATGCACTAGGCCGGTGCCCCCATGTGTTTGTTTTTTCATTTTCAATATTTTTTTATAACCTAACCTGCTTTAAACTTCTCCACAACGTTATCCCTGACCTGTCTGGTCAACTTCCACGTTTAGTTGTTAAAGCTTAACTGAACAAGAGGAAGTTAGAAGTTGATTGGCTACCATGCACAGCTGAACCAGATTCTGCACTCTCCAATTTTAGTAAATCAATCCCTCTGTACCTTGCTTTCCCTCTGATCACACTGTACACCTTCCAGACTGGGGCTGTTGACAGAAATAAAATTAAAACAGGGCAAACCAGCCTAGTGCATTATCCCAAATAAATGTATTTTGTATAAAAAAGATTAAAACCACTCACAAGCATAAAGAAAAGACGAAAATATACTTATACAGGCCACTGTCCCATGGCTTTACAGCCCTGGAACCAGCAATCTCCAGATCACAGGGAAGACCATGCAGGGGCCCTGCTGGTTGATGCATTTCAAAAGTTTACATTCTTCCTCAGAGCCTCTGTTGACATTAGACTCTGCAGTCCTTAATGACATGAAACACCCACAATGGTAGCCAGACACCATGTGCTCTTTGGTTAGGTTTTGCTAATGCTGATAGTGTGATATTCTGGTCTTTTTTTAAAGATTCTTTAGCTATATTTAAAAAATTTTCACAGTCCCAAGATGCCTTTACCTCTGTAAATATTGGAGGTGAAACTATAAATGGGAGAATATAATGGCTTTGGGTACCAATCATTTTAACTTTTTTTATTTACTAAAATGTGTAAGTACCGTTCATTACAGCAGTACCTTGAGTCTGAGCTGGTTTGATGACACCCCCTCAGTGGGAAGGGCTGTGACAGCAGGGGATGGCTGGGCTTCATTCAACCTAAAAGTAGAGCACCATCAGCAGGAGGAGCAGAGATTTATGGGGAATAATGGTGGATTGAAGTTGATTATAGTAGTGATAGATGTTTTTTTCCAATATGCCATGGGCTGTTTATTTTGTTTGTTTACCTTTTTTTTGGGGGGGTGGGGGTTCCACTTTAAACTGATTTTTGCTATAACATGAGAAATAATTGAACTCTCTGATGTATTTCCAGCTCACAAGATGAACATCCAGCTCCCCCTATCCACAGAGATAACACTGGCACCATGGAAGGATACCACCATCGAGTCAGGTAATGAGGGGGATCAAAAGCAGGAAATTTGGGGACCTGAACACCATTAATATAGAACATTAAACCAAAACTAAACACCAAAATACTCACCTCCCCCCACCCATGAGGCACCCGAAAACTACTTCACAGGAGCCAACATCTTCTGGGTTTGGCATCTTCAGCTCTTAATTGGCTGACCTGAAATGATGTACCACCCGTGAATTAGGTGGGAGCTAGTTTAGACCGGCACTGAGGCATGCTCAGAATATATGGTGAGCTGCACATTCTAAGGAAGATTGCAAACGGGGCGTTGTGAAGCTTTTATTGCAGAAGAAAAATAGCATGTTGCTGAAAAAATTGGGTTTTTGTAAGAACTTACCTGATTTAAAGTGTAGCATTTGCAAGTGGAAAGATTTTTTTTTCTCTTGTGTCCTCTGACAGACGCAGCTCTCAATGTTTCTTCACAAATCGGTTATGTGCCATCTACAGGAGTAGACCAGGCAGTGAAAAACTTTCACTTGACATGCCTATAGGGGCTGTCCTTCACCATATAACCCCAGACACACTGTGCTCACTAATCAGTTTTGTAGCAAGCAGTGAAAGAAAACACAACCAACCCCAAAATAAAGGGACGGGAGCTGCGTCTGTCAGAGGACTCAGAGAAAAGGATTTTACAGTAAGTTCTTACAAAAATCTAATTTTCTCTTACATCCTCTGACAGACACAGCTCTCAATGTTTCTTCGCGAATAGGACGTCCCAAAGCAGTGTAGGCATGAGGGGAGGGAAGAACGCAACCAAAAAAGTAACGCATTTCCAAGGATGAAAACGTAGCCAACAGGGCAACAGAAGCTCAACCAAAACAACAGGAGCTTACCCCAAAAAGAAAATTAACCCCTGAAGAGAAAACCAAGTCCCTTCGTCAAAAAGCAGCCTGCAAAACCTTGCGGCCAAAGGAAGCATCCAAGGATGCCATCAAATCAATCTTGTAGAATTTTGTAAAGGTGTGTATATACGACCAGGTCGCCGCCTTACACACCTGAGCCACAGAAGCCTGATGGCGAAAAGCCCAGGAGGCACTCAGCGCTCTCGTACAATGCGCCCTCACAGGGAAAGGAGGAACCTGACTCAATGAATAGGCCTAAACAATAGTCTGTCTGATCCATTTAGATATGTTTGCAGCAGACGCAGCCGAACCCTTATGAGATCCCTCAGGAAGGACAAACAGAGAATCAGATGTCTAAAAGGATTCCGTGGCTGACAGGTAAACCCAGATTGCCCGAACCACATCCAGCGAATGCAAGGCAAATTCCTTGGGATGCTTGGGCTTAGCACAGAGCGAAGGCAAAACAATATCCTCATTAAGGTAGAAAGCTGACACCACCTTAGGAAGAAAGGATTGGTTAGGTCGCAGAACAACCTTATCCCTATGAACTACCAGATATGGCGAGCGGCAAGACAGAGCCGCCAACTCAGACACCCTGCGAGCAGAGGTGATAGCCACCAAGAAGGAAACCTTCTGAGACAGCAAAGGCAGAGAAATTTCTCTGATATTTTCAAAGGGAGGCCGTTGAAGAATGGACAAAACCAAATTCAGATCCCATGGAGGTAAAGGGGATATCCTCAGCGGAGCCAGATGACGCATCCCTTGAATAAAGGTGCGAATCAAGGAATTAGGCGCCAAGGGACATTGGAAGTAAATGGCTAAGGCCGACACCTGACCTTTAATCGTGCCCAAGCCAAACATTGCTCCACACCTTTCTGCAAGAAGGACAAGACCCTTGCCACTGAAAAATAGCGAGGATACAACCCTTGCGACTGACACCAGGCAATACACATCTTCCAGATACGATGGTATATCTTCCCGGAAGTCGCCTTCCTAGCCCTCAACAAGGTAGGAATGACAGAATCAGAGAGACCCTTGTCTCTCAACACCTGGCCTTCAATAGCCAAGCCGTTAAAGCCAGAACCATAAAGCAGGATGGAAGATCGTCCCTTGAGACAGCAGATCCTCTCTCGGAGGCAGCCGCCAGGGAGGCTCGACGGCCATCTTTACCAAGTCCGCGTACCAAGACCGGCGAGGCCAGTCTGGTGGCACCAGAATCACCTGCACCTTCTCCACCGCCAACCTGCGGAGGAACCGTGACAACGGCTGTATCAGACGAAAGGCATATATCAGCCGATAGCGGCTCCAAGGCACCACCGCGGCATCGGCCAGAGGATCTCAAGCCCTGGCCACAAACCGCTCTACCTTTCTGTTTAGACTAGATGCAAACAGATCCACCTCCGGAGTTCCCCATTGGGCACACAGGAGGCGAAAAACCTCCGGATGCAGGAACCATTCCCCCTGATCCAGAGCCTCACGACTCAGGTAATCCGCCTGCCAGTTCTCCACTCCTGGAAAGTGAACTGTGGAGAGAGTCGGAACGTGCGCCTTGGCCACTTCCTTGGCTGCCAGGGCACTCTTGGTGCCCCCTTGGTAATTGATGTAAGCCACAGCCGTGGCATTGTCGGTTTGAACCTGATCCGGGAGACTGTGCAGCCGAGGCATCCAAAGGAGCAGGCAGAGTTTGATCGCTCTGAGCTCCAGGACATTTATCGGTAAAGATGATTCCACCTTTAACCACGTTCCTTGGGCACAAAGAGTGTCCAGTACTCCACCCCAGCTCATCAGGCTGGCATCCGTGGTGATCACTGTCCACAACAGCGGCAGAAAGGACCTTCTTTGGCTCAGAGCGTGCGACAGAAGCCACCATGAGAGCTCCGACCTCGTCAGACGGCTTAGACATATCATCCTGTCCAAGGACTGTGGATCCTTGTCCCACTTGGCAAGAATCTTTGCTTGTAGAGGCCTTGTGTGAAATTGGGCAAATGGGACTGCCTCGAAGGCTGACACCATCAGCCCCAGGGCCCTCATACACGTTCCCAGGGAGGAGAGATCGTTGGCCATCAGGATCCTGATCTCCTCCTGCAAGGTCTGGAGTTTTTCCTCTGGGAGAAAGACTCTTGCTTGAGAGGAGTCTAAGACCATGCCCAGATAACTCAGAAGTACTGACGGAGTCAGAGCAGACTTCTGGAAGTTGATGGTCCACCTGAACTCCCCAAGCGTCTGAACTGTGAATGTCAGGTCGCCCGACAGGGTTACACAAGAGCTCGCCCTTAACAGGAGATCGCCCAGATAGCCAAGGACCACAATCCCCTTTTTGTGGAGCAAAGCCAGCACCAGTGCCAAAACCTTGGTGAAGACTCTGGGAGCGGACGCTAGACCAAAGGGTAATGCTACAAATTGATAGTGCTCCTCCGCCACGTCGAAATAGAGATACCGCTGGTGACCTTGGTAAATAGGGATGTAAAATATAAATAAAAAGTGCAGCGCCTAATGATAATAATAAACCTAATACATATAGCTATGATACACATAAATGATAGGAAGATGGAAATTGATATCCTATACAATCACATGAATAAACATGGCTTGTGTGTATGTAGACTGAGTGAAGGGAAGTGATGATAGAAAGCCGATCCCACTGTAGAGTGATGTTTACCACCGTGATGTTGATACCAGGGTACTCTTACCAGTTGAGGTGGACCTTCAAATTAATGAAAGGTCAGTCAGGCAAAAGTAGTAGGGGTCGGCTTAGCAGATACTGATCATCAACCTCCATAGACTCTCAAAACCGGAATGGGAGTAAGCTAATAGGATATGAACCATCCCTTGCTCCTCCACAAGTGCAAGATGAAGTGGACCTCGTGAAAAAATTGAAGGGGAATCCAATAGTGTAATATGTCCAAACCAGCTTTATTGTTAAATAAATAGACAGGTACTCACATATCGCTTGAATGAATACAGCATGGAATTTCCGAAATGTCCGTGGTGGAAGCATGCTTATGTGCGTCATACATTACTGACGCGTTTCATCATCATAGACATTGTCAAAGGCCTGTTGTGCTGGCTGCCGTTTTTCTCTTCATATATCTGTTATTTGCTGAGCATTCATATGCTTGGAACTGGTCAATAATATTGTCCATCTGCACACTCTGGGACCAGCGCGACTTTTTGCTTCTTATTTATCAATGTAAATAGGGATTTGCAGATATGCAACTGATGGAGGCCAGAAAGTATCCTTGTTGTAAAGACGCCACCACCGACTGAATGGATTCCATTCGAAACTTCTGCATCCACACAAAGCGGTTCAGCGACTTGAGGTCCAGAATTGGACGCACCTTGCCCTCCTTCCATGGCACCGTGAACAAGTTTGAGTAAAAGCCTCGAAACCTGTCCTGCCGAGGAACCGGGACGACTACGCCCTGTGCAAGGAGATCCCGCACTGCCTCCCTGAGATCTGTCAAACGATCCAGAGACAGGTAAAGATTTGATGGAAAGAACCTGTTTGCTGGCCGAGACCGAAATTTGATCTTGTACCCTGTACGAATCAGTTCGTGAACCCATTTGTCTTGAATCCAAGATGTCCAGGGTTCCCGAAAGTAACTCAGACGCCCCCCCCCCACCCCTGAACCGGGTGAGGGCTTCCCTTCATGCAAAGGAGAACTTGTCCGCCGCACCGTACTGGCCGGCCTTGGGCTTACCAGACCAAGCATTTTTGTTTCCTCCGGAGGCTCTGAACGGTTTGCCTTTTTCCTGCGCCCCTAAAGGCACGAAAAAGCCCCCTATGAGCCTTGAAGGAAGGCCCCCGCTTACTGCGAGGTGCCTTACCTTTTGTGGGTTGGGGGAGAAGAGTACTCTTACCCCCCGTTAGACCCTTGATTAACTCATCCAAGGAGTCACCAAAGAGGCGTTCACCCAAAAAAGGAAGATCAGTAACAGCCTTCTTAGAAGCCTGGTCCGCCGACCAGCTTTTCAGCCACACCATGCGGCATATGGCAATCCCCACTGCAGACATTCTGGTAGCCAGGGGTGCCGTGTCCAGGGCCGCATGGCACAGGTACCCCATGGCCTGGGCCATTTGATCCGTGAGCTCAATTAGAGTTTGAGGAACCAACTCAGCGTTCAAGTTGCTCTTAACCACCTTGACCCATTCCATAACCGTCTGAGAAACCAGGACGGAGGCGAATACAGGTTTGAGAATCTAACCCGCCAACAAGTGCATTCCGTGGCAACCACATCAGGCGTCACGCCCTTCGAAGAAGTCGGAAATTAACCTTACGGCGACCGGAAGTACCTGGGTGACACGTACAGAGGCTTTGGAGGTCAGCGTGGACATCAGCGAGGAGAGGGTGAGCTAGACCAACATCACCTACCAGTGCACCGGTGCTACTCTGATTATATGCGATTATGAAGGCCTGTTATTTCCTTGCGTTTGTGAGTGCATTTTATTTGGGTTTGTGATAAATAAAGTGTGAAGTGGTTTATGCAGTATCACAATAGTGCGACTCCTTTTTGTTTTCCCTATACCTGCTTGATGGGTGAAACATCGTGAGGAAAAGGGACGCATGGTACAGCCTAAAGATCATCAGGGATGAATGCCTAGTTCTGCAGTTGCAGCTGATCCAAGAGGGAGACTTGTGTATAAGCTTGTTTGCCTGTCCTATGAGAATAGGTGGGCCATATGTTCTGGTGAGTTGCCATCCCCCTCTTTTTGTCACAATGGCGGAGGATTTGCAGTTTGGTGACCCCATAATACACTGGTGACCCCTACTTGGTGGAGAGGATTGTTGCAAGACCATTTTCCCTCTATATTTAGAGATGGACGTTTATATGTGAAATTCCTCATATGCATATGTGAAACTGTCATTTAATTGATTAATGATATGTGAGCTATCTACACTACTTATACTAATTTCGTGATTCCATTAGGGATTTTTGATTTAAGTATTTTTTTAACAGATAAGGTTTAATGTTGATAAATGTAAAGTTATGTACGTGGGGGGCTACAAATTTAGATGCATCATACATACTAGGGGGAGTAAAACTGGGGAAATCTATAGTGGAGAAGCGTCTGGGTGTTCTGGTAGATCATACGCTTAATAATAGCATGCAATGCCAAGCTGTGGTTTCCAAAGCAAGCAAAATACTTTCTTTTTTCAAGAGAGGTATGGACTCCAGAGGGAGAGATATCATTCTGCCCCTGTACAAATCATTAGTAAAACTTCATCTGCAATATGCAATTTAGTTTTGGGCACCAGTTCTCAAAAAGGATATCTGGGAACTGGAGAAAGTGCAGAGAAGGACAAACAAACTGATAAGAGGCATGGAGGAGCTCAGCTATGAGGAAAGATTAGAGGAAGGAACTAAATTTATTCTCTCTTGAGAAGAGGAGATTTAGGAAGGATGGGATCAACATGTATAATTACATAAGGGGTCCAAAAAGTGAACTTGGTGCTGAGTTATTCACCATTAGGTCATCATAGAGAACAAGGTCTCTGGAGGAAAAGAAATTAAATTAAGGCCTGGTTTACACCTATGCATTTTGTAGTGCGTTTTCAGTTTTGCAGAAACACACTACAGTCTATTTAACATGGTTTCCTATTGGTCACGTTCACATGGTTTTTGGTTCCATAGACTAATGGATCAAAAATTAGTATTGAAAAATGCAAAATGCACCTGGAACATGCAAACTGCAACCTGCATAGGTGTGAACCAGGCCTTAATGTTCAAATATAGAAAGGCTTCTTCACAGTAAGAGCTGTGAAAATTTGGAATAGACTCCCTCCAGCAGTGGTTCTGGTTAGCTCAGTGGATTGCTTTAAAAAATGCCTGAATTCTTCCCTAAATGTGCATAATATAACTGGGTACTAACATTTATAGGTAAAGTTGATCAAGGGGATATCCGATTGCCTCTCGGGGGATCAGGAAGGAATTTTTTCCCCTGCTGGAGAAAATTGGTTCATGCTTTGCTGGGGTTTGTTTCCTTCCCCTGGATCAACTGAGGGTATAGGATTGTGTATATAAGATTGTACGATCCCCCCCCCCTTTTTATTGGTTGAACTGGATGGACTTGTGTCTTTTTTTAACCATATGTAACTATGTAAGAAGATGTACACCCTAGTGGAATGACATTTAGCATGCTAAAGCACTGTGTATCAGAAAAATTTTCATATGTTAAAATAAAAAATACTATTTTCTCTTTTTTGTCTATTCTTTGTTGCATCTCAGAGATGATCTCCTGCAGCACTTTTGTCCAAGGCGCCCATTAAAGTTAATGGATGTGTGCTGCAACCACAAGCCAAAATCTTGGTTTGTGGTTGAGGAGCAGTATTTTCATGAAAACGTAATCCACTGAAGACCGATTTTCAGCAGGCGGTAGACAGTGCCACCCATATGAAAGAGCCCTAAGGCCCCTTTCACATGATTGGACCGATTGGGTCCGCCTGTCTGTTTTTCAGGGGGACCCAATTTGGCCACCCATTGTCCTCTATGTCCTCTACATGTGTCAGCTGACACCCGTCTGGCATCCGATCCGACAAGATTTACAGAAAACAGACGTATGGTAATACGTTCACCATCAGTCCATGGGTCAGATCAGATGAGATTAAATGAAAATAGACAGGCTGTCTATTTTCATTCGATTTCTCCATGGAGGAGAGCGGGACTCTGACAGGTCAGTCTCTGCACAGAGCGGAGACGGACCTGTCATCCGCCTGCTCAGTGGGGATCAACGCAGCGATCCCTGGTGAGCAAGCGCAGTCCATCAAAATTGAGTAAATGCAATTTCAGTTTTAATCAACAAACACACACACACACAAAAAAAGGGTGTTACTTTTAAATATCTGCCACTTCAAAATGGGTAAATGGGCCTCTTGGATTAATTTTTTTTCATATATGTATGTCAGTGTAAGGAATATGCAGATTTTTGCATGACATTGTGTGTTGCGTTTGATAAACAATAGGATTTTTTTTATAAACAAGTAACCTGGTCAAAAAGACTAGAGAGCCACCTTGAGGTAGAATTTGAGAACACCTCTCTAATAGGTGTTAGCTTGTCGTTAGGTAAGCTGTTTTTTTTCTGTTGTTCGGTAGTTAAGGTAAACAAATCTTAAATATTAAAGGGTTGTCAGGCAAATGACAAGGAAGACTCCATGATGCATTGAACACCAGAGACCCCTGCAACCAAGATGCTTTCACCGGATTCTCTAGCAACTGCTTAAGAACCCGAGTCCTCGTTGCCATCAGAGATCGCAAACACACTGTTCCTAATAAGTTAAGAAACTTTAAGCCTATTTCTGCTGTTTACAGACCATAGAGTCTGTTCATTTGTTAGGCATTGTTATATCTGCCAGTCTTGTATTATCTTCCTAATATTGTAATAATGTTGTATGTACAGCAGGTTTTGTATAGTAAAAGCACATTTATACACTGCAGAGGTCTGAGCTTCCTTGATTATACCGCAAAGTAACCTTGCTAGATAGACGCAAGCAAAACAATTGGGGGCTCGTGCAAGGATTGCGCTATATATTTAACTGAAGCAGACCTGTTTATTCTGTTTGTGTATTGTGTAGTTTGTGCTAAGCAACAATGCTGCGTAAGCTGTTTAGGAAAAGCAAGGCTGCAGAGGTTTCTGGTGTCCAGAAGGGAGTGTGCAGCTTACCTATCTGGGCTAGAGACAATGAGTGGGAGCCTCTTGCTAAAGTATTTGCAAAGTATGCTTCTCCCTTGAATAAGACTTGGGGTGATAAAGTCTCAGATCATTTTGTAGATTTTAGCCTTAACCACTTGCTGACCGCATGCCGCAGATGTACGGTGGCAGTCTGGCTCTCCCAGGCAAAGTCCCGTACATGTGCCTGGGAGGAGTTAGGCACATGTACGGGACAATCGCATGCCGCTGGAGGCGTGCTCCCACCCCCGCTCGTCAGCAGGGAAGCTAGTGCACGTGGCAGGCGGCTCCGTTGGCCACCGGCCACTCGCAATCTCCTGCCGCTGACAGAGAAGGACGGACGGCTGATGTAAACACAGCCGTCCATACTTCTCCCTGAAGTGATCACAGATGTCATATGATCCTGCTACAGTATATAGGATCGCATGTCTCTGTGATGATTTCACAAGCCACGCCCCCCACAGTTAGAATCACGCCCCTAGGGACACATTTAACCCCTTGATGACCCATACTGTTAACCCCTTCCCTGCCAGTGTCATTTTTACAGTAACAGTGCATATTTCTAGCACTGATTACTGTAGTAATGTCACTGGTACCCCCAAAAGTGTCAAAAATGTCAGTTAGGGGTCTGATCTGTCCGCCGCAATGTCGCAGTCCCACAAAAATCGCAGATCACCGCCATTACTAGTAAAAAAAAAAAACAATAAAAATGATATAAATCTTTCCCACAGTTATTAAGCACAATAACTTTTGCGCAAACCAATCAAAATTGGTTATTGCGATTTTTTTTTACCAAAAATATGTAGCAGAAAACAAATTGGCCTAAAATGTTAAAAAATTTTGATTTTTACATTTTTTTATGGGAATTTCATATAAACAAATGTGAAAAATATTGTTATTTTTTCAAAATTGTCGCTCTTTTTTTGTTCATAGCGCAAAAAATAAAAATCACACAGGTGATCAAATACCACCAAAAGAAAGCTCTATTTGTGTGAAAAAAATTTAGTTTGGGTACGGCGTCGTACGACCGCACAATTGCCCGTTAAAGTCACGCAGTGCCGAATCGTAAATTAGGGCCTGGTCTTTGAGCAGCCAAATCCTCCAGTCTTAAAGTGGTTAAAGGGTTGGATTTAAGTAAAGCAGAGAAGAGGACAGTGTCCACAGTGGGTTTGTACTTTCTTCATGCTCTCTATAGAGAATCAAAGAGAAGGGAGAAGGCAGAGGCAGAAGTTAAGGTATTAAAAGACCAGCTAGCAGTAGCTTCAGAGTGTGTGTGTTCAACTGCTAGTTGGGCTGATGATTTGCAAGAGTGGTGTGCAGCCCTCATGACCAAATCAATTATTGCCTTAAGGAAAAGGAAGGGCCATAAACCTGTTAGTAAATAAAGCCAGGGTACGTGCCATTGTCACATCCCAAAACTGGGATTGTGAGGATGTGCTTTCCTCCAATGATAGTGAGGATGAGGAGATAGAGTTTGATGTTTCTGATGATGATCATCCAATGGGAAAGAAAAAGTGTGCCAGACCTCCCATTACTAAGCATAGGAAAAGGCAACATGATAGAGAATATGGCAGATGGGAAGGTGCGATATCGCAACCCCAGAGATATTGAATTTGAAGTAGTAAGGGAGTTTACACAAACTGAACTCCATGAGCTGGCAAAACAATACAAACAAAGGTCCGGGGAACCCCTTTTGAGTTGGCTCTTACGTTTGTGGGATGAAGGGGCGGACAGTGTTGTTTTGTAAGGCAAGGAAGCAGTGGCTTTGGGAGTGTTAACCCATGATCCACAATTGCGTCAGGCCATGCGAAAAGCCCGAGAGTTTAGTGTGAATTTTTCACTCTTAGACCTCGTGAGAGATGGTATAGTCCAAGTATACGCTAATCCTAGTGACCTGGAAAATACCTACTCGTGGAGAACAATAGGAGAGGGTATTTCTAGGTTACATGAGATGGGTTGTATAACCGGATTAAATAAATTTCCAGAATGGATGGGTGCAGATATGGAACCCTTCATGTCTGCTCTGCGCTCTAAGCTAATGAAGTCTGCACCAATTAATCTCAAGGCTCTTTTATTGTCTTTGCTGGGAGGCCTGGGTTTAAACAGCAAGATTCATGAAGCAACAACCCTTTTTAAGCCAGTTGGGGCAGCTAGAGGAGACTAAAACAAAACCTGTCAGGGCAGTAGATAAGGTCAAGGTCGGACAGGCAGAGAACAGGCTGAAAAGAACTTTTAAAGAGAAGAAAGGGGAATGTGAGAGAGAAGACAGGAGGTGAAGAGAAAACCAGGCTAGTTATCTCTAGGAAACAAATGTGGGTGGACCTATTAAAGGCAGGAGTACCTAAAGATGGGATAGATGGGATCTCTACTGCAGAAATGTTGAAGATGTGGAAAAATTTAGTGAGGAAAACTGTCAGGGCTAGAAACGCTACTCCTAGTGAAGATAACATCAGCCTAGAATTAGAGAAAACAGAACAGACCCTCCTGTTAGCCACAAACCCATTCCCAAAACTGCACATGAACCCAAACCCAAATCCCTTTATCCTGGGGAGGAGTTAGAGAGATATAGAAAAGGGGATTGGGAGGTTCCTTATCCTTTATGAAGGGAAGGTAGGTCTCCTGTAATTGCAGTGAGGGCAGTGACAGCAGGAGACCGATGCCCATATGCACCTGTCACTGTATGGTTGGGGAAGTAGTCTTCTTCTACACATGTCATGGCTTTAGTGGATACTGGAGCTGAAGTTACACTTTTGCAAGGAGATCCTTCCCATCACAAAGGAGAAGTGATTTATGTAGAAGGTTTGGGAGGGCAAACCACACCAGCAGTTAGGTGAAATTGGCTATTGGCAAGGGACCAGGATTTTGGACAAATGTTTTGGTATCAGAGTTACCTGAAAATATTCTTGGGATGGATGTACTTCAAGGTCAGTCTATTCAGACTGAACAAGGTACATTCACATACGGGTATCCTGATAAAACGTATCTGGTTAGGGCGGTGAAGGCTGTGGTCAGAGGTCATGCAAAATGGACCCCTGTCTTTATTCCTCCACCAGAGAAGCCAGTCTGTCTCAAGCAATACAGACTTCCTGGAGTTTCTTCCACAAAGAAATTGGGGAGACTAATCAAGAACTGTTAAGAGTAGGGATCCTTAGACCTGCTATAAGTCCATTCTCGTCTAAGGTGTTCCCAGTAAAGAAACCTGATGGGACATATAGAAAGACTGTGGATTACAGAGGTCTAAACAAAGTGGCACCTCCATTAAAGTCAGCTGTACCTGATATGATCTCAATCATTGAGAAAATTGCTAAAGAGGCAGGAGAATATTATGCTGTGATAGACCTGGCTAATGCTTTCTTTTTGATTTCGATAGACCCAGAGTGTCAGGGCCAGTTTTCCTTTGTGTGGGACGGCCGCCAGTACACTTTCACGGTCCTTCCTCAAGGCTACCTTTATTCTCCAACGATCTGTCATGGACTGATTGCCCGAGATTTAAGCACCCTGAATCTGGAATTCGCTGTGTTTCACTACATTGATGACATAATGATCCCTGGAACAAAGGAAGATGTAACTGAAGCACTGCACCTGCTGATACAGCACATGAAGAACAGAGGGTGGGCTATCAACAGAGACAAAGTCCAAGGACCTGCCACAGAGGTGAAATTCCTGGGAATGATGTGGACTGGGCCACAGAGGAAAATTCCAGAGACAGTTGTGCAAACTATCCAGGCATTGTTGCCACCTACTACCAAAAAGGAGGTGCAGAAGTTTATTGGAGTTGTGGGATTCTGGAGATCGTTCATCCCACATCTTGGACTGATTCTGAGGCTTATATACAATGTCACAAGTTCACATGGGGTTCAGAGCAGCGGACCGCATTCCTGGCTGCTAAAGAAGCCATTTTGCAGCATCAAGGATTGGGACCTTTGAGACAAAGAGTACCATTTCAGCTGGAAGTAGTTGAGCAGGATGGTACAATATCTTGGAGTATGTGGCAGCAAAATGAAAAGAAGGGACTGAGAGCAATACCCATTGAATTTTGGTCCAAACAACTGACAGGGAGAAGTACTTGTTTGGGGCCTACACAGCACTTCAACATGTAGAGACCATTACAAGAAAGGGCACAGTCACCATCCATACTGCATTGCCAATAGCAGGATGGGTGAGAGATAATAGACTGACCACTAGGGAAGCTGTAGCCCAGAACCAAACACTGATGAAATGGAAGTGGTACCTTCAAGAAAGAGGGGGTATTGCAGCTGGGGATGTCAGAGACATTTCAAAACAGTTGGCTGGGCTTGTCACTTTTACCAGCACCCATATAGAAGAAGAAATTTCTGTGCTGCAGTCATCCTCCATTTAGGAGGCTCCATCCTTTGCCTCTCTGCCAGATAAGATGAAGGAGTCAGCATGGTTCATTGATGGTTCAGCCATAGTCACCTCGTCTGGGCGTAAATGGACAGCAGCAGCCTTCAACCCGAGTACAGACACAGTCCTGCAGGAGACCGGAATTGGAGGGTTCAGTCAGTATGCAGAGTTGAAAGCTGTAGTGATGACTCTTCAGGAGGATCTTTCTTCCCATGTCACAATCTACACGAACAGCTAGGCAGTCTTTAAAAGACTGACAATTTGGATGCCCACGTGGAAGGCCAATGAATGGTTGATATATGGAAAGGTGGTGTGGGGAGGCAAGGAAGTATGGGACTACATCTGGAAGGAAGCTCACTCCCGCACCATAAAAGTGGGGCATGTTGATGCACATGTGCCTCCTGGTCCCAGACTTTGAGAACTATAACAGAGTGGCAGACAAAATTGCCAAGGTGAATGTGTCAATTGATCCTGTCTTGATGAACTTGGCCAACTGGGCCCACAAGCAATCTGGACATTTGGGGCAGAAAGCAACATATGAATGGGCACAGCACAGAGGATTGCCCATATCAATGGACATGATAAGGACTGTAATAGGGAACTGTACAGTGTGTGGAGAAGTGCGACAATGGCCATTGCAAAAGTACTCCACCGGGTCGATTAAGAGGAGCGAGAGGCCTGCAGAGATTTGGCAGATTGACTTCATCAGTCCCCTGCCCTAGGGAAACAATGGACTGAGGTATTGTTGCACTGCAGTGGACACCTATTCAGGACTTTTGCTTGTTCCTCCTTGCAAGCGTGCAGATCAAGCCACAACGCTTCAACTGCTACAGAAAATTGTTGTGCTTATGGCTGTCCCAAACAAGTCCAAAGTTATAACAGCTCACACTTCACCGGATCAACAGTACAGCAATGGGCCAAAGATTCTGGAGTTTACTGGTTGTGCCACATCCCATACCATCCACAGGCAGCTGGTTTGATTGAAAGATACAATGGGCCATTGAAGGACCAGATACGCAAAATTACACCCGCACGTACACTAAGGGGGTGGGATCGGGTCCTCACACAGGCAGTCATGTTGTTAAATTCTAGGCCACTAGCCAAAAGCACACCATATGAAAGGATGGTTGAGGCTGGGGTGCAGATTCCACAGCTAGAGTTCAGAGTTCAGTATTTACACAAGGTTCCTGAAAGAACAGGGTTTAACAGGTACCAAGTTACTGCTTCCCATGACATAGAAACCAAGAGTGACTTATGTGAAGCTGAAGCCTATCTAGGAATGAGAGGGAATCTAGCAGGAAGGTTTGTTATGTTTGCATTGGCAGATGAGCTTCAGGACAGTGGCTGGGACTCTGATTGGTTAGTGGATACTTCTCAGCAAGAAAGGAAGGTGAGGCTCTATAATATCAAACCTTCCAAAGTAAACAGCAGTGATCTTCTAGGAAATATCAGTATATTTCCTCTCCTCCCTATTGATGTTCTTTGGGAGGGTCAGAAGTGGATACAGGCAGG
Organism: Pelophylax lessonae; assembly: GCF_965119305.1. Taxonomy (NCBI): domain Eukaryota; kingdom Metazoa; phylum Chordata; class Amphibia; order Anura; family Ranidae; genus Pelophylax; species Pelophylax lessonae. The sequence goes on along the minus strand of NC_138769.1, from coordinate 700,395,990 downwards.
TGGAAAAGTGTTGGTCAGAGATCCAAGCAAGAAGTCAGTTAGAGGAGAGATTGTAGCTGAAGGGCCGGGTCTACTGTATATGTAATATTAGAAGGAACAGATAATCCTCTTTGTTTTCCACTCCACAGGCTGTCTCAGATTTGATCCATAGGAAGACCAGAGAAAGTGGTTACATGATGTACAGAATGATGGAAGACTGCAAGAGCTGTGGAGAGCAAGGCCTTTGATGTATTACAAACCTGGACTTGTTTCTAAAGAACATTAGATTGGACTTTTCTAATTAACTTTTAGCCAAAGACTAAAACACCTTCTCAGTTACAGAAATATAGGAGGGGTTGTATTCAAGGCAAATTATTGTTTAGTATGAGTTTTGTTAGTAATGAAGTGATTTTCTGTGTTGAGTCTGAGAGAAAAAAAAAACAAGGGCGGAATGTGTTGCGTTTGATAAACAATATGATTTTTTTTATAATAATCAGACATAACATTACATATTATGTGACACACAAAATCAGTTTGTGTTTGATACTTGTCAAACAAATGCTGTTTAATGCAAAGGGAACTTAGATACCATTGTTGTATTCAGTTGACAGTTTAAACAGCCTATTGTCTCTATAGCTACAGTAAACAATTAACCTGGTCAAAAAGACCAGAGTGCCACCTTGAGGTAGAATTTGAGAACACCTCTCTAATAGGTGTTAGCTTGTCGTTAGGTAAGCTGTTTTTTTCTGTTGTTCGGTAGTTAAGGTAAACAAACCTTATATATAAAAGGGTTGTCAGGCAAATGACAAGCAGGACTCCATGATGCATTGAACACCAGAGACCCCTGCTACCAAGATTCTTTCACCTGATTCTCCAGTAACTGTTTTAAGAACCTGAGTCCTCTTTGTCATCTGAGATCATGAACACACTGTTCCAAATAAGTTAAGTAATTTTAAGCGTATTTCTGCTGTTTACAGACCATAGGCTGTTCATTTGTTAGGCATTGTTATATCTGCCAGTCTTGTATTATGTTCCTAATATTGTAATAGTTTTGTATGTACAGCATGTTTTGTATAGTAAAAGCACATTTATACACTGCAGAGGTCTGAGCTTCCTTGATTATACCGCAAAGTAACCTTGCTAGATAGACGCAAGCAAAACTTACTGCCATCACTTTATCTATGTGGCAATCATACAGTATATCTGCCGCTATTTATGATGGGGGAGATTTACTAAAGCTAGTGCACTGTGCAGCTGTGCATAATAACCAATTACCTTCTAACTTCAGCTTGTTCAATGAAGCTTTGGCAATAAGCCCTCGTTCACACTGAACATGGCTTTAAAATCATGCAAATTCATCTGCACGATTTCAAAGCCGCATTTCAGTCCAACTTCAAAGACATCTGTGCAGCTTCATACACAGATGTCTATTGAAATCGCCCCCAAAGACACCAAAAATAGTGCAGGAACTACTTTTGGAAATCTGTGCTACGCCACATACTCAGCGTCGCAACGAACGGTACAGTGTCAATGCCAGTAATAGGCTGCGATTTGGTATGCGATTTGACATGTAAAATCACACCGATGTGAGTGGGAGCTAAATCCTGGAAGCTGATTGGTTACTTTGCACAGCTGCACCAGATTTTGTGTGCACCAGTTTTAGTAAGTCTCCCCGTATAAGTCTTTTTACACGATGATGGTTATATATGAAGACATGTACTCACCTGTGTCCTCATATTGCAGAAAGCCTGGATGGTACGCAGAGGATATAACAGAACCTGGAGAAACTGACCACCTTCATTGCAGTAGACAAGGCAGATGCTAAGGCCTAATATCAGCCATCTGGACCCGATAGTACCTGGAAGGTGTTCTTATAAGTCCAATTCCTGTAGTATTCTGTATGTCAGTAAAATGGAACAGGCCTGTCCATACTGGGACTGCCCAGACGTAATGGAGGATTGGTGTGATGCTAAGAATTGAAGATTGAACATTCCTGAAACATGGTATCACATTACCAGCAAAATCTTCAATATAGAAATTTTTAATTTCCCTTTACCTGTGTGTAGCCAAGTGAGGAAATCGCTACCGGCATAGTTAAGGCTGATGTACTGTTCCTTTAAGTTTGCTGTTTGTTCTGAGGTTATCCTGAAGAGTGGCGTATTGGATTATGGGATATGTGGTCCAGTGGAGGAGGAAGACTGTGTGAGATGGCCAGATGGAACTATACTCCCAGGGAGCAGCGGGTCCCTCAGGGGATTGTAGGGAGGTCTATAAATAAGGGGCAGGATCAGAGATTCGCTTTCTTGCCTCGGGGACGGCGTGTGAGGTGGACAGAGCTGGAGACCCACTGCAGGGAGCAGAGGGAGCGAGACTGAGGCCTAGTGCGGAGTCACTAGCGAGAGGTGGCAGGAGTGATTGATCCAGAGCGATAACACCTGCAAGAGGTGGCAGAAATTGTGGAGGAGTGACCGGCCCAGTGCGGAGGATTGTCGGAGAGAAGTACTAAAGAATCGGGTGAGAGATATCCCTTTGTAGTGGGTACAGCAGCTCACGGACATAGAGAAAGGGCCTGTGACGCAGTATAATTACAGTAAGAACTAGGAAATAGCGGAGCGGTTACCATGGGACACTGCTGAGTCTGTCTACACACAGTGGATCATACTGTTTACTTTAGTCAGAACCTGGATACAAGTACCCCTTTTCCCTTTGGATTACAAATATCATTCTTGGAATGATTTGAGCTCCTACTGCCGGCGAACACCAGCAAGGCCTTGCTCAGGAACACTCACTAAATTCAGGGACAAAGGGGGCCCCTATAGGTGATAGAGTGCACTCTGTCAGGTTACATCTGTTACTGAAGTATATTCCATTGAGAGATATTTATGCAGCTGAACTAGTTAGATCTGACTGTCTTATTTATAGTTTAATATAGAGCCAGATATCTGATTGTCACTCTCACACCTTTATAAGCAGAATTGCATTATTCTTGCAATTATATTCATGTGTTTCTCCAGTTAGATATCATTATATCCATTTGTTTCTGATATTATTGAAATATAGGATTCTGAGTCTTGGGTTACTTTATACTCTTTGGGACTTCAAGACTCAGAATCTCACTTTGGTTCTAGACTGTCATAATTCCTGTTTTGTTGAAACTGCATTTTTTCCTTTTCCATTTAAAGTCAGTAAAACTGATATACCTATATCTAGGTGTCATTGTTGTTTTTCTGAACTATCATGTCAGAATCCATAGTGTCAAGCGGGTTGGAGGTGCCTCATGTTCAATGTGGAGTGTGGAGGAAACAAACATACTCATCAGCCCCTGTAGGGGGCGTGCTACATGTGTTTCAAATTAAAGTGTATAGAAACCCTCTCTCTCGTTCCATTATGTACAACATTCAAACCATTTTGTTATATCTGTTCTAGAAGGGCAGCAAATATTGATCCTGCCAGAAATGCTAAAAGCCAATAATGTCCTGTGCTGCACTCGTCACTTTGCATCATTTCCAGTTTTTTTCTGTGGACTACAGAATACCTCCCCCCCATGTTATGAAGATGGGGAAGAATGATTGGTGTTCTGTTTTCCTAACACACTTCCTGTCCTAGGGTGAGAACTAGGGCTGCGCATCTTCACTTACCTCTCGATTCGATTTGATTACGATTATTAGGGTCACGATTTGATACGATTCGATTCCGCGATGCATCACGATGCATCGCGATTACTGCCCAATGCCCATGCCTAGCCCACTGCCCAATGGTTTTCAAAAAGGTGAAAGTATCAGCGCGACTATGTGTGGAATCGCACACTAGTATACAATATAATACTCGCAGCAGCTATATCAAAATGTGTGAATCACTGCACATAGAAGGATCATAAATGAATAGAAAGCTACAGCGCTACTAACATAAATGATGTGCAAAATAAGCAAAAAGTGTGCAAATGTTGCAAATATGTGCTGAATGTGCTAGTAGAGTGCTGATGTGAGAAGCACTAGATCAAAAGGTACTAATATTACCAAAAACCAGCAGTGCAGTCAGTGGCATCTTAAGAGCATTATAGGCCCCCGGGCAATGCAGTGCACTGGGCCCCGCCTACACAATCACCCACCAGAATAAAAATGCAAATTATCGATAAGTCGATATTTATTGGAACAGCAGTGCCAGGCTAATGACAGCTTCCAAGTTCGGCGGCTGTATCTGGTGAACACACACACGGATGGGAGTCAGACTTAACTGTCCTGTGTGTGCCTGTTCCCATGGAGTCAGACAGGCATTTCTGCAGTTGTGGGCTCCCCCTCCACGGGCCAAGTGGCCTGCCAGCAGCACAGGGCCGACAGGCGCTTGCCACCTGCTAAGTTTGCCGGTGGGATGCACACGGGAATCAGGACTAATGCTTGGCTGGGGCTGGGGCTGGGTCACTGGGCAAGTGGGGCCCCCGGGCAACTGCCCAGCATGCCCATTCGGTAAGATGGCCCTGAGCGCAGTAATCCTATTGTGTATAGATCACCCTGCTACAATATTTTATAATATGATTATACCAAGTGCATACAAATATCAATAAATAATGTGCAATATATAAAGTGCAAAAAATATATATATACCACTTAACAGCAGTAATAAATATTAATCATAATCTAAAGTGCATAAGCGTGTAAACAATATCACTTGGTAAAGTGCATTTAATTATAAACCATAAGAGCCGGTTCACACTAATCCGACTCAAAGTCACCCATGCAGCGCAACTTCATCGCGGCTTTCAAACGACTTCTCATAATAGAAGTCAATACAAGTCGCTCCAACTTCGCCAAAAAATAGTGCAGGAACCTTTTTCTAAGTCAGAGCGACATTGCACAGGATTGGGAGCTACTTGTCAGAAGACCAAGTCGCCTGACAAGTCGGAGTAGTGGGAACCGGCTCTAAATCAGGTGCTCCAGTGCTCTGTGCAAATAACAAATCAGTCCTTTTGTTTCCTGTGCTATGCCTTACACCAATCCCTGCACATTTCCAGGCATGCAGAAGAATATTGGTGGTGGGAACCTCTTATCACCAAATACACCCCGTGGAGAAGGTAAGGGCTTACTGGATTAAATATACACTTGAGCCTTGTTGCAAATAAACCATCAGCTGCTTACAGGGAGACTCCAGGACTTAGGGTCCACTGCGAATAGCGTCCTTTGCATCAACGCCTCCTACACAGCTTAGGGCAAACACAATGGACTCCACATAGCGTAATTCGTTCACAACTTTTATTAAAACAATACCAGTTTAAAAAACATAAGCGACTTCTAAATGTTTGGACCGCACACTGTCTGCTATATGTACTTTTACCGTGTGTCTGATGTTTACTCTCCTAACACAGTCACAGTCCGGCAATCAGCAAGCGGATGGATTCGGCGTGTGTCACTCTGGATTAGGGACTTACCCAATATAGAAGGGCAAAAAGTAGTGCAAATTGGCAAAAATAAATCACAATATATAATACAGTGCAAGTGACATAGAAAACCTCTATTACTGATATTATTATCCCTTGAGGTTTTCTATGTCACTTGCACTGTATTATATATTGTGATTTATTTTTGACAAATTGCACTGCTTTTTGCACTTATATATTATATTGGGTGAGTTCATATATGTTTTGTTTTATACTAGACATTATTGCTAGCACCTTTTATACCCTTTGATCTAGTACTTCTCACATCAGGACTGTACTAGCACATTCAGCACATATTTGCAAAATTAGTGTCAGTGACTCTGACTCTTTCAGGGACACTTCCAGTGTGTAAGGGTGAATGTAAACTGGTGCCGGAGTGATTACCTTATTATCTCCCGGTCTTTTCATGTCAGTCTCGTGCACTCACTCGGCCAGCGGCCGGTGTACGGCGGGAAGGAGAGGGAGGAGGAAGAGATCAGTCGGCCAGAGGGCATGTGACTGTGACAGAGATGTAAAGACCGGAGAAGATAAGGTAAAGTCAGGCATCAGTTTACATTAACCCTTACACTCTGGAAGGGTGCCCTGAAACGGAGTCACTGACACTAATTTGTTTTAACTTTTGAGTACTTGGAGAGGCGGGGGGGGGAACCGGGATGATGTCATGCACACATGGATGCGGCCGGTCCTCAGCATTGATGCAGAATCGCGGACGGCCGCATCGCGATGCATCGATGCAACGATTATTTTCAACACCCCTAGTGAGAACACTGCTTTTCCAGAGATACAATACAGTCAGTGAATATTATCACTCTAAGACAGGAAGTGTGTTACTGGTAGAATCACCAGCTAATAAACCCTAGAAAGCAGCCATCATATCTAAAAACTTGTAATATATTTTGTTTTTTGTGTTTAAAGTTTTACAACCTCCCTGAAGAAGACCATAACCACAAGAGGTCGAAACGTGTCGGGGTACCAAGTCTTTGGTAGTGATTATGTAAACACTTACTGTATGTAATTGTTAAATTATTTTCCTTGTTGCCATATTGGATGGTTTTAAAATAACTGTAACCAGAGCTCATATTTTACTCCTACGTGGAACCAATTTTTTAATAACATGTTCAATAAAATTGATTATTTTTACAAAAATGTGCCTTAAACAATTATTTACTGCCAAAAAAACCCTGGGGGAGCTACCTTTTTCTTTTCTCCAAATACAGATTTGAGGTGTGCAGTCCTCTCCTTTCTTTATGTGTTTTTCACATTTTTTTTGTGTTTAAAGTATAACTAAAGGCAAAACTTTGATTTTAGTGTTGGATAGAGTGGAAAGGGATTAGAACCCCTGTACATTTTTATTGCTGTCTGTGCCCCCCATTAAGGAGATTCACTCTCTCTATTTCTCCTGTTTACCATTATCATTAAAAGGAAAAGAAAATGAAGAAAAAAAATTTTGTTTATAGTTCTACTTTAACCTGCCTAGCGGTATCCCCGAGCGTGACTCGGGGTGGATTTTCCATGCTGTTATCGGTATCCCCGAGTCACGCTTGGGGTAGATGTGCAGAGCGCGCAGCGGTGTCTCTTACCTTCTCCTGGCGATCCAGAGATGATCTCCGATTGCTGTGATCGCCAGCTGAGATCCCCGCCTCTCGTCCGTCCTCCGTCGGTATGATGACTTCCTAGTTCTGTTCCCTGCAGCAGCAATGCTGCATGGGAGCGGAACTAGGGAGGGAAATTCAAACGTTGAACGTTGCACAAAACACAAACACATAACATTTATATTATATATATATATTATATATATATATGTATGTATATATATGTCTATATATATATATACACACACACACACACATATATATATATACTCTATATATATATATATATATATATATATATATATATATATATATATATTATATATATATAATATATATAACGCATGAATTATAATCTAATCAATAATATAATTTTATTATATAATATATATTATATTATATATTATATATAATAAAATAATATTATTGATTAGATTATAATTCATGCGTTTGTGTTTCAAATTTATCACATCTGGGATGTCTACTAGAGTCTTGTTTTGGTCAGGTTTAAGTCAGTAATTACTAAGAATTGTAGGCCTATAATACATAACGCCAAATTTCCATGCAAAAAATTTTACCGCTTTTGGTACAGAATTCCTGACATAATCATACCGCCAGGGAGGTTAAATACACTTTAAGGTCCTGCTTGCATTTAAGATATTATCATATCATTTAATAAATACAAAATCATAATACACTGTTCAAAAATATTAAAGGAACACTTTGAAAACACATCAGATCTCAATGGGGAAAATTATCATGCTGGATATCTATACTGATATGGACTGGGTAATGTGTTAGGAAGGAAAGGATGCCACATTGTTTGATGGAAAAGAAAATTATTAACCTACAGAGTACTGAATTCAAAGACACCCCAAAAATCTCAGTGAAAAAATTATGCAGCAGGCTAGTCCATTTTGCTGAAATTTAATTGCAGCAACTCAGAATGGTACTCAAATTGGTAGTTTGTATGGCCCCCACGTGCTTGTGCCTGACAACGTCGAGGCATGCTCCTAATGTGATCACGGATGGTGTGCTGGGGTATTTCCTCTGGTCCAGGGCATCACTGAGCTCCTGAGCAGACTGAGATGCAACCTGGCGGTGCCGGATGGACCCAAACATAATGCCCCAGAGGTGTTCTATTGGATTTAGGTCAGGCGAGTGTGGGGGCCATTCAATGGTATAAATTCCTTCATCCTCCAGGAAATGGCTGCATACTCTCGCCACAAGAAGCCGGGCATTGTCGTGCACCAGGAGGAACCCAGGACCCACTGCACCAGCTTAGGGTCTGACAATGGGTCCAAGTATTTCATCCCAATACCTAATGGCAGTCAGGGTGCCATTGTCTAGCCTGTAAAGGCCTGTGCGTCCCTCCATGGATATGCCTCCCCAGACCATCACTGACCCACCACCAAACCGGTCATGCTGAATGATGTTACAGGCAGCATAACGTTCTCCACGGCTTCTCCAGACCCTTTCATGTCAGTCACATGTGCTCAGGGTAAACCTGCTCTCATCTGTGAAAAGCACAGGGTGCCAGTGGCGGACCTGCCAATTCTGGTGTTCAATGGCAAATGCCAATTGAGCTCCACGGTGCTGGGCATTGAGCACAGGGCCCACTAGAGGACGTTGGGCCATCAGGTCACCCTCAAAGTCTGTTTCTGATTGTTTGGTCAGAGACATTTACACCAGTGGCCTGCTGGAGGTCATTTTGTAGAGCTCTGGCAGCGCTCATTCTGTTCATCCTTGCACAAAGGAGCAGATACCAGTCCTGCTGATGGGTTAAGGACCTTCTATGGCCCTGTCCAGCTCTCCTAGAAACCTTCTGGCAATGGCACGTATTGATGTGCTATCCTGGAGAGGTTGGACTGCTGTGCAACCTCTATAGGGTCCAAGTATCACCTCATGCTACCAGTAGTGACACTGACCCTAGCCAAATGCAAAACTAGTGGAAAACAGTCAAAAAAATGAGTAGGGAAAAAAAAGTCAGTGGTCTCCACCTGCAAAACCATTCCTATTTTGGAGCTTGTCTCATTGTTGCCCATCTAGTACACCTGTTGTTAATGTCCTTAACACCAAAGCAGCTGAAACTGATTAACAACCCCCTCTGCTACTTAACTGACAGGATCAATATCCCAGGACTTGATGACTTGATGCTGTACTCTGAATAAAAAGTGTTCCTTTAACCACTTTAAGACCAGGCCTATTTTTGACACTTTTTGTTTACACGTTAAAATCTGTATTTTTTGCTAGAAAACTACTTAAAACCCCAAACATTATATATATTTTTTTAGCAAAGACTCTGGAGAATAAAATGACGGTCATTGCAATATTTTTTGTCGCGCGGTATTTGTGCAGCAGTCTTTCAAACACCATTTTTTTGGAAAAATTACAAGAAATCACATTTCACTGCATTTAAAAAAAACGAAACAGTAAAGTTAGCTAATTTTTTATGTATATCATGAAAGATGATGTCACGCCGAGTAAATAGATACCCAACATGTTACGGTTTAAAATTGCGCACACCCGCGGAATGGCGACAAACTACGGTCAATAAAAATCTCCATAGGCGACGCTTTAAAATTTTTTAACGGTTACCAGTTTAGAGTTAGAGTGTAGCTCTTTTTTTTTTAATTCTTGCTCACGCTCTGGCGATCGCGGCGATACCTCACATGTGTGGTTTGAACAGCGATCTAGACCTCTCCACTACACTTCCATGTTTTCAAAACTCCGAAAACTGTATTTTTGAATACATTCACTTTTTTAAACTGCCGCCTTTAGCAGCCGAGTAACCCGGAAGTGACGCCATGGACGCCGCCTCCGGGTTACGTCATCGGAGACCCGATCAAAGCCGCTTCTGGCTTTGATCGGGACTCCATCCAGCCGGTGGACGTGCCGGCTGGGTGCTCGGGTTTCCCGGTGGGACAAGAGACCCGGGCAGAGCCGCGGAAGGCAACAGGAGGGGGGGCATCCCCACCCGCTCGCCAGGGTAACGATCGAGCAGCTCCCAAGCCACATTGTTCACTATCGACGGAAAGCCGACCGCTGGCTCTAAAAAACGGTACCGGCATGATGCCTCTAGCTAATGGCATCATCCCGGTAGAACCATGCAAAGCCAGCCAACGTAGGTCTACGTCGCTGGTCGTAAAGTGGTTAATATATTTGAGCAGTGTATATAGCGTTTACTTTATTGTGTAAATTTGCTTATAAGCAGAAACATCCAAGCAGCAGTGCACATGGCTCAGGCTCAGTACATAAAGCATGCAGATGTGGTCTAGATGTTCAGTTGTTGGTTGAAGAACGTGTCTAGAATGTCTAGAACAGCCTTTTTCAATCAGGGTGCCCAGGCATCCTGGGGTGCCTTCAGGTGTCGTCAACTGTGTCTTGGCAAAATGCCTAAAAATTGTCCAAAAATTGTATACAAGCCGGCGTGTGGATGAAACCTCCCTTTTAGTTACACAAAGCCACAGATGTTAATTGTGCACCATCACAACCTTCTAGCAGCCAGCGTTCTAACAACCAAGGACAACATTGGTTGATAAGGGCATTTGGCACCTGCACAGCATCGTTGTTTGCCCTTCTCCATCAGCGTGAGTGAGGGAGAGAAACAGAGAGAAAAAGAAACACTGGAATACTAGTCACTACCAGTATGAAAAAGGGTGTTTGGTTTGTAAGAATAAATCCTCCCCTATGTTGGGAGTCAGTTTTATGGGTAGCAGGAGAGTTCCCCCCTCCCTCCCGCCGCCTAAATATAAGAAAAAGGCTTGGTCCATAAGTGGTGAAAATGGGGTGCCTCAAGATGGGGCAGAATCTTAACCCCTTTCGGGCTGCACTATAGCCGAAAGACGGCTATAGCGCAGGCCTAAATTGCTGGGAAGGCCTCCATGTACGCCCTCTCATGTATGAGCTGCCTGCATGCTCCCTGCGGGGCGCACGAGACCTCGGCTGATCATAGATCAGTGTAAGGGGCCGATCCTGGCTGATCACTCACTTCTGAAAAAGCTGATCACCGGCTTCTGTCAGATGGACATCTGTCCCGAAGAGAGAAGCCACTGTCGCCTCATCTGTGCCCACCAGTGCAAGTCAGTGCCACCTATCAATCCCCACCAGTGCCACCTTTTAGTGCCTCTCAATGCTGCCAATCAGTGCCTCATCATCATTGCTTCCCATCAGTGCCGCCCATCAGTGCTGCCCTGTCAGTGCCCATCAGTGCAGCCTCATCAGTGCACCTCAATAAAGAAGAAAAAATAGCCTATTTGCAAAATTTTACAACAAACTATGAAAACTGTTTATTAATTTTTATTTGTTTTTTTTTTTAAACTTTCGGTCTTTTTTTTGTTTGTTCAGCAAAAAATAAAAACCCCATTAGTGATTAAATGCCATCTAAGGAAAGCTATATTTGTGTGAAAACATTTTTAAAAATTAGATTTGGGTATAGTGTTACAATTGTCATTCAAAGCGTGACAGCGCTGAAAGTGCCCTGGGCAGGAAGGGGGTTTAAAGTGATTTTAAATGTAGCACCCTCCTAGGTAGGTGCTAGTGAGAGAGTATAGTTTTTGGCTGTCTGTCTATCAGAGAAGCTGCAGGCAATCTATATTGCTCTCTGCCTACCAGAGAGCAGAATCTGTTAGTGAGGTCTGCTCATTGTGCTCAGTATGCGATTCATTATGTCTAGAGAGTGTTTCACACTGGTCTAATAGGGAGGCATGTTGAACAGTGGGAGGAAACCTGACAAGTGGATGCATAGGCTTTGGTACAGTCCTAGTGATTGGCAGAGGGCAGGTTGCCTCGGTGCATTCTGGGATACTCTGTATAAAAGCCAAGAGCACATGTGCTGCGTGGTCTTTGGCTGGAGATCAGAGTCCCGGAGGGGGGCGCAGCCTCCTCCTCTGTAGCAGTGGCAAGTGGCCCCAGGAGTTCGTCCTAAGGGCTAGAGGAACAGAGTTGAACCAAGAGGTCCAGGAGAACTGACTGAGGGGGAGGCACTGGAGACCCAAGAAAAACAGTATCGTGATTACAGGGGCTCGTGTCAAGGGGCCTGACCTGAGGGGGGCCACCCCAAGGGTAGGATAGTCAGTGTCGGCTGTCAAGAAAGAGGATACTGAGGAGAGTGTCCTGAAGACAACCTTAGTTCATCAAGTCATCTTGGGAAAGAGACTTAAAGCTAAATTCACCTCAGTGGCAAGATGGATCAACAGCCTGGCTGTATCGAGAGATAAAATTCCTCCAATATTGTGCATAGTTAATTCGGAGTATCCCACTATTCCCTTCTCCCAACCCTAATTTATAATAAAACCCAAAAAAACAACTACATTCCCCTGGACTGATTATTGGACGAGCCAAAGAAGGAAAGAGAGAGACTGTGCATATCAAGGTTGCTAATGGTAACTCAGGGGGACCCATAAGCGTGAAATCCAGCAGCTGTTAGGAACGCTTCCTGAGCATGTGCTGTCATGAGTCTGCAACCTAAAGGGTTAACCTAGAACAGACTAATTGCAATAATTGGCAAACAGGCTGCCTTATTTAAACAGCTCAGCAGCACTGCACTTTTCTGTGTTGTCTTCAGCTCTCCTGTGTTCTGAACCTGCTTCCTGTTGATTTACTGTCTGATACCTGTTGACCTGTTTTTTGGAAAAAAAAATGAAAGCGCCCTGTCCCCATTAGCTCGCGCGCAGAAGCGAATGCATACGCAAGTCCTGCCCACATATGTAAACGGTGTTCAAACTACACATGTGAGGTATCGCCGCAATCGTTAGAGCAAGAGCAATAATTTGAGTTCTAGACCTCCTCTGTAACTCTAAGCTAGTAGCCTGTAGACATTTTAAAATGTTGCCTATGGGGATTTTTAAGTTCCAAAGTTTGGCGCCATTCCGTGAGCGTGCGCAATTTTGAAGCATGACATGTTGGGTATCTAATTACTCGGCATAACATTATCTTTCACATTATGGAAAAAAATTGGGCTAAATTTGCTGTTTTCTTATATTTTAATTAAAAAAAGTGAATATTTTTCAAAAAAATTGCATTTGGAAGAATGCTGCGCAAATATGGTGTGATAAAAAAATATTGCAACGATCTCCATTTTATTCTCTAGGGTCTCTGCTAAAAAAATATATATATATAATGTTTGGGGGTTCTAAGTAGTTTTCTAGCAAAAAAAATGATTTTAGCTTGTAAACACCAAGTGTCAAAAATAGGCCCAGTCTTAAAAGTGGATAAATGGACAACTTTGTGTAAAGTGCTACTTGGATGTTAGGCCTCTGTATGTGGTTAGGCTGTGTAAAAGTGGTATCGCCATACTCAGGAGGAATAGTAGAATGTATTTTGGGGTGCAATTTTTGATATGTACATGCTATGTGTTGGAAATATTTCATAAATGGACAAATTTGTGTAAAAAAAAAATGCATTTTCATTTTCTTTCCACAGTTTCCAAAAACTTGTGGAAAAAAATAAAACGTTCAAAAGACTCATTATGCCTCAAAAATTATATGTTGGGGTGTTTGCTTTCCAAAATGGGGTCATTTTATGGGGGTTTCCATTGTCCTGGTGCTCCAGTGCCTTCAAAAGTGCGATAGGTTGTCAGGAAATTATATGTGTAATTTATGCTCCTAGAATGCCGGACAGTGCTACTTGGATGTTAGGCCTCTGTATGTGGCTAGGCTGTGAAAAAGTCTCACACATGTGGTATCGCCATACTCAGCAGGAGTAGTAAAATGTGTTTTGGGGTGTAGTTCCAAGTATACATATGCTGTGTGAGAGAAATAACCTGTTAATACATCAATTTGTAAAAAAAAATAAAATAAAAAATAAAAAATCTTCATTTTGCAAAGAATTGTGGGAAAAAATTACAACTTCAAAAAACTCACCATGCCCCTTATTAAATACCTTGGAATGTCTACTTTCCAAAAAGGGGTCATTTGGGGGGTATTTGTACTTTCCTGACTTTTTAGTGTCTCAAGAAATGAGATAGGCCTTCAGTACATCAGGTATGATCAAGTGTGATCAATTTTCAATGAATAGCACCATAGGTTGTGGACTCTATAACTTTCACAAAGACCAAATAATATACACTTATTTGGGTTATTTTTACCAAAGATAAGTAGCAGTATACATTTTGGCCAAAATTTGTGAAGAAAAATTACTAATTTGCAAAATTTTATGACAGAAACAAAGAAAAATTCGTTTTTTCACAATATTTTCAGTCTTTTTTTATTTATAGCACAAAAAATAAAAAACCCAGTAGTGATTAAATACCATAAAAAGAAAGCTCTATTTGTGTGAAGAAAAGGACACAAATTTTTATGGGTACAGTGTTGCATGACTGAGTAATTGTCATTCAAAATGTGAGAGCGCTGAAAGCTGAAAATCGGTCTGGGCAGGAAGGGGGTGAAAGTGCACTGTAGGCAAGTAGTTAAGCACCAAGTGCCTGTTATTGGCACAATTGTGCAGGTTGTTAGAACTTTACTGACTAGCAGTGCCTCATCTCTAGTTCTCATGATTCAGGTGACAAGTCGACTACAGATTAGGCTTGTTCTATGTATTGGCCAGTTGTTTTTTTTTTTTTTCTTAAATAAGAAAACAAGATGCCTTCCTGGAAAAAGAAAAAAAAGTATTTGCAGTGTGCACAGTAAAGCAAAAGAATTGCAGAAGTCTGAGAACTTCCAGTTCCTCCATATATGTATTAGAAGATGAGAAATGACAATACTGGTGTCAGACTCCCTTCCACTGCTCAGTTTTCTTACCTACATTTATGTTTCTCATAAGATTACAAGAACTTCAGCTGAAAAAGTCCCACACAAGACAGTTTTCTTTTAGTTTTGCAATAGGTCACATGGGCGTTCCGATCACGTCCGCCTGTCAGTTTTTCAGGCGGACCTGATCGGATGCTCCATGCAGTCATATGGAGCAGCGAATGTCAGCGAAAAACATCTCCGCTGACACCCGCTGCTAACGATCCGATCCTGTCCGTGAAATCCAGATGGATGGAAACCCTATTTTCCATCCGTGTGGAGGATCGGATTGGATGAAAATGACAGGCGGTCCATTTTCATCCGATCTCCCATAGAGGAGAGCGGGGCTCTGACAGCTCTGTCTCTGCAAAGTAAGCGGAGACAGGGTCATCCGCCTGCTTAGTAGGGATCGATCCCCGCTGAGCAAAACGGAGTGCGTCGGTGCATCGCTCGTGTGAAAGGACCCTAATGCAGCAGAATGGGTGTTGGACCTCTGCATCCATGCAAAGTGTGTGCTGGAAAGTGACAAGCTTTTATACTCAGGCCATGGCTGCTTTTTAAGGCCTCATTCACATGGCCAATCAAGACCGTACACTGCCAAGAAACACCCCTGGGAGGGGGAGTATGTGAGACAAAAGGTGTAATTGGCTCACTCAGGGAAAGTAAAGACATTTATTTACTTTATAAGGCTTTTACATCATAGTAACTGAGACTGGGGATAACAGAGACTTGGTTCGACAGCTCTCATGATTGGATGGCGACCATTCAGGGGTATTCTCTTTATCGCAGGGATAGAGAAGGTAAAAAAAGGGGGAGGGGTATGTCTGTATATTAAGAACAGTGTAAAGGTAAATATGAGGTTTAATATTAATAATGGAGCTATGGACGAGGCGGAATCCCTATGGGTAGAACTTAAAAGGGAAGGCACTATAGGGAAGGTAATATTGGGCGTATGCTAGAGGCCCCCCAACCAGAGAGAGGAGGGGAGGCGGACCTCCTTTTACAGATAGGATTGGCAGCAAGGATGGGAAATGTCATTATAATGGGGGACTTTAATTATCCAGATATAGACTGGGCAGAAGGAACCACGCATTCAGCCGAGGCTCTGCAGTTCCTAAATGTTTTGCAGGACAATTTCATGAGTCAGATGGTGAACGCACCGGCAAGAAACAATGCGGTACTTGACCTACTGATTACCAACAATACAGACCTGCTCATGGATATAGAGATACGGGGCAACTTAGGAAACAGTGACCATAGGTCAATTAGTTTCAGTATTAATCATAGTAATAGGAAACACAAGGGTAATATAAAGACACTGAATTTCAAAAGAGCCAATTTCCCAAAACTGCGCTCTCTGCTAGAAGATATCAAATGGGATAGAACCCTGGGAACAAAGAACACAGAGGAAAATGGGAGTGCTTCAAGAGCATATTAAACAAAGGGATTGGCCAGTGCATTCCTAAGGGAAATAAATTTAAAAGAGCAAAACTGAACCCTAAGTCGCTAAACTCCACCATAAAAATGCATATTAAAACTAAAGAAAAGGCCTTCAAAAAATACAAGACTGAGGGGTCATTGGCAGCATTTAAGCATTATAAAGAGTGTAATAAGAAATGTAAAGACGAAATCAAGGTGGCTAAAATAGAACACGAGAGACTTATAGCGGAAGAGAGTAAAAAGAACCCCAAGAAATTCTTTAAGTATATAACCAGTAAGAAAGCGAGGCCAGAACACATTGGCACCATAAAAGACGACAAAGGAAATATGGCCACAGAGGAAAGAGAAAAGGCAGAAGTGTTAAATAATTTCTTCTCTTCAGTCTTCACAAAAGAATTTGGGGGGCTACACTAACTCAGCTTGTAATGCTAAACTAAATAATACACCTCAGGAAGTACCGCCATGGCTAACAGAAGATAGACTTAGAACTAAACTAGAGAAACGTAACATAAATAAATCACCAGGACCGGATGGCTTGCACCCGAGGGTTCTTAAAGAGCTCAGCCAGGTGATTGCCAGACCATTATTCTTGATCTTCAAGGATAGTCTACTGACAGGTATGGTGCCAGCTGATTGGAAAAAAGCCAACGTGATACCAATATTTAAAAAGAGGCCGAGATATATCCCGGGTAACTATTGGCCAGTTAGCCTAACATCGGTAGTCTGCAAGATTTTGGAGGGGATGTTAAGGGACCACATACAAGACTTTAGTAATGAAAACTGTATTATTAGTAGTAATCAGCATGGATTCATGAAAAATCGTTCTTGCCAAACCAATCTATTAACCTTCTACGATGAATTGAGCTGCCACCTAGATAAAGGTAAGCCTGTGGATGTGGTGTATCTGGACCTTGCAAAGGCCTTTGACACCGTTCCCCACAAACGCTTACTGTACAAACTAAGGAAGGTAGGTATGGACCATAGGGTGAATACCTGGATAGAGAACTGACTCCAGGGGAGAGTCCAGAGGGTGGTGATTAATGGGGAGTACTCGGATTGGGTGGGTGTGGAAATTGGGGTCCCCCAAGGTTCTTTCCTGGGGCCAATCCTGTTTAATTTATTCATAAATGATCTAGATGAGGGGATATCGAGTACAATCTCAGTATTTGCAGATGATACTAAACTAAGCTTGCCAATATCTTCTATGCAGGATGTGGAAACCTTACAAGCGGATCTGAACATAATAATGGGGTGGGCAACTACATGGCAGATGAGGTTTAATGTTGAAAAATGTAAAGTAATGCACTTGGGCGTCAGAAACATGAAAGCAAGCTACTCACTGGAGGGAAAACCTCTGGGTGAGTCTGGGATGGAAAAGGACCTGGGGGTGCTGGTAGACAACAGGGTTGGCAGTGGCATGCAATGCCAAGCCGCTGCAAGCAAAGACAACAGAATACTAACATGTATAAAAAAGGGGATTCACTCCAGAAATAAAGAGATTATTCTCCCGCTCTACAAGACTCTGGTCCGGCCACATCTGGAGTATGCTGTCCAGTTCTGGGCACCGGTCCTCAGGAAGGATGTGATGGAACTGGAGAGAGTCCAGAGAAGGGCAACAAAAATAATTAGGGGAATGGAGAACATCGGCTATGAGGAAAGACTACAAGCACTGAACTTATTCTCTCTGGAGAAGAGACGATTGAGGGGGGATATGATATCAATGTACAAACACTGTACTGGCGACCCTAAGGAACAAACTTTTCAGAGAAAGGGAATACAATAAGACACGTGGCCACTCACTAAAACTAGAGGAAAAACGGTTTAACCTTAAAATACGTAGGGGGTTCTTCACTGTCAGAGCAGTAAGGATGTGGAATTCTCTTCCACAAGCAGTCATATCAGCAGGGAGCATCGATAGTTTCAAAAAACTATTAGATGGGCACCTTAAAGACCACAACATACAGGGGTATACAATGTACGGTTAACAGCAAACACAAGAACATCATAGGTTGAACTGGATGGACTGATGTCTTTTTTCAACCTCACAAACTATGTAACTATGTAACTGCATTGGGACTTGGCACATGGGAGACAACTGTCAAGGGTTTGAATAGACTGCCATCCATCAGGAACCTCCAGAATACAGAGAAACAACTTCCCTGGCTACAACCCTGTATTGCCAAGCCACCAAGACAGGGCCAGCCTTGTTTCTGGCATAATTTGACCAAAGACCAAACAGGCTTGTCCTACGACAACCGGATGTTGTGTTCCAAAAGTCTGAAGTGTAATTAAGCAAAGGGAACAGCCTCTCACAGGAGCCAGTGGGTTGAAATTGCACAGGTGTGATTGGGCCCCTAGAAAATTAATCTTACAATATTTTTGTATATAATAGTGATCTTCTCTCATACATTATTGTGTATAACATCGCATCAGTGAGAATTTAATTGTTCTTTCTAAAATGTGTGTCTGCCGGAATCAGACTGGTATGCTATTTATTGTTGTACTTTACTTTACATTTACACGCATTGCTTTTGTTTTTGCACAAAAACCCAATAAAGAGTTCAAACATAAAAATCGCATCAGTGTGAGCTGATATTATTACAGATCCAAAGCACACAACGCTGCATATCTCTGAGAGGTCGCACTGCATCTGGAACCAGCTTTGTATTTCTTGTATGGAGAGGAACTATAAATCCCAGCACGTACTTTCAGGCTTAGCTATGCTAAGTCCTGTGGCATTTTTTGTATGGAGAGGAACTATAAATCCCAGCATTCCCTTTCAGGCTTAGCTCAGCTAACTCCTGCCTACGAGTCTGCCCATTCAAACAGCACATAGGTACTCTCACATTTGTACAAGTAATGTGGGGGATGGCACTGTGTAAAGGTTTTTATTTGCCAATAAAATTAAATGTGGACTGTGGATGCTCAGATTGGTAATAGTACTCTGGGGGATAGTACTGTGCATGGGTTTTTATTAGACAATAAAATAAAATGGGGACTGCGGAAACTCACATCCCGCTCTCCAAACTGTTGTCTTTAATTTTTGCTTCAGGGTGGGCGCCTGCACAGTAGCATAGATTTTCCTGCTGAAAAGTCCAACCGCGTGTGCTTTCGCAGTAGCATACATTGTCCTGCCGAGAACTCCAACTCTTTTGTGCACTGCTTAGGACTTCTCTGTGCACGGGCATTTGTTGCCGCACATGAACAGTACAGGCAACTTGCCGAGATCTCCGACCAGAGGCGACGTGGGTTGGAGATCCCTGCAAGCACCCGCCCTGCCCCACCCCTCCGTCGGTATGCCCCTGACTCCGCCTGTGTCCCCTGCCATCATGCAGACTGTGTCCCTATCTCGTAGCCTGTGTCCCCCGTCGTCCTGCAGCCTGTGTCCCCCATTGTCCTACAGCCTGTGTCCCCCATTGTCCTGGAGCCTGTGTCTTGCCATCGTCAAGCAGCTAGTGCCCCCCGTTGTTCTGCCGCCTGTGTCCCCTATCATGCCAGCACATCATGAAAGAGCTGCCACTCCTCTCAGCCAGTTATATGAAAAGAGGGCTGTTCTTCTGATCAAATCTATATATATATATATATATATATATATATATATACACACACAGTGGGGATCGAAAGTTTGGGCACCCCAGGTAAAAAACTGTATTAATGTGCATAAAGAAGCGAAGGAAAGATGGAAAAATCTCCAAAAGGCATCAAATTACAGATTAGACATTCTTATAATATGTCAACAAAAGTTAGATTTTATTTCCATAATTTACACTTTCAAAATAACAGAAAACAAAAAAATGGCATCTGCAAAGATTTGGGCACCCTGCAGAGTTAATATCTTGTACTGCCCCCTTTGGCAAGTATCACAGCTTGTAAACGCTTTTTGTAGCCAAGAGTCTTTCAATTCTTGTTTGAGGTATCTGTGCCCATTCTTCCTTACAAAAGTCTTCCTTACAAAAGTCTTCCAGTTCTTTGAGATTTCTGGGCTGTCTGTCACGCACTGCTCTTTTAAGGTCTATCCATAGACTTTCAATTATGTTGAGGTCAGGAGATTGTGAAGGCCATGGCAAAACCTTCAGTTTACCCCTCTTGATGTAATCCCCCATGGAATTCGAGGTGTGTTTAGGATCATTATCCATTTGTAGAAGCCATCCTCTCTTTAACTTCAGCTTTTTCACAGATGGCATCAAGTTACCATCCAAAATTTGCTGAAATTTTATTGAATCAATTTTTCCTTCTACTCATGAGATGTTCCCTGTGCCACTGGCTGCAATACAACCCCAAAGCATGATTGATTCACCCCCATGCTTAACAGTTGGACAGAGGTTCTTTTCATTCAATTCTGTGCCCCTTCTTCTCCAAACGTACCTTTGCTCATTCCGGCCAAAAAGTTCAATTTTAACCTTATCTGCCCAAAATGCATCAGGCTTGTCTATATGTTCATTTGCAAAGTTCAAACGCTGATTTTTGTGGTGAGGACGTAAAAGAGGTTTTCTTCTGATGACTCTTCCATGAAGACCATATTTGTACAAGTATCTCTTTATAGTGGAATAGTGTACCACAACTCCAGTGTCTGCCAGATCTTTCTGGAGGGATCGTGCAGTCAACCGTGGGTTTTGAATTGTTTTTCTCACAATCCTGCGAGCTGTTCTGTCTGATATTTTTCTTGGTCTTCCAGATCTTGCTTTAATTTCCACTGTTCCTGATGACTGCCATTTCTTAAAGCGGAGTTCCACCCTGGGAATACTTTTTTTAATAAAAATACCCCCGGGACAGTCAGGGCTAGTACATTCCACAATGGCTAGCCTCTGATCTGTCCCGGGTTTCACTTACCTTTTAGGAGAAATACTTACCTTGAAAAAAGTATTGTCCAGCGCTGCCATCTCAGGTGTGGGCAGCTTAAATCCAGCGCGATCCTCTTCTGCGTCCTCTTCCGTCTTCTTTGGTCCCACGATGCACTGCACCGACCCCGCCGTCACTTCCGGTGCGCGCGCGTCATCCCTCCATGCCCAGAAGCTGTTTACAAGGGAATGACGCGCGCGCACCGGAACTGACGTCGGGGCCGGTGCAGGCGCATTGATTCCTGGGAGCGATGACGTTCAGCTCCCAGGAATCATTGCAAAGCCAGGAAGTGACGAATCGCCGTGGCCGCCGAGGGGAGGAAGAAGAAAGTAAGGTAAGTATATTTTCTTCTATACGAGGTAAGTAAAAAAAAAAATTGCAATTATCCATTTGTTTTTCAGGTGACCCGGAGCAAGAAGATGGAGGTAAGTATAAATTTAGGGTGGAACTCCGCTTTAATTACATTCCGAACAGAGGATATTGACATCTGAAAACGCTTTGCTATCTTCTTATAGCCTTCTCCAGCCTTCTCAACTATTTTCAGTTTCAGTTTTCTAGACAACTGCTTAGAAGATCCCATGGTGCTGATTGTTGGGGCAAGGTCAGATGAGTCTGGGCATTTAAAACCTTTGAGACTGACATCGCCTGGTCTTCCCAGACGATGAATGAGAACAATCCAATACACTGGCAGGTCTCAGCCTTGCAAAGGGGGCAGTGCATGCTATAAATTCTGCAGGGTGCCCAAACTTTTGCAGACGCCATTTTTTTGTTTTCTGTCATTTTGAAAGTGTCAATGATGGAAATAAAATCTAACTTTTGTTGACATATTATAAGAATGTCTAATCTGTCATTTGATGCCTTTTGGAGATTTTTACATTTTTCCTTGGCTTCTTTATGCACATTAATACAAATTTTCACCTGGGGTGCCCAAACTTTCGAACCCCACTCTATATATATATATATATATATACATATATATATATATAACTATATAAAAATAAATAAATGGGAGGATTAAAAAAAAGCTGTATATATATATATATTTTTTTTTTATATAATATTAGCTGTAAATATAAATAATAAATATTTATTATATTATATTATATTATTATATATTTTATATAATATTAGCTGTAATATATATATATATATATATATATATATATATATATATATATATATATATATTATTTTTTTAATCCTCCCATTTATTTATTTTTATATATATCTATAAAAATGGAAGGATTAAAAAAAAAAAGGAATAAATACCGGTGTGTGTGTGTATAAAAAAAAAAATATATATATACATATATATATATATATATATATATATATATATACACAAATGTTTCAACTGTCAGGCACAGGTATTTATTTAGTTAGTTTTTTTTTTTAATCCTTTCCGTTTAAATGAAATATAGATATATACAAAAGCTCCAACTGTCAGGCGCATGGGCAGTAGTGTTAAACATGTTGTCGAAAACTCCAACTCTCGTGCACAGTGTTGAACACTGTGCACGGGCATTGACTCGGCGCGCATGGGAGCGTTAAACATGTTAGCTCCAACTGTCGGGCGCATGCGCAATAGCGTTAAACATGTTGCCGAAATCTCCAACTCTCGTGCACAGTGTTGGAGAACACTGTGGACTGGCATTGACTCGGCGCGCATGCGCATTAGCATCAACTTACCACTATCTTGAACGGAAGTGACGAGGGTTCAAGATCTCGGCAGGTTGAAACTTTCGGCAGGACCCCGGCCCGCATCGCTCCACCTCCGGTATATGGAGGGGAGCGTCGGGTTACCATAGTAATGCGGTACACAGACACATACCGAGCTTATGACCCCACCCCGGCCCCTAGCATGGGGGGAGGGGGAGTATTTATACTAATCATCCTGGGGATCATTTTCTATGAGTTAATGGTGATTACTCTACCTAATACCACAATCCCTGGTGCCAGGACTTGTGAAAGCACTGATTGGCCCAGGGAAATGTGGGAGGAGCCTGATCACTATATGAATTAGTGGACAGTGTGTCAGCATCACCTCTGCTGAGGAAGTCGTGGATTTGACGTAACGCGTACGGGGGAGGAGTCTGCACACGCTTTAAGCACCCACTATTGCTGTCCATGGCTGAGTGCCAGTTCATGTGAGATTTTTATTATATTTTTTACCCCAATAAACCAGTTGCTACAGAGAGCACTAGATTGCTGTGTTTATTTTACATATGAACCCAAATCGTGACGGTGGAGAGATGATTATGATGAGGTGACCATCCTATCCCCTTTACTGTGTCATTTGGCTCTGAGGGTCTGGCCATTTTACCCCCCCAGAAGCACCTTTTTCCAGAGGGAGGACAGGAGGAAGTAACCTATCCCTTATTATACAGCACCTGTGTGTGCAAAAAGCGGGTTTGGCTCATAATTTGTGAGCCAAATCAGGAGGTGAGTGGCCAGCATTACCATTAATGCACCAAGTCACTTTATGATATTTAAGCACCAGCACCTGCTCACTGGATATCAGCACAGCACGGAAGAAACTAGTGAATTTTTTTACGGACTTTGCACTATTTTCTGATTCAATTGTCACTTGTGTATGCTAGTGTATCATCATTTGATATTATCAGCATGAGCACTTTAATATGATAGCAATCATCCATTAAGTTACATTTTACTAATCACGGATACTAGTTTTCCGTCACCTGGTTCATTTTTTATCACTTCATTTTTATCACATTATTTAAAGAGCACACGCACTTTGATTGTGATATTTATTCACTTATTTATTTATATATATATTGTGATTAATTTTAGGTATTTGTCATTCACTTTGTTTGAAATTATTTATCATATCCTTTGGCGCTACATACCATATACTTTTTTTTAATATAAATGGATTGTCCAAACAGCCATTGTGTCTTGACAGCGTTAAATTTCTCTTTGAGGTCAGGTCTGGGTGAGTCCCTGTAAGGCTTAGGGACAAAGAGAAAATCCCAAATTGCTTCATCACACCAGAAGTCCCTTCTCTCTTCAATGTTCACCATGACCTCCCTAGGAGCATATGGATAGTCATATCCCTACTACAATGCCACTTTGCGTTGCATCCACCTTTGCATTCAAGACAACCTGGGTAGGGTCTTCCTATTACCTCACCTTGGTAAAGAAAAAGGGGTCTCCTCTCTTTTAATGAGGGTGCTGTAGGCCTCATTCTGATCCCGAGCCCGGGCATAGTTTGTGGGTGGGGCTAGGTCTGGGACCCTTTTGGTATAGGCCTTACAAAACCCCAACTTTTGGGCCAGCTCCCCCCTCTCTATGGACTCTTGAGTCTCCTTATCTGGTACACTGACGGTTTCAGGGCCTGGTAAGCTGCTCCCAGCTTCCGAACTCCAGTCCCACTCTGTCTCATGGGCGGATCCCCAATCATCAATCCCCTCTTCAATGGATCCATACTTGTATTGAAATGAGGGAGACCCCACATTAACGATCCCAGCCTCTTCCTCACTACTGTGACTAGTCGGTGAGGCCCTGATGGCCGTGGGCCATTTTTGGCTTGAAATAGGAACAGGGGCAGACTTTGCTTCTGCTGTGGTGAATACTGGTGCATCCTCTGGCCCCTTCCCGGCCTGCTGGACTGGCATGCACCCTCTCCCTAGGGATCCTAGTGACTGGCTTGAGGTAGCTTGTTGTGAATTCCTGTATGGCTGCAACTCTCAAATGATGCACTCACACTGTGCACTAACTCTTCAGGGCCCAAACTGCATGCGCCCACTTTCACTCTTCAGGGTCCCCTGACTAGGTACCCCCTCTGTCACTTCAGGGTCCTCAACCTAGGTACCCCCTTTACAGCTAGCTGACCTCTGGATCCTCGAACCTTCTCCGGAGTGGTCCCCACTGACACTAGGCAGACCCACAGGGGCAATCCTCAGTACTCACGACCTGTGTAGGTTTTCCTGGGACTGGACCCCTCTTTCTCTCCGCTGGTTCTCGGCACACCGGATCCCCTCAGCTCAACTCAGCATTCTCTGGATTCTCAGGCAGCACCCGAGACATCCGCTTCCTCTGACAGGAGGAAAGACAACCGTTCTCTCCCTCCTTGGACTCTGCTCCCGCCAAAGGCGCTGAGTCACGTACTCCCCTCAGACTTATACCCAGTCCCAGAATCATTTGCAGCAAAATCTGCCTTCTGGGGCAGATACAAGCCCGAATGTGTCCCTGATTGGGGTTCCTCCACTGCCCTATGAGAAGCCTCTCACAGAGCCAGTGGGGAGACTCCCCTCTCAGCAGACACACCTGAAAGCCATGACGCCCTAACCAAAACTAAATCATGGCCCTGCTGTTAGGCAGACAAGGCCCACTATGCATTTACCTAGCACCTACCTGTAGGGTGCTACACTGGTACCAGGTCAAATCCAGGTACTCACACTACTTGCATCTAAAGATCAAATTGAATGTATTAATCAATACAGAGCTGCATTAATTTGTGTACTTTTTTTTATCTGACTGGAGTTCAGCTTTCAATCCACTTCAGTACCATTATGCTATAATCTTTTTGTGTTTTTGGGGAAGTGGCACCATCTAGTGGCTCTGTGCAATATAGCAATTGTACATTCAGATCATCCCACTATACATAACCCTATACTTTCAAACATTAAAGCAGAAATAATCCATCAATTACCAGACTAAAATAAACAGAGAAATGCCCGGCATGTGCTGGGAATTGATTGTGCTCCCAATCAAACTGATCACATGTGCAGCATTATGGCAGTTGAAAATCCAATAGTGGCCAAGATGACAGCTTCATTGACTAAAAAGCATGGGGGGGGGGTAATTTTGCTTTAAATATAACTTAAAGTGTAACTTTAGTCAGAAAAAGTCCTGCTAAATGACTTCAGGCTGGCCCTTTTGCAGGTTTAGCTATGTAAAACATTAAAAATAAGTGTCTATACTGTCTAAAATCCAGTAATACATTGTCTCACCCTGCTCTGCACATGCTCTGTTGCTCTCCATTTCTAGGCTTTGCCGAGTTTGTAGAGGCCGATCTACTGACAGCCTAAAGCGGAATTAAACCCTCCTATCCTTTACAGCCAAGGAAGCTGCTTCTGTTTGATTTGCAACTGCCATGGTGCTGCACATGTGATCAGCTATGACACCAGTTATTTGATGGTGTGACAGTTTGGTTGAGGACTCAAGCAAATGTAACAGTTAGAAATCTTGGGATTCCAGGAATGTGACTGTTTTTTGGAACTGTTACATCAATGGGTTTAGTTCCGCTTTTTGATTTACTGCTGTTCAGGGGCTCTGGGCTTCAGAAAAATGGCGGCCTCCAGCAAGAAGAAACAGGAGCAATGCTGAAGGCAATTTACAGTACACACTCATTTGGTAGTATAATTATTAATGTGGAATGTATGTTCCTTGCTAAAAAACATTTATCAAGTTGTTATGGGTAAAGTTCCACTTGAAAAAGAGATTGTAAAGTCTCATTTTTTTTCAATACAAATAACAAACATGTTATACTTTCCTGCTCTGTGCAGTTGGTTTTGCACAAAGTGGCCCGGATCCTCCTCTTCTCAGGTCCCTCTTCTGTGCTCCTGGCCCCACCCTCCTGTGGAGTGCCCCCACAGCAAGCAGCTTGCTATGGGGGCACCCGAGCCGAGCTGCTGCTCCCTGTGTACATTCAGAGGCAAAGCCACGGTTTGGCCCTGCCCCCTCTCTCTCCTGATTGGCTCACTGACTTTGATTGACAGCAGCTGGAGCCAACAACACCGCTGCTGTGCCTCAGCCAGTCAGGAGGGAGAGTCCCAGGGGTTTGAGGCACTCGTGCAACATTGCTGGACAGAGATGGGGGTAAGTAATGGGGGGGGGGGTGAGGGGAGCTGCTACACACAGAAGGTTTTCTATCTTAACCACTTGCTTTCTGGGTGGGCACATACACCCCCTTCATGCCCAGGCCGATTTTCAGATTTTAGGGCTGTCACACTTTGAATGACAATTGCACTGTTACACTGCTACACTGTGCCCATATGAAATTTTTATCTTTTTTTCACACAAATAGAGCTTTTTTTTGGTGGTATTTAATCACCACTGGGGTTTTTTATTTTTATTTTTTTTGCTAAACAAGCAAAAAAAGACAGAAAATTTTGAAAAACAAACAAACTTTTTATAGTTTGTTATAAAATTTTCCAAACAGGTAATTTTTCTCTTTCATTGATGTGCGCTGATCAGGCTTCACTGATGGGCTGCACTGATGGGCACTGATAAGGCGGCACTGATGGGCATTGATAGGTGGCACTGATAAGGCGGCACTGATGGGCATTGATAGGTAACACTGATGAGGCGGCACTGGTGGGCTCTGATCAGGAGGCACTGATGGGTGGCACTGATAGACACTGGTAGGTGGCACTGTTAGGTGGCCCTAATGATGAGGTATTGATGGGCACTGATTGGCAGCATTTATGGGCACTGATAGGTGGCACTGGTGAGCACTGATTAGCAGTACTGATGGGCACTGGTAGGTGGCACTGGTTAGCAGCAATGGTGTGGACAGCGTGGGAAGGGAGGGGGTGCAGAGTGCAGACACCCCCCAAAGAGGAAAAGAGAGGTAGAGTCAATGGTCTGAAGAGGGGGTGGAATCACTTCTCTGGAGAGGGAGGGAGCAGGGCCATCTTACCGAATGGGCATGCTGGGCAGCTGCCCGGGGGCCCCACTTGCCCAGCCCAGCCCCAGTCAAGCATTATTCCCGATTCCTGTGTGCATTCCGCCGCCAAACTTAGCAGGTAGCAAGCGCCTGTCGGCCCTGCGCTGCTGTCAGGCCACTTGGGCCGTGGAGGGGGAGCCCACAACTGTAGGAATGCCTGTCCACCTCCACGGGAACCGGCACACACTGGACAGTCGAGTCTGACTCCCGTCCGTGTGTGTGTTCCCTGGACCCAGCCTCCCCGCTTGGAAGCTGTCATTTGCCTGGCACTGCTGCACCAATAAATATCGCCTTATCGATGATATGCATTTTTATTCTCGTGGATGATTGTGTAGGCAGGGCCCCAGTGCACTGCATTGCCCGGGGGCCTATAATGCTCTTAAGATGCCACTGGGAGGGAGGGGTAGAGTCAGGCTCTTTTAACACTATACTGCAATGACCTGCATTTTGCTGCACTGTGGAAAGCAGATGAACATTTTTTTTCTATGTGTTCTTTTCACTCTGCAACTCAGAGGTGCATTGCAATGAGCTGGGGTAAAATTCAGACATGCTGCATTTTATTGCAATGCACAGGAAGGTGCCACATGTCAGTGCGCCGCAGCACATTGCACTATTCTGCTGTCTGCACTATACCGCCGGCTGCAGCTGGAATTGATAGCTGCCCGCACATTAAATCACTGTTGTTTAGAGCGTGGGCAGTGTGAACCGGTCCTTTAATGATCTGGGGAGGAAGGGGGTGGAGACACTGTTCTGAAGGGGGAGGAGTCAGTACTCTGACAAATTCACTTTTGTGTGTAGGGGGAGGAGTCAGTACTCTGACAAATTCACTTTTGTGTGTAGATTTCAGCTTGAGCTATTGATCTCTGTAAACAACAAGCCTATTTCAACAGGAGGATGAGAAAAACTGGTAAACATGAAACATAAAGCATAAAAATAAAATCTCTAGTTAAAAAAAAAAAAAAAACTACTATGCATTCTCCTTAATTCTTACTAGCTCTGAGTCTGAACTAAAAGCCCCCATCTTATAGACAAACAGGCCTCACTGTCTATGGCTAAAGAGGAAGTTTGGAAGTGTTTTTACTGTTATATGGATAACTTCCACTTACTGAAGTCTACTTGTGGTTATACCTTTATCGTAATGTTTCAAGCCCTCCACTTCCTGACCTCAGTGCTCATTTCCCTCTACAGCTCTACTCAGCAATCATCAGATCAGCAGCAACCAAGAGCCAGGTGAGTGCACATCTGTATGACAGATAGATAGATAGATAGATAGATAGATAGATAGATAGATAGATAGATAGATAGATAGATAGATAGATAGATAGATAGATAGATAGATAGATAGATAGATAGATAGATAGATAGATAGATAGATAGATAGATAGATAGACAGACATTGTATGTTATCTACCACTATCTCTAGTTCTGCACTCATTGTGTTGCTCTCACCAGCAGGATGATTGTGCCGTGGGTTGTTGTTCTGATTGCTTGGGGTAAGTCTCTTATTGTAACCCTTCATTATATAAATGTATATAAAATGGCATAACTCTGAGACATAATAAATACAGATTGATGGTCAAAGTAATTTTTAGACAACACTTTTAGTTGGCGGTTTACTTTTCCTCCAACTTTACCATGATACTGCTATGATTGTAATTTATTACCACTGGAACTTTTATAATTCGGCTTATGTCTGTAAGTTATTTTACTATGCAATAAAACTTCAATATGCAAAAAAGTAATTTTTAGAGAGTTTGTAGTCCTTGTTAAGACCTAAGGTTAGGGGAAAAAAATATTTTAAATAATCAGCTCAAGGGATGATATTTACATTTAAAGTGTCACTAAACCCACAACTGTAGAATCAGTCTGTATTTGCAGTAAAGCATGTTTGTTGCACTCACTGTGGAACAGAAGTGGTTAATCCTCTGCATTGTGTAAAAAGGCTGTTTGATCCGGTCTTCTCTGGTTCTTCCCTTCTTCCACTGTCCCCCAATCCATCACCTGATGGGGCACTCTGCTCATGCTCAGTTTGGTGTGTATTGCTAGAGAGTTTATTTTTTTCTTGGGAGGGTGCATGTGATTATCACAGGGCCAACCAGCACTGTCCTAACAGAGGGTCAGGGGTCCTACAGCATCATAGGACAGTCAGAAGAGAATGAAAACTCCTTCTACAAGCTTTAACCAGACACTGACTGAAATCACAAGACATAGGTCAGGAATACTGCTGATGAGAAAATGTATTTAGTCGTTTTTATTTTTATTTAGTAAATTGATAGCATGAAAAACAACAGTGAAAAATGATATAAACTGTTAGCTGCACACATATATCATCCAAAACAGTGACATGTGTATGAGTGATCAATTAAATAATCAGATGTGTGAACAATCAGATTAAAAAACACTGCCACCAAGAATTGTATATATATATAAAATATGAAAAATGAAACAGTCCAATTTAAAAAGTTCATGAACTAAACTGAAAATCAATAGTGATAAGTATAGATAGTCTGGTGAGATTTCAGTGACTTCAAGATGAATGAAACACCAAAAAAAGTCCATCACCTCTGTGTTCCACACCCCTTTGCCAAGTCACTCACCCCCACTTTATGCCCTCCACTCTCATGGAATGGGCAAATGACACTTGGATGTTCCACTTTAGATATAGAGTACACTGGCTGGTAGATCACTGATGCCTAGATAGCCTTCCTTCTGCTCATAGCATGTAAAGAAAGAGAAGATACCACTAGTGCAATAACGTCTAAAAGACCTTTTAATGAAGTATCAGCTTCCAATGTTTACACTCACATGGAACAACCCTTGTAAAAACACATAAAACAATGTAATAAGCGCGGATTAAGGTGCTCACTCAGATTCTGCTGCCGCGGCGTAATAGTGTGCCGCTGGAACCGAGGAGACACCTCTGCTCACACAACCAATCCTTCCGGTACGTTGTGTAGCCACGCCACTGACGCGTTTCGTCACTTCCTGACTTTTCCGAAGGGGGTGGCTACAAGCTGTAACAGCCGGACTTATCACTAATCACTCCAGCCAATCGGAGACTCACGCCACCTGAACTCATTAGCATCTGACGCTGCAGGGCTGTTCTACCAATCGGCACATCTATCCAACTGTGCTATTAACCCCCATTTGGCCATGAGTTGATTGAGAGACCGTAGCGGCTAACTTTAATAGACATGATGCCTAAGGTATATTAAATGCACCAGGGATCACTCAGACTCCCGTGACCTCCTATTGAAAACAATATACATAAGATCCTCTTCAGACACATACGTAACTCCCACCAAGGAAATACCCTGATCGGATAGAGGATCCGTCTGTGCAGTTAACCCTATATATTCCGGCCAATCTAATAAACATGGCTGCATGTGAACACATCAGTATAATGAATTCTGGGGAGGTTTACACAGTATATAAAATATCAATCACAAACACATTCATGTGTATGATGATAAATATATTAAAATATTAAATAGTTGAATATTATATAAAATACATATTAAAAATGAATATTAAAAATGTATTAAACACTACATAACATGGTCCCGAAAGATAATATTAAAATATATTAAAATATTTAATTATTTATTAAAATGGAAAAAGTAAAATCAAATAAAATTAAAAAATGCATAATTAACAATCGCTAATGAAACAGTTCAAGTCAAGTTCATTCCTGCTGGCTCTAAAGTTTTCAATAAATATATCCACTTCGTTTCACATTTTGAAATGTCTCTCACCCTATTTGAGCCCCTCCAATTAGGGGGGACCCTTTAAACACCCCAGAACTGAAGACCACTAGGGTCTTTATTGTGCACAGTTCTGAAATGTTGAGAAACGCTGTGGTATTTAAAACCATTTTTGATATTCTGAACATGTTCTCCAACCCTCACTTTTAACCACTTGCCGACCGCCACAAGTACATATACTGCGGCAGTCAGCCCCGGCCAGGCAAAGTGACGTACCGGTACGTCACTACTTCTCGCGGCTCTGGTGCGATCGCGCGCTCCCGCGGTCCCGCCGATGGCTCGATTGGGTTCAGAACCAATCAGTCATCAGGTCCAGGCCAATCATTTTTGGCCTGGACCTGTAGATCAGTTCTGCCCAATCAGATTCTGTGCTGAGTCTGTGTAATGTAAACACAGGCTCAGAAAAGATGTGCTCTCCCCTCCCATGATCCTTTTTGGATCCAGCGTGAGAGGAGAGCACATCTAACTGTAAGTACTGCACCAAGCACACGCTTTTACACTTAGATAGGCACATTTAACCCCCGATCGCCCCCCCAGTTAACCCCTACACCCCCTGTCACAACACACACTGTATACAGCATATAGCATTTTCCTATATACCTGTATAAGTGTGATTTGTGACCAGATGTAGCGCTTGCAGCCCCCCCTTTTTCACTTAAAATACCCGCCACCCCCCCAATAAAGATTTAACCCCCTGATCCCCCCTGATCACCCCTAGTTAACCCCTTTCCCCTGTCACAATTTACACTAATACAAACGTAATATACTGTTTTTCTGTATTTTGTATTAGTGCGATTGTGACTTGACTTAGCGATAGCGAGTTAGTTTCTGTCCCAAAGGAGGTTTAGGGTCCCCGCCACCCCCCCAATAAAGATTTAACCCCCTGATCCCCCCCTGATCACCCCTACACCCCCTGTCACAACACACACTGTATACAGTATATAGCATTTTCCTATATACCCGTATGTGTGATTTGTGACCAGGTGTAGCGCTTGCGGCCCTCCCTTTTTCACTTAAAATACCCACCACCCCCCCAATAAAGATTTAACCCCCTGATCACCCCCAGTTAACCCCTTCCCCCCTGTCACATTGCACACTAATACAAACGTTATATACTGTTTTTCTGTATTTTGTATTAGTGTGTTTGTGACCTGAATTAGCGCTAGCAAGTTAGTTTCTGTCCCAAGGAGGTTTAGGGTCCCCGCCACCCCCCAATAAAGATTTAACCCCCTGATCCCCCCTACACCCCCTGTCACAACACACACTGTATACAGTATATAGCATTTTCTATATACCCGTATAAGTGTGACTTGTGACCAGGTTTAGCGCTTGCCACCGCTCCTTTTATCCTTAGGATACCCGCCACCCCCTCCCAATAAAGATTTAACCCCCCGATCCCCCCCTGATCACATCCAGTTAACCCCTTCCCCCCCCCCTGTCACATTGCACACTAATACACACGTAATATAGTTTTACTGTATTTGGTATTAGTGTGATTGTGACTTGAGTTTGCGCTAGCGAGTTAGTTTCTATCCCAAAGGAGGTTTAGGGTCCCCGCCACCCCCCCCATAAAGATTTAACCCCCTGATCCCCCCCCCTGATCACCCCCAGTTAACCCCTTCCGTGCCCTGTCGCAGTGTCACTTTTATAGTGTACAGTTTTTTTTCTGATCACTATTATTAGTGACACAGGTGACATTAGCTAGTGTTAGTGTCAGTCTAAAAAAGCTCAGATCCCCGGCGCATAGTTAGAAATAACCCCTTGATTACCACACACACACACACACGTACATACACTTCCAATACTAGTATAGTGTTTGAACAGATCAATTCTGATCTGATCAGAACTATACTAGCACCCCCATAGTTTAGGGTTCCCAAAACGCGGTGTTTGCACGAACAGCACTGATTCCTGCCAGCTCCTGCGTTTAACCCTTTCACCCAGGCAAGTGTAGTAATCAATAGATTACTGTCACTTACAAAAAAACACAACACACAAAACTGCTGTGTTAGCAGAGTCAGGCCTGATCCCTGCTAGCATTAGCAGTTTTTTATGGTATCGCTTGAAATAGTCCTTGGCAGCCAGGTGCTTTTATTACCTGTGAGTCAACACTACTGTACCGGTAAATTTAGTTACCAAAATGTCCAAACGTTTGTACAGTGGTGAAGAGGTATATAGTATACTGGCCATGTCAGATGATAGCGATGGGGAAGCTACACTGGCAGAATCAGGGTCAGTATACGAACCTGATGACAGCAGCGGCTCCCTGACAGATAACTCCGACGACAGATGGGTCCCTGTTAGACCCAGGCGTACCCGACCCCATTCTGGAGTTGTTGAGATGCAGGAATCGCAGGGTGCTCGTATGGAGTAGAGTGTCGTTATTAGTGGCGCTCATCCTTCTGGTGACCTGGCAAGCACCAGCGGCCTAGTACACCCTGGACCTAGTACAACCAGCACTGCAGTTTCACTTGATGACGTGGCGAGTCCCATAAGTGCAGTTGAAGCTGGTGCGGTGGCTAGCACGAGTAGTGGCCCTCAACCACCGCGTATTCGAAGACAGGCCCGTAGAGCCCATAGTGCCCTCCCTGATGCGCTGGCATATCCCAATTGGCAACCCACTGATTCTACAGCGCCAGTACTTCCCCCATTCACTGCCCAACCTGGAATCCACGTGGAGACAGCTGGTTTTACGCCCCTGAACTTTTTTGAGCTGTTCTTTACGGAAGATCTTTACAGATCTATAGTGGATCAATCAAATTTATACGCACAACAATTCATCACCGCCGACCCAAATTCGCCCCTTGCCAGACCATTCGGCTGGAAAACTATAACAGTTTCTGATTTTAAAATCTTTCTGGGCCTTTCTCTCTCTCTGGGCATAACTAAACAGAGTGAATTGTGGCTATATTGGTCCACTAGCCCACTTCACCATATGCGCATGTACTCTGCCTCCATGTCCAGGGCGAGATATGAGCAAATTCTGCGATTTATGCATTTCAGCGACAATGAAATCTGTCGTCCTCGGGGAGACCCTGCATATGATCGGCTCCACAAAATTCGGCCCCTCATAGAACACTTCAATCAGCGGTTTGCAGCCTTGTTTACCCCCGAACAAGTTGTCTGCGTTGACGAGTCCCTGATTAAATCTACTGGCCGCCTTGCTATGAAACAGTACCTCCCCAGCAAGCGTGCCAAGTACAGGGTCAAGCTGTATAAACTGTGTGACAGGGCCACAGGTTATACAGTTAGTTTCCGGGTCTATGAGGGAAAAGATAGCTGTTTGGAGCCCCCCAACTGCCCAGACTACATAGGGAGCAGCGGCAAGATAGTTTGGGACTTGGTGTCACCCTTATCCGGAAAGGGGTACCATTTGTACGTGGACAACTTTTACACAAGCGTGCCACCATTTAGTCATCTTTCTGAATTACAAATTGGCGCATGTGGCACCGTGCGACCTAATCGCCAGGGCTTCCCCCAACGGCTTGTAAATTCCCGTCTTAGTCGGGGGGCGAGAGCCTGCTTGAAAACAGACAAATTGCTTGCAGTGCAGTGGAGGGATACACGGGATGTTTATGTTCTGACCTCCCTTCACGCAAACACGACGATCCAAATTCCTACGGCAACTGGCGTTATGGAGAATCCCCTCTGTCTCCATGAATATAACCTTAATATGGGAGGGGTGGACCTTAACGACCAGCTTTTGGCGCCGTATTTAGTTGCCCGTAAAGCCAGACGCTGGTACAAAAAAGTGTCTGTTTATTTATACCAATTGGCTATGCCTTTGTCCTATACAGGGCGTCAGGACGAACTGGATCCTTCCAGGAATTTCAGGAAGTGAAATCCATCCTTGCCTACCTGTACCCAGCAGGCATGCCTGCCCAACTTCCCCTTCCAGATGCAGTGAGCCAGCTGCATGAGAGACATTTTCCACATGTCCTCCCGAGTACCCCTACCCAAAGACGACCCCAAAGAAGATGTTGTGTCTGTAGCAGGCACGGATGTAGGCGTGACACCCGCTATTATTGTCCCAGATGTCCTGACCAACCTGGTCTCTGCATCGGGGAATGTTTTGAGCGCTACCATACACTAGTGGAGTTTTAGTGTAGGGTACAGCACGAAACAGTGTAGGGCACACAAACACAGGGTCTCGAAAGATGTTCGATGGCTATCGACATTTTGAGAGACCCAAGCTGGCAAATCGAGAAAAAACAGTTAGAAAGAAAAATAAAAGAATCTAAAAACAGTTGTTGTGTCAGTCATTTTATATGTTCTTCTACTCTTCCTACTGTACTTTTACTGTTGTTTGTTTGTTTTTCATTCTTTTGTGAACCTGTTTCTCTTGCAGGTACTCGTCGGCTGCCACATTGATTTTATATATTCTGACACAAACAGCGTTTGCGCTCAGCATATATGGATACCTTTGCTGGCAGCAGCTGTGGTGATTTTCTGATTTCAGCACTGCAGTTAAAATACTATGTAGGTATACGTGGAATATTGTCGTGTATACCCGTCATTAAATTCAGTGGGTGGTTGTTTGGGCGGTTAATGATGGGTAATACTACACAATATTCCTGTGCTGATTTCTGATAGGTTCTCTTTTTTTTCGTTCAGCCCACAGGCTGCATGAAAAAAAAAAAAACCTACACTATATGCCAAACAAGGACCAGCAATGTACTGGTACGTTTCTGGACTTTGAGTGGTTATACCAGGATGATGCCTGCAGATTTGAGCATCATCTTGGTATTATTTTTTACAGCCAGTGGTTGGCTTACATGTAAAAGCAATCCTAGTGGATAATTGGCCGCTAGACTGCTTTTACATGCAGTGGGAGGGGACCCCCCCCCCCCCCACCGCCGCCTTCCGTGGTTTTTCTCGGGCTCTCCTGTCCCACCGGTTAACCCGAGAGTGCAGCCGGTGGTTCAATTTTCTAACCAGAGAGCTAATTGGAGATGAGAATTGCTCCAATCATCTCTATGGCCTAAGATACCGGAAGCTACGAGCATTTCATGACTTCTGTTTCGCCAGAAATAAACAGGGCCATTGGGAAATTGGAAAAGTATTTTATCACACCAATTTTGGTGTGGTCAGATGCGTTAAGGTCAGAGGAGAGATCTAGAGTCTAAAAGACCACAATTTTTTTTAAAAAAGAGTACCTGTCACTACAGATTGCTATCATAGGGGATATTTAAATTCACTGTGATAACAATAAAAATGATAAAAAAAAAAAAAAAAATGAAAGGAAAGGTGTCAAAATAACATAAAAAAGCAAAATAAAAAAAAAATAAAAAATCAAGCCCCCCCCCCTGTCCCCCCGTGCTTGCGCGCAATGGCGCACGCAAGCGTTGGTCTAGTGTCATATGTAAACCGCAATTGCAGCATGCATGTGAGGTATCGCCACGAACGCCAGGTCGAGTGCAGTAATTCTTGCAGTAGTCCTCCTCTGTTAGTCTAAAGTGGTAATCTGTAAAGACGTTTAAAGGCTTTTAAAAATGTACGTAGTTTGTTGCCGCTGCACAGGCGTGCGCAATTTTTAAAGCATGTCATGTTTGGTATCTATGTACTCGGCATAAGATCATCTTTTAAATTGTACCAAACAAATTGGAATTATATAGTGCATTTGTTCAATAAATTTAAAAAAAATGTATTTTTTTCGCAGAAATTGCTTTTGGAAAATCTGTGCGCAAATATCGTGTGACAAAAAAATTTGCAACATCCACCATTTTATTCTATAGGGCCTCTGCTTTAAAGAAATATATAATGTTTGGGGGTTCAAAGTAATTTTCTAGTAAACAAAAAATATTTTTTCATATAAACAAAAAGTCACAGAAAAGGCTTGGTTTTCAAGTGGTTAGAAGAGTGGGTGATGCGTGGCTAAGATTGAGCATAAAATGCCGGGACAGTTCAAACACCCCCCAAATGACCCTTTTTTGAAAAGTAGACACCCAAAGCTATTTGCTGATAGGCATATTGAGTCCATGGAGTATTTTATAGCTTGCCCTAAGTTTCGGGAAGATGACAATTTGTTTTTTTTTATTGTTTTTTTTTTACAGAAAGTTGTCACTAAATGATATATTGTTCACGCATGCCATGGGAATATGTGAAATGACACCCCAAAATACATTCTGCTGCTTCTCCTGAGTACAAGGATACCACATGTGTGAGACTTTTTGGGACCCTAGCTGTGTATGCGACCCCGAAAACCAATCCCCATCTTCAGGTTTTCTAATGGCGTAAATTGCTGATTTTACCACTGCACTGCCTGTCATAGTTTCAGAGGCCCTGAAATTTCAAGATAGCACAACCCCCCCCCCCCCCCCAAATGACCCCATTTTGCAAAGTAGACACTCTAAGCTATTTGCTGAGAGGCATGGTGAGTCCATGGAATGTTTTATATTTTGCCACAAGTTTCGGGAAAATTATTTTTTTTTTTTTTTTTTTTGTTATTTTTACACAAAGTTGTCAGTAAATGATATAATGCTCACACATGCCATGGGTATATGTGAAATGACACCCCAAAATACATTCTGCTGCTTCTCCTGAGTACAGGGATACCCCATGTGTGAGACTTTTTGGCAGTCTAGCCGCGTACAGGACACGGAAACCCAATCCGCACCTTCTGGCTTTCTAAGGGCGTAAATTGTTGATCTCACTTCCTACTACCTATCACACTTTTGAAGTCCATGAAATGCCAAGATGGCACAAAAGCCCCCCAAATGACCCAATTTTGCAAAGTAGACACTCCAATCTATTTGCTGAGAGGCATGGTGAGTATTTTGCAGCTCTCATTTTTTTTGGGAAAATAAATCAAAAACAGGAAAATGCATTTTCTTCATCTTTTTTCAATTTCCAAAACTTTGTGACAAAAAGTGAGATCTGCAAAACACTCAACATGCCTCTCTGCAAATAGCTTAGGGTGTCTACTTTCCAAAAAGGGGTAATTTGGGGGGGGGGGGGGTTGTGCTGTCTTGGCATTTCATGGCCTCCGAAACTGTGATAGGTAGTCAGGAGTGAAATCAACAATTTACGCCCTTGGAAAGCCTGAAAGTGGGGATTGGTTTTCAGGGTCCTGTGCTCGGCTAGACTGGAAAAAATCTCACACATGGGGTATCCCTGTACTCAGGAGAAGCAGCAGAATGTATTTTGGGGTGTCATTTCACATATACCTATGGCATGTGTGAGCTATATATCATTTACTGACAAAAAAAAAAATATATATATATATATATTTCCCGGAACTTGTGGCAAAATATAAAATATTCCATGGACTCACCATGCCTCTCAGCAAATAGCTTGGGGTGTCTACTTTCCAAAATGGGGTCATTTGGGGGGATTTTGTGCTATCTTGGAATTTTAGGGCCTCCGAAACTGTGACAGGTAGTGCCGAGGTGACATGCACAATTTACGCCATTAGAAAACCTGAGAGTGTTGATTGGTTTTCGCGGTCCTGTACACAGCTAGGCTGCCAAAAAGTCTCACACATGGGGTATCCCTGTACTCAGGGGAAGCAGTAGAATGTATTTTGGGGTGTCATTCCACATATACCCATGGCATGTGTGAGCAATTTATCATTTAGTGACAACTTTGTGTTAAAAAAAAAAAATGTAATTTTCTCGAAACTTGTGGCAAAATATAAAATATTCCATGGACTCACCATGCCTCTCAGCAAATAGCTTGGGGTGTCTACTTTCCAAAATGGGGTCATTTGTGGGGGTTTTGTGCTATCTTGAAATTTCAGGGCCTCCGAAACTGTGATGGGTAGTGAGGAGTAAAATCAAAAATTTACGCCATTAGAAAACCTGAAGATGGTGATTGATTTTCGGGGTCCCGTGCAGTGGTGGGATTCAGCCGGTTCGCACCGGCTCCATAGAACCGGTTAGTAACTTTCTGCAAGTTCGCAGAACCGGCTGAATCCCTCTGCGCGTCTAAGGACGCGCAGTACAATTGAATGTGCCGCGCTCGGACCGCGCAGCCGCAGACGTGGCGGCTGGGGGGCGGAGCAGTGCGCCCCGACCCGCCCATTCTGTGACAATAGCGAATGAGAATTCGCTATTGTCACACGGATCCTCCTCTTAGCCAATCAGGGAGCGGGTCCTCCCGCTTCCTGATTGGCTTAAAGGCAAACACCATGCCATTGGACGTGGAGGAGGCGCCGCGGGAGGACTGAGGACTCGGAGACGCGGGGACTGAAGAGAAGCTGCGAGACCGTCCGTGAGGTAAGTGCATGGGTCTCGCGGGGGGATTGCTGGCACTCTGCAATCATTGGGGGCAATGCTGTGGATGGCACTCTGCAATCATTGGGGACAATGCTGTGGCTGGCACTCTGCAATCATTGGGGGCAATGCTGTGGCTGGCACTCTGCAATCATTGGGGGCAATGCTGTGGCTGGCACTCTGCAATCATTGGGGGCAATGCTGTGGCTGGCACTCTGCAATCATTAGGGGCAATGCTGTGGCTGGCACTCTGCAATCATTGGGGGCAATGCTGTGACTGGCACTCTGAAATCATTGGGGGCAATGCTGTGACTGGCACTCTGAAATCATTGGGGGCAATGCTGTGGCTGGCACTCTGCAATCATTGGGGGCAATGCTGTGGCTGACACTATGCAATCATTGGGGGCAATGCTGTGGCTGGCACTCTGTAATGATTGGGGGCAATGCTGTGGCTGGCACTCTGCAATCATTAGGGGCAATGCTGTGGCTGGCACTCTGCAATCATTAGGGGCAATGCTGCGGCTGGCACTTTGCAATCATTGGGGCAATGCTGTGGCTGACACTCTGCAATCATTGGGGGGAATGCTGTGGCTGGCACTCTGCAATC
Source organism: Pelophylax lessonae (assembly GCF_965119305.1). Taxonomy (NCBI): domain Eukaryota; kingdom Metazoa; phylum Chordata; class Amphibia; order Anura; family Ranidae; genus Pelophylax; species Pelophylax lessonae. Next base: position 700,355,707 of record NC_138769.1, on the reverse strand, counting down.
ATTGGGGGCAATGCTGTGGCTGGCACTCTGCAATCATTGGGGGCAATGCTGTGACTGGCACTCTGCAATCATTGGGGGGCAATGTTGTGGCTGGCACTCTGAAATCATTGGGGGCAATGCTGTGGCTGGCACTCTGCAATCATTGAGGGCAATGCTGTGGCTGGCACTCTGCAATCATTGAGGGCAATGCTGTGGCTGGCACTCTGCAATCATTAGGGGCAATGCTGTGGCTGGCACTCTGCAATCATTAGGGGCAATGCTGTGGCTGGCACTCTGCAATCATTAGGGGCAATGCTGTGGCTGGCACTCTGCAATCATTAGGGGCAATGCTGTGGCTGGCACTCTGCAATCATTAGGGGCAATGCTGTGGCTGGCACTCTGCAATCATTGGGGGCAATGCTGTGACTGGCACTCTGAAATCATTGGGGGCAATGCTGTGGCTGGCACTCTGCAATCATTGGGGGCAATGCTGTGGCTGACACTATGCAATCATTGGGGGCAATGCTGTGGCTGGCACTCTGTAATGATTGGGGGCAATGCTGTGGCTGGCACTCTGCAATCATTAGGGGCAATGCTGTGGCTGGCACTCTGCAATCATTAGGGGCAATGCTGTGGCTGGCACTCTGCAATCATTGGGGGCAATGCTGTGGCTGGCACTCTGCAATCATTGGGGGCAATGCTGTGGCTGGCACTCTGCAATCATTGGGGGCAATGCTGTGACTGGCACTCTGCAATCATTGGGGGGGCAATGCTGTGGCTGGCACTCTGAAATCATTGGGGGCAATGCTGTGGCTGGCACTCTGCAATCATTGAGGGCAATGCTGTGGCTGGCACTCTGCAATCATTGGGGTCAATGCTGTGGCTGGCACTCTGCAATCATTGGGGTCAATGCTGTGGCTGGCACTCTGCAATCATTTGGGGCAATGCTGTGGCTGGCACTCTGTAATCATTAGGGGCAATGCTGTGGCTGGCACTCTGCAATCATTAGGGGCAATGCTGTCGCTGGCACTCTGCAATCATTGGGGGCAATGCTGTGGCTGGCACTCTGCAATCATTGGGGTCAATGCTGTGGCTGGCACTCTGCAATCATTGGGGTCAATGCTTTGCCTGGCACTCTGCAATCATTGGGGTCAATGCTGTGCCTGGCACTCTGCAATCATTGGGGTCAAAGCTGTGGCTGGCACTCTGCAATCATTGGGGGCAATGCTGTGGCTGGCACTCTGCAATCATTGGGGGCAATGCTGTGGCTGGCACTCTGCAATCATTGGGGGCAATGCTGTGGCATGCACTCTGCAATCATTGGGGGCAATGCTGTGGAACTCTGCAATGATTGGGGGCAATGCTGTGGAACTCTGCAATGATTGGGGGCAATGCTGTGGCACTCTGCAAGGATTGGGGGCAATGCTGTGGCTGGCACTCTGCAATGATTGGGGGCAATGCTGTGGCTGGCACTCTGCAATGATTGGGGGCAATGCTGTGGCACTCTGCAATGATTGGGGGCAATGCTGTGGTCACTGTGCATTGAAAGGGGGCACGCTGGTCACTGTGCATTGAAAGGGGGCACGCTGGTCATGCTGCATTAAAAGGGGGCACACTGGTCACTGTGCATTGAAAGGGGGCATGCTGGTCACTGTGCATTGAAAGGGGGCACGCTGGTCACTGTGCATTGAAAGGGGGCACGCTGGTCACTGTGCATTGAAAGGGGGCACGCTGGTCATTCTGCTGGGAAAGTCGGAACTGGTTACTAAAATTTTTGAATCCCACCACTGGTCCCGTACACAGCTAGGCTCCCAAAAAGTCTCACACATGGGGTATCCCCATACTCAGGAGAAGCAGCAGAATGTATTTTGGGGTGTCGTTCCACATATACCCATGTCATGTGTGAGAAAGTTATCTTTTAGTGAAAACATTGTGTAAAAAAAATAAAAAAAAAATAAAAATTTTAATTTTCCCAAAACTTTTGGCAAAATATGAAATATTACATGGACTCACCATGCCTCTCAGCAAACAGCTTGGAGTGTCTACTTTCCAAAATGGGGTCATTTGGGGGGGGGGGGTTTGTGGTATCTTGACATTTCAGGGCCTCTTAAACCGTTATAGGTAGTGAGAAAATGCAATGAAAAATGTACGCCCTTTGAAACTCTGATGGTGGTGATTTGTTTTCGGGCTCCCGTACACAGCTAGGCTCCCAAAAAGTCTCACATATGTGGTATCCCTGTACTTAGGAGAAGCAGCAGAATATATTTTGGGGTGTAATTACACATATACCCATGGCATGTGTGAGCAATATATAATTTCAATGACAACTTTGTGTAAAAAAAAAAAAAATTTTTTTTTTTTAGTCATTTTTCAAACACCTGGGACAAAAAAATGAAATATTCAATGAGCTCAACATGCCTCTTAGAACATTCCTTAGGATGTCTACTTTCCAAAAAGTGGTAGTTTGGGGGGGTTTTGTATTGCCCTGCCATTTTAGCACTTCATGAAATGAGATAGGCAGTCAGAAATTAAAGCTGCGTAAATTTCAGTATTTACACCATAGTTTGTAGACGCTATAACTTTTGCGCAAACCAATAAAAATACACTCATTGAAATTTTTTTTGTCAAAGACATGTAGCTAAATACATTTTGGCCAAAAAATATGACATAAATTGAGTATATTGGATATTTTTTAAAAGACAAAGTTGAAAATGTCATTTTTTCGCAAAATGTTTGCTCTTTTTTTATTAATATTGCAAAAAACAAAAAGTGCAGAGGTGATCAAATACCACCAAAAGAAAGCTCTGATTGTGGGAAAAAAGGACGTAATTTTCATTTGGGTACAGCATTGCATGAGCGCGCAATTGTCAGTTAAAGTCACGAAGTGCCAAGTTGAAAAAAGGGGTCTGGTCAGGAAGGGGGTAAAATCTTCCGGGGCTTAAGTGGTTAAAGTCCTTTTAGTCCGTCCTATATACATAAGATTACACGGACTCGCATATACCACATGTGTAGTATCACATGTAATGAACTGTTTAGGACTTTAAAAGTGAGGGTTGGAGAACATGTTCAGAATATCAAAAATGGTTTTAAATACCACAGCGTTTCTGAACATTTCAGAATTGGTCGGGTGAGCAGAGGTGTCTCCTCGGTTCCAGCGGTACACTATTACGCCGCGGCAGCAGGATCTGAGTGAGCACCTTTATTCCTGCTTATTACATTCTAAACATAGCTGACTGTTCTCTCTGCAATGATCACAGAGCTCATGTGATCCTGCTATATAGGAACACAGGTCTCTGTGATCATTTCACGAGCAACGTCCCCCCTCCCACAGTAAGAAACACGCCCCTAGGTACACATTTAACCCCTTGATCACTTACTATGTTAACCCCTTACCTGCCAGTGTCATTATTACAGTAACAGTGCATATTTATAGCACTGATTACTGTAGTAATGTCACTGGTCCCCCCAAAAGTGTCAAAAATGTCAGTCAGGGGTTGGATCTGTCCGCCGCAATGTCGCAGTCCCGCAAAAAATCGCAGATCGCCGCCATTACTTGTAAAAAAAAAAAAAAAAAAACAATAAAAATGACATAAATCTTTCCCATAGATAGTAGACGCGATAACTTTTGCGCAAACCAATCAAAATACGCTTATTACGATTTTTTTTTTACCAAAAATATGCAGCAGAAAACAAATTGGCCTAAAATGTTAAATTTTGATTTTTAAATTTGTTTTTTGGGGAATGTTATATAGCAGAATGTAAAAAAAAATTGATTTTTTTTATTTTTTTTACGAATTGTCGCTATGTTTTTTTTTGTTTATAGCGCAAAAAATTAAAATCGCACAGGTGATAAAATACCACCAAAAGAAAGCTCTATTTGTGGGGAAAAAAAGGACATCAATTTTATTTGGCGTACAGCGTCTCACAACTGCGCAATTGTCCGTTAAAATAATGCAGTGCCGAATCGCAAAATAGGGCCTGGTCATTAAGGCGGAAAATCTTCCGGTCCAGAAGTGGTTAAAACTAAATGAAAGTTAGCCAGTGGCTGACCACCAGCATTTAGAACTAATTATAGAAAAACGTTTCTACCAAAAACAGTGGGGTGAGACAGAGGGGAGGATTAGCATTCAAGGAAAAATCTATGTGTGTAATAATAACGCCAGAGATCCAAATAACTGGACCAAATAGGAAAAAATATCCCAGGTTCCAGTAGGACCAGAGAGGAGCAATCCACCACCGTGATAGTCAGACCAATACCACTCTAATTACATTAAAATTGTAATGTTTGTTCTAAACTCCAGTTTCAAACCTATGGAGGCCAGAGATGGCCATCTTTATATAAGGGCGGTCAATAAAAAATAAAATATCTTTTATGCTGTGGAGTTTTTATTTTGTACTTTCTACGATTCTTTCATTTATACATTTTTGTCAACATTTACCTTATTTATTTTATAGCCTATGGTGGAGAAGCAATGGGGCAGGAAACCCGCAGACCATCGGTCCTACTTCCTCTGCGGGGCAAGTTTGAAATGCCCCCATCTAATGTGGAATGGAAGAAAGAGGGGAAGTTACTGGCTAGGATAAACAGGGGGCACTGTGACTACGGTTGTGGTGAGAAGTCCCAGCTCTTCTCCAATGGGAGCTTGTGGTTGAGTCATGGTGGGAAGGAAGAGGAAGGAAGATACTCAGTGGTGGTGTATAATGCAACTGGCATTCTCATACACAAGGTGGACATCACGCTATGGATTATAGGTAAGTACTGTGACAGATATCGGTATAAATAGAATGTTGGGGGTAGGGCACACAGTCTAACACAACTTTATAACCCTACCAGTAACTGTGACCTTAAAACTGAACTTCAGACAAGTATAAAAGGCACAAATCACTTCAGTTCTGCATTCATTATTATATAGATAAATGTATTTTTAACCGCTTGCCGACCGCCGCACGACTATTTACTGCGGCGGTCAGCCCCTCACAGGCAAAGCGACGTAGTACTACATCACTAGCCTGTGAGGGTCTAGGGAGCGAGCGCGCGCCCCCGGAGGCGCGCTCCCGCTCCCGCGCGGTCACGGACCCCCCCGCACGTGTAACCGGCGGACCCGATGTCCGCCGGTCACTCAGCGATCGTCGGTGCAGAGGGAGAAAGGCAGGCGGCTGATGTAAACAAGCCGCCTGTCATTCTCCCCTGTGTAGAAACACTGATCATACGGTTCTACTATGTAGGACCGTTGATCACTGTTCCTACACCTCAAGCCACAGCCAATCACAGTTAGAATCACGCCCCTAGGGGGGGACACCACCCCTCCCTCTCAAAAAAAAGTTAACCCCTTCACTGCCAGTGTAATTTTACAGTAACAGTGCATATGTATAGCACTGATTACTGTAGAAATGTCACTGGTAACCCCAAAAGTGTCAAAAATGTCAGTCAAGGGTCCGATCTGTCTGCCCCAATGTCGCAGTATCGCAAAAAAAAATCGCAGATCGCCACCATTACGCGTTAAAAAAAAAAAAAACAACAAAAATGACAAAAATCTTTCCCTTTGTTAGTAAACGCGATAACTTTTGCGCAAACCAATCAAAATACGCGTTTTGCGATTTTTTTTACCAAACATATGTAGCATAAAACAAATTGGCCGAAAATGTTAAAAAAATTTGATTTTTAAATTTTTTTTGGGGAATTTCATATAAAAAATGTGAAAAATATTGTTATTTTTGCAAAATTGACGCTCTTTTTTTGTTTATAGCGCATGATCAAAAAATCGCACAGGTGATCAAATACCACCAAAATAAAGCTCTGTTTGTGGTAAAAAAAGGACGTCAAATTCGTTTAGGTACAGCGTCGCACGACCGCGCAATTGTCCGTTAAAGTCACGTAGTGCCGAATCGCAAAATAGGCCCTGGTCAGGAAGGGGGTAAAATCTTCCGGGGCTTAAGTGGTTAAATGCAATCAATGTAAGTCCCTGAATTTGACCTGATATCAGCACCTTACAGTCCCTGTACAGAAGAGCTCAGGCAGGGGAAGGGACAAGCAGCACAAGGAACTAGTCAGATGTACAGCAGTGCAAGCAGCATGCTGATAGGAGGAGAAAGTAAAGAGACAGAAAAATTAGCTCATTAATGTGCTGTTTCTCTTTTTACTGCCATAGGCTGGGGAGGGTAGGAGACCTGTAAGTGAAAGTAACACTGCATCAGAAAAAGATCAGGTCCTCTGCCAGGCAGGACTGTGCTCTGTGGAAAAGTTGTGTAAACCTCAGAACTGCATAGGCACCATGAGTAGAGAAATGCAAGGTGCACAGCAGCCAATTGTGGGTGTGGCTAATTTGCTGTACCAATGGGAGGGGCTTAAAGGGTCATGGTTAAAAAAACAGGCTATCCTGCTCTGGGTCAAGAATAAGTAACACAAGGAGTGTAGGGGTCAGGAATAGGTAATGCACAGAGTGCAGGGGTCAGGAATAGGTAATGTACAGAGTGCAGGGGTCAGGAATAGGTAATGGACAGAGTGCAGGAGTCAGGAATAAATAAGGTACAGAGTGCAGGGGACAGGAAACGGTAGTGTACAGAATGCAGGGGTTAGGAATAGGTAATGGACAGAGTGCAGGGGTCAGGAATAGGTAATGGACAGAGTGCAGGGGTCAGGAATAGGTAATGGACAGAGTGCAGGAGTCAGGAATAAATAATGTAGAGAGTGCAGGGGACAGGAAACGGTAGTGTACAGAGTGCAGGAGTCAGGAATAAATAAGGTACAGAGTGCAGGGGACAGGAAACGGTAGTGTACAGAATGCAGGGGTTAGGAATAGGTAATGGACAGAGTGCAGGGGTCAGGAATAGGCAATGGACAGAGTGCAGGGGCCAGGAATAGGCAATGGACAGAGTGCAGGGGTCAGGAATAAATAAGGTACAGAGTGCAGGGGACAGGAAACGGTAATGTACAGAGTGCAGGGGTTAGGAATAGGTAATGGACAGAGTGCTGGGGTCAGGAATAAGTAATGTACAGAGTGCAGGGGTCAGGAATAAGTAATGTACAGAGTGCAGGGGTCAGGAATAAGTCATGTACAGAGTGCAGGGGTCAGGAATAGGTAATGCACAGAGTGTAGGGGTCGGGAATTGGTAATGTACAGAGTGCAAAGTACAATTGTAAAAATAATGTGATACCTACATAATCATGTGTATAAAAGCCTTCAATTGCATCAAATAAAACGGAACAGATATTTTGGAAAGATGCGGAGTGTATCTTTTTGTGTCTGTTGCCTACTGCAGTAGTTATAAATTTGGAACCACTAATCAATATGAGGATAGGAGTTGTCTATCTTTAAAATGTCCAGAACAGTACTATGCACCTTGCTTTTAACCTTGATATGGAATAAAAGATGTATATTTTCTGTAATGTGGTATTATTTTTTGGGCGCAACTCTAAGAAGCTCCGTTGGCACTTTTTATAGTTATACACATTTCTTGTTTTCAGAGAGTTCAGCATTTCCTATTTTATAGCGAGTGTCCAGGAAGTCTGGTAGTAAAGAAGCCTTTACTGCACCAATGCCACAAAAAAGCCCAGTTACAATATGCCCGGCAACACCTTGACATGCCTCACTGGGCTTTTTTGTGGCATTGGTGCAGTAAAGACTTCTTTCTGGCAACTCGACCATGCACATAATTTTTGTTCAAGTATTGCCGTATTGTGCTCCTTAAAAACAACCATGCCATCTTTTTCCAGAGCAGCCTGTATTTCTCATGAGGTTACCTGGGGGTTTTCCTTTGTATCCTGAACAAATCCTTTGGCAGTTGTGGATGCAATCTTTCTTGATCTACCTGACCTTGGCTTGGTATCGAGAGATCCCCGAATTTTCCACGTCTTAATAAGTGATTGAATAGTACTGACTGGAAAATTTGGGCTTTAGATATTTTTAAATATCCTTTTCTCTCTTTATAAAGTTTGATTACGCTGATTACGTTGATTAAGCGCTGCGCAAACTGTTGGCGCTATATAAATCCTGTATAATAATAATAATTACCTTGTTATGCAGATCTTTTGACAGTTCTTTTCTGTTCTCCATGACTCAGTATCTAGCCTGCATATACATGAGAACTAACAAACTCATTGACTATTTATACACTAATTTAAGAAGCCACAGGTGTGGGAAATTAACCTTTATTTGCCATTTTAAGTTGTATGTGTCACCTAATATGTCCGTAGCAAGGCCAAACATTCCAGGGGATGTACACTTCTGATCAGGACTACTTGGGTGATTTATGTAATCATTATGATTACAAAAAAGGAGATGTGATAATAAATGGCTTTATATCATCTGTATCCTTAATTAAAGACAGTTTAGTTTTTTTGGCATGATCAGTCATATTTTTAAAATTAATGCCAACATTTCATGATTTCTGCCATGGGAAGAAAACTTTTTAGCACAACTGTATGTGTCCAGGATCAGCTTGATTTCTGTTTTTTGGATAGAAAACATTCATGTCTTTCAGCTGATTCTGTGCATTCTAATGTAGTCTTTTTCTAAAAATTGTATGTAATTAGGACTTATACAGTTTGATGAGGCTCCTGGGTCCTGTAGACTCAATGACTACTGAAGAACCACTTTGGTAATGTGCTACACTGATCGGAAAGGTTGTCTCACTCTTTGCCCCAATAGAGATCCCTGCAGAGCAAGTGCTGTGGCCAGGGAACACCTCAGTCCTGCTGCCTCTGGATTTGGAGTCCCAACCTATCCAGGTGAATTGGAGGAAAGATGAGAAGCCACTTGGGGAGATCTACAGGGGTGTCTGCGTCTCTGGCTGCAATGAGAAAAAAAGCATACTCCTTAATGGCAGCCTCCTCCTGAGACGTGTCCAGAGAGAGGACGAGGGGAGATACTCTGCAGAGGTGTATGATGACTATAACAGCCTGATCAACCAGACTGAGATCCTCCTGTACTTTTATGGTAAGAGAACATTTTGGGTGTGGTTTACAATGAAATTTGCAGGGCGTTTTTTCAGCAGGAACGTGGAGGAACACAGTTATGGCACCTCCAGCATTGAATATATGTAATGGCTATAAGATCTCATTGCAGGGGCAGATCTATTATTGCTGGTGGGGATCTGTTGTTTCTGGGAGGGTCTTATGTTGCTGGGGAGGGTGGCCAATTATTGCTGGGAGTGATCTACTGTTGAGGAAGGGGACTATTAATGTAGAACTATAGGCAAAACTTTTTTGGGTAGAGCACGGAAGGGTTTTAACCCTTGTCAGATTATTTTTTTCACCATCTGAATCCCATTGCGGAGATTTACCTTCACTTCCTGTCCCACAGCCAAACAGGAAGTGAGAGGAAATCCCTGAAAATTAGGGGAATTCCTTGGGGACCCCCAGGTCACCAGAGCCATTGTCCCCATTGGATGATTTCCCATCTATTACTTTTCTGGGGACAACCCAAAATTTGGGGTTTTCTTTTACTTTCACTTTCAATGATAACGGTAAGCAGAGGGGTGAATTTCCTTAACGGGGGGCACAGACAGCGGTAAAAACTGACGGGGTTCTAATCCACCTCCACTCTATCCAAAACTAAAAAAAAAAAGTTTTGCCCTTAGTTATACTTTAATGATGGCTGCTGAGGAATCTATTGTTGCTGGTTGGGGTCTGCTGACACCCGCCTGGCATCCGATCCGACAAGATCCGCTGAAAACAGACAGAAGGCGATACATTCGCCATCCATCCAGCAGGTCTGCTTTCATCTGAGATCCCCATAGAAGAGAGCGGGACTTTGACAGGTTCATCTCAGCACAGTGAGCGAATTCGGACCTGTCAACAGCCTGCTCAGCAGGGCTTAACAGAGCGATCCCCACTGGACAAGCAGAATCCATCCAAACAGCTCTGCCCCATGTAAAAAGGGCCTAAAAGAGAAACCAGGGGTGGATCCAGTGGCGGCTGGTGCTCCATGGGTGGGGTGGGCGGCAGACGGGCCTGACCATGGACCACACCAGCTCCAGCCCTCACCGCACACCATATCTCCCCCTGGTTGCCGGCTCACTCACCCTGAGCTGCTCCTGGACTGACATGTGGAGGCGGAGGCGGCTTGCCCCTCAGTCTCCTCTGTGTCCCCCTTTGTTGATCGGGCTTCCCCTGCATCTCCTCCCTCCTCCTTCTTCACCAATAGGATGGGTTCTCCTTTCGGTCAATCAGGAAACGGGTCTCAGGACCCGTTTCCCGATTGGCCAGGAGTAGAATCCATGTGACAATAGCGAATATTCATTCGCTATTGTCACACAACTAGGTGGGTACAGGGCGTAGTGCTCTGCGCCCCAAGCCAACCCTTCTTTAAAGGCTATTAGATCCTCTGACTCTAACCATGTGCTTCAAAAAAATAAAAATAATCCCCCATTGAAATCCCTGCATCCCGAGTATATAAGGGGGCCGGACACATGGATGGGGGGGGCCGCCCCTGTGCCCCTTATGGACGGGCCGCCACTGGGTGGATCCAGGGAACGGTGCTTGGAGGATGGAAGGGGGGCGAAGACAAGGGGTGACTTGGAAAGAGGGAGTACCTGCACCAATTCTCTGAGAAAAAAAGACCTGGACATTTGTATGTGGTTTCGGTCCACTAGACCAGCTTTGATATTTAAGTAGTATATGTTATGTAGGACTGTTCCAAATAGACATGAAAAGGTGACAGGTCCTCTTTCTATGGAGACAGGTGGATGCAAAAATAAGAATCTGCCCCTAAGTTACTTGTAGTAGAAAGCTCAATCAGAGTAGCTTGTGTCTTTGCGGGATTTCCATTCCTGTCTACTTCCTCCTATCCCTTCATTACATACATGGGACTGTGTTCAAGCAGGATCAATCTTTTGATATCAAGAATCCAGAACAGGTAGTGCTTATTGCAGGGCTGTTGGTGCTGAGAAAGACATTTACATAGTGGGCTCACACATGACCTCTAATCTATAACTTAAAGTAAAACTAAAGGTACAACTTTTTTAGTAAGGGATGGTATAACCCCTGTTTTTTTTTCCATCTGTGTCCCATTGGAAAGATTTACCTTCACTTCCTGTCCCATTGCCAAAATAGGAAGTGAGAAGAAATCCTTTCAGAGTGGGAGACTCCAAAGGTGTCACCAGAACTAGTGTCCCCTTGGGAAGATTCCCCCTCTATTACCGTTCTGGTGGCAAACCAAAATTTGGGATTTTCTTTTATTATCACTTTTGATGATAACGATAAACAGGACAAATAGAGAGAATAAATCTCCCTAATAGGGGCCCTAAAAGCAAAAAAAAAAATGATAGGTGTTCCAATCCCTCTCCACTCTATCCAAAACAAAAAAAAAAAAACTGAATTTTTGTAAAATCTTACCTGTAAAATTCCTTTCTCTGAGTCCTCCGACAGTCGCCGCCTCCTCTAAGTCATCACTGTTGGGGTATTTTCTTCCTATCCGTAGGAATAGCTAGGCATATAGACTTAGTCCAAAGACAAAAGGCATTAGCATATACACACCCATGGGGGCTGTCCCATCTGGTCAATACCCCCCCTGCATCACCACTCCCAACTCAGTTTGGTAGCATAGCAGTAGGTAATAAGAACCCCAAAAGAGGGGCGGGGCGGCGACTGTTGGAGGATTCAGAGAAAGGAATTTTACAGGTAAGATTTTACAAAAATTCCGTTTTCTCTTACATCCTCCGACAGTCGCCGCCTCCTCTAAGTCATCACTGTTGGGATGTCCCAAAGCAGTATAGACATGAGGGGTGGGAGACGCAACCGTAAAAAAGGCAACGCAGTACCCACATCAGAGAAAGGAATCTTACATGCACCGTAAGATAACCAACTGGGCAACAGAAAAAAACAATGCTCAACAGGAGCAACAGCCCAGGAAAGCAAATGCCAACAGCCAGGGACCCAGAGAAAAATTCAAGGGTCCATCATGGCACTGCCGCACTGAGAACTTTGCGGCCAAAAGAAGCATCAGCTGATGCCAGAACGTCTACTTTGTAGAACTTGGAAAAAGTGTGCACCGACGACCAAGTCGCCGCCTTGCACACCTGGGCCACCGGGGCCCGATGCCAATAGGCCCAGGATGCACTCAAAGACTTGGTAGAGTGCGCCTTAACAGGGAAGGGCGGAACCCATTCCTTCAAGGCGTAAGCCTGCTCAATGGTCTGTCTGATCCATTTGGCAATAGTTGCTGCGGACGCAGCCATGCCCTTCCGAGATCCCTCAGGAAGAACAAAGAGGGAATCCGTCTTCCGAAAGGATTCCGTAGACGACAGGTAAACCCTGATCGCCCTGACAACATCCAAGGAATGCAAGGCAATCTCCTTTGGATGCTTAGGCTTCATACAAAGCGAAGGCAGGACAATGTCCTCATTAAGGTGAAATTCAGAGATCACCTTAGGAAGGAAGGATGGGGGTGGTCGCAAAACCACCTTATCCTTGTGAATTATCAAGTAAGGGGAGCGGCAAGACAACGCCGCCAGCTCCGACACTCTGCGAGCCGAAGTGATCGCCACTAGAAAAGCAACCTTTTTCGACAGCAGAGGCAACGATATCTCCCTGATGTTTTCAAAGGGAGCACGCTGCAACGCGGACAGAACCAAGTTCAAGTCCCATGGAGGTAAAGGCTCCTTCCGGGGAGGAGCCAGATGTCGCACACCTTGAATGAAAGTGCGCACCAAGGAATGAGACGCCACAGGACGTTGGAAAAGGACAGCCGGTGCAGACACCTGGTCCTTTATCGTGGCCAGCGCCAGGCGCTGATCCACTCCAGACTGGAGGAAAGCCAAGATTCTCGACACCGAGTAAGAACGAGGGGAGAACCCCCTGCACTCACACCAGGTGAAATAGGCTTTCCAGGTACGCTAATAGCTCTTACCAGAGGAGGATTTTCTAGCCTTGATCAGGGTAGGGATAACCTCAGGGGAATAGACCCTTGTCCTTCAAGACCTGGGTCTCAACAGCCAGGCCGTTAAAGCCAGCGACTGTAAAGCAGGATGGAAGATCAGACCTTGAGACAGGAGATCTTCCCGTAGAGGCAGACGCCACGGAGGCGCCACTGCCAGGTGAACAACGTCGGCGTACCAGGACCGGCGAGGCCAGTCCGGCGCCACCAGAATCACCATGTGCAGTTCCGAGACCAATCTGTGAAGGAACCGGGATAGTAACTGAATCGGAGGAAAGGCGTACATCAGACGATACTGATGCCAAGGGGTCACCAACGCATCCGAGGCGTCCGCGCGCGTTCTTGCCACAAAACTTCCCACCTTTCGATTTAGCCGGGATGCGAACAGATCCACGTCTGGGGATCCCCACCTCGCACACAGCGTCTGAAAGACCTCCGGGTGTAGGGACCATTCCCCCTGGTCCAGGGTCTGGCGGCTCAGATAGTCGGCCTGCCAATTTTCCACATTCGGAATGTGAACTGCAGAAATCGCCAGAACATGAGTCTCGGCCCAAGACAGAATGTCGGTCACCTCTCGGGCCGCTCGAGCACTCCTGGTGCCCCCCTGGTGGTTGATGTAAGCCACCGCGGTAGCATTGTCCGTCTGTACGCGAACAGGCAGGCCCGGAGACGGTCCGACCACTGGAAGAGACAGAGTTTTATCGCTCGTAGTTCCAGCACATTTATCGGGAGGGAGGACTCCTCCTCCGACCAAGTGCCCTGGGCAGACAGGTTGCCTAGGACTCCACCCCAGCCCGACAGGCTAGCGTCCGTGGTAACCACTGTCCACACCAACGGACAGAAGGACTTGCCTTCCGCTACCGACGGGGACTGGATCCACCACAGAAGAGCCAATCTGGTCTGGTGACTCAAGGAGACATCCAGATCCAAGGACTGAGGAAGTCTGTCCCACCTGGCCAGGATCTCCATCTGGAGAGCCCGCGTGTGGAACTGGGCAAAGGGAATCGCCTCGAAGGCCGACACCATCAACCCCAGGCCCCGCATGCAGGTCCTGAGTGACGAGGACGGATTGTCCCTGAGGGACCTGAGTTCGTCCCGCAAAGTCCGGAGCTTGTCCTCCGGCAAGAATACCTTTGCCTGAACAGAGTCCAGAACCATTCCCAGATAGGGAAGGCGAAGCGACGGAGACAACGCTGATTTTTGAACGTTGATGGTCCATCCGAACTCCTGGAGCGTCTGTACCGTGATGGACAGATCGCGCACAAGGTCCTGACTGGCACGCGATCTCAGAAGTAGATCGTCCAGGTACCCCTGGACCGCAATGCCCTGGGCCCGCAGCAGGCCCAGGACCGGTGCCAACACCTTGGTAAGCACCCTGGGTGCCGAAGCGAGACTGAAAGGTAACGCCACAAACTGGTAGTGGTCTTCTGCGATAGCAAACCGAAGGTACCGCTGATGACCCTCGAAAATGGGGACGTGCAGGTACGCATCCTTCAGATCTATCGAAGCCAGAAATTCTCCTGGACTCAAGGAGGCCACCACCGAACGGAGAGACTACATTCGAAACTTCCGAACACGCACGAAGCGATTCAGTGCTTTCAGGTCCAGAATAGGACGCACTTTGCCCTCCTTCCTGGGCACAGTGAACAGATTCGAATAAAACCCCCGAAACCTGTCCCAATGAGGCACCGGGACAATCACTCCCTGAGCAAGCAGGTCCTGCACCGCTTGATGCAATTCCAGCAGACGCCCCGGAAGCAGATGGAGATTGGAGGGAAAGAATCTGTCCACCGGCCGGGAAAGGAATTCGATCTTGTAACCTGATCGAACGATTTCCTGGACCCACCTGTCCAATATCCGGAGCAGCCAAGGCTGGAGGAAACCGCACAAACGTCCCCCCACCCCTGAAATGGGTGAGGGCGCCCCTTCAGGCAGAGGCATATTGTCCCGCCGAGCCGGCATTGCCGGCCTTCTGCTTACCCGCCCAGGGTTTCTTCTGGTTGCCCTGGGCCTTGAAGGGCTTGCCCTTGGATTGGTTCCGAAAGGCACGAAAGGACCCCTGATTGGATCTAGGCGCAGAACCCCGCTTGCCTCGGAAAGACTTGTTCTTCAGGTTCTGGGGCAGCATAGTGCTCTTGCCCCCCGTGACGCCCTTCACCAGGGTATCCAACGCCTCGCCAAAAAGGCGAGAGCCAGCATAGGGAAAATCAGCAACTGTTTTCCGTGAGGACCAGCTCTTCAGCCATATAAGTCGCCGGTTAAGTACCGCGACACTAGAGAGGCGAGCCACCAAGGGGGCCTCATTTAAGGCTGCATCACACAAATACATGACTCCTTGGTGGATCTGATCCACCATTTCCAGTCGGGCAGGCGGCACGTCATCAGACACGAAATTGCTTCTAAGCATCTTAGTCCAATCAGCCACCGCCTGAGCCACCAGAACGGATGCGAAAACGGGTTTGAGCAACGAACCCGCCACTGTATAGGAATGGCGGGCTAGAGACTCCAACCGCCGGTCCGTGGGATCCCGGAAAACCGGGGTATCCTCAGTAGGAACCAAGGTAGCCTTGTTTAACACGGCCACAGTGTGGTCCACCTGTGGAGGCACACACCATCGTGATTCCGTAGCCGGCGCAAAAGGATAAAGCAATTTGTACCGACTAGGTACCAGGAATGGACGTTTTAACGTGCGCCACATTTCATTAACAGTGTAATGAAATTCAGCTGGGCAGGGAAAAACCTGCGCAGACTTGCAGGTCCTGTGCGTCCCAAACGAGGACACAACGCCCGGAGGACAGGGCTCATCCTCTAAATGTAAGGTTTCTTTAACAGAAACAATTAACTCATCCATGGTCGCCTGTTCTTCAGGTGACCCTGGGGAGGATGTATCAATACCCTCCATTTCAGCCTCCCCCTCAGACCCTGGGGGGTCTAATGAGCGGGACCCTGAAAAGGGCACGCTCGCAGCAGCAGCAGCCATATCCCCATCTGAATCAGAAGAGAGAGACAACCTGGGCCTCTTTCTCGCAGCCCATTCAGACATCAGCATTTCCATATTTGCCATATAAGTCGCTACTACAGCAGCCAGATCAGGTCGCAGCGGGGCCACAGGAGAACTGGGGCCCCCCACTAAAGCTGGAGGAAACTTGCTTTCCTGAGAATCCATGGCTCAAGTTATCAGAACAAACTACAGTGCAAAAACGGTGTACTGTCCCCTTTAAGAGCGCTGCGGTGTGCGCAGCCCACCGCTACTGTCACAGCTATGAAAGACCCCCAAAGGAGAAAAGAAACTGAGCCAGAAGCAATATACAGAGGGAGATTGAGAGAGATAACCTGAAGAGCCCGCAGAGCGTTGCTACCAGTGTCCTTGCTGCTGATGGAAAGGAAGTGCTGCTGGAGAGGGCTGGACTACCCCGGGAAAATGGCTGCCCCATAGGGATGCATTGGAGGCTACGCCAAAATGGCCGCCGACATGTGGCCGGACCGATCGTTCCACCGCCCACAAAATGGTGGCGGATGGCGCCAAAATGACATGCATGATCGCCCCGGAGGAGCTATACATGTGTGCCCACAGTAAAGATGGCGGACCGCGCGAAAATGCACCGCTGCGGTCGCCGCCCCAGCACAAACGTCTGCACCCCCAACATGCACCTAAGGTGACACAGGGACCCCCAGGCAACATACAGATCTGCAGACAGAAGCCCCAGCACAAGGAAAGCCTGACTATTCCTGATGCTAGGCAGATTAAAACTGAGTTGGGAGTGGTGATGCAGGGGAGGGTATTGACCAGATGGGACAGCCCCCATGGGTGTGTATATTCTAATGCCCTTTGTCTTTGGACTAAGTCTATATGCCTAGCTATTCCTACGGATAGGAAGACAATACCCCAACAGTGATGACTTAGAGGAGGCGGCGACTGTCGGAGGACGTAAGAGAAAAAAGGTTTTAGTTGTACTTTAACCTAACCCACCAAATTACCCACAACCTCATCTTGCACTTAAAGAGGAAGTAACCCCAACAAAAAAAAAAGAAAAAAAAAAAAACCCTGTAAGACAATGGCATAATGAGCTAGTATGCATTGCATACTAGCTCATTATGAAATACTTACCTTAGAACGAGGCATCCGCAGTGCCACCCGCTCAGCGACAGGACGGCCGACATGGATTGCATCCTCCGGGCATGCGCGCGGGAGCCGCCGTTCACGGCACAGTGCTCTGAAGGAACGGCACGGGTGGCAGTTCCTTCAGAGCGCATGCGCCGATGACATCATCAGCTGCATGAAATGTAAATGTCTCCTAAACGGTGCAAGTTTAGGAGATATTTACAGTAACTATAGGTAAGCCTTATTAAAGGCTTATCTATGAGTACAAGTTATAAGAGAGGGTTTGCAATCTCTTTAAAGCTGAACTCTGCGCAGAAATTTTATATAAATATGTTCCTTGAGAGCCACAAGGAATATAAATCCACTTTGTGTGTTCCAATTGCCTTTGAAAACTCAGAAATTAACTTAAATGTAGCAGCATATATACAAAAAGTGCAGCTCCTATCCAAATAAGTGACAAATACATATAGAACAATGTACAGTGAGGGGAAAAAAGTATTTGATCCCCTGCTGATTTTGTAAGTTTTCCCAATGGCAAAGAAATGATCAGTCTATGATTTAAATGGTAGGTTTATTTTAACAGTGAGAGACAAAACAATAACAAAAATATCCAGAAAAACGTATTTCAAAAAAGTTATAAATTGATTTGCATTTTAATGAGTGAAACAAGTATTTGATCCTATATGAATCAGAAAGATTACTGGTCCCAGGTGGCTTCTATACAGGTAACGAGCTGGGATTAGGAGCACTCTCTTAAAGGGGGTGCTTCTAATCTCAGCTTGTTACCTGTATAAAAGACACCTGTCTACAGAAGCAATCAATCAATTAAACAGATTCTAATCTCTCCACCATGGCCAAGACCAAAGAGCTGTCCAAGGATGTCAGGGACAATATTGTAGACCTACACAAGGTTGGAATGGGCTACGAGACCATCGCCAAGCAGCTTGGTGAGAGGATGACAACAGTTGGTGCGATTATTCGCAAATGGAAAAAACACTAAATAACGGTCGATTTCCCTCGATCTGGGGCTACATGCAAGAAGGGAGCCAACTTCCCAAAGCCCTCTGTGAATTAGAGCAATTATAAGGAATGGCTGCTTAGCAGAACGATTTGGCTTCCAAACTATTTTTTTTTTCTTTAAAGCCCGTAGTGTGTGAAACACACTCAGACTAACAGCCGGTGCAAAAATAAAGTGCACGCACAAAAAGTGGGAACACAAAAAAGTGCACAGGGTGTGTTAAGGGTCTACCTATGAAGAGGAAGGACCCTGAGCCTGATCCCCTGAGGCGAAAAGCTCCTGACAGGGACTGAGGTACTCAATGGTCCACCTGGTCGCAACCATGCAGACCTTGTACTCTGGGAGGACTGCCGAAACAGCCCACCCCAAGTACTAGGTGGGGCTCCCCCAGAGGGAGACCCCATGAGAGAGGGTGAAGTAAGCCAGAAGGCCATATCCACCCCCTCCTAAGACTTTCAGGGTAGACCCGAGGACCCACACCCTTCTAATCAATGTGAGTAAAGTGCAGACGTGCAAGTGACAAACACACAAAAAGAAAACAAACACACAAATAAAAGTGGGGAAGGGAAGTGCATAAGTGCTTAAAGTGCCATGGTGCAATACCGTGGCAGGCCCTTTGGCCGGGAATCAAAAATTTCTCTGGTCCCGGCCAAAAGGCCCGGACCTAGAGGCAGGTATGAAAAAAAGTGTGTAGGTGCATTGATCCAAGTGATAAAAAACTCCTGATTCAGTTCCCCTACCTGTGAGAATTAAGGCAACCCTGGCTGAGCCATACCAGGGGCACGTACCCCACGGGCTTATCTCACAGCTCAGTCTTCGGACAGACCAGTGTGCCTTTCCATTCCACAGGAAGGTTTTAGAACTTAAGAAGAGCCTTGCCTACAACTGGGGACAAGCACAAGGCCAGATTCAACCCAGGAGGGAAATGGCTCCCCCACCACCCCCACCTAATTACATCAGGGAAATACTAATTGGCTCCCCGATTGGCAATGGGAGTCAGGGTTCTTTCCCTAACAACTGATAAGAACAGATCTTAGCCAAAAGGCTGCAACACCAAACAAGCCTTAGGGAGCATTTTCCTCTAATTATCCACACAGATAGTGACAATCCAGGAAATCTCCAGTCCAGATTCCGCTCACGGTAGTGGAACATACGAAATGCAAATACTCATAATGTGTATACCAACATGTTTATTAAAAACAATGAAGTGCACTCTTATTTTCATAGTTAAAATTGAGCATCTCAATACGATAAAAAGCTTCAGCATTCGCCTCAAAGACAGCGATCACAATTCAGCTGGCGGCTGGTAAGCAAGTTGACATCACGTCTGGTCCCACCCAAATGTAGCAGCAACATCATCACTGTGCTGTACATAGTCTGAGAGTGCAGAGAGTAGGGCTGTGGGAGGGGCCCAGCAGCTCCACCCACTACAGGCTACCAACAGAAAACTACAGGAGGACCAGTCACCCTGCACAAGAAGAGGGAGCGGCAATGAGTGGTCTTTATCACATGTCAAGTCTCTGCCGCTCCACTTTTTTTCTGGTGGTTTAGCAAGGGGGAGATGGGCAGAAAGCGCAGCGTGCCTTGCTTTTTAGGTAAAGGATGCACTTTACCACTTGTGGACTGCCCGCCTGCAATGTACTGCAGATGGGCAGTCCATACAGGTAAAGCCACGTACTGGTAAGTCCCTGCCTATTTCCAGGTTTAGGGCACTCATGCAACCCCCTCCCCATCCCACCGACACCCACACTAATTATTCAGGGCACAACACAGAGCTCCGTACAGAGATAAAATCTCTCAGAAGGAAAAAACAAAGAGATCTTTAGTAAAAATGAGCACACATTACACATAGTAATGGCCTATACACACTATCTGAAAATCCGATGAAAAACACCACTTTCGAATCGAAGGTATCAGACGTACGGGCCAATCGTACAGCTTTCGAGAGCCGATTACAAATGTTTATCTGATATTAGCTGATCGCACGGGTCAAAATTTGTTCTCCTACGATACCAAATCGTACAAATTTGGTTTAATCAGTACAGTTGTTGTCCAAAAATACAATAAAAATACACTACAACACATTACATCACTTACGAATTTTTATTCTGTCATATGATAATTTTCATAACTTTAGTAACCTCTCCATTTTCGATATGCGACTAGCAAGCAAAAGAAAAAACTTACAATCTGTCATCAGATTTTCGAATCTTGTATATGGGCCATTAGGCACACACTTAACCACTTGATTACCCGAGATGGTAACCCCCTTCCCAGCCAGAGTCATTAATACAGTGACAGTGTATAGAATTAGCACTGATCACTGTATTAGTGTCACTGGTGATGTCAGTGGCAGTAAGTCAGTTCCCACTCAGAGTCAGATTCCCCACCGTATCACAGTCCCACTATAAGTCGCTGATCACCACCATTAGTAGTATAAAAAAAATAAATAAATAAAACTTCCAGTATACAGTATATACCATAGTTCAGCCCTCAAATTTTTCACTCGCCTGCTCGCATTTTGCGAGTGGAAAATTATGTAGGGCGAGCGTGGGGGTGCTCCGGGGAAGAGAGAGAGAGGAGAGGAAAGCTGACCGATAATGACAGAGCACGGAGCGCGGATCATCCCACTGTAACAGCTTTAATTGTAATTGCCGGGCGCTCGCCGACACACACAGTCCCGCCTCCTAGCCCGGCTTCTTTGATAGACAGAACACCTGGCCAACCCGGACGTGTGACGTCTATCGAAGGAGCCGGGCTAGGAGGCGGGACTGTGTGTGTCGGGGAGCGCCCGGCAATTACAATTAAAGCTGTTACAGTGGGATGATCCGCGCTCTGTCATCCGGCCAGCAGTGGCATACCAATGGGGGATGCGGGGGGGTGTCAAGCCGGTACTCATGCCGACCATCTCCTCTCAGTCATCAGCTGCTCCCGGGGGCTGGAAGAAGGTGAGTGCCTGAGGACTGAGCAGCCTCCCTGTGTGACTGGATAGGAGGAGCGATGGGGCGGCTGCATATAGAGGGATTGATCTGTCCATATTGCTCCTGCAGCCGCTGGATGCCTGATCCTCCTCTCTGCAGGCATTCAGCGGTTGCAGGAGGAATATGGAAAGATCAATTCCTCTATATGCAGCCGCCCCATGCCCCTTCTATCCAACTTCTTTTTTTCTTTAGCTGGCACCCAATGCTGTAAGCCCCCCCCCCCCCCCTTTACAGCCCCTTAGTGCTCTTCAGCCTTCCCCTCCAGCCCCTTAGTGCTCTTCAGCCCCCCCCCTTTCCAGACCCCCAGTGCTCTTCAGCCTCCCTCTCCAGCCCCTTAGTGCTTAGTGCTCTTCAGCCCCCCCTCTTTAGCCCCCCAGTGCTCTTCAGCCCCCTCCCAGTGCTCTTCAGCCCCCCCCCCTCTCCAGCCCCCCAGTGCTCTTCAGCCCCCCCCTCCAACACCCCAGTGCTTTTCAGCCTCCCCCCTCCAGCCCCTTAGTGCTCTTCAGCCCCCCGCCCTCCAGACCCTTGATGGACACTGATGGGCACTGAAAACGTTGTTATTAATATTTATTTTTGTAACTTCTGCATTAATGCAAAAACATTTAACAGTGTAATTTTATGAGATAATTTATGAGGGAGTGTTTAGGGGCAGAATTAGGGGCGGTGCAGGTTAGGAGTTGGGTGGGGCAACTGGTGGCAAGTAACCCTTAAGGCCTGACTAGTACCTCAGGACTTTTAATTTTGAGCCCTGCCATAGTTTATACACTCTATAACTTTCACGCAAGCCAATTAGTATACACTTATTGGGTTTTTTTTTTTCATCAAAGAAGTAGCAGAATACATTTTAGGCTAAATTTAGGAAGAAATTTATAATTTTTAAAATTTGTTTATAGGATATGTTTTATAGCAAAATATTGTTTGGGTTTTTTTTTTTCAAAATTCATAACATTCTGGAGTATATGCAAATTGCTATCATAAAAAGTGAGGCAGTAGACTTTGTGAAAATTTATATTTGTGTAATTTTCAAAACTTTTGGCCACAGCTGTACATAAGTATTTCTGCTACACCTACATATAATTGTAAAAGTCTAGAGGACCTGCAGCGTACAGTGCATCCGGAAAGTATTCACAGTGATTCTTTGTTATGTTCAGCCTTATTCCAAAATGGATTAAATTCATTATTTTCCTCAAAATTCTACAAACAATACCCCATAATTACAATGTAAAAGAAGTTTGTTTAAAATCTTTGTAAATTTATTAAAAAAAAAAAAAAAGGAAAAAAATCACATGTACATAAGTATTCACAGCCTTTGCCATGACATTCAAATTGAGCTCAGGTGCATTCCACTGATCATCCTTGAGATGTTTCTACAACTTGATTGGAGTCTACCTGTGGTAAATTCAGTTGACCAGACATGATTTGGAAAGGCACACACCTGTCTATATAGGGTTCCACAGTTAACAGTGCTTGTCAGAGCACAAACCAAGCCATGAAGTCCAAGGCATTGTCTGTAAACTTCAGAAGAATTGTATCGAGGCACAGATTTGGAGAAGGGTACAAAAAAACATCTGCGGCATTAAAGGTCCCAATGAGCACAGTGGCCTCCATCATCCGTAAATGGAAGAAGTTTGGATCCACCAGGACACTTCCTAGAGTGGACCGCCCAACCAAACTGAATGATTGGGGAAGAAGGGCCTTAGTCAGGGAGGTGACCAAGAACCTGATGGTCAATCTGACAGAGCTCCAGCATTTCTCTGTGGAGAGAGAAGAGCCATCCAGAAAAACCATCTCTGCAGCACTCCACAATCAGGCTTGTGTGGTTGAGTGGCCAGACAGAAGCCACTTCTCAGTAAAGGCACACGACAGCCCACCTGGAGTTTGCCAAAAGGCACCTGAAGGACTCTTAGTCCGTGAGAAAGAAAATTCTCTGGTCTGCTGAAAAGATTGAACTTTTTGGCCTGAATGGCAAGTGTCATATCTGGAGGAAACCAGGCACCACTCATCACCTGGCCAACACCATCCCTACTGTAAAGTATGGTGGTGGCAGCATCATGCTGGGAAGATGATTTTCAGTGGCAAGAACTGGTAGACTAGTCAGGATCGAGGAAAAGATGAATGCAGCAATCTACAGAGACATACTTGATGAAAACCTGCTCCAGAACGCTCTGGACCTCAGGTTGGGGCGAAGGTTCATCTTCCAACAGGACAACGACCCTAAGCACACAGCCAAGATAACACAAGAGCGGCTACAAGACAACTCTATGAATGTCCTTGAGTGGCACAGCCAGAGCCCAGACTTAAATCTGATTGAACATCTTTGGAGAGATCTGAAAAAGGCTGTGCACTGATCCTCCCCATCCAACATGATGGAGCTTGAGAGGTCCTGCAAAGAAGTATGGGAGAAACTGCCCAAAATAGGTGTGCCAAGCTTGTAGCATATTACTCAAAAATACTTGAGGCTGTAATTGGTGCCAAAGGTGCTTCAACCAAGTATTGAGCAAAGGCTGTGAATACTTACTGTATGTACATGTGATTTTTTTTTTTCACTTCTTTCACATTGTCATTTTGGAGTATTGTTTGTAGAATTTTGAGGAAAATAATGAATTTAATCTATTTTGGAATAAGGCTGTAACATCACAAAATGTGAAAAAAGTGAAGCGCTGTCAATACTTTCCGGATGCACTTTACTTTAGTCTGCATTAAGATATAGTGACCACAAGGTTTAAGCTTGATACCGCAAAGGCATTGCTGGGATTTCCTCCTGTCATTTATCCCTGTATATCCTCTAATTTCTGGCACAGATAATCAGACTGAGAAATCATCGGATCGGGTATCAAAATCAGGGCTGCCAGATCCAGCGATCATCCTCATCATCGAGGGCGCTATCTTCATTCTAGTCCTTGTGGTGTCCATGGTGTTTCTGGGAAAATGTCTGTGCAAAAGAAGAAAAAAAAAACTGGGTAAGGACACACAACTGTTGTATATGTAGCCAGGTGGAGAAATAGTGCTCTGGTATAATATAAGACTTGAGTATTATTCCTTTAAGAACTCCAAATAATATGGGTTTCTCCTGTGAGAAGGGTGAACTGGATTATGGGGAATGTAGTTGGAAGAAGTGTGAAGACTGTGCAGGATTGGACTGGCTGAACTACACTCCCAGGGAGCCGAGAGATCCGCAGAGGATTATGGGGAGAAGATAAATTGGGGGCGGAGCCAGATGCGCGCTCTCTTGCTTCGGGGACTGGGAGAGGAGCAGGATTGATCGTGTGGAGAGAGAGAAAGGAGGCGGAGGCCTGTGTCGAGAGAAAGAGAGAGTGCATCCCAAAGACAGCAGGAGTAACGGTGAGGCGACTAACCCTGTGCAGAGGCCAGTGGATTGGAAGCGGTGCGGAGTTGGGTGAGAGAGGCCTAACTGCCGCCAGTGCAGAGAGAGAGTGCCTGTGACGCAGCAAGGAAGGAAGGAGACCCTGAGAGGCTGTGACGGTTGCCAGTGAACACTGCCCAGATACCGCAGTGCATGGTGATTTGGAGAACCGCAAGTATATTTAAAGTTGCACACACTGTTGATACTTAAAGCAGACCCTGGATATACTCATACCCTCGTTTACTGTGGATTACAAATGTCACTTAGTTAAATTACCAGAGCTCCAACTGCCGGCGAAGAATTGCAAGGCCTTGCTAGGACAGTGACTCTAGTGATTCATCCTTAAAGGGGGCCCCCTACAGTGTGATTACCATAGTTTTAAATCTGAATGTTAAGAGTACATCTAATTAGATAAAGTGACATTGCTGAGTAATACCAGTAGTCCAAGTT
The DNA here is from genome assembly GCF_965119305.1 of Pelophylax lessonae. Classification (NCBI taxonomy): domain Eukaryota; kingdom Metazoa; phylum Chordata; class Amphibia; order Anura; family Ranidae; genus Pelophylax; species Pelophylax lessonae. The sequence goes on along the minus strand of NC_138769.1, from coordinate 700,330,938 downwards.
TTGAAGTCAAATCAGATAGGATTGTCTGACAGTCACTCTCACTACTCCTTTAATAGTTGGTATATACATATATAAATACTCATAACCTGTTATATTGTTATTTTGGGATTTTGAGTCTTAGAGCCCCATATTCACTTTTGGGGCACAAGGATTCAAAATCCTGTCATAACCAATTATTACCAATCCAGTTGTGTTGAACGTATACCTGTTACCTTTTTGCTTGAATACAGTAAACTATTATACTGATTGAGTGTCACGAATATCATTATCTCAATATGTCTGAACCTGTAGTGCCTAGGGCAGGGGTCTTCAAACTATGGCCCTCCAGTTGTTCGGGAACTACAATTCCCATCATGCCTAGTCATGTCTGTGAATGTCAGAGTTGTACAATGCCTCATGGGATGTGTAGCTGGAGGGCCGTAGTTTGAGGATCCCTGGCCTAGGGGGGTCGGAGTTATCTCAGGGTCTAGGGAGTGCGGAGGAAGTGCAATTACCCAACAGCCCCCACGGGGGTCGTGTTACATATAGTACTCAGGTTTTACCCCTACAGTCTATAATTCCCTACCCCATGTCCCAAAATCCCATAAAAAGGAATTATTGTTTTCAAATAGACATGCAAAATACATGTATTGTAAATAATCCTATCTGTATATGTTCCTGCTTATATTTCTCACTTCCATTCAAAGTTTGTAATTATTATTTGTATTATAGTTTCTAATTTATTTATAATTACATGGGGAACACCAAATTTGCTTTCGATATACAGTGCCCTAAAAAAGTATTCACACCCCTTGAAGTTTTCCACATTTTGTCAAGTTACAACTAAAAACGTAAATGTAATGTATTTTATTGGGATTTTATGGGATAGACCAACAGAAAGTGGCACATAATTGGAAAATGATAAATGGTTTTTACATTTTTTTTACAAATAAATATGTGAAAAGTGCAGCGTGCATTTGTATTCACCCCCCTGGGTCAATACTTTGTAGAACCACCTTTCACTGCAATTACAGCTGCATGTCTTTTTGGGGACGTCTTTACCAGCTTTGCACATCTAGAGTGTGACATTTTTGCCCATTCTTCTTTGCAAACTAGCTCAAGCTCTGTCAGATTGGATGGAGAGTGTCTGTGAACAGCAATTTTTAAGTCTTGCCACAGATCCTCAATTGGATTTAGGTCTAAACTTTCACTGAGCCATTCTAACACATGAATATGCTTTTATATAAACCATTCCATTGTAGCTCTGGCTGTATGTTTAGGATCGTTGTCCTGCTGGGAGGTGAACCTCTGCCCAGTCTCAAGTCTTTTGCAGACTCTAAAGCCCCGTACACACGATCAGATTATCGAACGATCTGTCTTTCGTTTTTTGTTGCATGCTACTCTGATGTGGAAAGTGAAGAGGTTATTTTCATACGAAATTTCAACTTCAGAAGTGATTTCATGTGTTGAATTGTTTTGTATGTGTTCTTTCGTTTCTGAGCATGCCTAGTCTTGCTCTTACGATTTTTTTCGGACGAAAACTGTACTAATTAAACGAAAATTGGACGTTGTGTTGACGTGCGATAAAAATTTCATAGCCTGCACATCCAGTTTTTGTCATCCGAAAATCCGTAATCGACTGTCGAAAGCACTATACTAACAATCCAAAAATTGGCAGATCGTTCGTCAGACGAAATTTCCCTTCCGATTTTCGTATCGTGTGTACGGGCCTTTACAGGTTTTCTTCTAAGATTGTCCTGTATTTGGCTCCATCCATCTTCCCATCAACTCTGACCAGCTTCCCTGTCCCTGCTGAAGAAAAACATCCCCACAACATGATGCTGCCACCACCATGGTTCAATTTTGGTCTCATTTGACCAGAGCACCTTCTTCCACATGTTTGCTGTGTCCCCCACATGGCTTTTCACAAACTGCAAATGGGACTTCTTATGGCTTTCTTTCAACAATGGCTTTCTTGTTACCATGGACCTCTTGGTTGCTTCTCTAAATAAAGCTCTGGTTGCCGGGCCTGTCAGATTAGGTGGACGGCCATGTCTTGGTAGGTTTGCAGTTGTGTCATACTCTTTCCATTTTCAGATGATGGATTGAACATCGCTCCATGAGATGGTCAAAGCTTGGGATATTTTATATAACCTAACCCTGCTTTAAGCTTCTCCACAACGTTATCCCTGACCTGTCTGGTCAGCTTCCAGGTTTAGTTGTTAAAGCTTAACTGAACAAGATGAAGTTAGAAGCTGATTGACTACCATGCACAGCTGAACCAGATTTTGCACTCTCCAGTTTTAGTAAATCAACCCCTCTGTACCTTGCTTTCCCTCTGATCACACTGTACACCTTCCAGAAAGGAGCTGTTGACAGAAATAAAAAGAAAACAGGGTGCACCAGCCTAGTGCATTATCCCAAATAAATTGATTTTGTATAAAAAAAGATTAAAACTACTCACAAGCATAAAGATGAAAATATATTATACAGGCCACTATCCCGTGGCTTTACAGGCCTGGAACCAGCAATCTCCACATCCCAGATCACAGGGGAGAATATGTAGGGGCCCCTGCTGGTTGACGCGTTTCAAAAGTTTACATTCTTCCTCAGAGCCTCTGTTGACAGAAAATATTAGACTCTGCAGTCTTTATTGACATGAAACACCCACAATGGTAGCCCGACACCATGTGCTCTTTGGTTAGGTTTTGCTGATGCTGACAGTGTGATATCCTGGTCTTTTTAAAAGATTCTTTAGCTGTTTTTCAAATGTTTTAACAGTCCCAAGATGCCTTTACCTCTGTAAATATTGGAGGTGAAACTATAAATGGGAGAATATAATGGCTTTGGGTACCTTTCATTTTAACTTTTTTAACCGCCCACCGCAGATATACTGCGGCAGGTAGCCGCTCCTGGGCAAAGTGACGTAGGTATACGTCACTCGCTCTCAGGAGGCTAGCGGGGGAAGCCGATGCGTGTGGCAGGCGGCTCTGATTGCCGCCTGACACCGGCAATCGTTCCTTGCTGAGAGAGAAGGACGGGCAGCTGTTGTAAACACAGCTGATCGTTCTTCTCCCTGCAATGATCATAGAGCCCATGTGATCCTTCTATATAGGATCACAGGTCTCTATGGTCATTTCACAAGCCACGCCCCCCAGTTAGAATCACTCCCCTAGGCTCACATTTAACCCCTTGATCACCCATAATGTTAACCCCTTCCCTGCCAGTGTCTTTATTACAGTAACAGTGCATATATTTAGCACTGATTACTGTAGTAATGTCACTGGTCCCCCCAAAAGTGTCAAAAATATCAGTCAAGGGTCCGATCTGTCCGCCGCAATGTCGCAGTCCTGCAAAAAATCGCAGATTGACGTCATTACTAGTAAAAAAAACAATAAAAATTACGTAAATCTTTCCCGTAGTTAGTAGACACGATAACCTTTGCGCAAGCCAATCAAAATACGCTTATTGCGTTTTTATTTACCAAAAATATGTAGCAGAAAAAAAATTGCAGACGAAAAATGTTAAAAAATTTAGATTTTTAAATTTTCTTTTTGAGAATGTTATATAGCAGAATGTGAAAAATATCGTTTTGGTTTTTTTTTTTCAAAATTGTCACTCTTTTTTTGTTTATAACACAAAAAATAAAAAATTGCACAGGTGATCAAATACCACCAAAAGAAAGCTCTGTTTGTGAGAAAAAAAAGACTTCAATTTTGTTTGGGTACAGCGTCGCAATTGTCCGTTAAATTAACACAGTGCCGAATCGCAAAATAGGGCCTGGTCATTAAGGGGGCAAATCCTTCCATGCTTAAAGTGGTTAATTTACTAAAAAGTGTAAGTACCGTTCATTACAGCAGTACCTTGAATCCAAGCTGGTTTGAGGACACCCCCTCAGTGGGAGGGCTGTGACAACAGGGGATGGCATAAAGTTTGTTGAATGAGGCTGGGCTTCATTCAACCTAAAATTGGAGCACCATTGGCAGGAGGAGCAGATACTTTGTCGGGGATAATGCTGGATTGAAGTTGATTATTGCAGGGATAGTTGCTTTTTTCTAATATGCTTTGTTTATTTTGTCTGTTTACCTTTGTTTTGTTTTTTTGCTTTTTGGGGGGGTTCCACATTAAACTGATTTTTGCTATAACATGAGAAAGAATTGAACTCTCTGATGTATTTCCAGCTCACAAGATGAACATCCAGCTCCCCCCATCCACAGAGATAACACTGGCACCATGGGATAATGCCACCACCGAGTCAGGTAATGATGGGAACCAGAAGCAGGAAATTTGGGGACCTGAATACCATTCATAAAGAACATTAAACCAAAACTAAACCCCAAAATACTCACCTCCCCCCACCCATGAGGCACCGCAAACTACTTCACCAGAGCCAACATCTTCTGGGTTTGGCATCTTCAGCTCTTGATTGGCCGACCTGAAATTATGTACCACCCGTGAATCAGGCGGGAGCTAGTTTAGACCGGCACTGAGGCATGCTGAGACTATATGGTGAGCTGCACATTCTAAGGAAGATTGCAAACAGGTGCCGAGAAGCTTTTATTGCAGAGGAGAAATAGCACGTTGCTCAAAAAAAAAAAATCTTTCCAATTGCAAATTTGTGTTTTAAGGCAATGATACACTTTAAATCATAAAATAGAATTCAGAGAGTAGTGGTTAAAGATTCATACTCTATATGGTCTAGGGTTATCAGTGGTGTGCCTCAAGGTTCATTGTTGGGATCCTTTCTTTTTAATACCTTTATAAATGATATCGGGTCTGGGATTAAAATTACCATTTCAGTCTTTGCAGATGACACCAAGCTATAAAGTGGAATAACGTCCTTACAGGATGTCTTCAACTTACAAGCCGACCTCAATGCATGGTTTAATTTGGCAACTAGGTGGCAGATAAGGTTTAATGTTGATAAATGTAAAGTTATGTACTTGGGGGGCTAAAAATTTAGATGCATCATACATACTAAGTGGAGTAGAACTGGGGGAATCAATGGTGGAGAAGCATCTGGGTGTTCTGGTGGATCATAAGCTTAATAATAGTATGCAATGCCAAGCTGCGGTTTCCAAAGCAAGCAGAGGTATGGACTCCAGAGAGAGAGAGATATCATTCTGCCCCTGTACAAATCATTAGTAAGACTTCATCTGCAATATGCAATTTAGTTTTGGGCACCAGTTCTCAAAAAGGATATCGGGGAACTGGAGAAAGTGCAGAGAAGGACAACCAAACTGATAAGAGGCATGGAGGAGTTCAGCTATGTAGAAAGATTAGAGGAACTGAATTTATTCTCTCTTGAGAAGAGGAGATTAAGGGGGGATATGATCAACATTTATAACTACATAAGGGGTCCATATAATGAACTTGGTGCTGAGTTATTCACCATCATCATCATCATAGACAGGCCCGGACTGGGACAAAAAATAGGCCCGGGCATTTTGGACTGAGCAGCCCAGGAGGGGGGGGGGGGGGGGGCGTGACGGGGGCATGACTGGGGCGTGGCATTCGTCGGGATGGTTGATGACAGGATTTAATGTTCCAGGATGTGTGGATTCGATTACGGTACCTTTTTTAGTCTAATCTGATAGATTGGGTCCAATTTAGATCAGAGCTGCCATATGATGCTGTTTTTTTTGTCTTACTTTAAATCCTGTTTTGATGGTTGAGTCCTAAAAATAGTATGAAGCAGCACAGGATGAGGGTTACTCTAATCAAGGGGTAGACAACCTTTTTGGGCACAGTGTGCCGAAAAATGTTTTCAAAGAAATTGGGAGTGCCAGATACATAAAAAACAATTGTCAACTTCATATAAAGTAACTGCTGTAAACCACTTGAATAATAGTAAGAAATCAAGTGAGCTTTGCACCTTCACAAATCAGATCACCCCAATTCCTGCACCATCACACCTCAGATCACCCCAATTCCTGCACCATCACACCTCAGATCACCCCAATTCCTGCACCATCACACCTCAGATCACCCCAATTCCTGCACCTTCACACCTCAGATCACCCCAATTCCTGTACCTTCACACCTCAGATCACCCCAATTCCTGCACCATCACACCTCAGATCACCCCAATTCCTGCACCATCACACCTCAGATCACCCCAATTCCTGCACCTTCACACCTCAGATCACCCCAATTCCTGCACCTTCACACCTCAGATCACCCCAATTCCTGCACCATCACACCTCAGATCACCCCAATTCCTGCACCTTCACACCTCAGATCACCCCAATTCCTGCACCTTCACACCTCAGATCACCCCAATTTCTGCACCTTCACACCTCAGATCACCCCAATTCCTGCACCTTCACACCTCAGATCACCCCAATTCCTGCACCTTCACACCTCAGATCACCCCAATTCCTGTACCTTCACACCTCAGATTACCCCAATTCCTGCACCTTCACACCTCAGATCAGCCCCAATTCCTGCACCTTCACACCTCAGATCACCCCAGTTCCTGCACCTTCACACCTCAGATCACCCCAATTCCTGCACCTTCACACCTCAGATCACCCCAATTCCTGCACCTTCACACCTCAGATCACCCCAATTCCTGTACTATCACACCTCAGATCACCCCAATTCCTGCACCTTCACACCTCAGATCACCCCAATTCCTGCACTATCACACCTCAGATCACCCCAATTCCTGCACCTTCACACCTCAGATCACCCCAATTCCTGCACCTTCACACCTCAGATCACCCCAATTCCTGCACCTTCACACCTCAGATCACCCCAATTCCTGCACCTTCACACCTCAAAATATGTGCCATGCCAGTTTGCTTGTTACATGTGATGTGACAGCCAGGTGCACATTTTCAAGTTGAAAATGTGCACCTGGCTGTCACATCACATGTAACAAGCAAACTGGCATGGCACATGTTTTCTAGCAGTGACAGCGTGTAGCTGTTTTCTGTTTTTTACGCCTGCGGCCTGCCTGCTGCTAAGCCAAAAGTGAACAATGCTCTGCCGGAGGCCAGAACCACAAATCCCAGCAGTGTTGTGTTTGTTTTTGTGCCCTTTCCTTACATGGCACATGTTCTAGCAGTGACAGTGTGTAGCTGTTTTGAAAACAGCTACACACACACTGTCACTGCTAGAAAACATGTGCCATGCGGCATGCCAGTTTGCTTGTTACATGTGATGTGACAGCCAGGTGCACATTTTCAAGTTGAAAATGTGCACCTGGCTGTCACATCACATGTAACAAGCAAACTGGCATGGCACATGTTTTCTAGCAGTGACAGTGTGTAGCTGTTTTCTGTTTTTTATGCCTGCGGCCTGCCTGCTGCTAAGCCAGAAGTTCCAGACTAGAACACTGCTCTGCCAGAGGCCACCCAGAACCACAAATCCCAGCGGTGACACGTGGTCCAAGCTGGAGAAATTTACCTATATAGAAAATAGCCATACCTGGAATTCACCTTTAAACAATTCCACCAAACTCACTTATTACATTTTTCATCCATTCCTAACTCCTATCACCTGCAGTTACTGGCATGTCCATTATTTCTTGTATCTATCCCCATTAGGAAGGGTGGAGAACATCTCACAGGGGCACTCTTGCCTTCACCTGCTCTTCTTTATTTCACTGGGAGACAAGAAAGCAGATTTCCTAAAATGGATATTGGCTTTCAAGTTGTTTTCAAAATGTGCTGTTTTTTGGCTACTGATGAAATAATGAAGAGTGGGTGAAGCAGAGAGTGTCCTTGTGAGAAGTTCTTTGGTATCTTCTACATGGACTAAATATATAAAAGGGCACAGAGACCATGTTGGCTACCTGGAAAGGATACAGATTTATACATGAGAATCCCCTGTGAAGATACCAGCCTCCATCTCCCCTGAAATAGATGTGTAATGGTGAGTGATGCACATTGAAATCTTTTTTGCTGCATATCAATCAGTAGGGGTCCTCCTCTTGTTTTTTTGTGGGTGTTTCAGAGACATAAAACCTCACCCTTTAGTTATTTGATGTACCACAGGGCCAGCAATAGAGGGTATAAGCATTGGCCAGCAATAGGGGGGTATAAGCATTGGTGAGATAGAAGGTATAAGCATTGGCCAGCAATAGGGGGGTATAAGTATTCCTCCCCCTACAGGGTCTCAAAGATTCTCAAAGATTCAGCAGCGGGTCCCGGCAGGCTCTGTCTGTGGCCTGGCCCACACACTTGCCTACATAATGTCGTGTCCGCACTTCAGTGTTAATGAAATGTCTTCATTAATAATCTGTATTGCTGATATGTCTCAGCACCTGTTTTACCAGCAAATTGTTGGGCCACGTTGACTAATATGGTAAACTGTGGACAGGGCTGCCATCAGGGGGTGTACAGCCCATACACATGTAGGGGGCCCAGGCGTCCCGAGGGGCCCCAAACACAGTAGGGTTGCCACCTGTCCTTGCAATACCATTCAATTGCAAGCTCCGCCATTCTCCGCAGACTGGCACTATGTGGGGGGGGGGTCCTGCCCCTCACTAGCCCTCACAAACAGCTGTAGGCCCAACCCTCCCCTGTTCTCCAGCTGTTCACTCCTGGACAGGAGGAACGGCATTTACTAGAACTGTTCACCTTTATGTTCCTGGGATTGAGGAGATGGGACTGGAGGAGGAGGACATGGGATGCAGGAGGACATGGGACTAGAGGAGGACGAGGACATGGGATGCAGGAGGACATGGGACTGGAGGAGGACGAGGACATGGGATGCAGGAGGACATGGGACTGGAGGAGGAGGACATGGGACAGGAGGAGGAGGACATGGGATGCAGGAGGACATGGGACAGGAGGAGGAGGACATGGGATGCAGGAGGACATGGGACAGGAGGAGGAGGACATGGGATGCAGGAGGACATGGGACTGGAGGAGGACATGGGATGCAGAAAGACATGGGACAGGAGGAGGAGGACATGGGATGCAGGAGGACATGGGACAGGAGGAGGAGGACATGGGATGCAGGAGGACATGGGACTGGAGGAGGAGGACATGGGATGCAGAAAGACATGGGACAGGAGGAGGAGGACATGGGATGCAGGAGGACATGGGACTGGAGGAGGAGGACATGGGATGCAGAAAGACATGGGACTGGAGGAGGAGGACATGGGATACAGGAGGACATGGGACTGGAGGAGGAGGACATGGGATGCAGAAAGACATGGGACAGGAGGAGGAGGACATGGGATGCAGGAGGACATGGGACAGGAGGAGGAGGACATGGGATGCAGGAGGACATGGGACAGGAGGAGGAGGACATGGGATGCAGGAGGACATGGGACAGGAGGAGGACATGGGATGCAGGAGGACATGGGACTGGAGGAGGAGGACATGGGATGCAGGAGGACATGGGACAGGAGGAGGAGGACATGAGATGCAGGAGGACATGCGACAGGAGGAGGAGGACATGGGATGCAGGAGGACATGGGATGCAGGAGGAGGAGGACATGGGATGCAGGAGGACATGGGATGCAGGAGGAGGAGGACATGGGATGCAGGAGGACATGGGATGCAGGAGGACATGGGATGGAGGAGGACATGGGATCTAGGAGGACATGGGATGCAGGAGGAGGAGGACATGGGATGCAGGAGGACATGGGATGCAGGAGGAGGAGGACATGGGATGCAGGAGGACATGGGATGGAGGAGGACATGGGATGCAGGAGGACATGGGATGCAGGAGGAGGAGGACATGGGATGCAGGAGGAGGAGGACATGGGATGGAGGAGGACATGGGATGCAGGGGGACATGGGATGCAGGAGGACATGGGATGCAGGAGGACATGGGATGGAGGAGGACATGGGATGCAGGAGGAGGAGGACATGGGATGCAGGAGGAGGAGGACATGGGATGCAGGAGGAGGAGGACATGGGATGCAGGAGGACACTTTCCTTACCTTTTTGTTGTTGCTGTTGCAGCAGGCCTTGGCTCCTGTGGTTGTCGCGGGTGGGTGCCTGGGTGCGGTGGTGTTGTTGTCTCGTCGACAGTCAGTGATTCCAGTCCACACTCAGTCAGACAGACTGTCTGTCAGTGTCACTCTGTCTGCGGTGCGGGGCTGTTCGCTTCTTCCAAGTTCCCGCTTCTTCCCGACAACAAGGCAAGCAGGGGCCCCTCTAGCTCCACCCCCAGCCTTCAGTCTCAGAGTCACCTGACAGTTCACGGTCCCACCCCCTCCTGAGATACGCAGCTATGCTGGATGCCGCTGCGGAGCTTAGGAGTGTGGAGTCAGGGACAGCGGCGGCCGGCAGGTGGCCAGATTGTGGTAATGCGGCCCAGACTCTCCGTGGAATCGGCCGCGGAGAGGCGGGGAGTCAGGGACAGCGGGCGCCGGGCGGCCTGATTGCGGTAACGCGGCCCAGGCTGTCAGCAGAATCGGCCGCGGAGAGGCCAGCAGCGGCAACGGCCGGGACACACACACTGACTGACACACTGTCAGATCATGGCGGAGGCCTCGGCCCACTGGGCATATGCCCGGTCTGCCCAGTGGTCAGTCCGGCCCTGATCATAGAGAACAAGTTCTCTGGAGGAAAATAAATTAAATTGAGGCCTGGTTTACACCTATGCCTTTTTTTGTGCGTTTTCAGTTTTTCAGAAACACACTACAGTCTATTTAACATGGTTTCCTATGGATCACGTTCACTTCTGTCATTTTTATGGAAAGGACCAGAGACTTTTTTTCTGGTTTTTGGTTCCATAGACTAATGTATCAAAAATGTGTATTGAAAAACGCAAAATACACCTGGAATTTGTAAACTGCAACCTGCATAGGTGTGAACCAGGCCTTAATGTTCAAATACAGAAAGGCTTCTTCACAGTAAGAAGCATGGAACAGCTGAGCAGCCCATTGTCCCATTACTTTTGGTCCCTTAAAAAGTGTGAGGCACATATACAAACTGTTGTAATTCCTACACCGTTCACCTGATTTGGATGTAAATACCCTCAAATTAAAGCTGAAAGTCTGCAGTTAAAGAGGAAGTAAAGTCAAAAAAAAAAAAACGAGAAAAAAAAGCCCTGTAAAGAGAGAGGCATAATGAGCTAGTATGCATCGCATACTAGCTCATTATGTAGTACTTACCTTAAAACGAAGCCCCCGCCGTGCCGCCACCTCAGCTACAGGACGGCGACATGTCCTGCCGTCCCGCTTCCGGGTTCGCGTCCTCCGGCCATCTGATTGGCCGGAGGCGCGATTACATCACTCCCGCGCATGCGCGCGGGAGCCGCCGTTCACGGCACTGAGCTCTGAAGGAACGGCACGGTTGGCCGTTCCCTCAGAGCGCCTGCGCCGATGACGTCATCGGCAGTTTGCGCTGTAAATATCTCCTAAACGGTGCAAGTTTAGGAGATATTTATAGCACCTATAGGTAAACCTTAATATAGGCTTACCTATAGGTAAAAGTTATACAAGAGGGTTTACAACCTCTTTAAAGCACATCTTGTTTGTTTCATTTCAAAGCCAAAAATATTAGAATTGTGTAGATGTCCCGATATTTATGGACCTGACTGTATGTAAGAAGATGTACACCCTAGCCGTTGACATTTAGCTTGCTAAAGCACTGTGTATCCAAAACAATTTTCATATGCTAAAATAAAAAATGCTTTTTTTCTCCTTTTTTTCTATTCTTCGTTTCATCTCAGAGATGATCTCCTGCAGCCCTTTTGTCCAAGGCGCCCATTAAAGTTAATGGATGTGTGCTGCAACCACGAGCCAAATGCTTAGTTTGTGGTTGAGGAGCAGTATTTTAATGAAAATGTAATCCACTGAAGACCGATTTTTAGCAGGACAGTGCCATCCATATGAAAGAGCCCTAATGCCTCGTACACACGCAACGATTATCGGCCGACCGATCGTCCGACTTTTGTCCAGAGTTGTGTTTTGTTGGTTGGAATGTGCCTAGACTGCACATGAATTTTCTCAGCCAACAAAAATCTACTTCAGAAGTGATGTCATGTGTTGATTTACTTTCCGTGTGTTTTTTCTTCTCTGAGCATGCCCAGTCTTGCTCATCAGATTTTTGTCTGCCGAAATCTGTACTGACTGACGGAAAATCGGCCGTTGTGTTGACTGCCAACAATAATTTTATAGCCTGCACACCAGATTTTTTTCGGCCGAAAAGTTGGAGGTGGTTGTCGGAAGCATCATACTAATGGGCCATACACACTATAAGATTTTTTGAAGACTTTTTCCTTTAGACTTACCAAAACCATATAATATGAGGTCAAACCTAAACACTTTCAATTTGTATGCAATCAGGCAGGCCCTTGCACTACATAGAAAAGGTAAATCTGAAGGAAATCTAACCACAAAAGTTGGATAGTGTGTATCCAGCTTAACAAGCCGAAAATCGGGCGATCGGACATTGGCCGAAAATTCACGGCCAATTATCGACGCGTGTGTACGGGGCTTAAGGCCCTTTTCACATGATTAGACCAATTGGGTCCGCCTGTCTGTTTTTCAGACGGATCCGATTTGACCACCCATTGTCCTCTATGGGGAGGCGGATGTCAGCGGACATGTGTCCGGTGACACCTGTCTGGCATCTCATCCAACAAGATTCACAGAAAACAGACGTATGGTGATACGTTCACCATCAATCCACGGGTCAGATCAGATGGGATTAAAAGAAAACAGACAGGCTGTCTGTTTTCATCTGATTTCTCCATAGAGGAGAGCGGAACTCTGACAGGTCAGTCTCTGCACAGTGAGCGGAGACGGACCTATCACCCCCCTGCTCAGTGGGGATCAACGGAGCGATCCCTTGTGAGCAAGCACAGTCCATCAAAACTGAGTAAATGCAATAATGTTTTAATCAACAAATGCAAAAAAATAAAAAGTGTGTTTTTTTTTCTAAATATCTGCCACTTCAAAATGAATGACACATAAATGCAGAAATGCAGGTTACATGCAATACTACAATGCAGAGGTGTAAATGGGCCTCTTGGATTAATTCTTTTTTTCATATATGTATGTCAGTGTAAGGAATATGCAGATTTTTGCATGACACTGCCATCACTTTACCTACAGTGGGTACGGAAAGTATTCAGACCCCCTTAAATTTTTCACTCTTTGTTATATTGCAGCCATTTGCTAAAATCATTTAGGTTCATTCTTCTTCCTCATGAATGTACACATAGCACCCCATACTGACAGAAAAACACAGAATTGTTGACATTGTTGCAGATTTATTAAAAAAGAAAAACTGAAATATCACATGGTCCTAAGTATTCAGACCCTTTGCTGTGACACTCATATATTTAACTCAGGTGCTTTCCATTTCTTCTGATCATCCTTGATATGGTTCTACACCTTCATTTGAGTCCAGCTGTGTTTGATTATACTGATTGGACTTGATTAGGAAAGCCACACACCTGTCTATATAAGACCTTCCAGATCACAATGCATGTCAGAGCAAATGAGAATCATGAGGTCAAAGGAACTGCCTGAAGAGCTCAGAGACAGAATTGTGGCAAGGCACAGATCTGGCCAAGGTTACAAAAAGATTTCTGCTGCACTTAAGGTTCCTAAGAGCACAGTGGCCTCCATAATCCTCAAATGGAAGACGTTTGGGACGACCAGAACCCTTCCTAGAGCTGGCCGTCTGGCCAAACTGAGCTATCGGGGGAGAAGAGCCTTGGTGAGAGAGGTAAAGAAGAACCCAAAGATCACTGTGGCTGAGCTCCAGAGATGCAGTCAGAAGATGGGAGAAAGTTGTAGAAAGTCAACCATCACTGCAGCCCTCCACCAGTCGGGGCTTTATGGCAGAGTGGCCCGACGGAAGCCTCTCCTCAGTGTAAGACACATGAAAGCCCGCATGAAGTTTGCTAAAAAACAGCTGAAGGACTCCAAGATGGTGAGAAATAAGATTCTCTGGTCTGATGAGACCAAAATAGAACTTTTTGGCCTTAATTCTAAGCGGTATGTGTGGAGAAAACCAGGCACTGCTCATCACCTGTCCAATACAGTCCCAACAGTGAAGCATGGTGGTGGCAGCATCATGCTGTGGGGGTGTTTTTCAGCTGCAGGGACAGGACGACTGGTTGCAATCGAGGGAAAGATGAATGCGGCCAAGTACAGGGATATCCTGGACAAAAACCTTCTCCAGAGTGCTCTGGACCTCAGACTGGGCCGAAGGTTTACCTTCCAACAAGACAATGACCCTAAGCACACAGCTAAAATAACGAAGGAGTGGCTTCACAACAACTCCGTGACTGTTCTTGAATGGCCCAGCCAGAGCCCTGACTTAAACCCAATTGAGCATCTCTGGAGAGACCTAAAAATGGCTGTCCACCAACGTTTACCATCCAACCTGACAGAACTGGAGAGGATCTGCAAGGAGGAATGGCAGAGGATCCCCAAATCCAGGTGTGAAAGACTTGTTGCATCTTTCCCAAAAAGACTCCTGGCTGTATTAGATCAAAAGGGGGCTTCTACTAAATACTGAGCAAAGGGTCTGAATACTTAGGACCATGTGATATTTCAGTTTTTCTTTTTTAATAAATCTGCAACAATGTCAACAATTCTGTGTTTTTCTGTCAGTATGGGGTGCTATGTGTACATTCATGAGGAAGAAGAATGAACCTAAATGATTTTAGCAAATGGCTGCAATATAACAAAGAGTGAAAAATTTAAGGGGGTCTGAATACTTTCCGTACCCACTGTATGTGGCAATCATACAGTATATCTGCCGCTATTTATGATGGGGGAGATTTACTAAAGCTAGTGAACTGTGCAGCTGTGCATAATAACCAATTACCTTCTACATTCAACTTGTTCAATTAAGCTTTGGCAATAAGCCCTCATTCACACTGAACACGGCTTTAAAATCATGCGAGTTCATCTGCACGATTTCAAAGCCGCATTTCAGTCCAACTTCAAAGACATCTGTGCAGCTTCATACACAGATGTCTATTGAAATTGTCCCCAAAGTTGCCAAAAATAGTGCAGGAACTACTTTTGGAACTCGGTGTTGTGCCACAAAGTCAGCATCGCACCGAATGCTACAGTGTCAATGCCAGCAATAGGCTGCGACTTGGCATGTCAAATCACGCCGATGTGAGTGGGAGCTAAAACCTGGAAGCTGATTGGTTACTATGCACAGCTGCACCAGATTTTGTGTGCAGTGCACCAGTTTTTAATTTAGTAAGTCTCCCTGTATAAAGCCTCGTACACACGCAACGATTATCGGCCGACCGATCGGCCGTCTTTTGTCGTTTTGTGTTTTGTTGTTGTTGTGTTGGTTGAAATGTGCTCTAGACTGCACACAAATTTTCTCAGCCAACAAAAACCAACTTCAGAAGTGATTTCATGTGCTGGTTTACTTTCCGTGTGTTTTTTCTTCTCTGAGCATGCCCAGTCTTGCTCATCAGATTTTTGTCTGCCGAAATCTGTACTGACTGACGAACAATCGGCCGTTGTGGTGACGGCCAACAAAAATTTTATAGCCTGCACACCAGATTTTGTTCGGGCCGAAAAGTCGCAGTCGTTTGTCGGAATCATCATACTAACAAGCTGACAATCGGCCGATCGGACGTTGGCCGAAAATTCACGGCCAACAATCGTTGCGTGTGTACGAGGCTTTGGTCAAGGTTTTTTGGCTATAAACATCAAAGGCCTCTTCTCATATCCAGCAGACATTATGTTTCTTATTGGTATGTCTTATCTGGTTATTGTTATCCGTCAATGGTTTTGTGGTTGCTGTAGCCGTTTAAATCTACGTCACGCAGTCCATGTGTTTATCGGAAATTTTTTAAATCTGTACCGACTGACGGAAAATCGGCCGTTTTGTTGACGGCCAACAAACATTTTATAGCCTGCACACCAGATTTTGTTTGGCCGAAAAGTCGGAGTTCGTTGTCGGACGCATCATACTAACAAGCCGACAATCGGCCGATTGGACGTTGGCCGAAAATTCACGGCCAACAATCGTTGCGTGTGTACGAGGCATAAGTATTTATACATGATGGTTATATATGAAGACATGTACTCACCTGTGTCCTCATATTGCAGAAAGCCTGGATGGTACGCAGAAGCTCAGAACATACCAGAGCCTGGAAGAACTGACCACCTTCAATGCAGTAGACAAGGCAGACGCTAAGGCCTAATATCAGCCATCTGGACCCGATAGTACCTGGAAGGTGTTCTTATAAGTCCAATTCCTGTAGCATTCTGTATGTCAGTAAAATGGAACATGCCTGTCCATACTGGGACTGCCCAGACATAATGGAGGATTGGTGTAATGCTAAGAATTGATGATTGATCATTCCTGAAACATGGTATCACATTACCACCAAAATCTTCAATATAGAAATTTTCAATAACCCTTTTATCTGTATTTCAAATTAAAGTGTATAGAACCCCTTTCTCTTGTTCCATTATATACTACATTCAAACCATTTTGTTATATCGGTTCTAGAAGGGCAGCAAATATTGATCCTGCCAGAAATGCTAAGAGCCAATAACGATCTATGCTGCACTCTTGTCACTTTGTATCCATTTCCTGTTTTCTCTGTGGACTACAGAATAACCCCCCCCCCCCCCCATGCTATGAAGATGGGGAAGAAGGATTGGTGTTCCGTCGTCCTAACACACTTCCTCTGTCCTAGGGTGACAACACTGCTCCTCCAGAGATACAATACAGTCAGTGAATATTATCACTCTAACACAGGAAGTGTGTTACTGGTAGAATCACCAGCTAAGAAATCCCAGAAAGCCGCCACCATATCTAAAAACTTGTAATATATTCTGGTTTTTGTGTTTAACCACTTGCCGACTGCCGCCCGACTATATACGGCGGCAGTCAGCCCCTCACAGGCAAAGTGAGCGCGCTCCCACTCCCGCTCGCTCACGAACCCCCCCACGCGAGTGAGCGGTGGACCAGATGTCCGTCGATCACTCGCAATCCTCTGATACAGTGGGAGAAAGGCAGACGGCTAGTGTAAACAAAGCCGCCTGTCATTCTCCCCTGTGTAACAGCACAGATCATACGGTTCTGCTATGTAGGACCGTTGATCTCTGCTGTTACACACAAAGCCACATCCAATCACAGTAAGAATCACGCCCCTAGGGACACACTTAACCCCTCCCTCTCAAATAAAGTTAACTCCTTCACTGCCAGTGTCATTTTTACAGTAACAGTGCATATGTATAGCACTGGTTACTGTAGTAATGTCACTGGTACCCCCAAAAGTGTCAAAAATGTCAGTCAAGGGTCCGATCTATCCGCCGCAATGTCGCAGTCCCGCAAAAAAAAAAAAACAAATCGCAGATCGCCGCCATTACTCGTTAAAAAAAAAAAAAAACAATAAAAATGACAAAAATCTTTCCCTTAGTTAGTAAACGCAATAACTTTTGCGCAAACCAATCAAAATACGCTTTTTGCGATTTTTTTTACCAAACATATGGTAAAAAAAAAAAAAAAATTGGCCTAAAATGTTAAAAAATTTAGATTTTTACATTTTTTTGGGGGGAATTTCATATAAAAAAATGTGAAAAATATTGTTATTTTTGCAAAATTGTCGCTTTTTTTTTGTTTATAGCGCATAATCAAAAAATCGCACAGGTGATCAAATACCACCAAAAGAAAGCTCTGTTTGTGGGAAAAAAAGGATGTCAATTTTATTTGGGTACAGTGTCGCACGACCACGCAATTGTCCGTTAAAGTCATGCAGTGCCGAATCGCAAAATAGGCCCTAGTCAGGAAGGGGGTAAAATCTTCCGGGGCTTAAGTGGTTAAAGTATCGCAACCCCCCTGAAGAAGACAGTAACCACAATAGGTCGAGACGCATCAGGATACCAAGTCTTTGGTAGTGAGTATGTAACCACTTATGTAAATGTTTATTTTTTTTCCTTGTTGCCATATTGGATGGTTTTAAAATAACTGTAACCAGAGCTCATATTTTAATCCTATGTGGAACCAATTTTTTAATAACATGTTCAATAAAATGTATTATTTTTACAAAAATTTGCCTTAAACAATTATTTACTGCCAAAAAAAAACCTGGGGGAACCACCTCTCTCTCTTTTCTCTAAATACAGATTTGAGGTGTGCAGTCCTCTCCTTTCTTTATGTGTTTTTCCCATTTTTTTTTGTGTTTAAAGTATAACTAAAGGCAAAACTTTTATTTTAGTTTTGGATAGAGTGGAAATGGATTAGAACCCCTGTACGTTTTTATTGCTGTCTGTGCTCCCGTTAGGGAGACTCACCCTCTCTATTTCTCCCGTTTACCATTATTATTGAAAGTGAAAGTCAAAGAAAATCCAAAATGTTGGGTTATCCCCAGAAAAGTAATAAAATGGAAAATTTTCCTATGGGGACACTAGTTCTCGTGACCTGGGGGTCCCCTAGACATTCCCTCCCACTTTCTGTTTGGCTATGGGACAGGAAGTAAAGGGAAATCTCCGTAATGGGACATAGATGGCGGGAAAAAAATTGGATAGGGGTTATAACAGTACCTTGCTCTATCCAAAATGAAGAAATAAAGTTTTGTCTATAGTTCTACTTTAAATACACTTTAAGGTCCTGCTTGCATTTAAGATATTATCATATCATTAAATAAATACAAAATCATAATACACTGCTCAAAAATATTAAAGGAACACTTTGAAAACACATCAGATCTCAATGGGGAAAATAATCATGCTGGATATCTATACTGATATGGACTGGGTAATGTGTTAGGAACGAAAGGATGCCACATTATTGATGGAAATGAAAATTATTAACCTACAGAGGGCTGAATTCAAAGACACCCCGAAAAATCAAAGTGAAAAAAATATTCAGCAGGCTAGTCCATTTTGCTGAAATGTAATTGCAGCAACTCAGAATGGTACTCAAAATGGTTGTTTGTATGGATGCCTGACAACGTCGAGACATGCTCCTAATGAGACAACGGATAGTGTCCTGGGGTATTCCCTCCCAGATCTGGACCAAGGCATCACTGAGCTTCTGAACAGACTGAAATGCCACCTGGCGGTGCCGGATGGACCGAAACAATGTCCGAAGGTGTTCTATTGGATTTAGGTCAGGCGAGTGTGGGGGCCATTCAATAGTATCAATTCCTTCATCCTCCGGGAACTGGCTGCATACTCTCACCACAAGAGGCCGGGCATTCTAGTGCACCAGGAGGAACCCAGGACCCACTGCACCAGCGTAGGGTCTGACAATAAGTCCAAGGATTTCATCCCGATACCTAATGGCACTCAGGGTGCCGTTTTCTAGCCTGTAGAGGCCTGTGTGTTCCTCCATGGATATGCCCCCCCAGACCATCACTGACCCACCACCAAACCGGTCATGCTAAACAATGTTACAGGCAGCAAAACGTTCTCCACGGCTTCTCCAGACCCTTTCACGTCTGTCACGTGCTCAGCGTGAACCTGCACTCATCTGTGAAAAGCACAGGGTGCCAGTGGTGGACCTGCCAATTCTGGTGTTCAAAGGCAAATGCCAATTGAGCTCCATGGTGCTGGGCAGTGAGCATAGGGCCCACTAGAGGATGTTGGCCAATCAGGTCACCCTCAAAGTCTGTTTCTGATTGTTTGGTCAGAGACATTCACACCAGTGGGCTGCTGGAGGTCATTTTGTAGAGCTCTGGCAGTGCTCATCCTGTTCCTCCTTGCACAAAGGAGTAGATACCAGTCCTGCTGATGGGTTCCTTCTATGGCCCTGTCCAGCTCTCCTAGAGTAACTACCTGTCTCCTGGAATCTCCTCCATGCTCTTGAGACTGTGCTGGGAGACACAGCAAACCTTTGGCACGTATTGATGTGCTATCCTGGAGAGGTTGGACTGCCTGTGCAACCTCTATAGGGTCCAGGTATCGCCTCATGCTACCAGTAGTGACACTGACCCTAGCCATTTGAAAAACTAGTGAAAAACCTGAAAGACGGCTTTAGCGCAGGCCTAAATTGCTGGGAAGGCATCCATGTACTCCCTCTCGTGTATGTGCTGCCTGCGTTCCCCCTGTGGGGCGCACTCGGATTGCTGTGATCAGCGAGTGCACGAGACTCGGCTGATCATAGATCGGTGTAAGGGGCCAATCCTGGCTCCTTACCACGTGATCAGCTGTCAGCCAATGACCGCTGATCACATGATGTAAACAGTGTGAGAAAAAAAAAAGTTGATCACCGGGTTGTCAGAGGGACATCTGTCTCGAAGAGAGAAGCTGCCGCCTCATCTGTGCCCACCAGTGCAAGTCAGTACCACCTATCAATCCCAACCAGTGCCACCTATTAGTGCCTATCAGTGCTGCCAATCAGTGCCTCATCATCATTGCTCCCTATCAGTGCACGTTATCAGTACCTATCAGTGCCGCCTATCAGTGCAAACCAGTGCAGCCTATCAGTACAAATCAGTGCAGCCTCATCAGCGCACCTCAATGAAGGAGAAAAAATTACCTGTTTGCAAAATTTTATAACAAACTATGAAAAAAAAATTTTTTTTCAAAACTTTCGGTCTTTTTTTGTTTGTTCAGCAAAAAATAAAAACCCCAGTAGTGATTAAATACCATCAAAAGAAAGCTATATTCGTGTAAAAAACATTTTTAAAAATTAAATTTGGGTACAGTGTTGCAATTGTCATTCAAAGCGTGACAGCGCTGAAAGCTGAAAAGTGCCCTGGGCAGGAAGGGGGATTAAAGTAATTGTAAAAGTAGCACCCTCCTAGGTAGGTGCTAGTGAGAGAGTATAGTTTTTGGCTCTGTCTGCCTATCAGAGGAGCTGCAGGCAAATCTATATTGCTCTCTGCCTACCTGAGAGCAGAATCTGTTAGTGAGGTCTGCTCATTGGGCTCAGTATGGGGTCCCCTAGGTGCCCCATGTCCTCAAAGGCCATATCTAAACGCTTTGAAACCTTTGCTAGACGGGGATCCGATTTTAGGGAATGGTTCCAGACTGACTTCGGGTCCTCCTAGAAGGGGAACCTTCTTTTTAGGCTACTTGAGAAGGGCGTTCTGACCAATCCCTGAGCACCATATCCGTCATGACTTGGTGTACTGGGAATACTTTGGGCTTTTTTTTTTTTTTGCTCAGCCCCAGGAACATTCTACCGTGCTTTGATAGCAGAGCTTCTTCTTCCCAAATTTCTAAGATATCATATATAGCTCCAAGAAGTTCATCTACGTCCTCCAAAGACAGTCTGAACTTGGTAGATTTTGAGGCATCTTCCTGGCCCTCCCTCCTGTGCAGAGTCTGATTGGGAGGAATCTGAGTCAGTAATCTTAGGGGGTTTCCCCCTACTCTCTGAAGGCTCTCCTCCAGGCACATTCAGCACACGCCTATGGATCTGAGCCTTCTAATGCCCCATACACACGTGCAGATTATCTGCAGACTTACCTTTTCTATGCAGTGCAAGGGCCTGCCGAATTGCATACAAATTGAAAGTGTTTAGGTTTGACTTCATATTATATGGTTTTGGTAAGTCTGCCAACAAAAGTCTGCAGATAATCTGCACGTGTGTATGGGGCATTACATTCTGGGATATTTACAATGTATGGTCTCTTGAGTTTACAGAGAATAGCGCTAAAACTCTCTGAAGAGTGACCATTTTGTAAAATGAATACATTTTGTTGAAAAGTCCTTTTTTTTGTTCCCGGACCTGGAGGCAGACAGATGTAAACAGACACTAGTCTATTTACATCAGCCTTACCATAAAACTGCATGAAAAATCAGATCAGGTCCGTCTGAAAAACAGGACAGGTGGACCTGAGAAGAAAGACCCTGAGAGAGGTCAGAGGGGAATGGTCACCCCTGTCAGCATAGAACAGAAAATTATGGCAAAGGTGTCCCCTTAAAGCGGTTGTAAACCCGAAAAAAAAAAAAAAACCTGCAAGACAAAAGGCATAATCAGCTAGTATGCATTGCATACTAGGCTGATTATGTATTACTTACCTTAGAACGAAGCCCCGACACAGACACCCGGACATCACTGCGGGCGCTGCCATGATCCCTCGGCATCTCTTCCGGGTTCGGCGGCTCCGACGCTGTGATTGGCCGGAGCCGCGATGACGTCACTTTTGACGTGATTTTCCGGCAAGCAAAACTGAAGGTCCCCCCGGACCCTCAGAGCACATGTGCCGCTCGCGTGAGCGGCTGCATGCACTGCAAATATCTCCTAAACCGTGCTGGTTTAGGAGATATTAATTGTACCTACAGGTAAGCCTTATTATAGGCTTATCTGTAGGTAAAAGTGTCAAAAAGCGGGATACTACAGCTTTAATGATCAGTGGAGTATTCTAATGGATAATTGAAGGTTGGAGCTTATATAGATGTTGTCCTGTATATAGAAAGAAAATAACATACCCAAGCTCAAACTTGAAGGGATTGTAAACTCAGAAGGTTTTTTATCTTCTATGCATTAAGGTAAAAAGCCTTCTGTGTGCAGGAGCCTCCCTAATAGTTATCTGAGCCCCCTCTCTATTCAGCATTGTCCACAAGTGCGTCAGCCGTCCAGGACTCTCTCCTCTGATTTAGCTGAGACACAGCAGTGGCACCATTGGCTCCTGCTGCTGTCAAACTCAGTGAGCCAATCAGGGGCAGGAGGGAGCGGTGCCAAATGCCAGCTCCATGTCTGAATGGATACACTGAGCCACAGATCAGCTCGGGTGCCCCCATAGCAAGCTCTTACAAGCAGAAAATACCCAAGCTCAACCACACAATTGGAAAATACTTGCTGAGATTCAGTGCTCAGGCTGGGGGAATCATCACTCCCCTGTCCAAACGTCCAAAGCAGAAAATTCTGCTTTGGACCCATAGCAAGCTTCTTGCTGTGGGGGGCACTCAACTGGAGGGAGGGGCCAGGAGCTCCAGCCAGGGACCCAAGAAGAGGAGGATTCGGGCTGCTCTGTGCAAAACCAACTGCACAGAGGAGATAAGTACAGGTCCTTCTCAAAAAATTAGCATATTGTGATAAAGTTCATTATTTTCTGTAATGTACTGATAAACATTAGACTTTCATATATTTTAGATTCATTACACACAAATGAAGTAGTGCAAGCCTTTAATTGTGTTAATATTGATGATTTTGGCATACAGCTCATGAAAACCCAAAATTCCTATCTCAAAAAATTAGCATATCATGAAAAGGTTCTCTAAACGAGCTATTAACCTAATCATCTGAATCAACGAATTAACTCTAAACACCTGCAAAAGATTCCTGAGGCTTTTAAAAACTGTCCAGAAGGCCATCATTGACACCCTCAAGCAAGAGGGTAAGACTGTAGGCTGTTCCCAGAGTGCTGTATCAAGGCACCTCAGTGGGAAGTCTGTGGGAAGAAAAAAGTGTGGCAGAAAACGCTGCACAACGAGAAGAGGTGACCGGACCCTGAGGAAGATTGTGGAGAAGGACCGATTCCAGACCTTGGGGGACCTGCGGAAGCAGTGGACTGAGTCTGGAGTAGAAACATCTAGAGCCACCGTGTACAGGCGTGTGCAGGAAATGGGCTACAGGTGCCGCATTCCCCAGGTCAAGCCCCTTTTGAACCAGAAACAGCGGCAGAAGCGCCTGACCTGGGCTACAGCGAAGTAGCACTGTGTAAGATTCCGGTACCTCCGGTACCCTTAATCACCACTTTTCTCTGTAATGCGTCCCACCTTTCTCTTCAGGTGGTACGCATATACCTTTAAGAACGATGATGTCACTGCTGAGCGCCGCAGAGCGGCTATTTCAACCGCCAGCGGTCTCACTCACATTGTTCGTTCAACCTGCCTTGCTATCCACATGCTTTCAAGCCTGTCTCTCGATCGGAACCTCCAGCTATTCCCTTTACCTGGAGCAGACCGGAACCTCGCTACTGATCCCTGTATCTCGCTACCGGATCATTCCTTATCTACTGGACCTCTCTAAACTACTAACATTACAAGTGATAATGCCCCGCAGGGGAACCCTCCATAACCTTATTGCACTATCTACCTATGCACATTAAGGACTGTTACTACCTATCCATACTATCCTATCATCTGCACTGTTACATAGATTGCTAGCTCTTGAGCCTACTACCATCTATCATCTGCACTGCTGCTTAGATTGCTAGCTCTCTGTCTACTACTATCTATCCTTGCACTGGGTTACTCTATCCTGTATTTGTCATCTGCTGTCCTCACCACCTGTTAGCATACTCGATATTAACCTATCTGCATTCCTAAATACCATCTTGAACTCTCCTATACAAACCTATCAAGTGATTACCATCCTTGTCACTGTTCACACCTGTCTCTTCAGCACATCACCTTCATACTATCATATACATCCTATCACTCCAGGAACATCTCATTGAGTGTGTATATATCTGTATGTTGAAGCTGACAGGCCCACGGTGATGAGTCCTGGAGAGTTGGATCTGGTATTCAACACATCTCTACATGACTACTGAGTGGAGATTTTGCAGCTGCAAATCCAGCCTATACTAAAAACGCAGGAGCGTTACACACTGGACTGTTGCTCAGTGGTCCAAAGTACTTTTTTTGGATGAAAGCAAATTTTGCATGTAATTCGGAAATCAAGGTGCCAGAGTCTGGAGGAAGACTGGGGAGAGGGAAATGCCAAAATGCCTGAAGTCCAGTGTCAAGTACCCACAGTCAGTGATGGTCTGGGGTGCCATATGTCAGCTGCTGGTGTTGGTCCACTGTGTTTTATCAAGGGCAGGGTCAAGGCAGCTAGCTATCAGGAGATTTTGGAGCACTTCATGCTTCCATTTGCTGAAAAGCTTTATGGAGATGAAGATTTTTCAGCACGACCTAAGCAGTGCCAAAACCACTGGTAAATGGTTTACTGACCATGGTATTACTGTGCTCAATTGGCCTGCCAACTCTCCTGACCTGAACCCCATAGAGAATCTGTGGGATGTTGTGAAGAGAAAGTTGAGAGACGCAAGACCCAACACTCTGGATGAGCTCAAGGCCGCTTTCGAAGCATCCTGGGCCTCCATAACACCTCAGCAGTGCCACAGGCTGATTGCCTCCATGCCACGCCGCATTGAAGCAGTAATTTCTGCAAAAGGATTCCCGATCAAGTATTGAGTGCATAACTGAACATAATTTTTTCAAGGTTGACTTTTTTTGTATTAAAAACACTTCTTTTATTGGTCGGATGAAATATGCTAATTTTTTGAGATCGGAATTTTGAGTTTTCATGAGCTGTATGCCAAAATCATCAATATTAAAACAATAAAAGGCTTGCACTACTTCAGTTGTGTGTAATGAATCTAAAATATATGAAAGTCTAATGTTTATCAGTACATTACAGAAAATAATGAACTTTATCACAATATGCTAATTGTTTGAGAAGGACCTGTATGTTTGTAATTTTAATAGAAAAAAAAAAAGCGTGACTTTTCAATCACTTAAAACTTCAAAGGCTGGAGACCAGTGCTCTGGCTGGGAAGTTCCCAGCAAAAAAAGCTGAAAACTTGGTGGACTTCTTGTTGCAAAATCTTTATTGGCTACTAAACATACAGCGTCAATAAATGCTAATGCATTTCAGCCACAACAGCTTTCCTCATAGCATTGAGGCCAAAACCAGTGGTCAAAATGCATTAGCATTTATAGGCACTGAACATGTTGTTCTGTGAATGGCTAAGGTATAGATTTTAGAGTAGAGAGCAATGGTCCAGCAATCACAAAATTGCTTACATGCCAGAAATGTTAAAATCCCCTTCGCCTAGAAATCCACATATAGTAAAAGGTCAGGAAAGATCGCCCCCATACTTTTTCCATGACAGGCACTTAACACCACCTCCCGCTTGAGCACCAAGTGCCTGAAACTCGTTATTGGCACAATTGTGCAGGTTGTTAGACTTTTACTGACTAGCAGTGCCTCATCTCTAGTTCTCATGATTCAGGTGACAAGTCAACTACAGATTGGGCTTGTTCTATATATTGGCAGGTTGTTTTTTTTCTTAGATAAGAAAACAAGATGCCTTCCTGAAAAAAGAAAAAGGTATTTGTAGTGTGCACAGTAAGGGCTCTTTCACATGGACGTTCCATATGTCCGTAAATAATAATGCATGTCTATGGGATTGCGGATGTCAGCGGATGACCATCCGCTGACATCCGATTTGTGTCCTTTCAGTTCTGTTCTGTTTTTTTGGAACGGAACAGAACCCTATTTTTCCTCCGTTAAAAAACAGAACTGATGCAAAATCGGATGTCAGCGGTGTCATCCGCAATCCCCATAGACATACATTATGTCCGTATATCATCCGCAAACGGATGGGATGATATGCGGACATACGGACCGGATGACACAAGTGTCATCCGTGTCTGTGAAAAAAAAAAAAAAAAAAAAAAAAAAAGTGCTGCAGCGAAGATAAAAAAAAAAACTGAGCGGCCGTGTGAAAGAGCCCTAAAGCAAAAGAATTGCAGAAGTCGGAGAACTTCCAGTTCCTCCATATATGTATTAGAAGATGAGAAATGACAATACTGGCATTGCTCAGTTTTCTTACCTGCAGTTATGTTTCTCAAGGATTACAAGAACTTCAGCTGAAAAAGTCCCACACAAGACAGGTTTCTTTTCGTTTTGGCATAAGTCTATCAAGTTTTCACTGTGGTCTGTGTCCCTGTCGGGGAGCTCTGACCTCACTTCCTGTCCCTGCGACAGGAGAACCAGCTAATGTCCGTCCCCTGCCAGCAAGCTGGAGAGAAGTAACTGCTCTGTTTGGATGCAGTTGTCTGGCATACCTCTTGCTGAGTCACACCTATAAACTTTGCACTCAGCAAAGCCTAAGGCCCCTTTTCACACAGGCTTTCTGATCAGGTCCGCCCATCAGTTTTTCAGGCAGACCTATGGAGCAGCGGAAGTTCAACCCAGAAAGTGAGTGGCGCATTAGCATGCCAAGGAGTGCTCGTCAGTGGATTGGCAGTCTTGGTGCTAGACCTTGCAGCTGTCTGGAGTGCAACCCTTGGGGGCTGCAATATGGAAATGGAAGGAGTGGATCCAGCTAACTGGTCAGTTACTTCCATAGATTGTTTTGACAGTGTGCAATTCTGTAGGCCAAAGCATAGCCTGAAGGTTTACGACTTATGGTGTTGGTGAATGATTGAGAAAGAAAATTCACTTAGTGATTAGTAAACATAAATCTGCAATAATCTATCTCCTTTATATCGGACTAGAGTAACTCCACCTAAAACACTTCTTAGCTTCGAAAGAAAAATAGGAGCGTTACTGCCATGTTTTTATCATCCCGTGTCTGATTGGTATTCAGACCCTCACCTCCTGTCTGGTTAACACCCATGACAGAAAGGAAGCAAAGGGAAACCACCATTAATAAGCAATTGTCTATTGTATGCAGCTGCTGTAGTAGAGGTTCATACATGGATGAATTTGATGAAAAGCTAGCATACAGTGAAGATGTATTTCATTGACATCTATAGGGAACGCAGGGGGTTGTTGTAGGTTTAACTTTTTTTATTTCTTCCCCTTCTATTAGATAGCATCCAAAAGAAAAGAAAAAAGGCCTACAATTTAAAACCAAAATAAATCTTAATACCCTGCTGATTAAATCCATATAAATATGTTACTCTCCAACATCAGATATTGATGTCTGCTTAAATCGCAAACATGATGATTCTAAAGCCTAGTACACACGCAGCGATTATCGGTCGACCGATCGTCCGTCTTTTGTCCAGAGTTGCGTTTTGTTGGTTGGAATGTGCTCTAGACTGCACACAAATTTTCTCCCCCAACAAAATTCTACTTCAGAAGTGATGTCATGTGTTGGTTTGCTTTCTTTGTGTTCTTTCTTCACTGAGCATGCCCAGACTTGGCTCATAAGATTTTTCCCTGTCGAAATCTGTACTGACTGCACGAAAATCGGTCGTTGTGTTGACGGCCATCAAAAATTATATAGCCTGCACACCAGATTTTTTTTGGCCGAAAATTCAGAGTCGTTTGTCGGAAGCATCATACTAACAAGCCGAAAATCGGCAGATTGGTCGTCAGACGAAAATTCCCTGCCAATTTTCGACGTGTGTGTACGAGGCTTAAGAGTAAGATGCTAAACACCAAAACTTCAACCTAGGTGTAGAACACTATACCCATATGAAAATTATCATTTTTTTTTCCCACATAAATAGAGCTTTCTTTTGGTGGTAATCACCGCTGGTTTTTTTTTTGTATTTCTTTAAAAAAAAAAAAAAGAAAAACGTGGAAAAAAGTTTCTCAGTAAATTTTGAAAACAAGTAATTTTTCTCCTTCACTGATGAGGTACTAATATCCCGCACTGACGTGCAGCACTATAGGAACTCTTTACTGTAATCAGGGCACTGATGATCAGTGCCCCGATTACCTTTTCGGTGTTCCCCTTTGAGAAGGAGCCACTGATCGGCTCTCACCACATACTCTTGAAAGTGTGAGGGGAGGAGACCCGATAAACGGCACTTCTCATTTACATGTGACCGGCTGTGATTGGACACAGCCGATCACATGGGTAAAGAGCCACGTCATTGGCTCTTTACCAAGATGAGGGTCGCACCACGTCCTAGGAACACGGCACAGCCACGATTGCCGCACTGTGCATCATCATATGACGTCATCCCAGAACAAGAGCCACACCGCTCCGCCATTTGACAGTGGGTGGGCAGGCAGTGGTTAAGCAGTATGTATTGAGATTTATGTTTGTTTTAAAAACTGGGACTAATTTTGTATTTCTAAAGTCCATTACAGAAAAAAGAAAATTCCTGTTTTTGGATTCGGTGTTTACAGATGTGGTACAAGGGTGTCTATTCCTTTACATAGTGCCAACATACCTAGTGCTATACAGGGTACACAAGTATTCAAATTTAAACTCTGCAGGGGTTACTACAACACAATGTCCGCACACACAGGAAACAAGTTTTGTAATTTAGAGACAAGCTATGCAGTGAAATCCTTACAGAATGTCTCCAACTTACGAGTCGCCCTTAATAAACCGTTTAATTGAGCAACTGTGTGGCAAATGAGGTTTAATTTTGATAAAATGTAAAGTTATGCACTTGGGGGCTAAGAATATGCATGCATCATACATACTGGGGGAATCAATGGTGAAGGATCTGGGTGTTCTGGTAGATAAGTTTAATAGAATGCAATGCCAAGCTGCAGTTTCAAAAGCAAGCAAAGTCCTTTCTTGTATTGAATGGTATGGGCTCCAGATATTCTTCCCCTGTACAAATCATTAGCAAGATCTCATCTGGGATATGCAGTTCAGTTTTGGGCACCAGTTCTCAATAAGGATATCGGAACTGGAGAAAGTGCAGAGAAGAGCAACCAAACTGATAAGAGCTGAGCTACGAGGAAAGATTGGAGGAACTGAATTTTCTTTGAGGAGATTAAGTGGGGATATGATCATATAACTATATGAGGGGTCTGAATAGTGAACTTGGCGTTGAGTTATTCACTTTAAGGTCATCACAGAGGACAAGGGGGCACTCTTTACGTCTAGAGGAAAATATATTTCATCTCCAAATACAGAAAGGTTTCTTTACACTAAGCTGTAAAAATGTAGAATAGACTCCCTCAAGAGTTGATTTAAAAAAAAAAAGTCTGGATTCTTTCCTAGGTGTACATAATATAACTGGGTACTAATATTTATAGGTAAAGTTGATCCAGGGAATACCCAATTGCCTCTCGGGGGGATCAGGAAGGAATTTTTCCCTGCTGGAGCCAATTAGATCATGCTTTGCTGGGGTTTTTCACCTTCCTCTGGACCGACTGGATATAGGATTGTGTATATAGGAATTTTAGTTTTTTTTTATTGGTTGAGCTAGATGGACTCTTGTCTTTTTCAACCTAAT
Source organism: Pelophylax lessonae (assembly GCF_965119305.1). Lineage (NCBI taxonomy): Eukaryota > Metazoa > Chordata > Amphibia > Anura > Ranidae > Pelophylax > Pelophylax lessonae. The sequence continues at coordinate 700,301,198 of NC_138769.1, read as the reverse complement.
TATGCAACTATGGCTTTACGTATAACTCATATGCTTGTGAAAAAAAAAAAAAATCACTCAAGAGTGGCAATTTGCAAGAGGCCGCAGCCAACTGGCTGCAGTTCCTGGAAACATCTCTGGGGAATCCAGGGCACCTTACAGAGGGATAGACCTGGAGCTTCAATACAAAAAAGTGACATTTGAAAGAAGTCTGCCCACTCATACATTCCTATCAATGAGGCTTGCACATCATGGAGGGGCCATAAAGATCCAAAACTTTGCAAAGCTTTTCCTATATTTTCAATCTGATTTTATCCATTTTTTTTTTAAATTGTGGTTGGCCTGACTTCTGGAACATATTCATGACTGGGCCATTTTTGCTATTCAGCACTACACTACAATAACTGGTAATTGAGTGGTCATGCAACACTAAGCAAATTAAATTGATACCTTTATTTACACAAAGATGTTTTTAGGCTCCTTTCACACGCTGCGCTGCCTGCTGCGGTCCGTTCTCTGCTCAGCGGGGATCGATCCGCCGATACCCGTTGAGCAGGAGGATGACAGCTCCGTCTCCGCACGGTGTGCATAGAGGGAGGTGTCAGAGCCCCGCTGCTCTCTATGGGGAATAAGATGAGAGCAGACCGTCTGTCCGCTCTCATCCGATCCGCTGGACAGATGGAAAATAGGGTTTCCATCCTTCCGCATTTCACGGACAGGATCGGATGGCAGCGGGCGTCAGCGGACATGTCTCCGCTGACATCCGCTGCCCCATAGGGATGCATGAAGGATCCGATCCACCTAAAAAACTGACAGGTGGATCTGATCATTCGTGTGAAAGGGGCCTTACTCTAGCTGTGCTGGGAACTGCGCCTGCTCTCCAATGATCAGACTTGTCCTAATATCCCCCCCATGCACAGCCTTTCATGGGGAAGGTCAGTGTGCTGCTGCTTCTCCTACCCCAGCTCTTATGCAGCTTATAATAGAGGGTATATCTACACAAAGGTTTGCATTTCAACTCAATTTGAAACTGAATGGGCTGTTTTACATGAACTTTGGAATTCAGGACAAAATGTTGCTTTTACGATTTTACTGTGAGTGTGAGGACAGAAGGGATAAAAAAAAAAAGGAGCTGCAGTCTACAACATCCAATCAGGTTTCAGATTTCAAATCAAACTAAATGGTTGCCAGTGCAATAAACCCTATTTTTGCTCCTGCTTTTACAAGCTGGTCTCCAGTAAGGTTTTCAATTCACATTATAAAGGTTAAATAAAGATAACAGAATCGTTTTTATGGTGTTTTTTTATTTTAAAGTTTGAGCTGGTATCCAAAAGCATCACGTCCTGGCCTTCAACATCCTGAAGAAAAAAAAAAAAAAAAAAAAACGAAAAACATCAAGGACTTGAAGGTATGGTACACTAAATAGCATTACAATTGTACATTCCAATCAACTCCCAAGGAGTTGCTTAAAGCAGTGTTCCTCAACCCTGGCCTACAGGGCCCACTAACAGGCCAGATTTTCAAGATAACTGATATACATCCCAGGTGATATCATTTGCTGCTCAGTAATTGCAGTACTCTAGTCTGCATCTCCCCAATACTTAAAATCTGGCCTGTTAGTGGGCCCTGAGGACCGGAGGAGGACCACTGGCTTAAAGTGTTATTTCACCTTTTCAAACATTTTTAAAAAGGTGAAGACTGTATGCCTCCCCCATACCCAATATACCAATATACTCCAGGGATGACGGGCTGTCAAGTACCAATGCAGCCAGACCAGTGATTTGAAATTACCACTCTTCTGTGCAGCACTTCTTGGACAGAACAAAAGGATTCACTGCGCAGGCATTGACCAAACGGTCTGTCCCAGAAGCGCTGCACAGAATGGAGAGATTTTCAAATTCTCAGACTGCTGGACCACCTGCGTGGGAACTGACAGCGCAGCATCCCTGGAGGAGATTCTGGGGGGGTAATATAGTGTTAGTACATTTTTCTGGAAAGGTTAACACTTTAAAGAAATGTGATAATTAAAAAATTGCCTTCTCAGACAAATGCCTCAAGGACATCAAGCAATGGGTAGTCTTGACTCAATGAACCAGCAGCCACAACACAGAACGTGATGTAGACAGCAGCCCACTGGAAAAGGTTTACCCATTCAGACTCGTCATCGTATCATCACAGAAGGCTCATTTGTACCCCAGGAAGGTTATATTAGTCTTGGTACTTACCCCATTATGCAGTGGGTACAGCCGGGGGCATGGCGGGGGGCTGGGCCTGCTCAGGCTTTGTTCCTTTCTGTTCAGAGATGGGAGTAGTTGGCAGGATCTCGTCTTTGGGCTCCACAATGCTGACGTGATCAGGTAGGGGCTTCTTGGGGCCAATCTTGCCACTGGGGTCCCAAGGAAGCATGATCTTTACCTTGATACCCAGCACACCTAGGAGATGAATATTTATTAGAAACGAAACATGCATTTGTGCAAGTCCATGGTTTTCATTTAATTTTCCTGGTGTCCTTCTCAGACAAATGCCTCTAAGTCAATCAGGAATATGGACAGCCATCTGATGGAGAACCCCCATGCAGAGACACAGAACGTGGCTTTGTATAGGAGAAAACTCCACCAGAAAGGTCCAGTCAGACTCGTCATCGAATCATCACTGAAGGACAGGAATTGCAAGAAATCCCCCACTATTTGTCTTGCTATAGGATGTCAACCTTCACAAAGCGAAAAAAAACAAAAAAAAAAAAACTTACTTGTACAATGGTTGTGACAAAAGCCACTTCCAGCATCTTCTGGACAATTAAACTTTGGTGACTAGAAGCACCTTTGGCCCTTAATGCCTTGTTACAAAGGGCTCACTTAGAGAGATTTTTTTTTATTAGAATAGTTCAATTCGATTCCTGCAAAGGTACATTAGCTTAACCACTGCAAGACAGTAATACGTTGTGGTTTTGAAGCAGTTTACCAGAACTATGGCTGCAGCTGTCCGTCATAACACCAGTATTGTTTTTTGCAGCTGGCTATTCTATTTCGGATAAAAGTTATCCAAGAGGCTGATTTTAGCTGCTGGATTGCTTTTAGAGTTAGAAGGACCCCCCCCCCTTTCCTTTCTGGGGTTTGTCGGGCGTACCGTTCTCACCGGCGAGTCCAGGAAACAATCTGGCAATCCGCACAGCTAGCCACAGGTGAGGAGAGATCAGATAGTCTTTCCTAACCTCTATGATCTAGGAGGCCGGAAGGGACATGATGCCCATTCTGATTTAGGGCAGATGTAAATCTTTTCTCTCTTTAAAAGCATCAGATCAGTGTTTTTTTTTTTACCTGATGCTTTCAAGAATAGGAGAGATCTAGACCCCAGATGTCTCCATAAAGAGGACATGTCTGTTTTGTCAACACACACACACACACACACACACACACACACACACACACACACACACACACACACTTTTTTAAATAAAATTGATCATTTTTCAATAACCTCGTCCCACTGTGTTTGCGCACAGAGGCAAACGCATATGTAAACAGTGTTCGTACCACACGTGAGGTATTGCAGCAAACGTTAGAGCAATATTTCTAGCACTGGACCGTTTTTAACTCAAAACTGGTAACCTGTAAAAGTTTATTAAATGTCGCCCACTGGGATTTTAAAGCATCAAAAAGTTTTGCAATTCCACGAGTGAGCAATTTTAAAATAGACAGGTTGGATATTTACATGGCTTATCTTTTATATTTTACCATAAATTGGGCAATATATATTTTTTGCATTGAAATTCATTAAAGTGAATATTTTTCAAATAAATTGCATTTGAAAACCCGCTGCGCAAAATACCGTATTTGCGGTATGTACATATGCTATGTAGCGGCATATTTCCGCCTTTTTTAGTGCGTCCGAGACAATCTCGCGCATGCACAGTGAACATTAATGGGCCTGAACTCATGGGATTGCTATGTAATGCCATTAAATGCCGATAACAGAGGCATGGCACACAAAGCGTGTCGTCCCTTGTGGACAAAATGCGCATGCACCAGTGACGTCATGCTGACATAAGCCCCGTACACACGTACTGATCGTCGGCCGAACAATCGGCCGTCTTTTGTCCAGGGATGTCCTGTCCGCTGAAAAGTGCAAAAGACTGCACACGAATTGTCGGCCAACAACAGCTGACTGCAGAAGTGATATCATGTGATGGTTAACTTTCCGTGTGTTCTCTTTTCTGAGCATGCCCAGTCTTGCTAATCTGCTGTCTGTCGGCCGAAATCTGTACTGACTGGCGAACAATCGGTCGTTCTGGTGTTGGCCAACAAAAATTTTAATGCTTGCACGACAGATTCTGTTCGGCCGAAAATGCGCTGTCGGCAGCATCATACTAACAAGCCTACAATCGGCCGATCGGTCGTCGGCCGAATATTTACGGCCAACAATCGGTACGTGTGTACGGGGCTAGAGATTGGGTGAAATCTCTTAAGTAGCACAGGTTGGGATAGCATGAAACGCCTACATGCAAGTCATTTCAGTTTGCTTTACATGGCACAGAGTAGGTCAGGGAAGTTTACTACCACTTTAAAGGGAAAGAGTAAAAATAAAAACACACCATAAAAAACACAGAAGTGAACGCATACATACGTCACGTCCACATACGTAAACAGCATTCATACCACAGAAGTGGGGTATCACCGCGAACGTTCGGGTAAGAGCAACAATTCTAGAACAAGACTTCCTCTAAACTGTAAACCTATCAAAATTTTTAAGTACTAAAGTTTGGTGCCATTCCACAAGTGAGCACAATTTTAAAGCGTAACACCTTTCATATTACTGTATACAAAAAATTGGGCTAACTTTAGCAGTGTTTTTTTTTCATGAGTTTCCTTTCCAAAAAAGCATTTGGAAAACTGCAGCGCAAATACTGTGCGACTTAGAAAGTTGCAATTACCACCATTTTATTCCCTAGAGCAGTGATGGCGAACCTTGGCACCCCAGATGTTTTGTAACTACATTTCCCATGATGCTCATGCACTCTGCAGTGTAGTTGATCATCATGGGAAATGTAGTTCCAAAACATCTGGGGTGCCAAGGTTCACCATCACTGCCCTAGAGTCTCTGCTAAACAACGTATGTTTGGGGGTTCTGAATAATTTTCTGGCAAAAAAAAGTTTACTAGGAGAGGAGTGCCAGAATAGGCCTGGTATGGAAGTGGTGAAAACCAAGTAACCAGATCATAAAAACTACCAATATTTTAGAGCGAAAAGACATGGTAGGTTATGAATCTTCGATTCAGTAAGCATTCCCTGATGTCAAGGCCAGAAAAAGCATTCAAATGGCTGAATTAGCCAGCAATGAACAGGACCCAGCAGCTTCCAGGTTTTTCAACTGAAAAGATTCCTCAGGTGGGAGTTTAGGATGAACAGGCCCTAGAAAAGGTCAGAGCACACAATACAATGATGGGAAAACATTTAAGATTTGATATATGGAACTTCCATCTGCTGCTGTCCGTCATTACTATTGTCTTCATGTTCTGGGTTGCCTAGACAACTATAAATGGTTTACCTGCAGTTATTAGTCAACCTGTCTGGAGCTGTCATTCATTCTGTGCAGCAAATATTCCAACAGAGAATTAAATATACCTTCTCTGAAAGTTGCTGTTACAAGAATTATAAGATTATTTATCAACAAATCTAGTTGAGTAAAGAATGAAAAGTGGATGGTTGGAATCCGGGAACTTATCTGCCTTTTTCTGGATAAGGAAGCACATTGTGCCCCATGCTGGTTGCAGGGATCCTTTTATTTCTGACCTTTCAAAACCACGCAAATTTAACCCACTCACTACATCCATTACATTTCTGTGTCAGGGTTTAGTTCACCAACTGAAACTTGGTGGCTTCTCACCTTGTCTGAGGAGGACGTGACGTACAGCTGTGTCCACGTAATAGTTGACTGGGTCTCCACTGTGGATCATCAGGCCATCCACGAATTTCATGGACTTGGCTCTCTGACCTCTCAGTTTGCCAGACACGACCACTTCACAGCCCTTGGCCCCGCTCTCCATGATGAAACGCAGCACACCATAGCAGGCTCTAACAAAGGACGAAAAATCAAGTTCAGATTAAAGCCTACACTGCCGATTATTTACAAGTACAATTTTAGTATTTGGTTATCGTCATTTAAAAACTCAAAATCTACATGTATATAATATTTTCACCTCATTTAGCCACTATAATCACTATTCTATATGTTCGCACTTCATGCCACTGGATCATTTACTGAGAAATATTTATTAAGGTATGTCACCTAGCACTTTATGATACCACTGCTATATTTATTTATATCGTATTTATGCTAGCGTTTCATTGGATGCATATATTTTCAACTGTAGTTTTTACATATCTTTTCCATTGCATTATTTATTGGCTTAGTGCATATTATTTGTGGGCATATAGCAGTTTATTTATATACCATTCTCTAGATATACTAGAGTCCAATTGCTTTATCATTCAATAACTGTCTGGCAATGCCATATTCCCTACCCCCCATTTACTTTTAATTCTAGCAAGAGACTTCTAACTAAATCGGTAACAGTAAATTTTTTAATTACTGTAGTTCGTCCATTCAGCGAGTACGTGCAATTTTAAACCATAACAGGTTAGGTATCCATTTACTCGGAGCAACATCATCTTTCCCAATATAAAAAAAACTGGGCTAAGTTTTGTTTTTGTAAATTCAGTGAAGTATTTTTTCCCAAAAAATTGCATTTAAAAGACCACCGTGCAAATACCATGTGACATAATATTACAATGACTGACTTTAGTCTCAGCGCTATATATATATATATATATATATATATATATATATACACACACACACACACACACACACACACACACATTAGGGCTGAACGATAGTCAATGTGATATCGACTATCGTTCTGCAGGCGTGGGCGATAGTCACATCGCCGAAGATCCGATATTAAAGCACATAGGCATTAGGCAGGGAGAAGTCAGGACTCGGACTCACAGTGATTGTTGTAGCAGCCCAACATCCGTTCCACATGTTCAGCGGTGAGCAGCACGCCGTGAGCAGCTGCATAGCTAGCCAATCACACGTGCCTGCACACCTGATTGGTTCGCTGTGCCGGTCAAGAAAACTAGCTGCAGGGCGGCAGACTGAACGTGTGGGCTGGACGGATGTCGAGTCAGGCTGTGTTCTTCTACCGACTCCTACCACCACTGAGTCCGAGACAGTGCTTATCCACGACTGTCACTGAGTGTCAATCCCTCCCTACAATACCATTATTAACCCTGGCTGTATCTGTAATTTCAATCAGAAGGCGGCTGTGCTGCTGCCTGCAATACTTCATGATTTCCATCCATTCCCAGCATCCCTACAGTAACATTAACCCTGGCTGTCCCAGACTCCCAAGGCAGTATATACATTCAGAAGGCTGCTGCAAAACTCATCCCATCCATACAATGGTAAGGTAATTGTTGACTTTAGCCTGGATTGACGGGTCTCTCAATATCGCAATATAGATCGTTGAAAAAAAAAAAAATATTGCAATGTCCTTTTTTTCCAATATCGTGCAGCCCTAAATATATATATATTATACACACTCACACATATACATATATACACACATACACACACATACATATATATTTGCGGGTTTAAAGTTATTTTCTAGCAAAAGATACTGTTTTTAATTAGTAAGCAACAAATGTCAGAAAGAGGCCTGGTCTTTAAATGGTTAAATAGAGTATGATGGGCTGATGAGACTTTGGGCTCATTTGTGCACATCTGCTGGGGTACTCCATATCAAAGTATAGGTGTCTCTCGCCATCAATTAGCATGCATTTGGGATCTTCAGTACAGCCAACAACCCAAAGTTCCCACTTCAAAGTCTGCAGTTTTTAGTGTTCCTGTAAGCAACTTCCAGTATAAACACTAAACCCTGACCCCACCAGAGCACACAGTATACAGCTCTTCACTATACAGAATACAGGAAAATCACCAACAGCTACCATCCTATCACTCACTTCACAGAAGGCATCTGCTTTCAAAGACAAGCCCGGGCAACACTCCAGCAGACCAGTCTAATTATTCTCACCCCACAAATGTGTGTAAATTAGATCTCACCTCCTCACAGCCAGTCCTCCCAGGAGCTTGTAACGCAGGGATTCAGCCTGAGCGATGGCACACAGACCCCTTGTGGCAACTTTCTCTGCATACAGCTAAAGAAAGAAGAGAAATCTTAAATATTCTATTAGCATGTTAAGGTGGGAAAAGCAGGAAGCAGAGAAGGCAAAGTCATAAGCAAGCTGAAGAAAACCGGAATATTAAGGGCCCTTTAACAATGAAGCAGATTTAAGACAATGAAAATGGTGTTGTACTGCTGAGCAACTATTCTTAAAAATACGTCCCGACAAAGCCATGTCGGTGGGTGGCATAACGCATAGGGGTGGAACCAAGTGAAGTCAATTTTGGCCTGAGCCTGATGCCAGAAGCATACATTATAGTCGATATTAAAAGCGCTAAGACATACGAATTAATCTTTTTACTGCTAGGTCCTTAAAGAGGTTGTACACCGAGATTTTTTTTTTTTCTCTTCTTTAAATCCTGAAAGAGAAACCCATAATGAGCTAGTATGCATCGCATACTAGCTCATTATGAAATACTTACCTTAGAACGAGCCCCCGCCGTGCCGTCCGCTTACCTGTATGACGGGCGACATGTATAGTCGCCCGTCTTCCGGGATCGCGGCATCCGGCCATCTGATTGGCCGGAGCCGCGGTGACGTCACTCCCGCGCACGCGTGCGGGAGCCGACGGTCACGGCACGGGGCTCTGAAGGAACGGCACGATCTGCCGTTCCTTCAGAGCGCATGCGCCAGTGACGTCACTGGCTGCATTAAAGGTAAATATCTCCTAAACGGTGCATGTTTAGGAGATATTTACAGTACCTATAGGTAAGCCTTAATATAGGCTTACCTATAGGTACAACTTCCTGAGGAGGGTTTACTTCCTCTTTAAGTCATACAGACCTGAGAGCGGGAGTTTCACACAATCCGGTGGCTGCAACATGTGCTCCCGGCAGTTACCGTTGCCTAAACGGAAGTCTCGGCTTTCGGACCACGTGATCGCCAAACAGCGGTCATGTGATCTTAAGCTGCAGCCCGTCTCCTGACTTCATAAACCTCTTAAAGGGCTGGGAGTCATTGCCGCCAAGAGGTTAAGGGGAAGTATTCCAATGGTATGTCACCCTCGGGTGCCGCACATGTATTTTTTTATGTAGTAATTTTTGACAATTTTATACAAAGATTGCCAGTCGATTTCCTATCTGTTTACCTTGACTGTTTTGTTGGCGTTGTGTGTTTAAGCTGCGCACTTAGGCTCCATTCACACCTGGGCGTTTTCAGCTCCAAAAACGCTCAAAAGAAACACTTCCAAAACGCCCAACAAGTAAAACCCCATTCATTTAAATGGCCCCTGTTCACATCTGAGCGTTTTGCAAAACGCCTGTAGCTGAAAAAAGTACATGAGCTTCTTTTTGGGCTGATTACCAGCGTTTTTGATAGATGTCAATGAAAAACGCCTGAAAAAATCGTGGTAAAATCGCGGTAAAAAACGCTACGCTCAAGTGTGAATGCAGCCTTAAAGTGTGTGTAGCAGGATAATGGTTCATTATTTTGTTGTTCAGTTTTAGCGAATCACCCCTGTTCCCTATTTGTTATCTGAAGTGCTTAAAATCGACATCAACTCTCCAAGTGATGTGGTGCTGTGTGGTGACATGCAGTGCCTACCTTTGAGCTACAATAAAATGCAGCAGGTCTATTTTACTGCAGCTCATTGCACCACAGAGCGAATGGAATTTGTTCTACATAAAATAGTTCTCTTTGTGAAAAAGTGGTTACTGGTGTTCATCCAGTGCTAAAAAACACCTATCACCACACTGTGTGAACGAACCCTTAAAATTCCCTTTAGACAGACCTTTAAAATAACTGTATATGACCCCCAAGCTAGCCCCCACCCTTATTTTAACATTAGGTACGCCAATTTATCAATTTCATAAAGGAAAAACTAAAACCTGTGCACATGGACCTGAGCTACTGAAAATAGGAATTGTGGATGTTTCTCAGACAAATGCCTCGAATCAGTCTTCATACATCACCAGTCACACGTGCCAGGAGTAAAGGCAGGCAGCAGAACGCTGCCCATTCATACCACTGGCAGTGCTAAGAGTGAAGTTGGACTCGTCATCGAATCATCACAGAAATCATCCAGCAAAGTGATACTAACACCACCAGATCATCCAACAAACTCACCTCCACACTGCCCTCAGGAAATCCAAACCTCTTCTGGACTACGGCAGTAAGCTCACGGATACGGCGCCCCTTCTCACCAAGGACATTCTGGGTCCTGCAAATAGACAGAATATTAGTATTAGTATATTAGTACCAGCTTAGGACAGCATGGGCTAGAATTATACTATGTTGTAAAATTTAGGAAAACCAAAATACCTGCCCCCTCTAACACAGGCAAATAGTAACTAAAGCAACCATAACAGCTTATTGAGTGCTGCCAATTAACAGGAGCTAAAGGTGTACACTGCATTTCCAAACTGAGCAAATTATAGGTCAGGGTATTTTGTGAATGGGGGGGGGGGGGGGGGGGGGCATACACTGCAGCATGGAACAGCAGAGTGTATTAACTTCTTCCTGATGACAGCCCCCTGGCCCCTTCAGGGCTGGAAAAGCAAGGAGGTGGACGACTGGCTGTCACAAAATCGAAAAGCTTCCGATCACTACTATGCATTGGGAGCTTTCCGGCACCAGCTGCCTACCGTGCCAGGAGCGCACTCTTAGCACGGAAAGTGGTTTAAACAAGGCCGCATATATGCGGCCGTTAGATGTTAAGGCCCACCCATCGAGTGGCCAGGGGGTTAAGAGAAACTTGTCTTGGTTAAAAAAAGAAACACAGCCAAAACTCATCTTCAATGGAAAGTCCAATCAACCTTTAAAAAGCTTCCCAAATTAAACTGGACCATCACTCACCTGAATCACCAAGATTTTTCACACGGGGCAGACTCCGCTTTGCTTAGCAGAGGATCGATCCGCTGATCAAAGAGGAGACATAACAGGTCTGTATCTGCTCAGTTTAAGCAGAGTGAACACTGGGTCCACTCTGCTCTATGGGAAGATAGGTGTAAACAGACTTCGCTGTCTATTTACACCCCACTGCCCTCGGATTCGTTTTTTTTGGTGGACCGGATTGGAGGTAAGTGAATGTAAATGAACACTTTACATGAAGTCCATTTACACCCATCTGTCCACAAAGGTGAACAGACTGTCCCAATCAAATCTGCCTAAAAAAAAAAAAACTGACAGGCAGACCTGATCGGCCCTTCACTGCTGTACACCCTTCACCTTCTGTAATCTAAAATGGAACTGGATTTTTCTCTTTTTTCCTCCTTGTACATTCTCTCAAGATTGCGAGTAGAGAGGTAGGTTTATTTTACTGCTGAAGAAACACTGACTCTTGCGCAATAAGAGCTGGTCTGCTCAGTTTTCTCATTTTAGACTCTTAGTTCTACTTTAGGTAGGAGAAACCAGCAATCCTGCTCACCTGGTAGCCAGAATGATGATCTCAGTCCTGGTTGGGGTGACTCGGACCTCCACACCTGAGTAGCCATCTTCAGCCAGCTCGCGGGTCAGGAACTCGTTAAGTTCAGCTTTGAAGATGCCATCGGCGACAAACTGTGAACACACAATTAACAAGTTTTATTTAATTTCTGCATCCATTTCTATACTACTGACTGATCTCCATAATGTACCAATTGGCCTAAAGTGGAAGTAAACCCTCCTATTGTTTTTGTTAAGGAAGCTGCCATCTTGGCCTCTGTTTAATCCTCAACTGCCATGATGCTGCACATGTGATCAGTCATGACACCAGCCATGTCATGGCAGTTTGGTTGAGAGCACAACCAATGTGAGAGTTACATTCCCAGCATGTGCCGGTGTTCCGTGAAAAAACTGTACCCATGAAAATTCCCTACCCTTGTGACTTCCGGTGCACATACGTCATAGAACAGCTGAGCAGCTTACCAGTGCGTATGCTCATAGCTGCGGAGGGTAGGGAATTCTCACGGGGTAGTGATGTGTAATGTTACACCGCATCAGCTGTTCCCGCGGGTACATTAAATCATCGCCGATCCTACCCCTGTGACTTCCCTGATCTCGGCTACTAAATATAAAAGCGGCGGCGGGTCTATGAAAAAATAAATCATGGAGCCGAGATCTCCGCGATTTATATTTTCATACACCCGCCGCTTTTACATTTAGGAGCCGAGATCAGGAAAGTGATGGGGTAGGAGCGGAGATGATTTAATGTACCCGCAGGAACAGCTGATGCGGTGTAACATTACACATCACTACCCCGTGAGAATTCCCTACCGTCCGCAGCTATGAGCATACGCACTGGTAAGCTGCTCAGCTGTTCTATGACGTATGTGCATCGGAAGTGACGAGGGTAGGGAATTTTCACGGGTAGGGTTTTTTAACGTTACACCGGGAACGTAACTTTTTAAAATTGTTAAATCAATGGGTTTACTTTAACCACGATTGGCCACTTGGTCCTGAGCAATGCATCCTGGGAATAAGGTAACATCCTCTCAAACCCAGGAGTATCAGGTATTTCTGAGAGCCCCAAAGAACAACGTGGGAGAACTGCAAAGGTGTGTATTAAAGAGAAGGTAGGTATATGTGGCTTGCCAAGAAAACCTGGCACTCTGGCCTTTAAGTGCAAAAAGAAAACCTGCCAGTTGTAATGCCCCTAATGCACTTTATGAGTAGAGGATTGTATTCCCCATAGACAGCACCTGAACCCAGCGCTTTAAATGAGCCCCCCCAATTTAGCAATATGTTATAAACATATTTAAGGTGTACCATTTTGCTAAGCATGCAGGGTGGTTCTTTGCCAGAGCTGTCAAATTTAAAATTACAAGAGATCTGTGAAAGAAAACTACAAGTTTTTGTAGCAGACTTGTAGTTCTCAACGGGATAGAAGTGTGCTGATTGGCGTCAAACTTTAAAGTGGAGTTCCACCCATTTTAACAAGCTGAGATGTACGTAATCCCCTTTAAATATGTTTTTACCAATGCAAACTATTTTTTTGAAATACTGTTTTCTTCTTTATTCATCTTCACTTCCGGGTCCGGCTGCATTTCGGCATTAAGTCACTCGGCGATTCGCAAGGGCTCCTGGGATAGCGGCGTCATGTATCCCAGCAGCCCCTGCGAACCGCCTAATGACGAAATCTCGTGTTATTTCCAGTTCTCAGGGATGTATTGCATTCAGTCTGCGCTCCGCCCCGCCTCCTCTCAGTGAGCTCTACGGGATGTAATGCTTTCAGTCCGCGCTCACTGAGAGGAGACGGGGCGGAGCGCAGACTGAATGCAATACATCCCTGAGAACTGGAAATAACACGAGATTTCATCATTAGGCGGTTCGCAGGGGCTGCTGTCATTAGGCGGTTCGCAGGGGCTGCTGGGATACACGACGCCGCTATCCCAGGAGCCCTTGTGAATCGCGGAGTGACGTAATCACCTATAGGCAGCAGGACCCGGAAGTGAAGACGAATAAAGAAGAAAACGGTATTTAAAAAAAAAAAAAAAAAATTGTTTGCATTGGTAAAAGCATATTTAAAGGGGATTACGTACATCTCAACTTGTTAAAATGGGTGGAACTCCACTTTAAATAGGCAACTAAAATCACAATGTAATTGAAATGTGGGAATAGCCTTGTGTACCCGATCTGTCCGATCCCTTCAACATGGACAGCTGCGTGTAACATGTGCTCCAATGTCATTTCTAATTCATATGAAGATGATTTATAAAGTTCTGTGTACATGTGTCCTGTGTGCCCGGTGCCAATACATCATACAGAAGATGGGTGATGATAGACACAGGCTGTGCACACTCAGGACATTCATTATACACACCGTCCATCCACAGGTCCTCTATATACACGCTACACACACCGTCCATCCACAGGTCCTCTATATACACGCTACACACACCCTCCATCCACAGGTCCTCTATATACACGCTACACACACCCTCCATCCACAGGTCCTCTATATACACGCTACACACACCCTCCATCCACAGGTCCTCTATATACACGCTACACACACCCTCCATCCACAGGTCCTCTATATACACGCTACACACACCGTCCATCCACAGGTCCTCTATATACACGCTACACACACCCTCCATCCACAGGTCCTCTATATACACGCTACACACACCCTCCATCCACAGGTCCTCTATACCAGTGGTTCTCAAATCCGGTCCTCGGGACCCACCAACAGGCCAGGTTTGCAAGATAACTAAATTACATCACAGGTGATCTCATTTGCTTCTCAGTGATTGCAGTATTCTAGTCTGCATCCCCCAAGGTAATACTTAAAATCTGGCCTGTTAGTGGGTACGGAGGACCGGATTTGAGAACCACTGCTCTATACAAGCTACACACACCGTCCATCCACAGGTCCTCTATATACAAGCTACACACACCGTCCATCCACAGGTCCTCTATATACAAGCTACACACACCCTCCATCCACAGGTCCTCTATACAAGCTACACACACCCTCCATCCACAGGTCCTCTATATACACGCTACACACACCCTCCATCCACAGGTCCTCTATATACACGCTACACACACCCTCCATCCACAGGTCCTCTATATACACGCTACACACACCCTCCATCCACAGGTCCCCTATACAAGCTACACACACCCTCCATCCACAGGTCCTCTATATACACACGCTACACACACCCTCCATCCACAGGTCCTCTATATACACGCTACACACACCCTCCATCCACAGGTCCTCTATACACACGCTACACGCACCGTCCATCCACAGGTCCTCTATACACACGCTACACACACCGTCCATCCACAGGTCCTCTATATACACGCTACACACACCGTCCATCCACAGGTCCTCTATATACACGCTACACACACCGTCCATCCACAGGTCCTCTATATACACACACGCTACATGCGCCGTCCATCCACAGGTCCTCTATATACACACGCTACACGCACCGTCCATCCACAGGTCCTCTATACACACGCTACACACACCCTCCATCCACAGGTCCTCTATATACACGCTACACACACCCTCCATCCACAGGTCCTCTATATACACGCTACACACACCGTCCATCCACAGGTCCTCTATACACACGCTACACACACCGTCCATCCACAGGTCCTCTATATACACGCTACACACACCGTCCATCCACAGGTCCTCTATATACACGCTACACACACCGTCCATCCACAGGTCCTCTATATACACACACGCTACACGCGCCGTCCATCCACAGGTCCTCTATATACACACGCTACACGCACCGTCCATCCACAGGTCCTCTATACACACGCTACACGCACCGTCCATCCACAGGTCCTCTATACACACGCTACACACACCCTCCATCCACAGGTCCTCTATATACACGCTACACGCACCGTCCATCCACAGGTCCTCTATATACACGCTACACACACCGTCCATCCACAGGTCCTCTATATACACGCTACACACAGCCTCCATCCACAGGTCCTCTATATACACGCTACACACACCCTCCATCCACAGGTCCTCTATATACACGCTACACACACCCTCCATCCACAGGTCCTCTATATACACGCTACACACACCCTCCATCCACAGGTCCTCTATATACACGCTACACACACCCTCCATCCACAGGTCCTCTATATACACGCTACACACACCCTCCATCCACAGGTCCTCTATATACACGCTACACACACCGTCCATCCACAGGTCCTCTATATACACGCTACACACACCCTCCATCCACAGGTCCTCTATATACACGCTACACACACCCTCCATCCACAGGTCCTCTATACAAGCTACACACACCGTCCATCCACAGGTCCTCTATATACACTCTACACACACCGTCCATCCACAGGTCCTCTATATACACACGCTACACACACCCTCCATCCACAGGTCCTCTATACAAGCTACACACACCGTCCATCCACAGGTCCTCTATATACACTCTACACACACCGTCCATCCACAGGTCCTCTATACAAGCTACACACACCCTCCATCCACAGGTCCTCTATACAAGCTACACACACCCTCCATCCACAGGTCCTCTATATACACGCTACACACACCCTCCATCCACAGGTCCTCTATATACACGCTACACACACCCTCCATCCACAGGTCCTCTATATACACGCTACACACACCCTCCATCCACAGGTCCCCTATACAAGCTACACACACCCTCCATCCACAGGTCCTCTATATACACACGCTACACACACCCTCCATCCACAGGTCCTCTATATACACACGCTACACGCACCGTCCATCCACAGGTCCTCTATACACACGCTACACACACCGTCCATCCACAGGTCCTCTATATACACGCTACACACACCGTCCATCCACAGGTCCTCTATATACACGCTACACACCGTCCATCCACAGGTCCTCTATATACACACACGCTACACGCGCCGTCCATCCACAGGTCCTCTATATACACACGCTACACGCACCGTCCATCCACAGGTCCTCTATACACACGCTACACACACCCTCCATCCACAGGTCCTCTATATACACGCTACACGCACCGTCCATCCACAGGTCCTCTATATACACGCTACACACACCGTCCATCCACAGGTCCTCTATATACACGCTACACACACCCTCCATCCACAGGTCCTCTATATACACGCTACACACACCCTCCATCCACAGGTCCTCTATATACAAGCTACACACACCGTCCATCCACAGGTCCTCTATACAAGCTACACACACCCTCCATCCACAGGTCCTCTATACACACGCTACACACACCCTCCATCCACAGGTCCTCTATATACACGCTACACACACCCTCCATCCACAGGTCCTCTATATACACGCTACACACACCCTCCATCCACAGGTCCTCTATATACACGCTACACACACCCTCCATCCACAGGTCCCCTATACAAGCTACACACACCCTCCATCCACAGGTCCTCTATATACACACGCTACACACACCCTCCATCCACAGGTCCTCTATATATACACGCTACACGCACCGTCCATCCACAGGTCCTCTATACACACGCTACACACACCGTCCATCCACAGGTCCTCTATATACACGCTACACACACCGTCCATCCACAGGTCCTCTATATACACGCTACACACACCGTCCATCCACAGGTCCTCTATATACACACACGCTACATGCGCCGTCCATCCACAGGTCCTCTATATACACACGCTACACGCACCGTCCATCCACAGGTCCTCTATACACACGCTACACACACCCTCCATCCACAGGTCCTCTATATACACGCTACACACACCCTCCATCCACAGGTCCTCTATATACACGCTACACACACCCTCCATCCACAGGTCCTCTATACACACGCTACACACACCGTCCATCCACAGGTCCTCTATATACACACGCTACACGCACCGTCCATCCACAGGTCCTCTATATACACACGCTACACGCACCGTCCATCCACAGGTCCTCTATATACACACGCTACACGCACCGTCCATCCACAGGTCCTCTATACACACGCTACACACACCGTCCATCCACAGGTCCTCTATATACACGCTACACGCACCGTCCATCCACAGGTCCTCTATATACACGCTACACGCACCGTCCATCCACAGGTCCTCTATATACACGCTACACACACCGTCCATCCACAGGTCCTCTATATACACGCGCCGTCCATCCACAGGTCCTCTATACACACGCTACACACACCGTCCATCCACAGGTCCTCTATATACACGCTACACACCGTCCATCCACAGGTCCTCTATATACATGCTACACACACCCTCCATCCACAGGTCCTCTATATACACGCTACACACACCCTCCATCCACAGGTCCTCTATATACACGCTACACACACCCTCCATCCACAGGTCCTCTATACAAGCTACACACACCGTCCATCCACAGGTCCTCTATATACACTCTACACACACCCTCCATCCACAGGTCCTCTATACAAGCTACACACACCGTCCATCCACAGGTCCTCTATATACACTCTACACACACCGTCCATCCACAGGTCCTCTATATACACGCTACACACACCCTCCATCCACAGGTCCTCTATATACACGCTACACACACCCTCCATCCACAGGTCCTCTATATACACGCTACACACACCCTCCATCCACAGGTCCTCTATATACACGCTACACACACCCTCCATCCACATGTCCTCTATATACACGCTACACACACCCTCCATCCACAGGTCCTCTATATACACGCTACACACACCCTCCATCCACAGGTCCTCTATATACACGCTACACACACCGTCCATCCACAGGTCCTCTATATACACGCTACACACACCCACCATCCACAGGTCCTCTATATACACGCTACACACACCCTCCATCCACAGGTCCTCTATACAAGCTACACACACCGTCCATCCACAGGTCCTCTATATACACTCTACACACACCGTCCATCCACAGGTCCTCTATATACACACGCTACACACACCCTCCATCCACAGGTCCTCTATACAAGCTACACACACCGTCCATCCACAGGTCCTCTATATACACTCTACACACACCGTCCATCCACAGGTCCTCTATACAAGCTACACACACCCTCCATCCACAGGTCCTCTATACAAGCTACACACACCCTCCATCCACAGGTCCTCTATATACACGCTACACACACCCTCCATCCACAGGTCCTCTATATACACGCTACACACACCCTCCATCCACAGGTCCTCTATATACACGCTACAGACACCCTCCATCCACAGGTCCCCTATACAAGCTACACACACCCTCCATCCACAGGTCCTCTATATACACACGCTACACACACCCTCCATCCACAGGTCCTCTATATACACACGCTACACGCACCGTCCATCCACAGGTCCTCTATACACACGCTACACACACCGTCCATCCACAGGTCCTCTATATACACGCTACACACACCGTCCATCCACAGGTCCTCTATATACACGCTACACACACCGTCCATCCACAGGTCCTCTATATACACACGCTACACGCGCCGTCCATCCACAGGTCCTCTATATACACACGCTACACGCACCGTCCATCCACAGGTCCTCTATATACACGCTACACACACCCTCCATCCACAGGTCCTCTATATACACGCTACACACACCCTCCATCCACAGGTCCTCTATATACAAGCTACACACACCGTCCATCCACAGGTCCTCTATACAAGCTACACACACCCTCCATCCACAGGTCCTCTATACACACGCTACACACACCCTCCATCCACAGGTCCTCTATATACACGCTACACACACCCTCCATCCACAGGTCCTCTATATACACGCTACACACACCCTCCATCCACAGGTCCTCTATATACACGCTACACACACCCTCCATCCACAGGTCCCCTATACAAGCTACACACACCCTCCATCCACAGGTCCTCTATATACACACGCTACACACACCCTCCATCCACAGGTCCTCTATATATACACGCTACACGCACCGTCCATCCACAGGTCCTCTATACACACGCTACACACACCGTCCATCCACAGGTCCTCTATATACACGCTACACACACCGTCCATCCACAGGTCCTCTATATACACGCTACACACACCGTCCATCCACAGGTCCTCTATATACACACACGCTACATGCGCCGTCCATCCACAGGTCCTCTATATACACACGCTACACGCACCGTCCATCCACAGGTCCTCTATACACACGCTACACACACCCTCCATCCACAGGTCCTCTATATACACGCTACACACACCCTCCATCCACAGGTCCTCTATATACACGCTACACACACCGTCCATCCACAGGTCCTCTATACACACGCTACACACACCGTCCATCCACAGGTCCTCTATATACACACGCTACACGCACCGTCCATCCACAGGTCCTCTATATACACACGCTACACGCACCGTCCATCCACAGGTCCTCTATATACACACGCTACACGCACCGTCCATCCACAGGTCCTCTATATACACACGCTACACGCACCGTCCATCCACAGGTCCTCTATACACACGCTACACACACCGTCCATCCACAGGTCCTCTATATACACGCTACATGCACCGTCCATCCACAGGTCCTCTATATACACGCTACACGCACCGTCCATCCACAGGTCCTCTATATACACGCTACACACACCGTCCATCCACAGGTCCTCTATATACACGCGCCGTCCATCCACAGGTCCTCTATACACACGCTACACACACCGTCCATCCACAGGTCCTCTATATACACGCTACACACCGTCCATCCACAGGTCCTCTATATACATGCTACACACACCCTCCATCCACAGGTCCTCTATATACACGCTACACACACCCTCCATCCACAGGTCCTCTATATACACGCTACACACACCCTCCATCCACAGGTCCTCTATATACACGCTACACACACCCTCCATCCACAGGTCCTCTATGCACACGCTACACACACCCTCCATCCACAGGTCCTCTATATACACGCTACACACACCCTCCATCCACAGGTCCTCTATATACACACGCTACACGCACCGTCCATCCACAGGTCCTCTATATACACACGCTACACGCACCGTCCATCCACAGGTCCTCTATACACACGCTACACACACCGTCCATCCACAGGTCCTCTATATACACGCACCGTCCATCCACAGGTCCTCTATATACACGCTACACGCACCGTCCATCCACAGGTCCTCTATATACACGCTACACACACCGTCCATCCACAGGTCCTCTATACACACGCTACACACACCGTCCATCCACAGGTCCTCTATATACACGCTACACGCACCGTCCATCCACAGGTCCTCTATATACACGCTACACGCACCGTCCATCCACAGGTCCTCTATATACACGCTACACACACCGTCCATCCACAGGTCCTCTATATACACGCGCCGTCCATCCACAGGTCCTCTATACACACGCTACACACACCGTCCATCCACAGGTCCTCTATATACACGCTACACACCGTCCATCCACAGGTCCTCTATATACATGCTACACACACCCTCCATCCACAGGTCCTCTATATACACGCTACACACACCCTCCATCCACAGGTCCTCTATATACACGCTACACACACCCTCCATCCACAGGTCCTCTATATACACGCTACACACACCCTCCATCCACAGGTCCTCTATACAAGCTACACACACCGTCCATCCACAGGTCCTCTATATACACTCTACACACACCGTCCATCCACAGGTCCTCTATATACACACGCTACACACACCCTCCATCCACAGGTCCTCTATACAAGCTACACACACCGTCCATCCACAGGTCCTCTATATACACTCTACACACACCGTCCATCCACAGGTCCTCTATATACACGCTACACACACCCTCCATCCACAGGTCCTCTATATACACGCTACACACACCCTCCATCCACAGGTCCTCTATATACACGCTACACACACCCTCCATCCACAGGTCCTCTATATACACGCTACACACACCCTCCATCCACAGGTCCTCTATATACACGCTACACACACCCTCCATCCACAGGTCCTCTATATACACGCTACACACACCGTCCATCCACAGGTCCTCTATATACACGCTACACACACCCTCCATCCACAGGTCCTCTATATACACGCTACACACACCCTCCATCCACAGGTCCTCTATACAAGCTACACACACCGTCCATCCACAGGTCCTCTATATACACTCTACACACACCGTCCATCCACAGGTCCTCTATACAAGCTACACACACCCTCCATCCACAGGTCCTCTATACAAGCTACACACACCCTCCATCCACAGGTCCTCTATATACACGCTACACACACCCTCCATCCACAGGTCCTCTATATACACGCTACACACACCCTCCATCCACAGGTCCTCTATATACACGCTACACACACCCTCCATCCACAGGTCCTCTATATACACGCTACACACACCCTCCATCCACAGGTCCCCTATACAAGCTACACACACCCTCCATCCACAGGTCCTCTATATACACACGCTACACACACCCTCCATCCACAGGTCCTCTATATACACACGCTACACGCACCGTCCATCCACAGGTCCTCTATACACACGCTACACACACCGTCCATCCACAGGTCCTCTATATACACGCTACACACACCGTCCATCCACAGGTCCTCTATATACACGCTACACACACCGTCCATCCACAGGTCCTCTATATACACACACGCTACACGCGCCGTCCATCCACAGGTCCTCTATATACACACGCTACACGCACCGTCCATCCACAGGTCCTCTATACACACGCTACACACACCCTCCATCCACAGGTCCTCTATATACACGCTACACACACCGTCCATCCACAGGTCCTCTATATACACGCTACACACACCGTCCATCCACAGGTCCTCTATATACACGCTACACACACCCTCCATCCACAGGTCCTCTATATACACGCTACACACACCCTCCATCCACAGGTCCTCTATATACAAGCTACACACACCGTCCATCCACAGGTCCTCTATACAAGCTACACACACCCTCCATCCACAGGTCCTCTATACACACGCTACACACACCCTCCATCCACAGGTCCTCTATATACACGCTACACACACCCTCCATCCACAGGTCCTCTATATACACGCTACACACACCCTCCATCCACAGGTCCTCTATATACACGCTACACACACCCTCCATCCACAGGTCCCCTATACAAGCTACACACACCCTCCATCCACAGGTCCTCTATATACACACGCTACACACACCCTCCATCCACAGGTCCTCTATATATACACGCTACACGCACCGTCCATCCACAGGTCCTCTATACACACGCTACACACACCGTCCATCCACAGGTCCTCTATATACACGCTACACACACCGTCCATCCACAGGTCCTCTATATACACGCTACACACACCGTCCATCCACAGGTCCTCTATATACACACACGCTACATGCGCCGTCCATCCACAGGTCCTCTATATACACACGCTACACGCACCGTCCATCCACAGGTCCTCTATACACACGCTACACACACCCTCCATCCACAGGTCCTCTATATACACGCTACACACACCCTCCATCCACAGGTCCTCTATACACACGCTACACACACCCTCCATCCACAGGTCCTCTATATACACGCTACACACACCCTCCATCCACAGGTCCTCTATATACACGCTACACACACCCTCCATCCACAGGTCCTCTATATACACGCTACACACACCGTCCATCCACAGGTCCTCTATACACACGCTACACACACCGTCCATCCACAGGTCCTCTATATACACGCTACACACACCCTCCATCCACAGGTCCTCTATACACACGCTACACACACCCTCCATCCACAGGTCCTCTATATACACGCTACACACACCCTCCATCCACAGGTCCTCTATATACACGCTACACACACCCTCCATCCACAGGTCCTCTATATACACACGCTACACGCACCGTCCATCCACAGGTCCTCTATACACACGCTACACACACCCTCCATCCACAGGTCCTCTATATACAAGCTACACACACTGATGGAAGCAGTCATGGCCCTGGGTGCACACACACCGATGGAAGCAGTCATGGCCTGGGTGCACACACACCGATGGAAGCAGTCATGGCCTGGGTGCACACACACCGATGGAAGCAGTCATGGCCTGGGTGCACACACACCGATGGAAGCAGTCATGGCCTGGGTGCACACACACCGATGGAAGCAGTCATAGTCCTGGGTGCACACACACCGATGGAAGCAGTCATAGTCCTGGGTGCACACACACCGATGGAAGCAGTCATAGTCCTGGGTGCACACACACCGATGGAAGCAGTCATAGTCCTGGGTGCACACACACCGATGGAAGCAGTCATAGTCCTGGGTGCACACACACCGATGGAAGCAGTCATGGGCCTGGGTGCACACACACCGATGGAAGCAGTCATGGCCCTGGGTGCACACACACCGATGGAAGCAGTCATGGCCTGGGTGCACACACACCGATGGAAGCAGTCATAGTCCTGGGTGCACACACACCGATGGAAGCAGTCATGGGCCTGGGTGCACACACACCGATGGAAGCAGTCATGGGCCTGGGTGCACACACACCGATGGAAGCAGTCATGGGCCTGGGTGCACACACACCGATGGAAGCAGTCATGGGCCTGGGTGCACACACACCGATGGAAGAAGTCATGGGCCTGGGTGCACACACACTGATGGAAGCAGTCACGGCCTGGGTGCACACACACCGATGGAAGCAGTCATGGCCCTGGGTGCACACACACCGATGGAAGAAGTCATGGGCCTGGGTGCACACACACCGATGGAAGCAGATCTCTCCATGCACAGTCTGTCTCTCTCCTCCCCCACACTCCAGGCACAGCAGTCACACAGTACCGGGAAGGTGCTCAGTCCTCCCAGCCGCCATGACAGTCGGTCAGCCGAGGCCGCTTGAATCCACCGCCATCCTCCTCCACCTTCCCGCCTCACCCCCCGCACCTTTCACCCCGGCACTGTACACAGCCCCGTCCATCCCCCCAGACCTGTATTACCCATCGCCATCGGCCCCGTCCGCCCTCACCTTCCTCTTCTTCGAGATTTGCACCGCCATCTTGCTCCGCGCTGCTGGAAGGAAAGGAAGAGTACTTCCGGCGGAAGTTTCTATATAGGGCGATAGGCTGCCGGAAGTAGTGTGGCTCCCAGCCGCGGAGGGTGATGGGAGATGTAGTGCTGGTGGGCCGCACACCGCACAGAGCTCAGAGCTCGTTATGGTTTTGTTCAGTCAGGCTCCATGGTGGAGTGTGTGAAATGATGTGTACACGATGACAGTTCTCCAATAATAATAATAAAGAATTATATTTCTCACAGTGAGTGGCCCAGCAATTCATTCCCCATGTCAGGGGTAGGTGAGATGAGGTGACCACATGAGAGGGTTTGGTTGTATAATGGGGTATGGACACTATGCTGCTTCAATATCACTCATATATATTACAGCGCATTGCAAAAGTATTCGGCCCCCTTGAACTTTTCGCCCTTTTGCCACATTTCAGGCTTCAAACATAAAGATATAAAACTGTAATTTATTTGTGAAGAATCAACAACAAGTGGGACACAATCATGAAGTGGAACGACATTTATTGGATATTTCAAACTTTTAACAAATAAAAAACTGAAAAATTGGGCGTGCAAAATTATTCAGCCCCCTTAAGTTAATACTTTGTAGCGCCACCTTTTGCTGCGATTACAGCTGTAAGTCGCTTGGGGTATGTCTCTATCAGTTTTTCACATCAAGAGACTGAAATTTCTGCTCATTCCTCCTTTCAAAACAGCTCGAGCTCAGTGAGGTTGGATGGAGAGTGTTTGTGAACAGCAGTTTTCAGTTCTTTCCACAGATTCTCGATTGGATTCAGGTCTGGACTTTGACTTGGCCATTCTAACACCTGGATATGTTTATTTGTGAACCATTCCATTGTAGATTTTGCTTTATGTTTTGGATCATTGTCTTGTTGGAAGACAAATCCCCGTCCAAGTCTCAGGTCTTTTGCAGACTCCATCAGGTTTTCTTCCAGAATGGTCCTGTATTTGGCTCCATCCATCTTCCCATCAATTTTAACCATCTTCCCTGTCCCTGCTGAAGAAAAGCAGGCCCAAATCATGATGCTGCCACCACCATGTTTGACAGTGGGGATGGTGTGTTCAGGGTGATGAGCTGTGTTGCTTTTACGCCAAACATAACGTTTTGCATTGTTGCCAAAAAGTTTGATTTTGGTTTCATCTGACCAGAGCACCTTCTTCCACATGTTTGGTGTGTCTCCCAGGTGGCTTGTGGCAAACTTTAAACAACAATTTTTATGGATATCTTTAACCACTTAAGCCCCGGAGGATTTTCCTGCTAAACGACCAGGGGGTATTTTGCGATTCGGCACTGCGTGACTTTAACAGACAATTGCGCGGTCGTGCGACGCTGTATCTAAACAAATTGGGCGTCCTTTTTTTCCCACAAACAGCTTTCTTTTGGTGGTATTTGATCACCCGTGCGATTTTTACTTTTTGCGCTATAAACAAAAAAAGAGTGTACATTTTGCAAAAATAACAATATTTTTCACATTTTTTTATATGAAATTCCCCAAAAAAAAAATGTAAAAATCAAAATTTTTTAAAATTTTCGGCCAATTTGTTTTATGCTACCTATGTTTGGTAAAAAAAAATCGCAAAAAGCGTATTTTGATTGGTTTGCACAAAAGTTATCGCGTTTACTAACAAAGGGAAAGATTTCTGTCATTTTTGGTGTTTTTTTTTTAACGTGTAATGGCGGCGATCTGCGATTTTTTTTGCGGTACTGCGACATTGGGGCGGACAGATCGGACCCTTGACTGACATTTTTGACACTTTTGGGGTTACCAGTGACATTTCTACAGTAATCAGTGCTATACATATGCACTGTTACTGTAAAAATACACTGGTAGTGAAGGGGTTAACTTTATTTGGGAGGGAGGGGCTGTGTGTGTCCCTAGGGGCGTGCTTTCTACTGTGATTGGCTGTGGCTTGAGCTGTAAGGACACTGATCAACGGATCTACATACTAGATCCGAGTGATCAGTGTTTTTACAGCGTGGAGAATGACAGGTGACTTGTTTACACAAGCTGCCTGACATTCTCCTTCTCCCCCGCCGATCGCCGAGTGACCGGCGGACATCGGGTCCGCTGGTCACACACGCGGGGGGGTCCGTGACCGCGCGGGAGCGCGCCTCCGCGGGCGCGCGCTCGCTCCCCAGAGCCTCACAGGCGAGCGACGTAGACCTACGTCACTCTGCCTGTGAGGGGCCGACTGCCGCAGTAAATATACTGTGAGCAGTCGGCAAGCGGTTAAGAAATGGCTTTCTTCTTGCCACTCTTCCATAAAGGCCAGATTTGTGCAGTATACGACTGATTGTTGTCCTATGGACAGAGTCTCCCACCTCAGCTGTAGATCTCTGCAGTTCATCCAGAGTGATCATGGGCCTCTTGGCTGCATCTCTGATCAGTCTTCTCCTTGTATGAGCTGAAAGTTTAGAGGGACGGCCAGGTCTTTGTAGATTTGCAGTGGTCTGATACTCCTTCAATTTTTTAATATTATCGCTTGCACAGTGCTCCTTGGGATGTTTAAAGCTTGGGAAATCTTTTTGTATCCAAATCCGGCTTTAAACTTCTCCACAACAGTATCTCGGACCTGTCTGGTGTGTTCCTTGTTCTTCATGATGCTCTCTGTGCTTTAAACGGACCTCTGAGACTATCACAGTGCAGGTGCATTTATACGGAGACTTGATTACACACAGGTGGATTCTATTTATCATCATTAGTCATTTAGGTCAACATTGGATCATTCAGAGATCCTCACTGAACTTCTGGAGAGAGTTTGCTGCACCGAAAGTAAAGGGGCTGAATAATTTTGCATGCCCAATTTTTCTGTTTTTTATTTGTTAAAAAAGTTTGAAATATCCAATAAATTTCGTTCCACTTCATGATTGTGTCCCACTTGTTGTTGATTCTTCACAAAAAATTACAGTTTTTTATCTTTATGTTTGAAGCCTGAAATGTGGCAAAAGGTCAAAAAGTTCAAGGGGGCCGAATACTTTCGCAAGGCACTGTATATACACTATATTACCAAAAGTATTGGGACGCCTGCCTTTACACCCACATAAACTTTTAATGGCATCCCAGTCTTAGTCTGTAGGGTTCAATATTGAGTTGGCCCACCCTTTGCAGCTATAACAGCTTCAACTCTTCTGTGAAGGCTGTCCACAAGGTTTAGGAGTGTGTCTATGGGAGTGTTTTACCATTCTTCCAGAAGCGCATTTGTGAGGTCAGGCACTGATGATGGATGAGAAGGCCTGGCTTGCAGTCTCCACTCTAATTCATCCCCAAGGTGTTCTCTCGGGTTGCGGTCAGGACTCTGTGCAGGCCAGTCAAGTTTCTCCATCCCAAACTCGCTCATCCATGTCTTTATGGACCTTGCTTTGTCATTCATTAGGTGGAGGGGGGGATTATGGTGTGGGGGGTGTTTTTCAGGGGTTGGGCTTGGCCCCTTAGTTCCAGTGAAGAGATCTCTTAAGGTGTCAGCATACCAAGACATTTTGGACAATTTCATGCTCCCAACTTTGTGGGAACAGTTTGGGGATGGCCCCTTCCTGTTCTAACATGACTGCGCACCAGTGCACAAAGCAAGGTCCATAAAGACATGGATGAGCGAGTTTGGGGTGGAGTAATTTGACTGGCCTGCACAGAGTCCTGATCTCAACCCGATAGAACACCTTTGGGATGAATTCGAACGGAAACTGCGAGCCAGGGCTTCTCATCCAACATCAGTGCCTGACCTCACAAATGCACTTCTGGAAGAATGGTCAAACATTCCCATAGACACTCCTAAACCTTGTGGACAGCCTTACCAGAAGAGTTGAAGCTGTTATAGCTGCAAAGGGTGGGCCAACTCAATATTGAACCCTACAGACTTAAGCCCCGTACACACGATCAGATTATCGAACGATCTGTCGTCCGTTTTTTGTGGCATGCTAGTCCGATGTGGAAAGTGAAGAGGTTATTTTCATTCGAATTTTCCCGTACGACAGAATTCTACTTCAGAAGTGATGTCATGTGTTGGATTGCTTTGTATGTGTTCTTTCCTCTCTGAGCATGCCTAGTCTTGCTCTTAAGATTTTTTCCCTTGAAATCTGTACTAATGAGATGAAAATCGGACGTTGTATTACGGACAACAAAAATTTTATAGCCTGCACATCAAGATTTTGTCAGCCGAAAAGTCGGAGTCGGCTGTCGAAAGCAACATACTAACAATCTGAAAATCGACAGATCAGTCGTCGGACGAAATTTCCCTTCAGATTTTCTTATCGTGTGTATGGGCCTTAAAGCGGAGTTCCACCCTGGATTTTTTTTTTTTTTTTTTAATACCCCCGGGACAGTCAGGGCTAGTGCATTCCACAATGGCTAGCCTCTGATCTGTCCCGGGTTGCACTTACCTGTTAGGACAAATACTTACCTTGCAAACGTCTTGTCCAGCGCTGCCATCTCAGATGTGGGCAGCTTGAAGCCAGCGCGTCCTCTTCGGCGTCTTCTTCCGCCTTCTTTGGTCCCACGATGCTCTGCACCGGCCCCGACGTCACTTCCGGGTCGCGCGCGTCATCCCTCCACAGCTTCTGGGCATGCCCAGAAGCTGTTTAGAAGGGGATGACGCGCGCGACCCGGAACTGACGTCGGGGCCGGTGCAGGCGCAATGATTCCTGGGAGCTATGACGTCCAGCTCCCAGGAATCATTGCAGAGCCAGGAAGTGACGACGGGCCGCGGCCGAGGAAGGAGGAAGAAGGAAGTAAGGTAAGTATATTTTCTTCGCTACGAGGTAAGTAAAAAAAAAAAAAATATGCGATTATCCATTTCTTTTTCAGGTGACCCGGAGCGAGAAGATGGAGGTAAGTATAAAAATAGGGTGGAACTCCACTTTAAGACTGGGATGTCATTAAAGTTCATGTGTGTGTAAAGGCAGGCGTCCCAATACTTTTGACAATATAGTGTATATAAAATGTTTTCTAATGGCCACTTCATTTATTTCTAATGTTCTAATGCAGGCTGTAAGGGTGAAGGGTACATTTTCTGAATAGATAATTTTTTAGGGACAATTTACTTCTTTGCAGCCATATTTCGGCATTTGGGAGCCACAGGTGTTGTGTGCATCTGCCTGCACAAATGAAGGAAAGGATGTGGCTGTGAACAGGTAAACGCCAGTGCCTACGTAAACATGGATGCACACCCGTATATACGTATATACATATTTATTGACAAGTATATCAGTGCTTACCCATTACAGCCAAATCCTATAGCTCATTTGTGCTACAAGTGGCTGCACACAACACCTGCGGCTCCCAACCACCAACATACAGTATCTCACAAAAGTGAGTACACCCCTCACATTTTTGTAAATATTTTATTCTATCTTTTCATGTGACAACACTGAAGAAATGACACTTTGCCACAATGTAAAGTAGTGAGTGTACAGCTTGTATAACAGTGTAAATTTGCTGTCCCCTCAAAATAACTCAACACACAGCCATTAATGTCTAAACCGCTGGCAACAAAAGTGAGTACACCCCTAAGTGAAAATGTCAAAATTGGGCCTAATTAGCCATTTTCCCTCCCCGGTGTCATGTGACTCGTTAGTGTTACAAGGTCTCAGGTGTGAATTGGGAGCAGGTGTGTTCAATTTGGTGTTATCGCTCTCACTCTCTCATACTGGTCACTGGAAGTTCAACATGGCACCACATGGCAAAGAACACTCTTAAGATCTGAAAAAAAGAGTTGTTGCTCTACATAAAGATGGCCTAGGCTATAAGAAGATTGCCAAGACCCTGAAACTGAGCTGCAGCACGGTGGCCAAGACCATACAGCAGTTTAACAGGACAGGTTCTACTCAGAACAGGCCTCACCATGGTTGATCAAAGAAGTTGAGTGCACGTGCTCAGCATCATATCCAAAGGTTGTCTTTGGAAAATAGGCTTATGAGTGCTGCCAGCATTGCTGCAGAGGGTGAAGGGGTGGGGAGTCAGCCTGTCAGTGCTCAGACCATACGCCGCACACTGCATCAAATTGGTCTGCATGGCTGTCATCCCAGAAGGAAGCCTCTTCTAAAGATAATACACAAGAAAGCCCACAAACAGTTTGCTGAAGACAAGCAGACTAAGAACATGGATTACTGGAACCATGTCCTGTGGTCAGATGAGACCAAGATAAACTTATTTGGTTCAGATGGTGTCAAGCGTGTGTGGCGGCAATCAGGTGAGGAGTACAAAGACAAGTGTGTCTTGCCTACAGTCAAGCATGGTGGTGGGAGTGTCATAGTCTGGGGCTGCATGAGTGCTTCTGGCACTGGGGAGCTACAGATCATTGAGGGAACCATGAATGGCAACATGTACTGTGACATACTGAAGCAGAGCATGATCCCCTCCCTTCGGAGACTGGGACGCAGGGCAGTATTCCAACATGATAACAACCTCAAACACACCTTCAAGATTACCACTGCCTTGCTAAAGAAGCTGAGAATAAAGGTGATGGACTGGCCAAGCATGTTTCCAGACCTAAACCCTATTGAGCATCTGTGGGGCATCCTCAAACGGAAGGTCGAGGAGTGCAAGGTCTCTAACATCCACCAGCCTTGTGATGTCATAATGGAGGAGTGGAAGAGGACTCCAGTGGCAACCTGTGAAGCTCTGGTGAACTCCATGCCCAAGAGGGTTAAGGCAGTGCTGGAAAATAATGGTGGCCACACAAAATATAGACACTTTGGGCCCAATATGGAGACTTTCACTTAGGGGTGTGCTCACTTTTGTTGCCAGCGGTTTAGACATTAATGGCTGTGTGTTGAGTTATTTCGAGGGGACAGAAAATTTACACTGTTATACAAGCTGTACACTCACTACTTTACATTGTAGCAAAGTGTCATTTCTTCAGTGTTGTCACATGAAAAGATATAATAATATAATAAAATATTTACAAAAATATGTGAGGGGTGTACTCACTTTTGTGAGATACTGTATAGCCCTATAGTACACTATGCAGCCAAAAACGTCCGTGTGAAGGGGCTCTTAGTCCCGGTTCACACTGATGTGATGCTGAAAACCCTGCGAATCAGTGCCCGCTCCCGCATCGCACCAGAATCGCACAGTGGTTCACACAGAGATCTGCGAATCGCTAGGGGTGTCAATGTAAAGGTAATGACAACCCCCAGATCGCTTTGCAGATCGCAGTGCGGAATGTGAAATGGTGCAGCAATCGGATTGCATAGGGTCCTACGCCATTTTGGTGCGAATGCGATG
This sequence comes from Pelophylax lessonae, assembly GCF_965119305.1. Taxonomy (NCBI): domain Eukaryota; kingdom Metazoa; phylum Chordata; class Amphibia; order Anura; family Ranidae; genus Pelophylax; species Pelophylax lessonae. Next base: position 700,269,121 of record NC_138769.1, on the reverse strand, counting down.
CAATTTCAGCCATACATTTTGTATGGCTGAAATCGCATTGCACAGGTATGCAATGTCTGGCATCGTACTAGTGTGAGCTGGCACTTAGGGCTCACGTAGAGAGTCGTTCTTATCAAACATAACCTTTGCAGTTAAAATGCAGCGCTGTCAAAACATTTGACAAAGAAGATTGCATTGGACCTGCTTTGCCTGCAATTCAAATACACCTCAATTGATCATGCTGCGTCCAAAAAAGAGGCAACGCAAAGTAGGCCAAATACAGCCTCTGAACTGTCGGTAAGGGCTCTTTCACACCAGTGAAAATCATTTCACATCTTTCAAATACTTGTGGCAAAAAAAAAAAACATTTTCAAAAGGCTCACTTTCCTTTTTAGAAAATACGTTGAGGTAATTGCTTTCCAAAATGTGATCATTTTATGGGTGTTTCCATTGTCCTGGTGCTCTAGGGCAGTGGTCCTCAACCCTGGACTACAGGGCCCACTAACAGGCCAGATTTTCAAGATAACTGAAATACATCTCAGGTGATATCATTTGCTGCTCAGTGATTGCAGTACTCTAGTCTGCATCTCCCCAAGGTAATACTTAAAATCTGGCCTGTTAGTGGGCCCTGAGGACCGGAGTTGAGGACCAATGCTCTAGGGCCTCCAAAAATGTAATAGGTAGTCAGGAAATTAAATGTGTAATTAATGCCCCTAGAATGTATGAAGGTGCTCCTTGGATTTGGGGCCTCTCTATGTGCTCTGAAAAAGTCTCATGCATGTTGTATCCCCAAACTCAAGAAAAGTAGTAGAATGTGTTTTGGGGCCTAGTTCTAAGTATGCCTATGCCGTGTGTGTGAAATATCTTTTAAAATTGACAACTTGGTCTAAAATAAACACAACTTTATTTTCTTTCAGCATTTTCCAAAAAGTTGTGGCAAAAAGACTTTTTGGCAAAAAGATTTTCAAAATGCCCCTTAGAAAGAGAATTGTGGTGTTTGCTTTCCAAAATGTGTTCATTTTGTGGTTGTTTTCTCTGTCTTGGTGCTCCAGGGCCTCCAAAAATGTGATAGGTAGTCGGCAAATCGAATGTGTAATTTATGTCCCTGGAATGCTATATACAGATACAGAATACTTTATTAATCCCAAGGGAAATTGCAACATTGTTGAATATAGCTTGGCTGTGAAAGTGTCTCACACATGTAGTATCGCCATGTAGGCAGGTGGCCTACTGTATTGTATGTTTAGTTTGCGCTTGGCTGCATGAGGTGGGTCTCCGCCTGGTCCCGGGCATTGGTGAGCACGTCATGATGTGAGGTGTTACCCATACGTGCACGAGCACATCTAAACCCCGCCCACAACTTGGTGTGGCTAATTGGCATGTTATGCCCACCACATGCAACTGAAGATCACTACTAAAAAGACCATAGCTGCAGTTAATTAATTTTCTAGAACTTGTCCAGGCTTGCCCAGTAATAGTCCACGTGAACAGCACATGTCTATTTTTGGATTGGTTCCTGTACAAGGCACCCTCACCAGATTGGCAGAGATGTTGATAAGAGGTGTATTTAACAACTAATCCCAGAACGATGTTCGGGTCCTCCACGTGCGTGCTACGAATCATCATGCCCAGACAGGAGCTGCCATGGAGAATCTGATAATCACCGACACCGGAGTTCACTACGTGCCCGCAGTCAGGTTCGCCCAATGTCGCACGGGGATCTGTGAAGAATTCTTGGTCACTGGCCCACCTGTCTGAGACGCCTGTCTCTCCTTCACCTGCAGGCTTGCTGTCCTCAATGCGAGGTGGTCCTGTTCCAACCTAACCCTGAGGTCAAGACCCCGGTAACCCTCAACTCCAGCAGCCTGCCTGTGACTTCCGAGGGCACTGGAGCCACCACTTCCCAGGAACCCCCGGTCAAAATTCTATGGCCAACTTTGAGAGATTCTCCTGGGATGGCCTCCCCCTGACCTTGGGTCAAGTTGCCATCCTGCCTCCCCGGGGCTGGATCTCCACCTGCTCTACCCCTGGAGATCACCCTGGACGAGGTTCCATCACCACCTGCACTGGACCTGTCTACTGTAGCCTCCCCCGACAGTACGGGGCCGCCTATCCTGAACTCACTGTTTCCGGCTCTTTCGCTGCGACCTCTCCTGGGTTCTGCACCAATGGAAAATTCTACTACCGATGAGCAAGCTCTGTTCATCCTACAAGTTGCCTGCTTTGAGCCTCCCAAGAGAATCTCATGGGACACACTGGTATTTGACAGCGACGAGGATTCCCCACTGTCACCGGAAACCCAGTGTGCCCTACCTAGACATTCCTCGGGCACCCCTTAGCTCAAAGAAAGCACCCATGGAAAGGAAGTACAACCTCCTAGTGCACAGGTGTCAAACACAAGGCCCGCGGGTCGAATGTGGCCCCCTAGGCCAATTCATGTGGCCCTCCCACCTCTCCTGCAGCTGCAGCACCCCCCCCCCCTTGTCTCTGCCCCCACCTTGTCTCAGTAGTCGGCAGTAGAGAGGACAGAACTCTTTTGCCAGATCCTGCACTCCTCTGTGCATCTGCAGAAAGGTTTGTCTTTGCCCCCCCCCTTCTCAGCAGTCTGCAGCAGAGAGGGGGGCAGAACTCCTCCTACAGATCCTGAACCTCTCTGTGCAGCCGCAACACCACCTTGCCTCTGGAAGCTGACTCCAGCCCTCCTCTGTTTCTCCTCCAGACCGTGCAGTTTCCTCTTCTCAGATCCACCCACATTTTCTTCCTGACAGCAGCACAAGGTAGGGGGTGCATTGTGATGTAAGGAAGGGTGTGTGACTCCTGACTTCTGATGGTGGGGGGTTCTTGCGATCTCATGTAAGGGTGTAAGGGGGCGTGGGGTGCTCTGGACATCTAATCTTACAGATATAACAGGCCCTTTGAGGGCAACCATAATGCTGATGCGTCCCATTATAAAATTGAGTTTGACACCCCTGTCCTAGTGGATGCTTTCCTGACACATGGTAATGCCCATTTTCAGGCCAGGATCACCAGATTGGCCTAACTGTAGTGCTATTTTGAGGCTCATGTATGGAGAAGCATGGTCTTGTTTTTCCTCACGTGCCTGAGGCTTTGCCTGCAGCCATATAACTGAGCATGTCATATACTGTATGTGAGTCTCTGCAGTCATATGACTAAGAATGTCATACACTGTGTAGGGATCTGTTGCCCTCTACTGTCTGTATTTGTAAGTGCCTGAGTCAATTATATATTATGTATGCAGTTACCTCTGGGTTGTTGGGTTGAAAACCCTATAAGGAAGAAATGAGAAAGAAAGTCACATAGGCCGGCGAACACAATTTTTTTTTTTAAAACGTTATTGTTCTTTTTGTAATTTTTTTTTCCTTTTTTTTAGGGGGGGGCGGCGCCCTGGCGCCCCCTATGCACAGGCCGCCACTGGATGTTGCTGAACCCAGACCGGAATACAGGAAATACTAGGCAAGTGCTCCAAGATATGATAAGATAAATGCAAGATAAATGCATACTTACTGTATTTTACCTGCAGAAATTTGCATTTTTTTTTTTTTTTTTTAGAAAGGTGAACTTCTCCTTTAATAGTTTATAATTATTATTATCTTTTGGATATATATATATATATATATACTGTATATATATATATATATATATATATATATATATATATATATATATATATATATATATATATATATATATATATATATAAAGAGAGCAGCATCTCTGTCCTATTGTTATTATATCACATGCAAAGTGCCAGATAGCTAGGTATGTGTTTCTGTATGTTTGTAGTGCTCACCTTCATGTATATTAGTAGATGAACCTGTTCATTGCAATATTATAAATACAGGTATTTATACAGCGCTGACAATTTACATATTATACAGTCACATTAGTCCCTAACTTTAAGGAGCTTACAATCTAAGGTGCCTAACTCACATTCATTTTTTCATAGTAGGACCAATTTAGATAGGAGCCCTTTAACATACCAGCATGTCTTTGGAGTGTGGGAGGAACCCCACACAGACACAAGGAGAACTTGCAAACTCCAGGCAGGGATTGCCATGGTTGGGATTTGAAAAGACAACTCTAGTGCTGCCAGCTGGAAGTGCTAACCACTTAGCCACTGCACTGCCCAATAGAGTTTATATGCAGCTCCTGTTATTTTAGTGAACCCTGTCTCTTCTGGCCTGCAATTCTATGGCTAACTTTAGCTTAGGGCTCAATACCCACATAGGCTAAAGCCAGGTTAGGCATCTGACGGCCACTTCTGGCTGCTGATAGGGGGGGGGGCACCAGCCCTCTTGTAGGGGGCCCGAGCACACAGGGGGGCCCACACAGAGAGAGGGATTAGTGATGGACAACAAATACAGAAATCTTCCTCCAGCACCTGAATCTGATCTGTCCCTCTCCCTGCTATCAGCTTTTATCTGTTGAAAAAGAGACAGTCGTCCCTCACTAATCCCCCTCCCTTGTGTGCCCCCCTCCCAGCACTTATCTCTGCTCAGGAGTTTATTTGTAACTTTGTTTCTCTCTCTCTGTCTCTCTGATCACTGAGCTCCAACTGCCCAGCCTGTATATTTTTCTCATCTCATCTTCTTTTTTATTTAACCACTTGCCGACTGCCTAACGCCGATCTACGTCGGCAGTCAGCCCCTCACAGGCAAAGTGACGTAGGGCTACGTCACTAGCTTGTGAGGGTCTAGGGAGCGAGCGCGCGCCCCCGGAGACGCGCTCCCGCTCCCGCGTGGTCACGGACCCCCCCCGCGCGTGTGACCAGCGGACCCGATGTCCGCCGGTCACTCGGCGATCGGCGGGGGAGAGGGAGAATGTCAGGCAGCTTGTGTAAACAAGCTGCCTGTCATTCTCCTCGCTGTAAAGACACTGATAAAACGGATCTAGTATGTAGATCCGTTGATCAGTGTCCTTACAGCTCAAGCCACAGCCAATCACAGTAGTAAGCACGCCCCTAGGGATACACACAGCCCCTCCCTTCCAAATAAAGTTAACCCCTTCACAACCAGTGTATTTTTACAGTAACAGTGCATATGTATAGCACTGATTACTGTAGAAATGTCACTGGTAACCCCAAAAGTGTCACAAATGTCAGTCAAGGGTCCGATCTGTCCGCCCCAATGTCGCAGTACCGCAAAAAAAATCGCAGATCGCCGCCATTACGCGTTAAAAAAAAAAACAACAAAAATGACAAAAATCTTTCCCTTTGTTAGTAAACGCGATAACTTTTGCGCAAACCAATCAAAATACGCTTTTTGCGATTTTTTTTTACCAAACATAGGTAGCATAAAACAAATTGGCCGAAAATTTTAAAAAATTTTGATTTTTACTTTTTTTTTTGGGGGAATTTCATATAAAAAAATGTGAAAAATATTGTTATTTTTGCAAAATTGACGCTCTTTTTTTGTTTATAGCGCGTGATCAAAAAATCGCACAGGTGATCAAATACCACCAAAAGAAAGCTCTGTTTGTGGGAAAAAAAGGACGTCAAATTCGTTTAGGTACAGCGTCGCACGACCGCGCAATTGTCCGTTAAAGTCACGCAGTGCCGAATCGCAAAATACCCCCTGGTCAGGAAGGGGGTAAAATCTTCCGGGGCTTAAGTGGTTAACATAGTTTTTTTTTAGCAGGAATTATGCGAGTTATGTTATATTTGTGTCTGCTAATAGTGATTTTGTTGTAATTTTAGTGAAATATATCTTTAATATTTTCTTGGGGGGGCCCTGCCAGGTAGTCTGTACGGGCCCTGCGATTTCTAACAGCAGCCCTGGTTAGAGGTCAGGTTGCATGACAGGTTAGAAACCACTAGAGACTAAAGCCCTGTACACACGTCCCGAATGTCGGCCGAACCATCGGCCGTCTTTTGTCCGGTGCTGTCCTGTCGGCTGAAAACTGCAAAAGACTGCACATGAATTTTGTCGGCCAACAACAGCCAACTGCAGAAGTGATGTCATGTGATGGTTAACTTTCCGTGTGTTTTTTCTTTTCTGAGCATGCCCAGTCTTGCTAATCGGCTGTTTGTCGGCCGAATTCTGTACTGACTGGCGAACAATCGGCCATTCTGGTGTCGGCCAACAAAAATTTTAATGCCTGCACACCCGATTCTGTTCGGCCGAAAAGTCGCTGACGGTTGTTGGAAGCATCATACTAACAAGCCGACAATCGTCCGATCGGTCGGTGGCCGAATATTTACGGCCGACAATCGCTACGTGTGTACGGGGCTTTAGAGGAGGAATAGATAGGCAACTCTGAGTTCCTGTGCCACATCACAGTTTCTGCAAGTGACAAACTGCATTCCAAGCCTGGTGGACAATGGTTGGAGGATCTCTCCATCACCACTGATCTTGTCTTCAGGTCTCCAACTCAAAGATAGATGCAGCATTGGGCCCCTGCAACTGAATTTTGTTGCAACATTCATCTGGAGATATCGCTATTAATATCTATATATACCCTGGTATATTATTATTAATATACAGGATTTATATAGCGCTAACAGTTTACGCAGCGCTTTACAACTTGAAGGTAGACAGTACAATTACAATACACTTTAATACAGTAGGAATCAGAGGGCCTTGCTCGTTGGAGCTTACATGCGCACAATTCCACCAGGACTCTTGTTGGGCCATTTGCTTATAATTACCTGTTTGTACATTGGATTGATTCTAGAGTGCATCTATATATATATATATATATATATATATATATATATATATACATAGTTACATAGTTACATAGTTTGTGAGGTAGAAAAAAGACATCAGTCCATCCAGTTCAACCTATGATGTGTGTGTGTGTTTGCTGTTAACCGTACATTGTATACCCCTGTATGTTGTGGTCTTTAAGGTGCCCATCTAATAGTTTTTTGAAACTATCGATGCTCCCTGCTGATACCACTGCTTGTGGAAGAGAATTCCACATCCTTGCTGCTCTGACAGTAAAGAACCCTTTACGTATTTTAAGCTTAAACCGCTTTTCCTCTAGTTTTAGTGAGTGGCCACGTGTCTTATTGTATCTCCTTTCTCTGAATAGTTTGTTCCTTATGCTAGGGTCGCCAGTACAGTATTTGTACATTGATATCATATCCCCCCTCAATCGTCTCTTCTCCAGAGAGAATAAGTTCAGTGCTTGTAGTCTTTCCTCATAGCTGATGTCCTCCATTCCCCTAATTATTTTTTGTTGCCCTTCTCTGGACTTTCTCCAGTTCCAGCACATCCTTCCTGAGGACCGGTGCCCAGAACTGGACAGCATACTCCAGATGTGGCCGGACCAGAGTCTTGTAGAGTGGGAGAATAATCTCTTTATTTCTGGAATGAATCCCCTTAGTTAAGGGTATATGGTGGTTGCAGTAGTTAGATTAGAGGTTAATTTCCCAGGAAGGGAATCCCCTGTGTTCACTGAGGTCCTGTCCTGGGTGGAAGCACTGCCAGCTTTATTATTAAACCCACTCTTTCACCTAGCAATGGTTATGGTTCTCTTATTTACCTGCAGGGTTAGCGCAATATCCTGTTTGGGGAGGGCCTTTTCTCATCACCCCCTGCCCGAAAAGAGGGCAACAATTGTATATGGGTCTCAGCAGCCATATGACTGAATACTGATCTGCACACCTGTCCAAAGGGCCATCTTCACCAGCCCAGGATTCACAAGTGTTCCGTGCAGCCCTATGCAGGCAGCCTGTTGAAATCAATGACAGTCAGCCAGTTGCACAGACTTTCATCATTCTCCAAGGGCATCCCAGAGTGTACATCCATGCTGTTCAGGTGACTTACTAATACTAGCTTGACCTCTGGTGCAAAAGTCTGCAGCCTTAGGGCCACATGTGGCTCTTTGGTACCTTTTCTGTGGTTCTCGGGGCACCTGCAGACACTAATCTGTGTTTTCCTATTGCCCTGTGAAAGCAGTGATCTCTAGCAGTCTCATGTATTATGTCTCCAGTAACTTATATAGTATGTTTGCAGTCTCTGACCATTTTCTGCAGCATGGCTGCACTCTCTGACCATTTCTTGTTTCATGCCCTTGACCTCTGACCATTTCCTGTAGGATGTACACGGTCTCTAACCATTTCTTGTATCATGCCTGTAATCTTAGACCATGTCTTGTAGCAATGTATTAAGTCTCTGAAAATCTCTTGTATTATGCCTGAGGTCTCTGACCATCTGTTGTATCATGTCTGTAGTCTCTGCCCATCTCTTGTATCATGTCTGCAGTCTCTGCCCATCTCTTGTATCATGTCTTCAGTCTCTGCCCATCTCTTTATCATGCCTGCAGTCTCTGCCCACCTCTTGTATCATGTCTTCAGTCTCTGCCCATCTCTTGTGTCACATCTGCTGTCTCTGACCACCTCTTGTATCATGTCTGCAGTCTCTGCCCATGTCTTTATCATGCCTGCAGTCTCTGCCCATCTCTTGTATCATGTCTGTAGTCTCTGATCATCTCTTGTATCTTGTCTGTAGTCTCTGCTCATCTCTTGTATTACGTCTGCAGTCTCTGACCATCTCTTGTATCATGTCTGCTGTCTCTGACCACCTTTTTAATCCTGCCTGCAGTCTCTGCCCATCTCTTGTATCATGTCTGCTGTCTCTGCCAATCTCTTGTACCATGTCTGCTGTCTCTGACCACCTCTTGTATAATGCCTGCAGTCTCTGCCATTCTCTTGTACCATGTCTGTTGCCTCTGACCACCTCCTGTATAATGCCTGCAGTCTCTGCCCATCTCTTGTATCATGTCTGCTGTCTCTGCCAATCTCTTGTACCATGTCTGCTGTCTCTGACCACCTCTTGTATAATGCCTGCAGTCTCTGCCATTCTCTTGTACCATGTCTGTTGCCTCTGACCACCTCCTGTATAATGCCTGCAGTCTCTGCCCATCTCTTGTATCATGTCTGCTGTCTCTGCCAATCTCTTGTACCATGTCTGCTGTCTCTGACCACCTCTTGTATCATGCCCACAGTCTCTGCCAATCTCTTGTACCATGTCTGTTGCCTCTGACCACCTCCTGTACCATGTCTGTTGCCTCTGACCACCTCCTGTATCATGCCTGCAGTCTCCGACCATCTCTTGTATCATGTCTGCTGTCTCTGACCACCTCTTATATCATGTCTGTAGTCTCTGCTCATCTCTTTATCTTGCCTGTAGTTTCTGCCCATCTCTTCATCATGCCTGCACTCTTTGTCCATCCCTTGTATCATGTCTGCAGTCTCTGCTCATCTCTTGTTTTATGTCTTGTATCCCCTCCCTCTTAGATTGTAAGCTCTAACAAGCAGGGCCCTCTTATTCCTACTCTATTAAAGTGTATTGTATTTGCACTGTCTACCCTCAAGTTGTAAAGTGCTGCGTAAACTGTCAGCGCTATATAAATCCTATATAATAATAATAATAATAATAATAATAATAATAATGTCTGCAGTCTCCGCTTATCTCGTGTATCATGTCTGCAGTCTCTGCCCATCACTTGTATTATATCCTTAGTTTTTGCCCATCTCTTGTAGCATGTCTGCTGTCTCTGACCACCTCTTGTATCATGTCTGCTGTCTCTGACCACCTCTTGTATCATGTCTGGTGTCTCTGAACCACCTTTTGTATCAAACCCCTCGTTTTTGTGTTCACATTCTGTTGTGTGTCTGCTCTCTCTGAGACTGAATGTTCACTGAACATTATTTGTGGGCCCTTTAGCAATGTCAGGGGCCGCACTTGAGCCCCCCTCCCCATATCAGGAAAGTTGGCCACCACTGAACTGCTGTATACCATGACCTGGATAAATGAGAACCTTTACAGATGTAATACCAAGAAAAACCACCAGGCAGCAGCAATGTACCACTCAAAAGCACACAAGCATTATTATATCAGCTCAACATAAATATGAATAGAAAATCTACTGTAGTTCAATGGGGTCTTTAGATTTAGAAGCAAAGCAAGTCACTCACTCAGTCTCTTGGTCTCATTGGTGCAGCAGTAATTATAAAATTTCATAAGTCCTTTAAAAATTTTCAAACGTTTTTATTAATTCATATAATACACGTGATATTGTTTGGCTGTTTTAATGTACAGAAATATACCAGCAATTTACAGTGTCCAAGCTTAGATTAAATAAAGTGCATTTATGCAATAAATAAAGTGTCAAACAATAAAGCAAGGTAAGTAATAATAGGCATGCTAGACATGTGCCTATAGGCACCACTATTGTCATTTTATTAGTGCCCATAGACCACAGCTGTGTCTATTTAATACAGTAGATTAAAGCTAGAATACTTCTTCTTCCGAGCCCATTTCTGAGTAGTTTGTGAGTGCAATCATTTGAATTTACCTTTATTAAGATTCTTTATACAATGGTGGCATTTTATAAACATTAGGGGGGATTTACTAAAACTGGAGAGTGGAAAATCTGGTGCAACTCTGCACCATGTTTTATTGTCAAAGCTTAAGTTGAAAGTAGAAGCTGATTGGCTACCATGCACAGCTGCACCAGATTTTGCACTCTGCAGTTTTAGTAACTTAATACTTTGATTGGCAATATTGGATACTGGAATGGATAATACATTTTTGCTTTTAGTCAACATTGGTTTTACTTTAAATCCTCCAAGGTTATTTACTAAAACTGGAGAGTGCAAAATCTGGTACAACTCTTTAACAGCTTTACGACCGCCCACCGCACTTATACGGCGGCAGGCAGCCACTCCTGGGCGAATCGCCATAGCTGTACGTCGCTCGCTCTCAGGAGGCAAGGGGGGGAGCGCGCGCCGTCAGCGGGGAAGCCGATGCACGGAGCAGGCGGGTCTGATTGCCTCCTGAGACCCGCGATCGTTCCCTGCTGAGAGAGAAGAACGGTCAGCTGTTGTAAACACAGCTGACAGATCTTCTCTCTGGAATGATCACAGAGCCCCTGTGATCCTTCTATATAGGATCACATGTTTCTATGATCATTTCACAAGCCACGCCCCACCTCCCCCCACAGTTAGAATCACTCCCCTAAGTTCACATTTAACCCCTTGATCACCCATGATGTTAACTCCTTTCCTGTCAGTGTCATTATTACAGTAACATTGCATAATTTTAGCACTGATTACTGTAGTAATGTCACTGGTCCCCCAAAAAGTGTGACACGATAACTTTTGCGCAAACCAATCAAAATACGCTTATTGCGATTTTTTTTTTACCAAATCAACTTCCAGGTTTTATTGTCACTGCTTAGTTGAACCAGCTGAAATTAGAAGCTGATTGTTGACCATGTACAGCTGCACCTGGTTCTGAGTGTACCAGTTTTAGTAAATCTCCCCCTCAGTCTACTAATACAGTTTCTTCATCTGATGAACAGTCAAGACTGGGTTCAGAACTCACAGAATCATCCCATAATATATCTGCAGATGATTTACACTGATAAATCTCTACACATTCTGTATCTGTGGATTCTTCCCTACTGTTGAAGGAGAGGAAGTCTTTCAGCATCGTATTTTCCTTCCACTTACCAGCTACTGAGAACAAGCCAAGGGTTCCATCTTCAAATCCAACACACACCATACCATCCTCATCTGATGCCATCATGACACACGGCATTTTACCAAGGTGGTATTGGGCAATCTTTTTTCCGCTGTGTACTTCTATCATGTTAAGTACAGGGTTGACATGAAAGTCACACTTGCATTTACTTGACCGCTCATGACAAATGTAAATGAGGTATTTACCATCTTTGGTCAGGTGTTGATGCAATATGGAGGTGGGAGTATGCAAGACATAATGTTTTCTTACCAGCGTATTTATCACATTGATTGTTCCACTGAGGGTTATAACAATGAAATCTCCATCGGATGAAATTTGAAACAAAGGAAGAGGAAGTAAAAGTTGAATGGATAGCTTGACCTGGTGGCACACCGTTTCTTCCACCACATTCCATGTGTAGAGATCGGCACTTGAGGTCAGCAGGACAATAAAATCAGGGTGGTTGGCAAGACACTGAAATGCCGCAATGGAACTAGTTCCATCATCACAGCAGAAGGTCTTACACACAAATCCAGACCATAAGTTGATAGCTAGAAGTCTGTTATTATTTACACCAATAACAAAGGTGCCTTCCGGAGTTATGACCGCCGAACGTACAAATGTATGTATCTTGCATACTGCAGACCCCGTTAGGGACCTCCACACCACTGAATCCCCACCTTCACAAAGGGTTACCACAAAAGTACTATTTGGTGTTATAAGCATCTGAGATATAGGATTGCTGTGGATGCAATGTGTGTTTATTCCAGAGTTCGCCTCCCATATGTAAATTTCTCCCGTTGCTTCTGACGTTATCAAAAGTTCTCCATTTGGGCTTACTCTCATCATTTCCACAACATCTCTGTGCTGAAAAAAGGCCAACAATCTACAGCTTGGAATGCTCCATTTGCAGACAATACCTGAACCATCTGATGTGTAGACATGGCTGCCCAAAGGACAAAGAATTAACGACTGGAATGGCCTTCCAGTTTGAGAGCAAGCAGTTGGAATGCTGACTGATTTCATATCCCACAACGTCAATGCATTTCTATTGGTTACTGCTCCCAATAAATTTAATTCCAAGCTCTTTATGAGCAATGACACATGAGATTCAAGATTAACCATGGAAATCAATTGTCCATTGTCAATACTCCAGACAAACAAAGAGTGAACATTTTCCACTGCAGCAATAATCACATCCCCACAGTGAGAAAATGTGCAAAACATAAATTTGTCCTGTTGTTGACTCTTGAAGCTGACCTTCTCCCATGTTGAAGTTTTCCACACTTCGAAGGTAGTAGATCTGCAGATTAAAACTTTCGTGGAAGTATACTCTGTAGACATCACCTCTTCCTTCCCGTCTTCTACTTCCATAGGGTAAAGTTCATCCAAAAGCTGTGGCTTACATGGATCTTCTATGTTCCATGTTTGGATATTGCCATATTTGTCAATCACAATCACACACAATTCGTGTATGTAAACATCAGATATGACATGTTTCAACGTGTCCATCTGCAGGATTATTTTTTGGCAATCATTTTTAGTGCTATAAAGATGAAGTGTGTTCGATTGACCAAGAGATAAATATTGCCCCTCACCAATACATGCAAAGTAATTACATTTTTGGTCAATATAAAGTTCTTTTTGCTTTTCACCAGAAAGAATATTGAAAATTGTGACCCACTGAGTGTTTTCATACCAAACAAACAGAAAACTGTTAGCTAGGTGATACATTTTTGGGGTAAGCGCAGTTTCCTGAGGGACATAAAATATCTCATTCAAAATTGCCCAGGAATAATAGTCAAGAAGGACGATTGACTGTTTGCTGGTGCAAAGTGCTAAATAGCTGTCTTCACTATCCAGAGTGGCACCAATAATTTCAATGTTGAGTGAGATCTTGTGTTCTAAATCTGTATCCTTTCCCTTACACCAAGTGTAAATACGGCCATTTTGAAAAACCACAATTAGCTCAGGTGTTGTTTTTGCATCCAGGATGCTGACAATTTGAGAGGATTCTTGGAAGTGAACTTTAATAGCTGGTATCTTAAAAAGGGCAGAATTCCAGATGACCATGGAAGAATTTTTGATGCTTTCACAAATGATTTGCCTGGTAAACTTAAAAATACAAGGATATACAGACAAGAGAGGCACCAGTTTGGACTGTATGATGACTTCAAATGAATTAGGACTGTCCGTCAGCAGACACCTTGCTTCTTGAAGTATGTTGGAGATTAGGTTGACTTCTTCCCTTCCAATCTGTGTGGCTGCGTCCTTTACACTCCAAATCAAGGCGTTGAGATGACCAGATTTCAGGAGGGTTTTGTAATAAGAAAGAACCATCAAAACCTTATTGTATAAACTGTCTAGTTTTCCACATTCTTTTAGATGATAAGGTAAATCGAAAGCTTTTCTTGTATTCCCAATGAATGTTTGTTCCATTCCAGAATGTACAACAAAGAACCAAGGTTGGGATGGAAGCTGACGGTCAATGTAAAGTTTGTCTTGTGCTTTAGTGATTGATTTTGACTCAAGTTTTTCACTCTGCAAGTTTAGTTTAGGTTTCACAGTAATTGACTTGGCTCTTCTGCCGGCCCAACGTCCAGTAAAATAGTCACACATATTTTCATGCAAGTTCCTTATTACCTCCTGGTCACTGAGATACCGCTTAGCAACAAGTTGCTGGTAAAGCCTGTTTGTCCACCATATTAATCTGCAGCCCATAATTATCCTAGATGAAACACAACCCTTGATGTCAAGTAAGATATTGGCTACAAGCCAGTCAGGGATTCTCAAACTAGGCACACTGTCATATACATGATACAACTGAGCAAGGGCCGTGTTATCTGCTGACAATACATCTACAAGCTCTGCTTCTCCAATCCCACATCTTGACAATGTTATGTAGCTTAACGCCCTGAAGACAAGCTCGTAACCATATTTCAATTCCAGTTTATGGAATAATTTTTCAGTTAGTTCATGGATGCTTTGGCCAAGGGATTGTTCATTAAATTCTTGGTGGGATTTCCATTCCATGACTTCCTTAAACACCAGATGCATCTGAAGAGGTGTAGCACAATTGGTCAGGGATCTGTTAACATAAACTTGTTGTCCAGAAGTGATTTTCCTTCTTTCTTTTAAAAGATTCACCTTGAGATTGTCATTGCATTCTTTCCTTGTTGGCTGCACTTTGATTGAGTAGACCTGTCTCAATTTCTGACAGTTATTTTGTTCTAAAAATGTTTTCTGGGACATGGATACAATTATTTTTGAGAACTTTGGAAGAAGGGAAGGCAACCAACAAAAAATGTCAGTAGTATCAGAATGAGTCAGATTATCTATGTCATCAACTATTAGGACAAGAGGTCTTTCCATGGAGGTCAGTGACAGCAGACTATGAAAGCATTCTGTTATCTTATGGATATCATCAAGATGTAAAGGAATTTGCTCCATGTAGATGTCTGATAATTGCTGGCACAGTCCTGTCAATAGCCTGCATAGAGTCAAGGATTCTCCAAATGCAGGCACAAATCGAACTACCACTATTGGATCACAGTCTGTAAGCCATAACCGTACCTGGAAACAAACAAAAGAAAAGATTTTTAAATACAGAGAGCATTATAATTTTCCTTTTTTATGACTAATCATTAAAGGATAAGTTCACATTTATGAACAATTTACACTCATATTTAAAGTAGAAGTTCACCCTAACACTAAAATCTGTAAGTCTACAGGCATCCACGATCTAAGACTAACCTATATAACCCTGTAAAGAAGAAATCACTATATATACCTTTTTTGAAGCCTCTCAGGCAGGGCTGACTGGCGACTTTTGGCCCAGGGGGCAAGTACAAACCAGAGGCCCATGGTGTAGTGACTCGCCCCCTCCCACTCTCCCTCTTCCCAGCCTCCTTCTGACCTCCATTCCAGGCTGAAGCTCCGCTCCAGGTACTCTCTACTTACCGGCTGAATTTGGGTTCCCGACCTGACCAGCAGGGGGCGGTTGGAGAGAGCTGGGACAGCTTGGTCGGGGCTGGCTGGGGAGGAGAGTCTCCAGTAGGGCATGGAACCGGCCTCTTCTCAGACACAGTTTACACCAACTATGCTGGTCTTCAACCCACACTAAGTAGGTCAGTGGCAGGGACTTTTTACTTCTCTTCACCAGGAATCCTTTCGGCATGTCTTTGGCAGAAGCAGTGCAGCCTTTTCACGGGGCATCAGAGCGGCCCAGGGGGGAATTTCCCCCCTGCCCCAGTCCTCCCCTGCTCTCTGGTCTGGTCCCACACTGAGCTGTCAGAAGGGACTTCTCTGTGTAGACGGATGCAGAGGAGGCAGCTGACAATGGAAGCCCCATAGTAAGTCAATGGGTGACGTCACTTTCCAGCCGTTGTCGCCTGTCTCCTCTGCAGAGCTTCTCCTGCTGGAGACGGGACCAGAGAGGCTTCAAAAAAAGGGGGGAATAGCGATTTCTTCTTTACAGGGCTAGATAGGTTAGTCTTAGATCGTGGATGCCTGTAGAATTACAGATTTTAGTGTTAGGATAAACTTCTACTTTAAGGTGTAACTCTTTCCCCAATCACCCCCTCCTTGTAACAGCGAGCCGGGGATCTTCTCCCTGCACCCGCTGTCACACTTCAAAGAGATCGCCATCACAGCCGCATCATTGATTCACAGATCCCTGTGAATCAATGAACTACAAGTACCATCAGCATCTGCGTCTGTCGGCTTATCGTTCTCAATGAACTACCAGGGCGCTGTTGAGTTCTCTAGATTAGGGATAGGCAGATATGTTTTTTTCAGGGCAGATACCGATATTTCGGTCACTAAGTATTGGTATTGGCCGATATTTTGTACATATAAAGTTTTGAAAAATAAAGACAATTTTTTACACAAATCTGATACTGAACATGTGGGGTAGGTCTTTTAGCTGTAATGTGCAGTCTTCCCTTCCCTCCCTGCCTGCAAGGAATCCCATGTGAACTTAGTTTAGTGTCATTAAAATCCTAGAATCCACTTTATTAGTGTTTTATATAATGTCCAGTGTGTGTTTTTGTAATAGAATAGTGGGAAATACCTTCATTACATCGCTGCTCCGGACTCTCCTCCCTAATCTCCCGCTCTGCTGTTTTCTCCTCTCATAGCTGTCAGAGGAGGATCTCAGCCCCTCCCCTCTGCAGTGTACACAGAAGCGCCGGTTATTAGATTAGAATAGTGTGAAATACCATTCGTTACATCTCCGCTCTGGGCTCAGCTAATCTCCCGCTCTGCTGTCCTTCTCTCCTCCCCCACTGACAGCTGGGGGTCACAGAAGGGCCAAGCAGCGATGTAATGAAACACACTGGACATTATAAAGCACTAATAAAGTGGATGCTAGGATTTTACATACACTAATATTACATACAGTAATATCGGTAATATCGGCCAGTTCTGGGCCGATACCGATATATCGGGGAAAGTGCATATCGGCCCTCGATATATCAGCCTTGCCGATAATCGGCCGATCCCTACTCTAGATAGTTCATTGAGCTTCCTGTCATTCAGTAACTGCCTGCCCATATTGGAGGTACGGGCAGACAAGAACACACAGACAGTCTGCAGGACCGTGGCATTAAACCCATGATCTACTGATCATGGGTGCAATGCTTTACAGGTTCCTAACAAAAAAAACTAATGAATGCACATTTTTTTACCTGCAAAAAAATGTGCATTTATTTTTTATTTTTTGTTAAGGTGAACCTATCCTTAAAATAAGGAATGCATTTGGCATTTAGAACATTTTTAAATTATATTGCTGTAATCTATTTAAATGATTGCATTTGCTTTGTTCTGTTGTAAATGCTGTAGTCAGAGCATAAAGTGAAGATGTACTATCTCACATGGAACATTTGAAAATGTTATTGTGCCTACTCAATGTCCTGAAAAGTCTACCTTCCACCTTCAAAATAGCAGTGCACTTCCTGGCATGTGAGTGTGCAATGGGAATCCTGTTCTGGAGCCTTATCACTGTATATCTGAAGTGTAAATCTAAGGCACTGCTGCCTCTGACTGCCAATCTCGCCAGATTTGCAAATGAGATTTGGTGATGTTGCTACTGTGCTGCTCATTGTTCTCCTTGCTGGAGAGGATCTGCAGTGTAAGGATCTCCCTGCAATTACTTCATCCATTCTGTGGATCTGTTTTCTTTCCGCCTATCCCGCTGCTTCTTCCTATTGGGAAGATAACTTCCTGTCAATGTGACACTCATAGCAGAACTAGCCTGAGCAGTTGTCACCTAGACTGGAAGACACAGGCATGAATAAACACGTTCAGAAGTTCTAATCCATCCCCTGTAAAAAGTAGGTTTTTTGTCTGTGCCTTCCTTCTTAAAAGGAAGTGGGGGGGGGATATTCCCAATTGGAACATGGATAGCAACACAAACCAGAGAGAAGCTCTATACTTTAAATGCTCTATCCAAAACAGAAGCATGTATTCCTGTTGGAGTTGGACTTTTTTTTTTACTAAATATAGATAAAAGGATAAAGGGTGTTTTAATATTTATTGTGCTGTAATGTAACTTCCATGCTAGTCCTTTGGATGTAGAGTAGTTGCTGTAATGTAGGACCTACAACCCATGTAGGTCCTGCATTTGTTGTCATTTACTACAAATCTAACAAATGGTTGCCCCTATACTAGAGATCTATCTGGCCAAACATGGATCAAAATGCGGCCTGTTCAGCAGAGACCTGTTGGATTTGTGTTGCTCGATCAGCGCCATGGGCTATAGCCAGCAGCACTTATCAGTGTGCTGCTGGCTAAGGGAAGTCTCCCTGCTGTTAGAATACACTATCTCAGTCTAAGGGTTCCCCCATTCCCCTCTAATGTGTGGATGGGAGAAGTGTCTTTTTTTTTTTTTATATTCAACCCTCTGTAGAACCACACACAGATTTCTATACAGGTGAAAATACACTCTCATGACAATGAAATTGGCTACTTACCATCCTTGCACAAGAAGCCAGGAGCACAGTCTTTCCACAACCTGGTTCTCCAACTACCACCATTGGCTTTGAAGACTTATCCTGAAGAATGTAATTTTTAATATTCTCTGCCTCTCGGAACTCATATTGTTGCAGGTCAGAGTACATGGTACAAAAAGAGAGGTGTTCCAAAATTTCCTGTATCCCGTTCTTCATAGGTTGTTGACATCTTCTAATGTGACAGTCAATCAATTTCACCATGTCCCCATAGAACTGTCTGCACAGACCTTGAACATACAGCTGCTTCCTCTCCTTCGTATAGCCGACCTTAATGTCACATGTTGTGGTGGTGTTGTACACCTGAAGACCATCCTCGTGGACCAGTGATGGGATGACAGCGTCCCTCAGATGACAAAGCCTGGAGTACCCATCACAGAATTCCCTCTCAGCTAGTTCTGGTTTTCCTCTTTGTTTCTGGTAAGCTTCAAAGGGAACCTTGTGAATGTAGCAGATACATTTTTCCAACACGTCAGGATAGTGTTGTAAAACGAAAACCAACTCATCCTCAAGGGCTAAAAGACAAACAAAGCATATGAGTATATCAACGTGGTTATTTTTGTAAAATTACTTGCAAAACCATGATCTCTGTTCACTACAAGGGTTATGACCCTCTGCCATGCAAGCTGGGGAGTTAGGTTTAGACACAAGAAGTAAAGGTATATAAGGGAGCAAATATCTTTCACAAGTAAGACTTAAAAATTATAACTGTAATTAAAGTGGAGTTCCGGCCACAAAAAAAATATTTTCAATGAAAATACCCCCGGGACAGTCAGGGCTAGTACATTCCACAATGGATAGCCTCTGATCTGTCCCGGTTCGCACTTACCTGCAAGAAGAAATACTCACTTTTAAAATTTCTTCTTCAGCGCTGCCATCTCAGGTGTGGGCAGCTGAAGCCGGCGCGATCCTCTTCTGTGTCCTCTTCCGTGTCTTCTTCTCCCAGAATGCGCCTGCACCGGCCCCTCTCGTCACTTCCGGTGCGACGCCGCATTCCTCCACAGCTTCTGGGCATGCCCAGAAGCTGTTTAGCAGGGAATGCGGCGTCACACCGGAAGTGACGAGCGGGGCCGGTGCCGTCGCATTGATTCCTGGGAGCGATGACGTTCAGCTCCCAGGAATCATTGCAAACCGGAAGGGACGGAGCGGGCCGCGGCCGCCGAGGGAGGAAGTGGAAGAAAGGTGAGTATATTTTTCTAGAATAACAAGGTAAGTAAAAAAAAAAAAAAAAAAAATCGTAACTATTCATTTCCTTTTCAGGTGAGGAAAAGCAAGCGGATGGCCACAAAATCGATTATGTCGATTTTGTGGCTGGAACTCTGCTTTAAAGTCAGAACTTTTTCAGGGATGGAGTGGAGACGGGTTAGAACCCCTGCCAGGTCTTTATTGCTGCACTTTTTGGGAAATGCATTGGGGTTTATTTACTAAAGGTAAATAGGCTGTTCACTTTGCAAGGGAATTTTCACTTAGTTTAGTGAATGAGGTGACGCTTTGTTGACTTCCATGATCCAATTATGTGGAAGTAAAAATACTGTTTTTATTTTCCTTTCACGTGATTGGGTATTCTTTGCAAAAGGAATTTTCACCACATTCACTAAGCTATGCAGAAAATTCCCTTGCAAAGTAAGAAGCCTATTCCCACTTTTTAAATGAAAAACATTGACTCTAATCGTCTCATGACCAGCGTCACCAGAACTTGGAGTGGGGGAAAGTCCAAAATTCTGAGCTGTTAACTGAATAGAGGGAAAATCTTCCAATGAGGACTCCTGTTGCAAAGTCACTTTGCCTTCTGTCTGTTAGACAATAGGTGAATGGAAATCCCCCAATTAGGGCACAGATGGTAAAAACGCCCTCACAGGGGTTTTGGCAATTTCATTCTGTATCAAAAAAAAAAAAAAGTTTTGGCTTTAATTATATTTTAACCCCTTTGCGCCTAAGGGTAAAACAAATCGAAATGCCTAAGCACAGTTTTGTGCATTCAGGTGGATTATACCTTTCAGGACTAATTGGATTTTCATTTGGTGGTAAATGGTAATGGATATCTCCTGATATTTTTTTTTTATTACCAAAGGAAATTTGGCCGACAAACGTAAAAAAAAACACCCTTTTTTTACATTTTGCTGTATTTTGCTTGCTACTACCATAACCTACCACCAAAAAACAATCCAAATTAAATTATCTTGCTCCTGACGATCGCAACGATTCCACATGTGTATGTTAGTGGTTGTTTCTATTGGTAGTACAGCCCAAAAACAATAGTGTGTATTTTCCTTTTTTTTTATATCCTACCTCAAACACACTGAGACTAACTGATACTAATTTTAAAAAAACCTGTTAAAAAAAAAAACTGACCACTGCCACTGACCTAGATCAAACCTTGATCTAGGTATATTTTTTATTTTTTCTACACACTTTTTTTCCTATGCAAGGAGTATCTCTTCTCTCTTAGTATATCTAAGGAGTACTTAGTATCTCTCTTTTCCATTCACAGAGAAGGAAAACACGGGGGTGGGCTTCCCAGTGACTAATTACTGAGATAGCTAATCAGAGGCTTTCACAGTGATCAGGTGACCCGGAATCGGGAGATCCAGGTCCTGACCATTAGAATCGGGAGATCCCGGTCTCTGTGCTGGCAGCACGCCATGTGGTGTGCTCCCAGCACAAATGGAAATACGCAAATATGCGTCCCCATGGAAAAAAAGCACAGTCCAGTGGGGCCGTTTATTTGCGTATGGTCGGCATTATGGGCTTAAAGCGTATGTCAAGGCAAAATAGGAAACCGAACCGTGACGGGGTTTTTAGAGGGGACTAGGAGTTAACCTTCTACCCACTGATTATGGTCAATGAAGGAGACCAGGGATTTTGTCTGCTTCTCCCGGTCAGAGCATGGAAAATAGCACAGTTCAGCCTTTGATCCCATGGAGAAAGCAGATCATTCTCTATTGATGGGCAACAACGTGATGAACGCTGAAAGTGAGGCTTTGATTAATTCTCTGAATAGAGACAACAAGGTTTACCATCTGGAGTGGATAGAAAGGTGTAATATTAATCTTGTACAGGTTAATGGTCAGAAGAAATATGGTGGCCCTCCTGCAGACTGAGTTGGAGAAGCTTCTCCACTTAGGACAGAAATATTTATCAACAATATCCCTCAAGAAATCTATGAAGATAAATTAATTCCACTTTTACAGACTGCTGGAACATTGTATACGTTTTGTCTTTTCTAGTAGACATAGTAACATAGTAGGTAAGGTTGAATAAAGACAATAGTCCATCCAGTTCAACCTGTGTAGGTGTGTGTGTCAGTGACGATAATCATTTCCCATATTGCTGTATATTGTGTTCTTTAGAATGCATGTCCAGGAGTCTTTTAAAACTATCAATACTCCCCGCTGACAGCACAAATTGTGGAAGAGAGTTCCACATTCTTACCGCCCCTAACAGTAAAAACCCACCCTACACAGCTTAAGGTTAAACCTCTTCTTCTCCAATCTCATTGTGTGGCCATGTGTCCTCTTACACTCCCTGAGACTGAATATCTTTTTTCCTATGCTGGGATCACCATTGAGGTATTTGTAAATCACTATCATGTCCCCTCTCAATCGTCTCATCTCCAGCGCAAAAATAAATTTAGTGCTTGTAGTCGCTCCTCGTAATTGAGGTCCTCCAATCCCCTAATTAGTTTATTTGCCCTGCTTTGGACTCTCCCCAGCTCCAGCACATTCCTTCTGAGGACTGGGGACAGGAACTGGACAGAATACTCCAGATGTGGCAGGACCAACGTTTTTTTTAAAGTGGCAGGGTTATAGTTTTATCTCTGGAGTATATCCTCTTTTTTATGCATGCTAGTATTCTGTTGGCTTTGGTAGCTGCCGCTTGACATTGCATTCTATTGCTCAGTCTGTCTTCCACTAGGACCCCCAGATCTTTCTCCATCCTTGATTCCCCCAGAGGTTCCCCCCCTAGTGAGTAGTTTACATTTATGTTTTTAGCCCCCAAGTGCATTACTTTACATTGCTCCACATTAAACCTTCCGTGGAACCCTACAGTTTGTCCAGTGGTTAATTGACCCCCATTTGATGGTACCTGCATAGTTCTAGTTCCACTTACCAGAGCCAGCTTTAGGACACCAATGATCTTTTTAGCCGTCAATAAGGGTGTCATTGTGACAACCACTGTAAGGTGGGAGGGGGGTTGGATTCTTTCCACTGCCTACCAACACAAGGAGCATTTCTCTTACGTCCTCCGACAGTCGCCGCCACTTCATATTCGTCACTAATGGGGTTATTGACCTTTGCTCCGTAGGAGTAGCTAGGCAACAGAATATATTAATATCAATGCTTTTAGCATATCCCACCCCCAGGGGGTTGTCCCCTGAGTCAATACCTCCCTGCTTCCTGCATTCCCAACTCAGTTTCTAATGCCTAGCTTAGGAGTAGGTTGGCTGTTCCTGTGCTGGGGCTCATTGTCTCAGCCTCTAGTCTCTTTTTGATTTTATTTTGAGTCTTTTCTCTCTTTCTTTTACTTAGCTGTTGATTTTCAGCATTAGTTAGTTTCTTCGGATGAAGATGATCATGCGGCGCTGGGTCTCAGTCTGGCCACCCTGGATCCCAGGGCTCAGGGCCAGGGGCTTCCCAGCCTGCCATCGAGCGTTCAGCTTAGGTTTTACCCTGGCACATTGAACGACCCATTCCTGTTCGCTGCAGGGATGCTATCGGTGAGGTGGCTACCTCACTGGATGCCATTGCGGTTTCGCACCGCAGTTCCGTTGCGTCATGCTTGCGACACTCCCTGTCCTCAGTGCAGCGGTTTGGTCGCTGGAGCAGGCCCCCACGCCATCCGGACTGGTAAGTGTAACTCCATGTGGGGACCTGTCTAATTGGGTGTCAGTCTGGGACTGTGTGACCCTGCATGTCTGTGTGGCTGCTGTGCTCCCTGTCAGTTCCTGTGTGGACTTGCTGCCTGTGTGTGGGCTGTGAAGGGGGGGGCTCTCCCGCTCTGCTGGGTGTAAGAATGAAGCAGTCAGGTTTTTGGGCATGCTGTGCGGCGATCGCTGTGGCGACCCGCCATTTTTTTGCGGCAGTATCATGGTGGCCGGTCCTGTGTGGTTATGCACGGCGTTTTGGCGCCAAACGCCGCCATTTTGGCGGCGATCGATCAGGCCACATGTCGGCGCCATTTTCTGTTTGCCCAAGGAATCCTCAGCCGAGCGGCCATGTTTGTGTAGCCTTGCATAGGCTTCATAGGGGCGGTCAGTCTTGCATCACTTCCTTTTGCTCTGGGACAGCGATCGGTGGCAGCAGCCTGTGTGATCTCTCCAGGTTTTTATCTTCCCATTTTTCCTGTATTCCTTGCCCAGTTTCTTGTCCCTGTGGGGGTCGGTGTGTTCAGTGGGTGCGGTGGGCTACGCTCGCCGCGATCTTAAAGGGGCAGTACCCCTTTCTTCCTTATCTTGCTGGGGCATGGATTCTCAGAATTGCAAGTTTCCTCCCACCTTGGTGGGGGGCCAAGGGGCTACTGCTTCCCCCGAGGGGGCTGATCTGGCCACTATTGTGGCAAACTTAGCTGCTCAGGTGCAGATGCTGGTGGCTGATCGATCCACAAAACGGCCCAGGGTATCTATTTCCTCTGATTCAGAGGACGATGGGGCTGCTATGGCTGGAGTGCCCTTCTCAGGGTCTCACTCTTCTCTTGACCTTGTGGGGTCTCACGGGGAGGCTGAGGTGGAGGGGGTTGATAATTCTTCTCCTGGCTCGTCTGAAGAGCTTGCACTCATGGATGAGTTGGTTGCTTCTATCAAGCAAACGCTGCATTTGCAGGATGAACCATGTCCTCCTGCTTTGATGTCCTCTTATGGGACGCAAAGAAAGCACAAGACATCGCAGGTTTTTCCTTGCTCTACGGAATTTCAGCGCGCTGTTGATGAGCAATGGCGCAATTTAAAGAAGCCTTTTGCTGTGCCGAGTAGGTTCAAACTGCGTTATCCGTTTACACCCGCCACAGCGTTGGTGTGTGCCGCCTCAAGTGGATCACGCGGTGGCGATTTTGAATAAATCCACTGCGATCCCTGCTGAGGATACCCTGGTGTTCCGGGACCCGACGGACAGGAGATTGGAGTCTCTGGCCCGTCATGCTTATACGGTTGCTGGTTCTATGCTGAAGCCTATTTTTGCTTCCATTATGGCAGCCCAAGCTATCGCAGATTGGACGCAGGTGCTCAGGCGCACCCTGGTGGCTGACTCTGCCCCGCCGACAACTTTGGCTATGGTGGATCAAATTCATCAGGGTGTCATGTATTTGTGTGATGCGGACTTAGATATGGTCCCTTTGGCTGCGCGTCTTTCTAGTACGCGGGATCTCGCCTTTTTGGCGAATCCTTGGATACTCTGATAAAGGGAATTTCTGGGGGTAAGAGCACTCTCTTGCCCCAAACTCACAAGAATAAGTTTGTTCGTGGTAAGAAGAATACCTCGTTTAGGGCCTCTCAGGGGTCCTTTCGTGCCTTTCGGTCGCACTATAAGGGCAAGCCCTTCAAGGGACAAGGCTCCCAGAAGAAGCCGTGGGCGGGTAAGCAGAAGTCGGGCCAGTCCGGGTCCGCTGCCCATAACAATACGGCCTGAAGGGACGCCCTCACCCGGTTCTGGGGTGGGGGGACGTTTGCTTGGTTTTCTTCAACCCTGGCTGGACCGCATTCGGGACAGGTGGGTTCAGGAAATCGTTCGATCTGGATACAAGATTGAGTTTCTCTCTCGGCCGGTGGGCAGATTTTTCCCCTCAAACCTTCAGCTGACTCCGGAGCGATTGCAGGATCTGCACCTGGCGGTGCGGGACCTGCGGGCCCAGGGAGTGGTGGTCCCGGTGCCTCATCGGGACAGGTTTCGGGGGTTCTATTCCAATCTGTTCACTGTGCCCAGAAAGGAGGGCAAGGTACGTCCGATTCTGGACTTGAAAGCTCTGAACCGCTTTGTGCGGGTTCGCAAGTTTCGCATGGAATCCCTGCGCTCGGTGGTGGCTGCCCTGAGTCCGGGGGAATTCATGGCCTCCATCGACTTGAAGGATGCGTACCTTCACATTCCCATTTTCGAGGGTCACCAGAGGTACCTTCGATTCGCCATTGCGGAGGATCATTACCAATTCGTGGCGTTACCCTTTGGTCTCGCTTCGGCTCAGCGGGTTTTCACCAAGGTGCTTGCGCCGGTTCTGGCTTTATTGAGAGCCCAGGGCATTTCTGTCCTGGGGTATCTGGACGATATCCTGATTCGGTCCGCGACCAGTCAGGGCCTGGTGAACGACCTGTCCATCACGATGCAGACTCTGCAGGAATTCGGTTAGACGATAAATTTTCCGAAGTCAACGTTGTGTCCGTCGGTTCGTCTTCCCTACCTGGGGATGATACTGGACTCTGTTCAAGCGAAGGTCTTCCTGCCGGAAGACAAGCTTCGGACACTTCAGTGCGAAGTCAGGTCCCTCAGGGACAATCAGTGCTCGTCCCTCCGGACGTGTATGAGGTGTCTGGGATTGATGGTTTCGGCTTTCGAGGCGATTCCCTTCGCCCAGTTTCACACGCGGGATCTTCAGGCGGAGGTCCTGGCCAAGTGGGATGGGCGTCCGCAATCTCTGGATCTGCGGCTGTCGTTGAGCCGTCTCACCCGAAGGGGTCTTTTGTGGTGGCTCCAGTCCCCGGTGGTGTCGGGGGGCAAGTCCTTTCGTCCTTTGTCGTGGACGGTGATCACCACGGATGCCAGCCTGTCGGGCTGGGGTGGTGTTCTGGGTGTTCTGTCCGCCCAGGGAACTTGGTCGGAGGAGGAATCCTCCCTTCCGATCAACATTCTGGAATTGCGAGCGATAAATCTCTGTCTTCTGCGTTGGACGGACAGGCTTCAGGGCCGTCCAGTTTGGGTACAAACGGACAATGCCACAGCGGTGGCCTACATCAACCACCAAGGGGGCACCAGGAGTGCCCGAGCGGCTCGGGAAGTAGCCGACATTCTGTCTTGGGCCGAGACGCACGTCCCGGCGATTACGGCAGTCCACATTCCGGGGGTGGAGAACTGGCAGGCGGATTATCTGAGTCGCCAGACCCTGGACCAGGGGGGAATGGTCCCTTCACCCGGATGTCTTCCAGATGTTGTGTGCGAAGTGGGGTTCCCCAGATGTGGACCTGTTCGCGTCTCGTCTAAACAACAAGGTGGAAAGGTTTGTTGCAAGGACGCGCGATCCTCGGGCAGACGCCTCAGACGCGTTAGTGGCGCCCTGGCATCAGTATCGCCTGATGTATGCCTTTCCACCGATTCAGCTGCTGTCCAGGCTCCTTCGCAGGTTAGCCTCGGAACCGCACACGGTGATTCTGGTGGCACCGGACTGGCCTCGCCGGTCTTGGTACGCAGACCTCGTGAATCTGGCGGTCGATGCTCCGTGGCGTCTGCTACTTCGAGAAGATCTCCTGTCTCAAGGGCCGATATTCCATCCTGCTTTACAGTCGCTGGCTTTAACGGCCTGGCTGTTGAAAGCCAGGTCCTGAGGGATAGGGGTCTTTCCCCTGAGGTCATTCCCACTTTGATCAAGGCTAGGAAGGCCTCTTCGGGGAAGATTTACTACCGTACTTGGAAGGCTTACTTTGCCTGGTGTGAGTCCAGGGGGTATTCCCCTCGCTCGTACTCGGTGTCGAGAGTGTTGGCTTTCCTTCAAACGGGCGTGGACCAGCGTTTGGCGTTGGCCACGATTAAGGGTCAGATTTCTGCGCTGGCCGTTCTCTTTCAACGCCCTGTGGCGTCTAACTCTTTGGTTAGCACCTTTGTTCAAGGGGTGCGACATTTGGTCCCTCCTAGGAGGGAGCCTTTGCCTCCATAGGATTTGAACCTTGTTCTGTCCGTGTTGCAACATGCTCCCTTTGAGAAGATCAGGGAGATCTCGTTGTCTCTGTTGTCCAAGAAGGTTGCCTTCTTGGTGGCGATCACTTCGGCTCGAAGGGTGTCGGAGCTGGCGACCTTGTCCTGCAAATCTCCGTATTTGGTGATTCACTTGGATAAGGTGGTCTTGCGACCTAACCCGTCTTTTCTTCCGAAGAGGATCTCGGAATTTCACCTCAATGAGGATATTGTTCTGCCTTCGTTTTGCGCGAAGCCTAAACATCCGAAGGAGGTGGCGTTGCATTCCTTGGATGTTGTTAGGGCGATTAGGGTTTACCTGTCATCGACTAAATCCTTTCGCAAGTCGGTTTCTCTCTTTGTCCTTCCTGAGGGACCTCGGAAGGGCATGGCGGCGTCGGCTGCGACCATTGCCAAATGGATCAGACAGACCATTGTGCAAGCCTATGCTTTGAGGGGGAAGGTTCCTGCTTTTCCTGTGAAGGCGCACTCTACCAGGTCTCTGAGTACGTCTTGGGCCTATCGTCATCAGGCTTCTGTGGCCCAGGTGTGTAAGGCGGCGACTTGGTTGTCCGTTCACACCTTCTCAAAATTTTACAAAGTGGATGTTCAGGCATCGGCAGATGCTTCCTTTGGCCGTAAAGTTCTTAGTGCGGCAGTGCCTTAGGGTCCCTTGTTTGGGCCCTTGGCTGTTGGGGTGTTTTTACCCCTAGGTTACTTGTTCTTTCCTGGGTTGTTGCTCCTGTTGAGCACGTTTTCCTGTTGCCCAGTTGGTTCTCTTACTTTGGTAAGGTTCCTTTCTCTGATGTGGGTACTGCGTTGCTTTAGGCGCGGCTGCTTTTTTCCCACCCCTCATGTCTACACTGCTATGGGACGTCCCCATTAGTGACGAATATGAAGTGGCGGCGACTGTCGGAGGACGTAAGAGAAAACTGAATTTTTGTAAAATCTTACCTGTAAAATTCCTTTCTCTGAATCCTCTGACAGTCGCCGCCCCCGCACCTCTTTTGGGGTTTGTTTGTGTACTCTACTGCTATGCTACTGAAACTGAGTTGGGAATGCAGGAAGCAGGGAGGTATTGACTGAGGGGACCACCCCCTGGGGGTGGGATATGCTAAAAGCTTTGATATTAATATATTCTGTTGCCTAGCTACTCCTACGGAGCAAAGGTCAATAACCCCATTAGTGACGAAAAGTGGCGGCGACTGTCGGAGGACTCAGAGAAAGGAATTTTACAGGTAAGATTTTACAAAAATTCAGTTTTTTCCCACTGTCCCCCAATGAATGGGTTTTAGCAGAGTTTCCCTGAGGCCTATAAATGATTTCAAGGATGCCTTGGGGTGAAAAGGTTGAGAGAGGCTGTATTAGAGACTCTATTATCTATTTCTTTTTTCATGATACTGACTGGAATAGCTTCAGGACTGCCATTTTCTTCATAAAGTATGAAAACAAAAGGCAGTTCTCATCACAAGCGACCATCCTGGACCAAGTGGATCATCAGTGGGTCACCCCAGTGCCATCTTAAGAGCATTAAAGGGCTCCGGGCAATGCAGTGCCCTGGGGCCCTGCCTACACAATTACCCACGAGAATAAAAATGCAAATTATCGATAAGGCGATATTTATTGGTGCAGTGGTGCCAGGCTATTGACAGCTTCCAAGTTCCCATCGCTGGTTCCAGTGAACACACACACACGGACGAGAGTCAGACTCGACTGTCCTGTGTGTGCCTGTTCTCGTGGAGGTGGACAGGCATTTCTGCAGTTGTGGGCCCAAGTGGCCTGACAGCAGCGCAGGGCCGACAGGCGCTTGTCACCTGCTAAGTTCGGCGGTGGTATGCACTAGGGAATTGGGACTAATGCTTGGCTGGGGCAGCGTGCCCATTCGGTAAGATGGCCCTGGGACACCCACAAAGTTTTTTCTATGCTTTCGATCTACTCATTTATAAACTTGCAAAAATATTATAAACTGCATGTAAAACAAAAAAACACAATACCAAATCATGACCTTTAAATGTAATTTTCCAAAATGTTTTCTAAAACATGACAGTTAGTCCCAGTTCACACTACCGCGACTTGTCAGGCGACTTGTCAGCCTGACAAGTCGCGGTCCATTCTGTGCTACGGGAACCATTCTAATAGGAGCGACTAACTTAGAAAATAATTCCTGTACTACTTCGGGGCGACATCGGAGCGACTTGCATTGGCTTCATTTATGTGAAGTCCGTGCAAGTCACGCCGAAGTCGCAGTGCACGCGACTTCACAGTTCGCCCCCGAAGTCGTGCCGCGGTAGTGTGAACGGACACTTAGCATAAAAGGTCAAAGGGAAGAGGAACATTAGGGAAGAACTAACTACATGAGCTTCAACTTTACCTGAAGAAAAATATTTGCTTGCCTGGTCTTCACCCAGAATCCCCTTCTGCATGCACAGTGGAACTATAACATCAAAGAGCCCTCTGATTTTCTGGAAATCCTCCAGATCATCTCTCTTCTGTAGGCAGAACGGCAGAATTGTGACTTTAGAATAATATTATTGTTTCAAAAATGTGCCTAAACAAATACATAAACACCAAAACATTTGGAGTAGCGACAAATTATCAGTACCACAAGCCTTAGCCAAAATGCAACTCTTTTGAGTCTTTCTTAACAAGCCATCTATGTCTGGCAACAAGTACAGTGGGTAGAGAGGTAACCTCTCTAGTCCCTGGTGAACCACATTTCCCCATTGTTTTTAAAGACCAATGGTATGGTTAAAAGAAAATGTCACAAAATGTTTTAAATTAAGTATATTTAAC
The DNA here is from genome assembly GCF_965119305.1 of Pelophylax lessonae. Lineage (NCBI taxonomy): Eukaryota > Metazoa > Chordata > Amphibia > Anura > Ranidae > Pelophylax > Pelophylax lessonae. The sequence continues at coordinate 700,238,980 of NC_138769.1, read as the reverse complement.
CACTTAAGCCCCGGAAGATTTTACCCCCTTCCTGACCAGGGCCTATTTTGCGATTCGGCACTGCGTGACTTTAACGGACAATTGCGCGTTCGTGCGACGCTGTACCTAAACTAATTTGACGTCCTTTTTTCCCCACAAACAGAGCTTTCTTTTGGTGGTATTTGATCACCTGTGCGATTTTTTGATCATGCACTATAAACAAAAAAAGAGCGTCAATTTTGCAAAAATAACAATATTTTTCAAATTTTTTTATATGAAATTCCCCAATAAAAATGTAAAAATCAAAATTTTCTAACATTTTAGGCCAATTTGTTTTATGCTACATATGTTTGGTAAAAAAAAATCACAAAAAGCGTATTTTGTAAAATTACACTGGCAGTGAAGGGGTTAACTTTTTTTTGAGAGGGGTTATGTGTGTCCCTAGGGGCGTGATTCTAGCTGTGATTGGCATCGGGTCTGCCGGGCACACGCGCAGGGGGGTCCGTGACCACGCGGGAGCGGGAGCGCGCCTCCGGGGACGCGCGCGCGCTCGCTCCCTAGACCCTCACAGTCTAGCGATGTAGTACTACGTCAATCTGCCTGTGAGGGGCTGACCACCGCAGTAAATAGTCGTGCGGCGGTCGGCAAGTGGTTAAAAGACCAAAAGGCCTTATCAAAGCAATAAAAAAAATGTGGTTGGCTTAGCAGGAACCGGACAAACTTTGATCCATGTATGGAAAGGCTGATTATACTGAAGTTGATCCATCGATCAACTTCGGTACAACCAGCCTGTCAGATTTTTTTTTTTTTTTTTTATGCACTGAATGTGTTAATGGGGAAACTAAGCAATTTTCTTTTCTTCAACCCGAGATTGAAGGAAAGAAAATTGGTTATTGTATGATCTGCCTTAGACAACGAATACAAAACATTCACTTTTCGGGGACTTACTGACTTTGGGACATAAGACAATCTCCTTAGTAATCTTCAGGCTGCCAAGCGTTTTATATAACTCAGAGTCATTTTGTAGGACAGCATTACTATCGTTGACCTGTAATGATGACAAAATGCACCCTCGAGTTATCTGGAGACATGATTCAAGAGGTCAGAGATGTGTATCATTGTTCTGTAAATCCAAGGTTCCCAGATTTATTCCATGCACATGGTTTCCACAATGAACACCATGTGCTTGAAATTTTTGTGTTCATATTATTTTTGTGAATTTTTGCCTTTTGCTACATAGACCTTGTACCATCAAAAAAACAATCTGACCCTAAAGAATGTACAGTATGTTGTCTGACTGTAATAGGATATTTGATTGTCTGGTCCCATTGTTGTGGGATACACAATAATGAGTATCAACAGCACTAAATATGTTCCTTAAAGTTATTTTGGACAAAACATGTTTGAACCCGTTGGGTAGGCAGGCAACTCTGTTTTTGAAGCTCCACTGTAACCTTCACATATAACCAGTGAAGTAAACAGCCTCAGATACACAGTGTTGAAACAAATCTCCCTGCATAGGTTTTTCCATGTATATCTACTGACTTCAGCTTGCTATATGCTTTAGAAAGTAAACATCGTGTTACAATTTGTTCTTTCTGTTTCAGCTGTGGGAGTGCAGTCCTGGCATACACTGTGTGACAGTTGATTAGAGGAAAGGTACCCGACACCAACCCCCCCCCCCCCCCCCCCGGTGCAAGGATTTCTAACACCCTAGGTGAAACCTTATTTTGCTGCCCCCTGGCCCGGCCCCTGTCTTCACCCCCTTTTTCCTGCCCATGTATTCGGTGGAGGTGGCAGGGGTCAGGAGTGTGTAATGCACAGAATGCACGGGTCAGGAGTGTGTAATGCACAGAATGCAGGGGTCTGCATTTTTTTTACTACATAAAGAGAGCAGGGTTGCAAGGTGCGTTACATAAAGAGTGCAGGGATGCGGGGTGCGCTACGTACGATGTGCAGGGTTGAGGGGTGCGCTACATACTGCTGCAGGATTGCAGGGTGCAATAAGTACTGAGTGAAGGTTTGAGGGTTGCGCTATGTACTGAGTGCAGGGTTGCGAGGTACGCTTTGTATTAAGTGCAAGGTTGAAGGGTGCACTACGTACTGCATGCAAGGTTGCAGTGTGAACTAAGTACTGAGTGGAGGGATGAGGAGTGTGCTATTTACTGCGTGCAGGGTTGAGGGTGCGCTATGTACTGCGTGCAGGGTTGTGGGGTGCACTATCAACTGAGTGCAGGGTTGAGGGGTGCGCTATGTACTGTATGCAGGGTTAAGGTATGCACTACGTACTGAGTTGCAGGGCTGCAGGGGTGCACTACATGCTGAGTGCAGGTTCACTGGGTGCACTACTGAGTGCAGGGTTGGGAGGTGCGCTTTGTACTGAATGAAAGGTTTGAGGGGTTGGCTACATACTGCGTGCAGGGTTGAGGGCTGTGCTGCATACTGAGTGCAGGGTTGCAGGGTGTGCTTCCAATTGAGTGTAGGGTTGAGGGGTGCGCTATGTACTGCATGCAGGGTTGCAGGGTGGGCTAGGTACTGAGGGGGAGAGGGGAAGGGGGGAGAGGAGAGGAGAGGAGAGGGGGAGGAGGAAAGAAGAGGAATGAGAGCAAAGGGGGGAAGAGGAGAGGGCGGGAGAGGAGAGAGAGGGAGGGAGAGGAGAGAGAGGGGGGTAAAGGAGAGGAGAGAGTAAAGTGAGGAAGAGGAGAAAGGGAAGTGAGAGAGACCCCTAGCCCTGTCTGCAGCCCGCCTGTGGGAAGGTGTGTGTGTGTACAGACTAGGGATCGACCGATTATCGGCAAGGCCGATATATATCAAGGGTCGATATGCACTTTCCCCGATATATCGGTATTGGCCCCAGGACTGACAGATATTGCCGATATGTTCGTGACTTCATTCTGCCTTCTTAGGCCGCCTCCCTCACCTTGGACAGCATCTGGAGTAAGGATGTGTCTCGCAGGAGTGTATCACAGCCATTCACCCACCCACAGCAGCCCGGTGCCAGCCAGCCACCCACACCCACAGACCCTGTAACAGCCAGCCACAGGCACTGAACCAGGGAGCCAGCCAGCCACCCACAGGCCCTGTACCAGCCAGACACTGGCACCGTACCAGCCAGTACGCCACCCACAGGCCCTGTACCAGCCACCCACATCCCCTGTGTCAGCCAGCCACCCACCACAGGGTGCCAGCCAGCCAGCCACCCACCACAGCTTTCCAGACAGCCAGCCACCCACTGCAGGGTGCCAGACAGCCAGCCACCCACAGGCCCTGTACCAGCCAGCCACAGGCACTGTACCAGCCAGCCACCCACAGGCCCTGTACCAGCCAACCACCCACAGCCCCTGTGCCAGCCATCCACCCACCACAGGGTGCCAGCCAGCCAGCCATCCACCACAGAGTGCCAGCAAGCCAGCCACCCACCACAGGGTGCCAGACAGCCAGCCATCTACCACAGGGTGCAAGCCAGCCAGCCACCCACCCACCACAGGTTGCCAGACAGCCAGCCACCCACAGGCCCTGTACCAGCCAGCCACAGGCACAGTACCAGACAGCCTCCCACAGGCCCTGTACCAGCCAGCCACCCACAGCCCCTGTGCCAGCCATCCACCCACCACAAGGTGCCAGCCAGCCAGCCATCCACCACAGGGTGTCCCTGTGCCAGCCACCCACCATAGGGTGCCAGACAGCCAGCCACCTACCACAGGGTGCCAGCAAGCCAGCCACCCACCACAGGGTGCCAGCCAGCCATCCATCCACCACAGGGTGCCAGCAAGGCAGCCACCCACCACAGGGTGCCAGACAGCCAGCAACCCACCACAGGGTGCCGGACAGCCAGCCACCCACCACAGGGTGCCAGACAGTCAGCTATCCACCACAGGGTGCCAGACAGCCAGCCACCCACCACAGGGTGCCAGCCAGCCATCCACCACAGGGTGCCAGCCAGCCACCCACAACAGGATGCCAGCAAGCCAGCCATTAAGCATTAAACAAAAATTACATGTTCAGGACCAGATTTGTGTCAAAAATTGTCTTTATTTTTCAAAACTTTAAATGTACAAAATGTCGGCCGATACCGATATGCGATGGCCAAAATATTAGTATCGGTATCGGCAATGAAAAACCAATATCCGTCGATCCCTAGTACAGACTAGGACAGCCAAATATCAGAATCAGCCCCTGAGGTTACCGATATTGGCGATATTTCGGGAAAGTGCTGTACCGGAGTGATGCCTGCAGCTAGAGGCATCACCCCGGTACCGGCATCCATAGCCGACGGTCGGCTGTCTTGTAATGACAACCGAAGCGGCTGAGACGTTCCCCTCCCCCCCTCCCGCTGCCTTCCGCGGCTAGCCTGGGTCTCCCGTCCCACCGGGAGACCCGGGCAACCAGCCTGCACGGCCGCCGAAGACCCGATCAAAGCTGCATTCTGCTCTGATCGGGTCTCCATGCAAAAACCCACAAGTGATGTCATGAGTGACATCACTTCCAGGTACTGTCTGGCGCCAGATTCAAAAAATTACAGCATTCAAATCAGCCAAACTTGGCATTTTGAATGCTTTTAAGTGCAGAGGAGGGGTTTGGGGTCTATTAGACCCCCAGATCCCTCCACAAAAGTACCTGTGAAAAAAAATTTTTTTAAATGTACAAAAATATCGGCCAATATCGGCCGATACCGATATGCATTGGCCAAAATATCGGTATCGAAAAATGATATCGGTTGATCACTAGTACAGTCAGTACAGCACCTTCCATGCCAGCAGTGGGCAGGTCCCATTCTCTTAGCTGGGTGAGGACAGGTCACAGGGCTGCTCCTTCCAGGGGATGTGTTTGCAGGCAGATGCAGCTGTCCCTGGCTGCCTGCACCTCCCACCCATCCTTGTTTTCCGGCCCCAGTCAACCTGGCCATCGGTCCAGGGACATCTTTAGAGCTCTTCTCCCTCCAGCTTGGAGGGCTCCAGGGCAATCGGTCCTGACCGCCCTCGCTGCTCTTCGTCCCACCACTGCCTCCTGGAGTCCAGTGCTGTCCCGCTCCCCGCACTTGCTGCCACCTGACTTTCAATGCTCTCCTCCCAGGGCAGAACTCGACTGGTCAATCTGCCTCTGGGCCACAGAGTGACAGTGGGGAAGGCGAAGTCACCAGCACCGACAGAGAGCTGCAGGGAGGCAGGGAGAAGTGTGCAGCGCTGGCTAAAAAAAAAAGCCCAGCTGGTGCCTGCACCAGCGCGCCCCTGCCAGGAAATTCAGTGGAACCAAGTGCTGGAACGGCCAGGTGGTTGGGAGGAGCCGGCCCTGCCCCCCCTCCACATAGGCAGTGGAATTTGTCTGAAGTTATCATGCCGATAACAGAAGAACGAAGGAGAAGGAGAAAATCATGGGACTTAGTGCTTTGGAGAGAGATAAGTAAACACTACAGATATATGTGCCCAGGAAAAACATCTAAGTACCTTTTTCCTAATCGATATACAGCGGTTACATGACCCAGATCTTTCCCAGCCTGTCTGCAGGGAAACAAACAGGAGGAGCTTCTAGTCCTCTGCTGCTGGTCACATGTTCAAAATAAAAAAAAACAGCCTTTGGAATACAGAGTAAAAACAAATAAATAATATCAATAAACTGTTTTAAATTGTCTTACAAATATATATATAAAATTAAATATGTATTATTTTTTGGCAATAACACGGTGTGGGCGGATTTTTGCCAGTCACAGGCTATGTCACGCCCTTCTAGCCTGTGTCTTAGAATAACAGGGAGGTGAAACCTCCATCAATCTTCATGTAATATCCCACCCCCATTGTGTTAAGGTGGTTAGTGGGCATGGAGGAGAAGGGAGGGAGTGGGCTGTCATTTACCAGAGAGTATACACCCACATGTGTGACTCTATAGTACAATGGACTGCTCAGATAAGATCAGGAGGAAATGCTCAGCATGAAAACCTACTAAAAACTGAGCATGTGCAGAGATGCCAACACTGCTCTGCAAAATCCTTAGCTGAACTGGGGACTTGGACAGAAGGTGGAGATAGAGAAAAGCAGGATCAACCAGTATTCTTGCAGAATACAGAAAACAAATTTCATAGTGACTGAGTGAATATGAATAGAATGTAATAGACCATTTATTGATAGTTTTTTATGATGTGGGTTTAAAGACACTTTAAGAAGTGACTGGTCACGAAACACAATATGCCATAGATAGTTTGAACTACTACAATATTATCCATTGTAATAACTTAATTAAACTAATTTCAAAACATTTTTGTGTTAGTCTCTTCTTTTTTTACTCCAACTTGGAGACCCTTAATCTAAGATTCCCAAAATATCTGTTGCTAATAGCCTTTTTTTATAATACCCTTCTATGTCGTAGTCATACCTACCTGACTGCTGTTATATTGTGATACCTCCTCCTTGTCTAGAAGGTTATACACCGGTGGGATCCCATTTTCATCTCTCTGGTAACACTTCTCCAGGATCTTTGTAGAGACTCCATGCTCTTCAGCTGTTTGTAAAATGTTCTCAAACTCATCCAACTCGATCGGTGTGGGAAGGCAGGACTTGCCATACTCCTCTCCAATAAGAGCCTGGAAACACCATATTATATATATATATTTATATTTATATATTTATTTCAGCTATAGTCTATTGTTCTCCCTTGATTAAAGTGATATTGGGGAAAGAGTGTTCCTATTCACTGGGAACCTTGGAAAAGCAGCCCTCTAACTTCCAGTGCTTATTGTTGTCCACCTGTGACCCTAGATGTTCCTGCTATGGGCATAGTATATTCAGCACTGAGATGCTGATTTTGCCTTCTTTCACCTGTCTAGTGACTGTAGCATCAGGAAACATAGGAAAGACCACAGTGTAAGGACTGATGGCTTCCGTAAGGGGCTCTCTGGAGCCACAAACTTCACCATTCCATGGCACATTTTCCATTGTGTCTGCTTGAGTTGCTACAAGTCATTGCATTCTGACTACCAAATGTGTACAAAGCATTTTGTGTCTTACATGTTTTCAATTCAAGTCCAAAGAACCTGCCAATGAATTCTGAATGACCTCAGAAGAATCTCAAACTGATGCAATCAACCTAAGCCCAAAGCACATCGACACAAGCCCATAAAAGTTAGAACTGAGCTGACAGGTGACACAGAAAGTGCTAATCGAAGGGATTGTAGCAAAAATGTGGCAGTTCAATTTTTTCACTTTTTTAATTATATATCCTATTGCAGGGGTAGGCAATCTTTCAGAAGTTGAGATCTACCTGGACAACATGGAGGAAATCAAAGATCCCTGGAGGGGTGGTGCTCTTTAAAAAATAAAAAAAAAAGACACAAAAACAAAAAACTATTAGGTCTTCAATAAAAATATGGCATAGTGTGTCACAGTAGTGTCCTCTACCCCCTTTCAAATAACCCCCCCCTACAGTACTGTCCTCTGCCCCCCTACACATCATCCCCCCCCCCCACAGTAAGATCCTCTGCCCCCAAAGCAGTGTCATCTGCTCCCCCCACAGTAGTGTTCTCTGCCGCCCCAAAACAGTGTTGTCTGCCTCCTCTCCCACCCTCACCCCCCACAGTAGTGTCCCCTGCCCCCCTAAAGCAATGTCCTCTGCCCCTCTAAAGCAGTGCCCTCTCCCCCCCCCAAAGTAGTGCCCACTGCCCCCTCCCCACACTAGTGTCCTCTGACCCCCCCCCCAACAGTAGTGTCCTCTACCCCCCCCCAAGTAGTGTCCTCTGCCACCCCCCAAAGTAGTGTCCTCTGCCACCCCCCACTGTAGTGCCCTCTGCCCCCTCCCCACAGTAGTGTCCTCTGACCCCCCCCCAACAGTAGTGTCCTCTGACCCCCCCCCCCCAACGGTAGTGTCCTCTACCCCCCCCAAGTAGTGTCCTCTGCCACCCCCCAAAGTAGTGTCCTCTGCCACCCCCCACAGTAGTGTCCTCTGCCCCCTCCCCACAGTAGTGTCCTCTGACCCCCCCCAACAGTAGTGTCCTCTACCCCCACCCCCCCCCCCAAGTAGTGTCCTCTGCCACCCCCCAAAGTAGTGTCCTCTGCCAACCCCCAAATTAGTGTCCTCTGCCACCCCCCACAGTAGTGTCCTCTACCACCCCCCACAGTAGTGTCCTCTGCCACCCCCCACAGTAGTGTCCTCTTACTCCCCCACGAGAAGTGTCTTCTGAACCACCTCCCCTCGTGGTGTCCTCTGCCTTTCTGCCCCCCAAAGCAGTGTCTTTTGCCTCCCCATAGCAGTGTCCTCTGCTTACTTCACATCATCCCCCTTACACAATGCAATGCACTGTCCTACTTTACAAGGGCTGTTAATCAGCTTCAGCTGCTTTGGGGTAATGAAGGTGTTCTATCGGGTTGAGATCAGGACTCCAAGTTCCTCCACCCCAAACTCGCTCATCCATGTATTTATGGACCTTGCTTTGTGCACTGGTGCGCAGTCATGTTGGAACAGGAAGGGGCCATCCCCAAACTGTTCCCACAAAGTTGGGAGCCTGAAATTGTCCAAAATGTCTTGGTATGCTGACACCTTAAGAATTCTTTTCACTGGAACTAAGGGGCCAAGCCCAACCCCTAAAAAACAACCCCACACCATAATCTCCCCTCCACCAAATGATTTGGACCAGTGCACAAAGCAAGCTTCATAAAGACATGGATGAATTAGTTTGGGGTGGAGGAACTTGACTGGCCTGCACAAAGTCCTGACCTCAACCCGATAGAACACCTTTGTGATGAATTAGAGTGGAGACTGCGAGCCAGGCCTTCTCATCCAACATCAGTGCCTGACCTCTCAAATGCGCTTCTGGAATAATGGTCAAACATTCCCATAGACACACTCCTAAACCTTGTGGACAGCCTTCCCAGAAGAGTTGAAGCTGTTATAGCTGCAAAGGGTGGGCCAACTCAATACTGAACCCTACGGACTAAAGCTGGGAACCAGTATAGTTCATGTGCATGTTATCGGTTGGGATGTGATATTTTATGGATGGTTCAACGTGTATTACCCTGTTTCTTACTAATATGAGGGTCTGTGCAGCCAACATTAACGCCATCACTTTGGTTTAGATGGCAATTGTTTTGATCTGTTTTTGTATGTTACAATATAAAAAGCTCAAATAAACACCTTTGAAAAAAAGTTCATGTGCATGTAAAGGCAGGCGTCCCAATACTTTATACCAGCCCTCAAAATTTCCACTCGCCTACACGCATTAGGTGAGTGGAAATAAGCTGAGGGCGAGTGTGGAGCCGCATTGTGGGGAGGCGGGTGCCGCCGGCAGGCGGTTGGATTGGGCAACTGGTGGGGAGTAACTCTTAAGGCCTGGCTAGTAGCTTAGGACTTTAACTTTTGTGCCCTGCTTTATACAATATAGTGTAGATCAGATCAAAATGAGGGACAAATAGGGACATTGGTAAGAAGGACAGAGGGACATTGTTCCAAATCAGGGACAGTCCCTCCAAATCAGGGACAGTTGAGAGCTATGTGTTCTTACCACAAAACAAGGTCCAGCTGAGGACTTAATGCATTCTTCCAGCAGCTGCTGGCGAATCTTCCGAACCTTAGCGCTGTAGAGATCATCCGGGTGTATCCCATCATAGCCGTCAAGCACCTGACATCACAGGGTAGACTCACAGTCAACATCAATAGACATAGCGGAGAACCTCACCATCCCGTATTACAATTTCCTTCCACATTTATTTTGATTTTACCCATTATTACTTCTGCATAACCTCTGCTCATTGATTGTTCACCCTGGGCACTGCAACTGAACTGGGGCTGCTTGTGAAAGAGGCTTGGAAAGAAAGGAAATCATTTGCTTTTAAAAATAACATGGACCTAGCATCACAGTACTCCTCCTGACAATGCTTTCATCTGCTTTTCTCTCCAGAAGGACTGAAGGATGCCATATTTGCTTAGGGATCCTCCAAAGTCTCTCTAGTTCCTGCACTGGCTCAGATATTTCACAGTCATGTAAATTCTTGTGCCTGTGCAGTTCTTGGTGATGTTCATAAATGTCTGAACACCACAAGTCACCAAAGTTACAATATTTTAGTCTTGATTACTAGGGGAGAGGAGGTTGAGGAAATGCTACCTCCTACCTGCAGCAGACTAATGGTACCACTTAGGAGAGAGGAGACAGAGGAAATGCTACCTCCTACCTGCATCAGACTAATAGCACCATCTAGGGGAGAGGAGATCGAGGAAATGCAACCTCCTACCTGCAGCAGACTAATGGCACCATCTAGGGGAGAGGAGACTGATGAAATGATACCTCCTACCTGCAGCAGACTAATGGCACCATCTAGGGGAGAGGAGACAGGTGAAATGCTACCTCCTTTCTGCAGCAGAATAATGGCACCATCTAGGGAAGAGGAGATTGAGGAAATGCTACCTCCTACCTGCAGCAGACTAATGGCACCATCTAGGGGAGAGGAGACAGAGGAAATGCTACCTCCTACCTGCATCAGACTAATAGCACCATCTAGGGGAGAGGAGATCGAGGAAATGCAACCTCCTACCTGCAGCAGACTAATGGCACCATCTAGGGGAAAGGAGATTGAGGAAATGCAACCTCCTACCTGCAGCAGACTAATGGCACCATCTTGGGGAGAGGAGACCGAGGAAATGCAACCTCCTACCTGCAGCAGACTAATGGCACCATCTAGGGGAGAGGAGATCGAGGAAATGCAACCTCCTACCTGCATCAGACTAATGGCACCATCTAGGGGAGAGGAGACAGAGGAAATGCTACCCCCTACCTGCAGCAGACTAATGGCACCATCTTGGGGAAAGGAGACCGAGGAAATGCAACCTCCTACCTGCAGCAGACTAATGGCACCATCTAGGGGAGAGGAGATTGAGGAAATGCATCCTCCTACCTGCATCAGACTAATGGCACCATCTAGGGGAGAGGAGACTGATGAAATGATACCTCCTACCTGCAGCAGACTAATGGCACCATCTAGGGGAGAGGAGACAGGTGAAATGCTACCTCCTTTCTGCAGCAGAATAATGGCACCATCCTGGGCAGAAGAAACTGAGGAAATGCTACCTCCTACCTGCAGCAGACTAATGGCACCATCTAGGGGAGAGGAGACAGAGGAAATGCTACCCCCTACCTGCAGCAGACTAATGGCACCATCTTGGGGAGAGGAGACCAAGGAAATGCAACCTCCTACCTGCAGCAGACTAATGGCACCATCTAGGGAAGAGGAGACAGAGGAAATGCTACCTCCTACCTGCAACAGACTAATGGCACCATCTAGGGGAGCGCAGACCGAGGGAATGCAACCTCCTACCTGCAGCAGATTAATGGCACCATCTAGGGGAGAGGAGACTGAGGAAATGCTACCTCCTACCTGCAGCAGACTAATGGCACCATCTAGGGGAGAGGAGACTGAGGAAATGCTACATCCTACCTGCAGAAGACTAATGGCACCATCTAGGGGAGAGGAGACAGAGGAAATGCTACCCCCTACCTGCAGCAGACTAATGGCACCATCTAGGGAAGAGGAGACTGAGGAAATGCTACCTCCTACCTGCGGCAAACTAATTGCACCATCGCTGCCTAGGAAAAAGCCACTGGAATGACTTTCAAATGATAAAAGGTGGAGCATTTATAAATCGTGATACTGTTGCAGTATATTGTGACATGCAAGAAATTGAATAATGCCATTAATGAAGGGTCTGCTTTCAAGTGGACATAAACCTAGGCAACAAGGGCTGTTCCCCCACCAGATGTCTGGCAAAATCAGGGGTTACAAACAGACATACAGTGCTGTGAAAAAGTATTTGCCCCCTGATTTTTCTTGTTTGGCATACTTATCACACTTCAGATCACACTTCAGTTTCAGATCATGAAACAAATTTTGGTATTACACAAAGATAACCTAAGTAAATACAAAATGTAATTTTAAATGATGATTTCTTTTATTTAGGGGAAAAAAGCTGTCCAAACCTGCCTGGACCTATCGGAAAAAGTAATCCCCCCCCCCTCCCAATTTGCTAAATCATGGATAAACTCTGATTAACCACATTTTTAGGAAAGTGGAGTTCAATTTCACTTGCCATACCCAGGCCTGATTACTGCCAAACCTGTTGAATCAAGAAATCACTTAAATAGAAGCTGTCTGACATAGTAAAGCACGCTACAAGATCTCAAAAAGCAACACATCATACTGCGACCTAAAGAAATTCAAGAACAGATGAGAAACAAAGAAACTGACATGTTGTAACGCTCCTGCGTTTTTATTGCAAGCTGGATTTGCAGCTGCAGAATCTCCACTCAGTAGTCATGTAGAGATGTGTTGGAATACCAGATCCAACTCTCCAGACTCATCACTGTGGGCCTGTCTGCTTCAGCATACAGATATACACACACTCAATAAGATGTTCCTGGAGTGATAGGATGTATATGATAGTATGGAGGTGATGTGCTGAAGGGACAGGTGTGAGCAGTGACAGTAATGGTAAGCACTTGATAGTAATGTTCAGGAGAGTAGTAGATGGTAATAGGTAGAATGCAGATAGGTTAGTAATCATGTATGGTAACAGGTGGTAAGGACAGCAGATGACATATACAGGATAGACTAACCCAGTGCAAGGATAGATGGTAGTAGACTCAAGAGCTAGAAATCTATGTAACAGTGCAGATGGTAGAATTAGTATGCATAGATAGTAACAGTCCTTAATGTGCAGAAGATGATAGTGTAAGTTAGTTTATGGAGGATTCCCCTGTGGGGTACTTATCACTAGTAAGGTTTAGTAAGTAGAGGGGTCCAGTAGTAAGGGAGTGATCCGGTAGCGAGATACGGGATCAGTAGCGAGGTTCCGGTCTATTCCAGGTAAAGGCAAATAGCTGGAGGTTCCGACAGCAAGACAAGGCTTGTAAGCATGTAGGCACACATTGAACGAACAACGTGAGAGAGAACGCCGGCGATTGAAATAGCCGCTCAGCGGCGCTCAGCGATGACGTCATCCGTCTTAAAGGTGTATGCGTTCCACCTAACTAGAAAGGTGGGACGCAATGTTGAAAGGAAAATGGTAAATAAGGGTACCAAAGGTACCAGAATCTTACAGTACCCCCCCCCCCTTAAGGCCGGCTCCGGAAGGCCTATAGCACTGGTTTCTCCGGGTATTTAGAGTGAAACCTTCGTATAAGCCTAGGTGCGTGAACATCAGAGGTATCCAACCAGGTGTCGTCTTGGGGTCCATAGTTCTTCCATCTTATGAGATATTGGAGTGTTCCTCTGTGGATACGAGAATCCAAAATCTCCTTAATCTCATATTCTTCTCCGCCTTCAACTTGTACTGGAGGTGGAGGCAAGATGGTAGGCCTTACTCCTTGGTTAGGAACATGTAGCGACACATGAAAGATGGGATGTATTTTGAGATCTGCCGGTAAGGTGAGTTGTACTGCAGCTCTTCCAAAGAGTTTCTTAATTGGGAAGGGTCCCAGAAATAAAGGTCCAAGCTTTTTGCTAGGGATCTTTAATCTTAAATTTTTTGTCGATAGCCAAACGAGGTCCCCAATAGCATATTGCGGAGAAGGTCTTCTACGAAGGTCGTAGTACCTTTTTTGTTGACTATGAGCGTGTGAGATGGTGGTATTAAGTAAACCCAGAGAGTCTTTTATTTGGGTAAGATAATCCGAGGCTACTGGGTTACTTGATGGTAGGATGCGTGGTGGAAGAAGTGTGGGATGAAACCCATAGTTCAAGTAGAACGGACTTTGCTTAGTAGTACTGTGGGTTGCGTTGTTATAAGCAAATTCCGCCAGAGGGAGGAGGTCCACCCAATCATCCTGTAGGTATGATGTGTAGCAACGCAGATATTGTTCTATACACTGGTTGACTCTTTCAGTCTGTCCGTTGGTCTGAGGGTGGTAGGGAGAAGTGAGCTTTCGCTCTATCCGTAGTATTTGACATAGAGCTTGCCAAAATTTGGAGATGAACTGTGAACCACGGTCGGATAAAAGAGTCTTTGGAATTCCATGTAACTTGAACACATGTTTCATTAGTAGTTCCGCTGTTTGTTTAGATGAAGGTAGTCTGCGAATAGCAATGAAATGTGCCATCTTTGTCAGATGGTCCACTGACACTAGAATGGTATTAAATCCTTTGGAAGGTGGTAGTTCTACTATAAAGTCTAAGGACACAACTTCCCATGGGACCTGGGGTATTGGTAGACTGCAGAGTAGACCAGATGGTTTTGTAGTGTCAATTTTGGACCTTGCACAGATGTCACATGAAGAAACAAATTTTTGTACAGACGTCTTCATATCAGGCCACCAAAACTGTCTGGTAAGCAAATTAAGGGTTTTCGTCATACCCATATGTCCTGCCATGGGCACATCATGTGATAATTCCAAGATCTTGGTGCGCATAGTAGGGGGTATGTAGAGTTTATCGTGGTAATAGAGGAAGCCTTCTGCATCAGTACTTAGTTGTGGTGGAGGTGAATCCAATCCTATACTGTGCAAAATCTCTTCCTTCAGGGAACGAACAACACCAATAATACGTTCATAGGGTATTATAGGAATAGAAGGGATTTCAGCGCAGTTATCTTCGGTTAATCGTGATAGCGCATCCGCTTTTTTATTTTTGTCTGCAGGCGTGTAGGTCACTAGGAAGTTGAATCTTAGGAAGAATAATGACCATCGTACCTGCCGGTGGGAAAGAGTTTTGTTAGTCTGGAGGTATTGAAGGTTTTTATGATCTGTATATATGAGTATTGGTAATTGGGTACCTTCAAGTAGATGTCGCCAATTCTCCAGTGCCAGTTTTATGGCAAGCAACTCCTTTTCACCCACTGGGTAATTCACCTCTGGGCTGCTTAGTGATTTTGAGAAGAAAGCAACTGGGTGGAGTGGTGAAGTATTTGTTGGTCGTTGGGAGGGAACTGCTCCTACTGCCACATTTGACGCATCTACCTCCAGAATATATTGGAGGGATGGGTCTGGATGGCGTAGTATGGGAGCAGAAGTAAAGCTTGATTTTAACAAGCGGAAATCTCCATTTGCTTCTTCTGACCATTTGAATGGTTTCTTTATACTTGTAAGTTGTGTGAGAGGTCTCACAATAGCAGAGAAGTTCTTGATGAACTTCCTATAGAAGTTTGAAAAACCAAGGAATCGCTGTAATGCCTTACGAGTTGTTGGTATAGGCCAATCCAGAATACAGGATATCTTACTCATATCCATCTTGATTCCGGTTTTGGATATGATGTATCCTAGGAATAATATTTCTTCTTTATGAAATAGGCATTTTTTTTAATTTCACGTATAGATTGTGTGCGAGTAATCTGGATAACACAAGTCTTACATGTTTTACATGTTCAGACAGAGATCGAGAATAGATAAGTATATCGTCCAGATATACCACAACACAGACATCAAGTAAGTCTCTGAAGATGTCGTTTATGAACCTTTGAAAAGCTGCGGGAGCATTACACAACCCGAATGGCATCACAAGATATTCGAATAATCCGTATCTGGTTCTGAATGCTGTTTTCCACTCATCTCCGTCACGGATTCGGATTAGATTGTATGCCCCTTTTAGGTCCAATTTAGAGAAGTAAGTAGCCCCACGCACTTGTTCAATGAGTTCAGGGATGAGCGGTAAAGGATAGCGATCCTTTATCGTAATGGTATTTAATTGCCTATAATCGATAATAGCCCTAAGACTTAAATCCTTATTGCGGACAAAGAAAAGTCCTGCAGCTGTGGAAGAAGTAGAGGGTCTGATGAACCCTTTTGTCAAATTCTCATCCAAGTATTCCTTGAGATGAGAGAGTTCATCCTGTGAAAGAGGATAAACATGACCGAAAGGCAATTTGCTGTTAGGGAGTAGATCGATAGTGCAATCATAATCCCTATGGGGAGGCAACACTTGAGCATTTTTCTCAAGGAATACTTCGGACAGATCCTGATAGCATAGTGGTGCAATCTCGTCTGACACCACAGACAGGATCTTTCCATAAGATGGGAGGTTACACGTAATCTCACAATAGTGAGAAGGGAAAGTTAAAGTCCGTCTTTTCCAATCTATGATTGGTTGATGTGTGTGTAACCAGGGGAGTCCCAAAATAATGGGAAAATGGGGTGAAGATAGTATATCAAAGGAGGTGGTCTCCATATGAGACTCGTTAGCAGTGACAAGGAGTGCTTGTGTCTGATTGGTGATTGGACCAGAAGATAGCGGGATACCGTTAATGAAACTAACAGAAACAGGTTTAGGTTTTGAAATAATAGGTATTTTATTTAAGGTAACAAAACGTGTATCGATATAGTTCCCACAAGATCCTGTGTTGATCATAGCCTTGGTGGTAATCCTAGTCTGGTCCCACTGTAATGTTAAATGAACAAAGAGATAGGGTTTAGAAAAGGAAGTCGTTAATCCCCCTAACAAGACATGTGAACACTCACCCTCTTTTTTGCGGACAAGGGGACAGACGCTTATCGAATGATCCGGGGATGCGCAGTACATGCAGAGATTACTGGATCTTCTCCTGGCTCGTTCAGTAGTTGATAAAGGTGGGCGTATGGTTCCTACCTCCATAGGAGTAGGGTCAACGGCCGAAATCCAAGAAGGACTAGACAATGGCATTCCCATTTTCTCAGCCTTTCTTTCTCGCAGTCGCCTGTCAATGTTGATACTGAGTTGTATTAAGGCATCCAAAGTGCCAGGTAAATCCGCTCGGGTGAGCTCGTCTTTAACGGCTTCTGACAACCCGAGCCTGAACTGAGTTCGCAGAGATGTATCATTCCACCCTGAATCAATGGTCCATCTTTTGAACTCTGCTACAAAGTCTTCTACAGGTCTCCTTCCTTGTTTTAAAGCCCTCAATTGGATATCAGCAGTACTCTGCCTATTGGGGTCATCATATAAACTAGCGAGTTCCGCTAGGAATAAAGGATAGGAGTTGAGAAGCTGATCATTTTTCTCAAAGGGAGAGTCTGCCCAGGCCCGTGGATCACCCGTTAAGTATGAAATGACGGTACAGACTTTAATTTGATCAGTAGGGTAAGTACGAGGTTTTAGCAAAAAAAGCAATTGACATGCGTTTTTTGAATTCACAAAATTTTTTCCGATCACCTATAAACACTAGAGGAGGGTTTATTTTGGGTTCAGGGGGCTGAGCAGCAGTAAGCTGGGAAAGACGGGTTACCTGCTGTCTCAGAGTCTGATTGTCTTCTTTTACTTCAGTAAGAGCAAGTATTAATGCATTTACTTGTTGTGTTAATTGTGTCACTTGAGTGGGTAATTCTGCTGAATCCATTTTTTTGTGGTTCGTTCAATCTGTAACGCTCCTGCTGGATTTGCAGCTGCAGAATCTCCACTCAGTAGTCATGTAGAGATGTGTTGGAATACCAGATCCAACTCTCCAGACTCATCACTGTGGGCCTGTCTGCTTCAGCATACAGATATACACACACTCAATAAGATGTTCCTGGAGTGATAGGATGTATATGATAGTATGGAGGTGATGTGCTGAAGGGACAGGTGTGAGCAGTGACAGTAATGGTAAGCACTTGATAGTAATGTTCAGGAGAGTAGTAGATGGTAATAGGTAGAATGCAGATAGGTTAGTAATCATGTATGGTAACAGGTGGTAAGGACAGCAGATGACATATACAGGATAGACTAACCCAGTGCAAGGATAGATGGTAGTAGACTCAAGAGCTAGAAATCTATGTAACAGTGCAGATGGTAGAATTAGTATGCATAGATAGTAACAGTCCTTAATGTGCAGAAGATGATAGTGTAAGTTAGTTTATGGAGGATTCCCCTGTGGGGTACTTATCACTAGTAAGGTTTAGTAAGTAGAGGGGTCCAGTAGTAAGGGAGTGATCCGGTAGCGAGATACGGGATCAGTAGCGAGGTTCCGGTCTATTCCAGGTAAAGGCAAATAGCTGGAGGTTCCGACAGCAAGACAAGGCTTGTAAGCATGTAGGCACACATTGAACGAACAACGTGAGAGAGAACGCCGGCGATTGAAATAGCCGCTCAGCGGCGCTCAGCGATGACGTCATCCGTCTTAAAGGTGTATGCGTTCCACCTAACTAGAAAGGTGGGACGCAATGTTGAAAGGAAAATGGTAAATAAGGGTACCAAAGGTACCAGAATCTTACACATGTATCAGTCTGGAAAGGGTTTCAAAGCCTAGGAGAATGTTGAGCCATCAGTTCGTGACCTCATACTCAAGCGCACTTGGGTTATGCAGCAAGACAATAATCCAAAACACACCAGCAAGTCCACCTCAAATGGCTCAGAAAAAAACCCAAAATTAGGTGTTTAGAGTGGCCTAATCAAAGTCTGGACTTAAATCCAATTGAGATGCTGTGACATGACTCATGCTAAACAACCTCCAATGTGGCTGAATTAAAACAATTCTGCAAAGAAGAGTGGGCCAGAGTTCCTCCACAGTGATGAGAAAGACTCACTGCCAGTTATCGCAAATGCCGCCAAGGGTGGCACAACCAGTTATTAGGTTTAGGGGGCAATTACTTTTTCACATAGGGCCAGGCAGGTTTGGACAGCTTTTTTCCTTTAATAAATGAAATCATCATTTTAAAAACTGCATTTTGTATTTACTCAGGCTATCTTTGTGTAATATTACAATTTGTTTGATGATCTGAATCATTTAAGTGTGACAAATATGCAGAAAAATAAAAAAATCAGGAAGGGGGCAAATACTTTTTCACAGCACTGTATAGCAACTCTAAATCACTCAAATGGGCAAAGTTATATTTTAGGGGCACCTTCAGTACAACATCTGCTTGTGTGGTAAGTGCCTGTATCCGCTTTTCCTGCACATACCATCCTTTATTTAAATTTAGCGCTACCCCCATAGGTTATGACAGCCAGGCAACACGCATTTCTCCTCTTACACAAGAAGTCAGTCCAGTAACATGTTTTTGTTATTTTTATTAGGGAATAACAACTTGGATAGGGTGAAGGGATTTATGGGATGCCCAGAAGATGATGAACGCAGCAAAACTTGGAGACAATCTTCCTCTCTCTCTGTACAAAAATCCTGAATTGTTTCCTTCTGTACAAACTCACAGTCCTGGATAGGTCAATAGCAAGAAGAGTCCATTACAGACTAAGGGTCCTGGGCCCTTCTGGCCAGTAGCACAAACTTGAGGTAACTGCTTGCCGGAGTGTTTCTCCTCCCTCTGTGGATCTGGTCCCAACTCCACTACTCACCAGGTTCTCCTTGGAAGTTCAGTACAGAATGCTGTAGAGTTTAGTAGCAAAAGCCCCTTACAGGCTAGGAACCCTCTGGCCCCTATTTGAAATTCAGCACAGCTTGTTGCACACTACATGTAGGAGTCCCTCCTCTCTCCCGAAGGACTGCTCCTAGCTCTACAGCAATCTACATGCAGGACATCTCTCTACTCCCCTGTAGATCTGCTCCCAGCTCCCCAGTCTACAGACACCTGCAGCCCTCCTGGCTGCTCTGGATATTTCCTGGGACAAGGATAAAGAGTTAAGCACAGTTTGGTCCTTTGCAAGCTTACTATGTGTGGCAGTCTTTCCCCTTGTGAATTCCTGGGTGTGCTGATGAACTCACTGTCCTCTCCTTGCCCCCACTGCTCCCAGGTGGTTCTCCTAATCACACTGTACTGCTGAAGCATTCCTTCCTCAGCCAGCCCAAGCCGCCAGCCTGTGGGGCTCCCCCCTAGACTTAGAGGGCCCCTAAAGGCCACCGACAGACTCAGACTCCACAGCACTCCATCTCCATCTTACACCCGTCTCCCCTTGCCGGCATTACTCATCCATATTTAGGGGTTGGTATAGACCCCTTGCCAGACTCACAGCTTGGGGATTGGCTGAGCTCCCCTAGATATGCAGATCAACCCTCCTGGCCTCCGCCCTCCAGCTTCCAGAACATTCTCCAACTTTCCAGAACCAGGGGGAGGCACCAGAGACCTGCCTGTATGAGTCACCCAGCCCTCAACCAGACTATGTTTTGCCAACTCTAACACTGACACTGGAGGGTGCTACATTTGCTTATTTTTTGTTTCTTCCTGCCCCAGTACAGAGCAGTGAGGGAGTCATTATTGTCAGGAGGGTATCCAAACTTTGGAGCTTTTGGGGACCTTCAAGAATCGGTATTCACATCTTGCAACCACCAAAGAAATGAAAAAAGATGTGGGGCTCCCAAAGAGTTCACAACAGGAAAGGAAAATATATTGTAGATGTCCCAATTATATTGCATTTTCAACCTCTGGCTGACCCCTAGGATCTGCGCCTGTATCCCAGAAATGCAATGCCTGCCTTTTGAAGTCAGCTTAGTTCTAGGAGATTCTGTCTCACCTGTCTTCAGCAAAGTCTTGCCAACACTCTTAGATTACATTCTGGGAAAGAGAACAATCTAAACCCCACCTAAGAACAACCACAATTCACCTATTATCTAAATCTTATCTAAAATCTTTCTGGCCCTCAAAATCATATAGCACTATTGGACACATATATATGAATGGTTATATATATATATATACCTGGAATTCCAGGCCGTATGTGTGTCTGCAATATTCCCGAAGTTTTGGGTAGACATCTGTGCGTAGTGCAGCTCTCTGCCACTCCGAATCTAAGAAATAATTATTACAAGGCTTTATTAATGTTTAAAAAAGGAATTCTGATCTTACAGATCTTTCACAAAACTGACACCCGCCATTGTGCATTGTCGACATCATGACTAGAGTATTACAGATGTTCCCCACCTCTCGACAAAGTTAACACTAATTATTTATCTAGCCCCTCTTAACAAATAACCAAACCATGCCAATTTGGAGAAAATTTTGGCTGTGATGGCCATTTATTAACAAAACCAAAACTTTAACATTCCTTAAAACAGAAACAATAGTAATAAATAACATAAAGATTGCCGGTCTTGGGAGGCACTACGAATCAACATCAATTTTGTATCTGTGTGACTACTAAAGCTCCCCAGGCGTGATACACCGACTCCGGGACAACCCACCTCTTAGCAGATACTTCCTCATTACCACTTCCCAGGTTAACCACTGTTAACTGGGATACCACAGAGGACTCCATACCTTAGATTGGTCCCTACACTGAACAAGGGAAAATCTGAACACCTCCGAAGACCCCATCCGCCAAAAAAAGTTATAAACAACATGAATAAATGTTCCGAAATGCAGGGAGGGTGGGTGGGAAGCTTCTTCACAACCACTGGACTCTGAATGCTTGCCGCCTTACAGATCCCACGCTGCATCCCCCTTGCAGCCCTCCTCCACCTGAACAACCAATCCTAGGTGAGTGTCCTCCCCTCTCTCCCTACATTAACCTGATCCTTTCCTGGTTCCTCTGCCCCCCTTGTCATATGGCCCCTTTGCATATTTTTTTACTTTTTGCTTCGGGGCTTTCTAGCTTTCTCAACCTTTCTACCCTAGAGGAACCCTTGAAATAACTTTTAGGTCTCTGGAAACCCCTGATAAAACCAATTTATTGGGGGTCAATGGGAAAAATGCTCATCACAATACCATACCTCCCAAATTTTTGAGATGGGAATGAGGGACACCTATTAGCAAAAGAATGTAGGCATTGGACACACCCCCTGCCATGACCCCACACAAAAAATATTGGTTAGACCCAAAAGCTCATTTTTTTTTTACCACTACTATTCCTTTATATTGGCTGTGGAAATTTACAAATCCAGCAAGATGAAAGGTTTAGCACTGGGAAACACTTTTTGAAAGATAGAAAGTGCATTTTATATACTATTAGACCAAAACGAGGGACAAATGAGGAGGAAAGAGGGATAGAGGGACATTTTTCCGAATCAGAGATAGTCCTTCCAAATGAGGGACAGCTGGGGGCTATGACAATACTGGTGTAGCACTACCCCCAGAGGAGCCACTGAGACACCTCGCTCATCCAGCACTTACCATCACCCCTTGAGGTATTTCAAAAAATGTATTAGGCCAAAAATAGTCTAAAAGAAGAGAGGATTAGCAAGTGTACCTATACAAACAATCAATAAGTCAATAACGTTACCCTGAGAAATACAGTTAAACACCTGCAGTGTCCTAACTATCAGTAATTAACAGAACTGATCTGCATTTACCTAGCAACAATATATAAAGACAGTCCTAGCTTGTTATAACAGTCCCAGTTTTACCTCCCTGGTCAGTGATTGACGTAAATAAAAGTTAGCTGGCAAAAGTTGGGGCCCTTGAAGAAAGCACTTCCATTCCAGCAGACAACAGATGAACTTGTGCAGTTTTACTCTCTTGCCAGACTCAGGGCGCCCTCTTCTGGGTCTCTGGATAAGTGCTCCCGTTCGGTACAAGTCCTCAGACAGGGATAGGAATTGCTGTGATGGCTCTCGTTCAATCCTGCTGAGATAGTCTCTCTCTTCCTTCCTTACAAGTGCTGGGAGTGCTCTCTAATACAACTTCCTCCCTGGGAGAAAGTTCCTGGTCTTTCAGGCAGGGTCCTGCATGATGAGAGTCTCCTCTGAGGCCTCTCCTGATTGTAGTCAGCTATGGCAGGGTTCTGTATAGCAGCCCAGTCAACTGAGCCACTTTTCCCAAGCCACCCCCCCCCCCACCCCATTTATCTAGCAAGCCACTCCCTGCAAAATCTGATGACACGGACCCAGAAAGCAAGCAGCACAATTAATGAGACAACAATTTGTAAGGAATGCAATAATCAACTTCTGAGTTCCCCGTAATGTGCACAGATGTTATGCACCGAGTCCTTTTAGTGGTTGCAGGGGGGGGGGGAGCGAGGAGAGTAGAGAAGTCCTTGTAATGTAAATGTCCAGAATCAATAAGGGCCCAGAGAGGTTACAGTACAATGGCGACCAGCAATAGTGAATATCATATGCAAAGTGTTTCCTGTTAGAAGCTTTCATTTAAAGAGATGGGATAAAGGTATCTGCATGCAGTGTCTTTGTAGGGTATACACAGGGTGGGCTTCCACCCACTCACCAATCCTGATGATACCAAGGCTCAAGAGATTGGGATGTCCCGGAACAGGCTCTTGAAGAAACTGCAACCAGTAAAGGGTGCCTGGCCATGTACCTGACGACGCTGGGATTCAGCTGGGTCTGTAACGGTAACGATGAGAGTGACCCCCGACAGTCACTCGGCTGACAGAGAGCTGGTGATGGTGGATCTGCCTGTAGGTGAATGGCTCACTCCCTGAAGACTTTCCACGTCGTCCAGGCCATGCGGTCTGCTTGCATTCCCCCAAGCGGCCGCGTCCCTGCTCTTAGCTGAAGGCCATGGTCCCAAGAGAGTGAGCTCCTCCCTGGACCAGGCTATTTATGTCCTCACCATGCATCCTTCTCTCTCCCAGCCGGCTGGAACTTTTAGTGTGCAGCAGCACTGGCTCCAATGTAAATCCTGGCTCTCCGGACCACATGTCCCACGATCCCCTGCTTTCAGTAGTGGTCGCTCTCTCTCTCTGCCTTCAGGATATGATGACACAATATCTAGGCTGAACACTAGAGGGAAACAGGCTCCCTGCAGTCTCTGTTAAAGAATGTCCCATGGTGACACAGGTAAGTTAGCCATCGCCTTGGTAGCTACATCTGTATAATACTTTCTGTACTCTGTTTAGGTGAGTTCTAGTTCCCGTTCCTGCTATGAAATACTCAGTAACCTGTTTTATGGATGCCTGAACTTCTTAATAAAGCACTTTATAACTACGCTGCCTCCCAGAATACAGGACACAACACATTTAATATATCTCAACAAATTTTAGACAGAAGAAAATCTCGAAGCCTTAGTAAAATTTCTTGCACTCTGCAGCTTCAAATACATGGCAATCAGGAAAGACCAGGAAGGTCGTGTTACATACTAAACCATACTGGAACCAGGAGGCCACCCAACCTAAAAACATAATTCATAATGAAATATTGCCTCCAGCTTGCTGTGCTGGTGATATTCTTCATAGCATTATACGTCACAGACTTTTAACGGAGGCATCGAAAAAAAAGTGGGCTTATAAGTGTAGCGCACCCCCTATGGAGCCACAAGTAAGCTGGATCCCCACTCCTGCACAGCCAGACACACTGAATTTTCACAAGCACTCTAGAGTCAGAGATCAGTCCGTGGGTTTTTTTTTTTTTATATATATATATATATTTATTGAAGGGTTAAGAACCTGGATAGGGATGGGAGATTATGGGATGCCCACTTTACCAAATTTCAGGGACATTCTTCCCATATAAAGTCTCTATACACAGCTCCAACTTCTTCCTCTAGTACACACTTGCTTAATCCAGCTATATCACTCTGTGATGATTTGGCAGTCTCTAGCAACGGCCCATTACTGGCATGGACTCGTAGCCCCTATGAGTGTAGGACAGTAGAGTGACACTTGTACTTTCACATCACTTCCTCTCTGTGGTCACTGATCCCAGCAACACCTCTTTAGGCACTGCCAACTCACCTAGCTGCAGCTGCCCCTTTCAGTAGCCTTCCTGGCTAGCTTCTCCAGCACAGTCCCCCAGACTGACTCTCCACCAGCCCACCCGGCTGACTCTCTCTGCAGCTCACCTGACTGACTCTCTCCAGCTCACCTGGCTGACTCTCAGGATATATCCTGTGGAAGGACAAAGACTTAAGTACACAGCTGTCTTCAGGGAGAACTGGCTACATGTGGCAGTCTCCCCCCTTGTAAGTTCCCAGTAGTGCTTACCTACTCATGCTTTTCCTCCGTGTGGCAGCATCCTTTCAGCACCTGAGCCCCAGCCCAAGGTCAACCCCCCCCCCCTCCCCAGACTGGGGGGTGCCCCCATCTTCCACCCA
The DNA here is from genome assembly GCF_965119305.1 of Pelophylax lessonae. Taxonomy (NCBI): domain Eukaryota; kingdom Metazoa; phylum Chordata; class Amphibia; order Anura; family Ranidae; genus Pelophylax; species Pelophylax lessonae. The sequence continues at coordinate 700,214,217 of NC_138769.1, read as the reverse complement.
ACTGCCCCTGCTGGCATGGCCCATGTCTAGTTATGAGGTAAACTCTGCCCCCTGCCAGCCCTCTATTGAGGATTGGCCGAAGGCTCATAAATATTCCAGGTAGCTCCTCCTAACCTCCTGCCCACTAGCTCTAAAACATTCTCCAATGTTCAAGAAATGGGGGGGGGGGGCACTAGGGGAGCTGCCAGGATGAGTCATCTAGCCCTGACTCACTGAAATCTGACCCAAATTCACAGCTCAGGCTTAGCCCTGTGCTAGCTAAATTTACCTACAGTACCGAAAACCTATACTACTACTACTAGCACATACAGGGTGCAACATAAGGAATCTGTCACTTGACCCATTAGGGCTAAGAGCCTTTTCTCTCTATTAAATAGGCGGTTTAATGCACTGCAATGCAGAAAATACCCCCTAAGGAGTGGGACTATGTGGGCAACCAGACATCCAAATAATTCCCATGTATTTAGTTGTAGGTAAAAACAATTTTATTTATACAAACAATGTAAAATATAAAGGATTAAAGTGTTTGATATGCGAGACATGTTAACAAAGTACCGACATCCCAGTTGAATAATCAATATGTGGTAGAAAAAGACTACCAAAAGAAGTGGATGGGGGCTCGAGGTGTTCGAGCCTTCATCCAGAAAATACATGGAGAGCCATGGATGAGCATAGAAAGGAAAGAAATGTAGGGAGGGGGAAAAAGCAAAGGCTGGGTAAAAAAAGGGGGGGACAAGAGACAGAAAATGAAGAAGAAAAGAGAGGGAGGGGAAGAGAAGGGGAACAGGAAGAAGGGAGAAGAGAAAAAAATATATAGAAAAAGAGGAAAGAGAAGAAAAAAGAAGAACAAGGAGACAAAAAATAGAAAAATGAGAAAAAGAGAAAGAAAAAGAAGAAAAAAAGGAAAAAAAGAAAAGAAGAACAGAACAAAGTTCCAAGAAAGAATATGAATGAGGGCTGGTGGGATTTTAATGGTACCGTAGAAAAAATCATAGAAAAGGTGATAAAATCAAGTATTTTATTTATACATCATTAAAAACCAGGTAGGGGAAAACATTTATATATATATAAAAACATATCAGCGGATACAAACAGTACAGTAACAAAGGTATAGACAATAAGTGATGATAGATTTATAGCTCATCCGGTGTGCAAGACCTCGGAGAATTAACCCAACATGTTTCGCAGCCTGTGTAGGGCTGCTTCTTCAGGGGTCTGTAACATGCTATATAAGAGGAGAGTTTTAATAAACCTATGTAGAAACAAAACAAGTAATGAATAAACAAATAAGATACAGCTTAATGGTTAAACATGCACATGCGGCTCCTGTGTGTACAATGCACAGCCCATCACCACAAATCATCACCCGGCAGTGCACCAAGGAGGGAGAGAGCCCGGGATCCCCACAATACGTCTTACCCACGGATGTGGAGGAGAAATAAGACAAGAGTAGTCAAATGGCGTAAGTGTTGTGAACCAGCCGAGGTACCCCGAGGGATACCAGTAGGGTTCAAAAAGTGAAAAGAGAGAGCACACCAAAAATTTCCAAAGGGATATCCAAGGAAAGTGTTTGCTAGGGCAAGTAAAAGTAAAAATAGAACTTAAAAGGCAATAAATTTACCTTTAATGGTACTGAATTATATATGACTCGATAATGAGACCGAGTGATTTGGAACCCTAAAGCTCCTATCTCTAAAGAGAGAAATATAGAATATATTAAGAGGCATAACTGATCCTGACAAAGAAGCAACTTAGAAGGACAAAAACGAAGGGAAGGGAAAAGGGAAGGAAACCAGAGAACATAGAAAAGAGGGGAAAAAAGGATGAAACAAAAGAAGCAACACAGGGAAAGAAAGAGATGGGGAGAAAGAATGGAAAGGGAGACAAAACACACAACAAGCGTTAAAAAAGGGGAGGAGAAAAAGGGGGTAGGAAAAAAGGGGGGGAGAGGAGGAAAAACAAAAAAGGGGAAAGCAAATGAATGAAAAGAAAGGAGACATGAAAGAGATGACTACCTCACAGAGAATGCTGATAAAATATGGAGAGGCCGATTGAGGAAGAAGCAAACAAGCGTCTATAGCTGCAGTGGGTAGTGTCTAATTGTCATGCTCGTTCTGAGGTACGCCAGAGGGAACCACCTATAGGTATCCAGATAGAGTTGACCAAGTAGCACAGAGCATCTAAAGGGAAGATACAAAAATAGTTTGAAATTGAGACATAGCCTCGGGGTTCGTATGATAGCAAACCTCCAGGCATGGCCATCAATCAGACAACAGACCTCCGGGCATGACAAGCAACACGTACTTACCCACATGTGTTCAGATGGAAAGCATGGCCTTCTCACAAGGGTATGAAACGCCAAACCTCCCGCTTATATACTACCTCAACCCGACGCCGGACGCATGTCATAGACATGCGCCACGGCGTGGGTCAGATCCTCAACGATGCGCGCACCGGAAGCGCGCATAGTGCTGCACTGGACTCGGCCGCATCACGCAGCCGCGTGCAGCCATGGAGAGCGGAAGTGGAGGTAATCATACCTCCACATCCCGCACCTCCATCCGAGGATCACACATCCGTGGGAAGCGAGAGGAGGAGCCAGGGCTCTCCAACCCATCACAGGGGCAAAGCAAACCAGGCGATCGGAGGGGTGGATGAGCGTGCATTGCAGATAGAAACAAAAGGAGCAAAAAAAGCATGTGAATGGATGACACACAGACAAAAAAAGAATTAACATATAAACAATAAAGTATACAAAGTCATACACCTAGTGCAACAATCAATGCAGCATACATGAAGCACTCCATTTAGCAATGACGTGGCGATCCGTGGCTGGGAAGAAAGGACGAAAAAAAAAAAAAAATTCTTTCTTGTATTTAGACACACTACTCCACTCACACCTGGTGGGACCCCTACCCCTTGCACGTTGGTCCCTTGTTTCACCTGGCGGTCATGAGATGGGGCCACAAAGACTCTGGGAGAAATAAAAACCTAAAAACTTGCTCATTCCATAGACGGAATTGTGCCTTTGTAAGGCTTTTTTTTGATAACCGCTCCCTGGGAGCTATATTTATTTATTTTCTTCATGATTTGTTCCTGACCAATCCTCATTTTGGACCCTTGTGGCCATTTCCATAAATTGTTGATGTATTTGTGGAAAGGTAATTTGTGATACTTTATACTGTATACAGCGCGACGGTCCTTGGCTGGTGATGTTTCCCTTCCTCTCCTGTAGTTTTTTCCCTTTTCCCCCCCCCCCCCTTTTTTTCGTCCTTTCTTCCCAGCCACGGATCGCCACGTCATTGCTAAATGGAGTGCTTCATGTATGCTGCATTGATTGTTGCACTAGGTGTATGACTTTGTATACTTTATTGTTTATATGTTAATTCTTTTTTTGTCTGTGTGTCATCCATTCACATGCTTTTTTTGCTCCTTTTGTTTCTATCTGCAATGCACGCTCATCCACCCCTCCGATCGCCTGGTTTGCTTTGCCCCTGTGATGGGTTGGAGAGCCCTGGCTCCTCCTCTCGCTTCCCACGGATGTGTGATCCTCGGATGGAGGTGCGGGATGTGGAGGTATGATTACCTCCACTTCCGCTCTCCATGGCTGCACGCGGCTGCGTGATGCGGCCGAGTCCAGTGCAGCACTATGCGCGCTTCCGGTGCGCGCATCGTTGAGGATCTGACCCACGCCGTGGCGCATGTCTATGACATGCGTCCGGCGTCGGGTTGAGGTAGTATATAAGCGGGAGGTTTGGCGTTTCATACCCTTGTGAGAAGGCCATGCTTTCCATCTGAACACATGTGGGTAAGTACGTGTTGCTTGTCATGCCCGGAGGTCTGTTGTCTGATTGATGGCCATGCCTGGAGGTTTGCTATCATACGAACCCCGAGGCTATGTCTCAATTTCAAACTATTTTTGTATCTTCCCTTTAGATGCTCTGTGCTACTTGGTCAACTCTATCTGGATACCTATAGGTGGTTCCCTCTGGCGTACCTCAGAACGAGCATGACAATTAGACACTACCCACTGCAGCTATAGACGCTTGTTTGCTTCTTCCTCAATCGGCCTCTCCATATTTTATCAGCATTCTCTGTGAGGTAGTCATCTCTTTCATGTCTCCTTTCTTTTCATTCATTTGCTTTCCCCTTTTTTGTTTTTCCTCCTCTCCCCCCCTTTTTTCCTACCCCCTTTTTCTCCTCCCCTTTTTTAACGCTTGTTGTGTGTTTTGTCTCCCTTTCCATTCTTTCTCCCCATCTCTTTCTTTCCCTGTGTTGCTTCTTTTGTTTCATCCTTTTTTCCCCTCTTTTCTATGTTCTCTGGTTTCCTTCCCTTTTCCCTTCCCTTCGTTTTTGTCCTTCTAAGTTGCTTCTTTGTCAGGATCAGTTATGCCTCTTAATATATTCTATATTTCTCTCTTTAGAGATAGGAGCTTTAGGGTTCCAAATCACTCAGTCTCATTATCGAGTCATATATAATTCAGTACCATTAAAGGTAAATTTATTGCCTTTTAAGTTCTATTTTTACTTTTACTTGCCCTAGCAAACACTTTCCTTGGATATCCCTTTGGAAATTTTTGGTGTGCTCTCTCTTTTCACTTTTTGAACCCTACTGGTATCCCTCGGGGTACCTCGGCTGGTTCACAACACTTACGCCATTTGACTACTCTTGTCTTATTTCTCCTCCACATCCGTGGGTAAGACGTATTGTGGGGATCCCGGGCTCTCTCCCTCCTTGGTGCACTGCCGGGTGATGATTTGTGGTGATGGGCTGTGCATTGTACACACAGGAGCCGCATGTGCATGTTTAACCATTAAGCTGTATCTTATTTGTTTATTCATTACTTGTTTTGTTTCTACATAGGTTTATTAAAACTCTCCTCTTATATAGCATGTTACAGACCCCTGAAGAAGCAGCCCTACACAGGCTGCGAAACATGTTGGGTTAATTCTCCGAGGTCTTGCACACCGGATGAGCTATAAATCTATCATCACTTATTGTCTATACCTTTGTTACTGTACTGTTTGTATCCGCTGATATGTTTTTATACATATATAAATGTTTTCCCCTACCTGGTTTTTAATGATGTATAAATAAAATACTTGATTTTATCACCTTTTCTATGATTTTTTCTACGGTACCATTAAAATCCCACCAGCCCTCATTCATATTCTTTCTTGGAACTTTGTTCTGTTCTTCTTTTCTTTTTTTCCTTTTTTTCTTCTTTTTCTTTCTCTTTTTCTCATTTTTCTATTTTTTGTCTCCTTGTTCTTCTTTTTTCTTCTCTTTCCTCTTTTTCTATATATTTTTTTCTCTTCTCCCTTCTTCCTGTTCCCCTTCTCTTCCCCTCCCTCTCTTTTCTTCTTCATTTTCTGTCTCTTGTCCCCCCCTTTTTTTACCCAGCCTTTGCTTTTTCCCCCTCCCTACATTTCTTTCCTTTCTATGCTCATCCATGGCTCTCCATGTATTTTCTGGATGAAGGCTCGAACACCTCGAGCCCCCATCCAAACAATGTAAAATATAGAGAGACTACATGTCTCTATATAACATGAAAAAGGTTAAAAAGTTTTTTGTCACGGCTTACAACAAAAGGTCATACAGGAAAATAGTAACTGGCAGAATGACGGGTATTCCAGGAAGACCCAACACGTTTCAGATGTGAGCACCCTTCTTCACGGGTCTGTTTGATGGAGACTTATGAATTCCACAAATGTCACGTATATAGACCAAGAAGCCGTGTAGTTAAGAACAATATTAAACACCAAGAGGATTTAGAGGTGCCGGGATAAGAAGATGGAAAACTTTGTAGAGGTAGCTTTATATATGAGGGAGGATTGTCACATGGTATTCGACCATGCCCTCTTACTGAAAATAGGCTGGTGTCTCTTTAAGAAGGGGGGGGAAAAGTTCACAAAGTATTCTTTATATATTTATTTCAGAGAAACCCAACTTCAATGGGAGTCCTGTGGTTTTAGGAAAATGTCTTTGTAATGGAGACCTATCCTCCCTATTTAAGAGTATCTTGGAACAAACCAAGCAGGAAATTGTACCAATAAAGCTCCCATTCAAGAGGATCCAATACCTGAGAAGTGGACTCCCAATTAACCGGCATCATCTGCCATGTTACATGTTGCACATCAACAAGTGTGAATGACCCCTTTTTGAAAGCTTACCCACTGATACTCTTACCTCCATCAAAGCTATGGTTCTAAACCTGGCTTAAGCTCCGTATCGTCAAAGGAAGGGTTCCCCATATTCAGAAGCACCTGGCATTCCTCAGGGCTCTGATAGAGCAATGGAGCATTGTGGGAGCTCGGCAAAGGTGAGTATCTACAAACTTTCTAGAACCAAATCAGAATCTACAACCAAATAAAAAAAAAGAAATAAACAGATGCCTTCTTTTCTCAGCAATATGACAGGCATGCTAAAGTGAACCTGCACTGCAGTTCACTATTCTAACCAGCAGATGGTGCAGCAAGTAACTTCACAACAGATCCAAAGGAAAAGACAGGGATGTAATATTTGGGTGTCTTTGGAGGACCTGTGGCTGCCTGTGGAAAATGATTAGGAGCTGCTGCATCCTTACAAACATTTATGAAAGGAAAAAAAGTGATGTGCACAGCTGCATGTGATGAGTGATAGAACAGGGAGCAAGGATGGAAATTGCTGCCCACAGCTCGGAAGCTGCGATCCAGGAATTTCCTCTTCATACTTCTCCGACAACATTGTGTTCTGCTTGCTCAGCAAAACTCCAAATTTTGGACAACATTCTGTTTTGCTGTTGCCTCCTGAGCTCTAACTGTCCCATGCTGAAATGTCACATACAGCCAACAACAGCAAAACAAGCTTAACTCCTGACCAACTAACAAAGCAGAATATGTGATCTTGCAGTTGGCCTGGACGTGGTTTCTGTGGCTTCCTTTACAGCCAATATCTGTAACCGAACATGTCTTATGTAACACAGCAATGAACAATATTTGCAGATGTTCAGAGTCAGGTTCAATGTGAGAACCAACTGACTCCGGCTTAAAGTGGACCTAGCATCAGTTCTATATTCCCATGTTAAGTGCAGCATGCTTAGTAACGTGTCAATGTATCACTTTCAGGTAATTATTACCTTTCACAGAGATCACCCCTGACAATGCCTTCATCTGCGTTTCTTCCCAGAAGGATGGGACCACCTTTGTTGAGGCACCATCCAAAGTCACCATCTACATGGTGGAATCAATGTTGGAGAAGGATCTGGATGTTCTGGTAGATCCTAAGCTTAATAACAGCATGCAATGTCAAGCTGCGGTTTCCAAAGCAAGCAAAGTCCTTTCTTGTATTAGGAGAGGTATGGACTCGAAGAGGGAGAGATGTAATTTTGCCCCTGTACAAATCATTAGTAAGACCTCATCTGGAATATGCAGTTCAGTTTTGGGCACCAGTTCTCAAAAAGGATATCAGGGAACTGGAGAAAGTGCAGAGAAGGGTAACCAAACTGATAAGAGGCATGGAGGAGCTCAGCTATGAGGAAAGATTAGAGGAACTGAATTTATTCTCTCTTGAGAAGAGGAAATTAAGGGGGGGATGTGATCAACATGTATAAATACATAAGGGGTCCATATAGAGAACTTGGTGTTGAGGTATTCACTTTAAGGTCATCACAGAGGACAAGGGGGCACTCTTTATGTCTAGAGGAAAAGAGATTTCTTCTCCAAATTCGGAAAGGTTTCTTCACAGTAAGATCTGTGAAAATATGGAATAGAATCACTCAAGAGCTGGTTCTAGTCAGCTTAGTAGATTGCTTTAAAAAAAAAAAAAGTCCTGGATTCTTTCCTAAGTGTACATAATATAACTTGGTACTAATATTCATAGGTAAAGTTGATCCAGGGAATATCCGATTGCCTCTCGGGGGATCAGGAAATAATTTTTTCACCTGCTGTGGCAAATTGGATCATGCTTTGCTGGGGTTTTTGCCTTCCTCTGGATCAACTGCGGGTATATGATTGTGTATATGGGATTGTATGATTTATTTTTCTCTTTTATTGGTTGAACTAGATAGACTTGTGTCTTTTTTCAACCTGACTATGTAACCATGTACTTACTGGACTGAGATGCCAGGACTAAGATGTCACAATCATGGAAATCCTGGTGAAGTCCTAAGCTGTGTTCAAAGATGTCTGACACAGATCACCCCTGCTGCAGACTCAGGGCCGTCTTTTCCACTGGGCATGCCCGGTGGTTGCCCGGGGGCCCCACTTGCCAAGGGGCCCCACGTGGATGGTGGCATGTCCCTGGTGGTATAGGGCCCCCCGTTCCTTTCTCCGCCGGCCCGGGCCCCCCCCTTATTGCTTCCTCCCCTCCGGCGGCGGCCGTGGCTCTAGTCTGCACTGCAGTGCACACTGGTTGCTAAGGCCAGCCCGATTGGCATCTAGCAACCAGTGACGTGAGCAGAGCAGACCCAGGATGCACAGCGCCGCAGCGGAGGACTCGGAGGAGGATCCTCCTCCTCATCGGCTCTTCCTCCTCACTCCTCTCCTCCGGCTCCATCTCGATCCTAGAAGACTGGCTCCGCCTCCGCCTCCACCCACCTCCTCCCATGTGCAGCCGTTGTAAAGGTAAGGCTGCCACAGCCTGCCAGGCTGATTGATTAAATTATATATTTTTTTAACTCTCTCATGGCAATGATGGGATCGAATCGATGACACAAGAGACAGACAACTACCTGTCCTGGCTGGAGGATATACCTTACTATATATTGGTCCCTGGCCTGTAATATGTATATAGTAAGGTATATATCCTCCAGGTAGTAGTTGTACTCTCTTGTAGTATAGTGTTCCCTGTAATGTGTATATAGTCTATATGCATAATACAGGGAACACTATATACTACAAGAGAGTACAACTACTGCCTGGAGTATATACCTTACTATATACATATTACAGGGACCAATATATACTACAAGAGACAACTACCTGGAGTATATACCTTACTAACTATATACATATTACATGGAACACTATATACTACAAGAGACTCTTGTAGTATATAGTGTTCCCTGTAATATGTATATAGTAAGGTATATACTCCAGGTAGTTGTACTCTCTTGTAGTATATAGTGTTCCCTGTAATGTGTATATAGTCTATATACATATTACAGGAAACACTATATACTACAAGAGAGTACAACTACTACCTGGAGTATATACATATTACAGGGACCAATATATACTACAAGAGACAACTACCTGGAGGATATACATTACTATATACATATTACAGGGACCAATATATACTACAAGAGACAACTACCTGGAGTATATACCTTACTATATACATATTACAGGGAATCCTATATACTACAAGAGACTCTTGTAGTATATATTGTTCCCTGTAATATGTATATAGTAAGGTATATACTCCAGGTAGTTGTACTCTCTTGTAGTATATATTGGTCCCTGTAATATGTATATAGTAAGGTATATACTCTAGGTAGTTGTACTCTCTTGTAGTATATATTGATAACTTGCATTTTTATTCTCGTGCGTGATTGTGTAGGCAGGGGCCCCCAGTGCATTGCATTGCCCAGGGGCCTATAAGGCTCTTAAGATGGCACTGTGCAGACTCTCACCTTGTGATTTGTGACAAAGATACAATGTTGCAGCATGATCACTGGGGGAGAGAAGACTGGGGAAATGCTTCCTCCTGCCTGCAGCAGGCTGATGACATCATCATCAGGATTGGAGCTCAAGGATGGCTTTTTAATGATAAAGGGTAGAACTTTTCAGAAAAATTGTACTGTTTCTGTATATTGTGACATGTCAAGAATGTATCCATGTACACCTATAAAGTTACTGAAAGACTCACTCTAATGATAAATTTAGTGGACCACCTTAATAATGTCACGTGGCATCTGCATGTCACAAGTTGTTCACAGTTGACATTTTTTTTTTCATGTAGTCTTTATTAAAGACAAAATAATAGGTCATCATAAACATATCCATAAATACAAAATTAAAAAATAAAAAATAACAAAATAGGAACATATAAACTTTTACAGAGTACAAAAGTGGAGAATATAACATAACCTTTACCAGGATAAAGGCAGCTCAGTAGGTGCACATACTAACCAGAGGGAATATATGCCAAAGCAGGGAAACCCTGGAGTGAGCCCAAATAGGCTGATATACACGATATTGTCAAAAGTATTGGGACACCTGCCTTTATACCAGGGGTCTTCAAACTATGGCTCTCCAGTTGTTCAGTAACTACAATTCCCATCATGCCTAGACTTGTCTGTGAATGTCAGAGTTTTACAATACCTCATGAGACTTGTAGTTCCGCAACAGCTGGAGGGCCGTAGTTTGAAGATCCCTGCTTTACACCAACATGAACTTTAACGCCATCCCAGTCTTAGTCCATAGGGTTCAATATTGAGTTGGCCCACCCTTTGCAGCTATAACAGCTTCAACTCTTCTGGGAAAGCTGTCCACATGGTTTAGGAGTGTAAACCATATTTGTGAGGTCAGGCACTGATGATGACGAGAAGACCTTGCTCGCAGTCTCCGCTTTAATTCATCCCAAAGCTGTTCTATTGGGTTGAGATCAGGGCTCTGTGCAAGCCAGTCAAGTTCCTCCACCCCAAACTCACTCATCCATGTCTTTATGAGCCTTGCTTTGTGCACTGGTGCGTAGTCATGTTGGAACAGGAAGGGGCCATCCTCAAACTGTTTGGGAGCATGAAATTGTCTAAAATGTCTTAATATGCCGAGGCCTTAAGTGTTCCCTTCACTGGAATTAAGGGACCAAGCCCAACCCCTGAAAAACAACCCCACACCATAATCCCCCCACCATCAAATGATTTGGACCAGTGCACAGAGCAAGGTCCATAAAGACATGGATGAGCGAGTTTGGGGTGGAGGAACTTGACTGGTGTGCACCTCAATCCGATAGAACACCTTTGGTATGAATTAGACTGGAGACTGTGAGCCAGGCCTTCTCGTCTGACATCAGTGCCTGACCTCACAAATACGCTTCTAGAAGAATGGTCAAACATTCCCATAGACACACTCCTAAACCTTGTGGACAGCCTTCCTGGAAGTTGAAGCTGTTATAGCTGCAAAAGGTGGGCCAACTCAATATTGAACCCTACAGACTTTAACTGGAATGTCATTAAAGTTTATGTGCGTGTAAAGGCAGGCGTCCCAATACTTTTGGTCGTATAGTGTATATCACATTTACTGTACATGCAGACCAAGCTGTCCAGTTCTATAATTTTGCCGTAGATGCTGGTACAAAACAGTTACTGGTTGTACTGGACTCCCATATATACAGTATCTCCCAATGCAGACACTTTTGAGTCTATTAAACATTTTGACACATTGTTTAAGCCCTGATTTCACACTTGTACGACCTAAAAGTCACACAACTTTGCCGCTCAACTTGAGAGGACTTAAAGCAATGCCTGTGTAATCTTGATGTCTATAGACCTTAAGTTGCATCAAAGTCGGACCAAAGTAGTGCAGGGACTACTTTGAAGTCGCACAGATATGAATGGTAATCATTGGAAATCATAGGTTACGACTTGCAGTCCCATGCCGCACAAGTGTGAAAGGGGCCGAAGGGAGATTTTTTTTGGACATCGAAACACATTTGTTGCTAGTTGTTTTTTTTTTTGCAAAATCAATAAAAGGCTTTGGACTCCTAAGGCGTTGGTTAGCACTCTTATTGGTTCTACCATGTGTATTTCTAAATCTGGGTGACCACTATCTCCAAGGTGCCCCCCCCCCCCCCCCCCCCCCGTTGTTTTGTGGAAGAGCTGCTGAACCTAAGCCATCAGGCTCAAATAAGGACTTATTTTCTACTGACGGAAGATCTACGTCCAGCACCTTGTTTCTATCTTCTGCAGGAAAAATTGATGTTGACAAGGACGACCACAAGCTAAAAAGTAGGTTTTTGGTCTGTCCCAACCCCAGTCACTGTCACTTTGTTCTGGACAGCTTGGCCTGCATTTCAATGAAGAGGAAAAATATTATAGATTAAGAATAAACCCTCCAACCAAAATAAAGGGAGTGGTGCACTGTAATTTAGAAGGGGGACGTTGGATTTTTATTTATTAATTTTTGCTTAGTAAATATTTTTCTTTTCAAATATTTTATTTATAGAACCACAGACAGAGGGTATACATTAACAGTGAGAACGAACAATCCCAAATAAAAGTGCGTAGAGATCGATATACAGTAGTAGCAACAAAAAGATCAGTGGAATATATGGTATTACACGATACCACGAATCATAATGTACGACACATAGAAATATAACGGTAAAGAGAAAAATATATATACACAGTATATATATATATATATACAGAGCGTGCATAACACCTTTAGAGACTGATGTGGAGGATATTATATCAGGCGACTATCCTATCTGTCTCTGTGAATTTTATAGAGAAAAAAAAATAGGGGAAAGAAGGTGAGGAAAAGAAGAGGCAAGAAAAGATGATAAGAAGGGAAAGATGGAAATAGAGATAGCAAATAGAGAGAAAAAAGGATTAAAAAAAAAATGGGGGGGGGGGGGGGTATGGATGCCGGTAGGCGCTCAACCTTTGCTTAGTAAATTTAAAGCAGAACTAAATGTAAAAAAAAAAAAAAAAAAAATTGCGACCATGCAAGGCAAGCTTTTTATTACAGAAGAGACTGCAATAAAATACACTTACCTGCCTTTTCGCAATCCCCCACAGAATGAACAACTCACTTTACATTCCAACACACTGCACAGGGGTAACGTGATTCTGCGCCAGCCAATCAAAACAGCTAGAGACCAGTACCCCAAAAAACCCAGGGAGAAGATACCGGTGCCAGTGAGTATTCATCCCTTTAGTTCTGCTTTAACCTTTTCTTCAAGCTGAAATGTCCTTTTCTACCCTTGTCACTGCATGCTGTCCCTCTACGTCTACGTTCTTCTAGCTGTGGGTGTCACATCCTGTGACACAGCAGCCAATGCAGGAGTAGGAGTCAGTGCCATGCCACCTGGCAGTGGGTACTACGCCAACAATGGTGTGGGTAGCATGGGCGTAGGAACCGGGGGGGACTGGGGGACACATCCCTCCCAGGAAATAATGCGGGGGGGGACAGGTATGGTGAAATCCCCCCCAGTTTAGTGGGGTTTACGACCCAGAAAGGCTCCGATTGGCTGCCTTCTGGGGGCGTAACCTGGGCGCAGGAAAGAGCGGTTGGCCACCCCCACCTTCGTGATGTACTGGCTGTGATTGGTCCAGTCTTCAGCCTGGACCAATCATCATCCAGGACATCCGATCGCTGACGTCGCAATGGGGGGCGGTGCCGGTGCGTGCGTCAGTCACTCACCGTCACCGCCGCTCACCTTCCCGCCGGTTCCCGCCGCAGAGAAGAGGAGAGGCCGCCCGCCGGTTCCTGCCGCAGAAGAGGACGAGGGAGAAGCCGCTCACCTTCCCACCGCCGCCGATAGCCGAGCCGCCGCCAGGTAAGTGCATTGGGTTGAAGGGAGCACGCACGCTGGTTTCTGCATTGATTGGGGGACAATGCTGTGACACTCTGCAATCATTGGGGTACAATGCTGACTGTGGCACTCTGCAATCATTTGGGTACAATGCTGTGGGCACTCTGCAATCATTGGGGTACAATGCTGTGGCACTCTGCAATCATTGGGGTACAATGCTGTGGGCACTCTGCAATCATTGGGGTACAATGCTGTGGGCACTCTGCAATCATTGGGGTACAATGTTGTGGGCACTCTGCAATCATTGGGGTACAATGCTGTGGCACTCTGCAATCATTGGGGTACAATGCTGTGGGCACTCTGCAATCATTGGGGTACAATGCTGTGGGCACTCTGCAGTGATTGGGGACAATGCTGCGGCGCTCTGCAGTGATTGGGGACAATGCTGTGGTGCTCTGCAGTGATTGGGGACAATGCTGTGGCGCTCTGCATTGAAAGGGGCTCGCGCGCTAAACTCTGCATTGATGGGCGCACGGAAAAGCATATACCTGACGAGTAAAAATGCTGTCCCCCCCAGATTTGTGTGGGTTCCTACACCCTTGGTGGGTAGGTCTCAGCACAGGGTGATAACCTTCTCCTACATACAGTCCTAAGGAGTGAGAGCTGTCACCACAAGGCAAGAAGCACATTCCCAAAAAAGCCACAAGCAAAAAAGGCCTAGTGTTGTCAATTTCAGTGGAGTATAAGCTTGTGAAATTTAACCCATTTTTGGGTGCTTATAAAGTATAATTAAGGAATAAGTAATAGAAAAGAAATGAAAATAGTGAATAGCACACTGCTAAAAGAATACAACTTTATTTTGCATTAGTAGCAGCAAAACAAGAATACCTAAACCTTACCGCAGCTGAAATACATTTTTTATGTTTCAGCTATAGTAAGGCTTGAGATAGTTTTGGACAGAGTGGATAATAGTTTGAACCTCTGTCAAGTTTTATTTTGTTTTTGCTGTCTGGATCCCTGTTGGTTTTCCTGTGTGGGTGGATGCACAGAAAGGGAGGTCAAGGAAGTCATGGAAGCCTGGCAATGGTTCTCTTCCTTCTATTATCTACTTTAAAAATTACTTATACCTATGTGGGCCCCAACTGAATAGATTTGGCTCACTTCCTGTCTCAGTGACCACACAGGTATTAATGGAAAATGTCCTCTAGAGATTCTCACCTGTTCTCATTTTTTCCAATGCTAAGTAAAAAAAAACTTTGTATATATATATATATATATATATATATATATATATATATATATATATATATATATATGTAGTAGCTGACAAAAGTAGGTAAACCCCTCAGATTTTTGTAAATATTTTATTCTATCTTTTCATGTGACAACACTGAAGAAATGACACTTTGCTACAATGTAAAGTAGTGAGTGTACAGCTTGTATAACAGTGTCAATTTGCTGCCCCCCTCAAAATAACTCAACACACAGCCATTAATGTCTAAACTGCTGGCAAAAAAGTGAGTACATCCCTAAGTGTAAATGTCAAAATTTGGCCCAAAGTGTCAATATTTTGTGGGGCCACCATTATTTTTCAGCACTGCCTTAACCCTCTTGGGCATGGAGTTCACCAGAGCTTCACAGGTTGCCACTGGAGTCCTCTTCTACTCCTCCATGATGACATCGCGGAGCTGGAGGATGTTAGAGACCTTGACTCCTCCACCTTCCGTTTGAGGATGCCCCACAGATGCTCAATAGGGTTTAGGTCTGGAGACATGCTTGGCCAGTCCATCATCTTTACCCTCAGATTCTTTAGCAAGGCAGTGGTCGTCTTGGAGGTGTGTTTGGGGTCGTTATCATGTTGGAATACTGCCCTGCGGCCCAGTCTCCCAAGGTAGGGGATTATGCTCTGCTTCAGTATGTCACAGTACATGTTGGCATTCATGGTTCCCTCAATGAACTGTAGCTCCCCAGTGCCGGCAGCAGCCATGCAGCCCCAAACCATGACACTCCCACCACCATGCTTGACTGTAGGCAAGACACACTTGTCTTTGTACTCCTCATCTGGTTGCCGCCACACACACTTGACACCATCTGAACCAAATAGGTTTATCTTGGTCTCCTCAGACCACAGGACATGGTTCCAGTAATCCATGTCCTTAATCTGCTTGTCTTCAGGAAACTGTTTTAGGGCTTTCTTGTGCATCATCTGTAGAAGAGGCTTCAATCTGGGACGACAGCCATGCAGACCAATTTGATGCAGTGTGCTGTGTATTGTCTGAGCACTGACAGGCTGACCCCCCACCCCTTCAACCTCTGTAGCAATGCTGGCAGCACTCATACGTCTATTTCCCAAAGACAACCTCAGGATATGACGCTGAACACGTGCACTCAACTCCTTTGGTCGACCATGGCGAGGCCTGTTCTGAGTGGAAATTCAATGATTACATGGCTCTCTCTGATGTTGGTGGGTGGCACACCATGAGGGAAAAAGATAGAAATATAAAAAGTAAAAATGGGTAGAAAAATATGTAAAAGGATGAGGAGGAGGGACATCCGCCGATGTTGAGAGACATCCGGAGGAGGGTTGGTGGTCCCTGATCGAGGTGTTAGTAAGCTGACCGATGCGGAGAGCCAGGCTGAAATGAATCATATAAAGCACCAATCACATAACCTAAGGGTACGTGTTTATTACCTAGGGGGCTCACAGAGGTGCGGTGGAGGTGTTCACCATCCGGTTTATGTCTTTGAAATACTGAAGAGGACTTTACCACACACACTTGGGACTATTGTATTGAACTTTGAACTTTATATATGTGAATTGGCCATATTTTGGTAGTTCGTAGAACTTTTATATACTTTTGTCCTGAAGCGCTGCTAGTGTGTACGTTTGACGTTTTGGTTTTATATACACACCTGTCTCCAATTCTAGTATTCGTATAGCAGCTGCTATAGATTTATTAGTGAGCTATTTCAGATAGCATATTTCACTAATGTTTCTTTTGCTCCACAAGCGCTGAGTGAGTAGGTATTGGTACTTTTGGGTCTTTTTACTTGCTCTGAGTTTTTCTGTTGCAAAGGTATTGAAACATCTCTGGGTGAAGAGACCAATTTTCCGGAGTCCAGTCGTTGGCAACTGAGGAAGCCAGCTTGCCAATTTTCCATGCTGGGATGTGCACGGTGGACAGGGTTGGAGCGTGAAGTTCTGCCCAAGCTGGAATTAGATCTGCATTTCTTTCAGCTGCGAGATTTCTTGTTCCTTCCTGATAGATGGTATTAGCCACTGCCATGGCATTGTTTGAATCTTGCTCAGTAAGCTTGCAGAAAGGATAACTAAATAGTTCTGGGTTCCAGAATATTGATTGGAAGACTAGCTTTCTCCGACAACCAAGTGTCTTGTACCCAGAGGGTGGCTAGGACTGCACCCCAGCCTAACAAGTTGGCATCCTTCGTGAGAACCTACAAAGCATTGAGAAGAAGACATTTTTTATGTTCCAGTGCCGAACTTGTGACCCCCAATACCAGGACAAATCTGATTTTCCTGGCCAGGCATTTGGTATAGTCAGAGATTTTGCCATCTTGTCCCGTGCTGCCAGAATGTTGAGTTGCAATGGTCAGGAGTAAAATTGGGCACATGGAACACGGAACATGGAACAGTGTTGAGGTCTTACTTCGCCCTCCTGTGGGCAGCCATCTTGGACATGTGCAGACTGCTGCCCCTTATAAACTCTGATTGCATCATCACTTGCCACTTGCCTGCTGCCTGGGCTTCGCACAGTGATGATGATGCACACCTGACTATATCTATCACCTGATGGGTTGCAGTCCTTGCCCTTTGCGTTTGTGCTCTAAGGTACATTCTGGCTAGCAGTCTTCTGTTCTCTGTGTTCCTCCATGTATGACCTGGCTTGGCTGAAGACTCTCCTGGCTCTCGACCCCGCATTGGCAGACGACCCCACATCGGCAGACTACCCACTTCTGGACTCGACCCCGGCTTAGATAACTACCCGCTTCTGGACTCGACCCTGGCTTGGATGACTACCCACTTCTGGACTTGAGCCCGGCTTGTTCCTGATCTTGCTTCCTTACTCTTGCTGTACGTTTATTGTTGTTTGCTTCAATAAATTGCTTTATTTTACCTGCATTCCCGTGTGGTCTGGTTTCCTGGCACCCTGACAAATAGAGACCACCATTAAGCCCAAAACCCTTGCATTGGTAAGCTCCTGGATCGAAGAGTCCAAATATGGGAATAAAAGGAGCCCTCAGTTTTTCCAGGGGAAGGAAAACCTTAGACAGGTTTGTATGAGAGATCAGCCCCAGATACTCCAATTGATGAGATGGTTTCAGGTATAATTTTCTGGAAAGTTAGGATCCGTCTGAATCTTTGTATGGGCCTGCAACATTTGATAAACATTGGTTGACAGAGCCTGAGCCGACTGTTCGCTCAGAGGAAGGTTATCCTGATATTCCACTATGGGGATGTCCTGAGTGTGAAGCAAACAACAGAGGCTAGAATCTTGGTGAAGACCCAAAGTGGAATAAACAGGCAAAGGGGAAGGGCAACACACTGGTAATGTTGCATGCCAAAAGCAAAACGCAGGTTACATTGATGCACTGAGGAGATGGGGACATGCAAATGGACATCTTTGATGTCCACAGAGGCCAGTAGATCTCCTAGATGGAGGAAAGCAATTACTCACCTGGCAGACATTATGTGAAATTTCTGCACCCAGAGGAAAGTTCTGAGAACTTTTATATTCAGTATGGGAGCAGATTCCCCCTCTTGCCTTGGCTACGGTGAACAGGTTTGAACAGAAACTTTTGAACTTCTCCCTTTCCAGCACAATAGCTGTGACATCTTGAGAGAGGAGCTGTGCCAAAGTAAGATGAAGGTCTGCCAATCTGTATGCAGGGATGCTGGCAAGTTTGACAACATGAAGCAGGTTGAGACCGAATTTAAGCTTGTAGCCTCTGGATACAATGTTCTGGTCCCAAACTTTTAAAATGTCCTGGAACCAGAAGAGATATCCCACCACTCTGACAACTGAAGGGGGCCCCTATTGTAAGGAGGACTTTTTTGTGGATTTGGAGTTCCAGACTTCACCTTTGACTTGGAGGCCTGAGATAAAGGAAATTATCTATTTCTGGATTCAGGAGTGAAGGGTTTCACAGATGGAGATTTTCCCTTCTGTTTCTGGAGCAAAGGGGTACTCTTCATCGGGCCTTCTGTTCCCCAGGTCATTAACTGCAGGGGTGTCCTCAACAGCTAGAGCCAGAGTTTTATTAGGACAGGAAACAGCTTGGTCCACAACAGGGACAGACCATTTATTTAGGAACCCCTCCTCCAGAAGGTATTGCTGAGCAAAATGCTTAGGACAGAGGCGTAACTAGAACCTTCAGGGCCCTGGTGCAAGAAACCATGAAGGCCCCCCCGAACCCCTGGCCGGGGCCCTTCCCTTTAAGCCTGGGGCTCTTCCCACTGATCCTGGGGCCCTTTACTCTCATTTCGGGGCCCTTTCACAAGTTCTGCACTGGGCTCCCTTCCTGCCATCTTGGGGCCTCCCAATGGTGGTGGAATGCCAGGGCCCCGGTCGCAGATTTGACCTTTGCGATCCTGGAAGTTCACCCACTGGTGTCAGTCGTTTTTATTTTTTGGTATTTTAATTGTATTATTTTTTATCATTTTATTTTATTTTTTTACAATGTCACTGACTATGACTCTGTCCATTCAGAAAAGGAAGGAGCTGATAAATGACATATTTACCGACCCCTTCCTGGTTATCTATTGTGAACCATCCCCTTCAGCAGCCGGCAGGAGAGGGGAGAGAGCACAGTAGGGGCGGGGGACCAGGGAAGCACACAGGGGCCCAAAGACAGCAGAACACAAGTGAAGTGGATAGGAGGAGTGGTGGGGGCAGCATACAGAGTAACCAATCTCCTCCATTTTCCTCTTGCAGCTACAGGAGGAAAAAGGAGGACAGTGATTCCTCTTCATGCTGCCCCTGCCGCCCCTCCTATCCAGGTGTACAGGGGAGCTGCATGGGCCCCCTGAAGCATGGGGCCCGGTTGCGATTGCAACCCCTGCAACCCCTGTAGTTACGCCCCTGGCTTAGGAGGATAAAAGAGTTTATCCAGGTTAGGCCAATCTCTATTAAAGACTGGCTGGAATAGGGCAAAAAAAACTACACCATTTGGATTGCAGATAAGGGCCAGAGAAATCCATGTGGCACCCCACAGGCTCATCAAGGATTAGAGCAGGATCCAGAGAGCATGCTGCTCCTGACAGTCTTTGCTCATCAGGTGGGCATACTTCATAAGGAGTCTTCAGGGACCGTTTTCCAAACTTCCATCAGATGGGTGCTGTAAAGAACCTATGGCTGACTCAAAACATTGCTCATCAGTACCTAGATTAGAGCCTTCATCAGCGTTCAGTCCTGGAAATCTGCAAAATAAGCCCCTTCTGCCTCTGCAGGTACTAAAAAAAGTGCTAGGTGAAAAAGAAATCTTGATAAAAGTTATGAAAAGGGTTTTCTTCTGTCATAGGAAAGAAGACATCGATTTACCTAGGACACTGGAAAAAAACTGAAGCAGACTAGGGGGGATGGTATACTGGACAACATTGTTTGCCAGTGTCTCAAAATGCAATGCCATAACCAATTTACCTAAATAATTCATCCTCTGTCCTATACCTTAGTCCACATATGGCATACATGAACCGATAAATTATACAGTGAAGGTTTCATGAGCTTTTAGAATTTGGAGAGAAGGTAATGTCTACATACAGGCTTAAAATGTTGGAGGGAACTTTTCTTAGTACAGTGAATCCCCGGGATTTGAGAATTTGTGTAGAGTGGCATGGTATTTCTAGCTAAATACGATACTGAGAGTTTGTGTATTCCTGGAACAGAAGTGTTTGTAAGGAATAATATAGCACTCTAATTTTATCCAGAGGAAATGTCTCTGTGACTATTTTATCTTTATCCTACTAATTTTACCCTTACATTTGTTATTATGTGTGTTTTTTTTTAGCAACGATATATCAGGCTTTGTTTTTCCTGTCTTCTGGTATTTAAATGTTGCTTGCGCCAACTGTAACATTAAAATACATAAGTACAGTTGAGTTAAACACTAGTGTCTGTTTTTTTTTAAAGATATATCTTATTGAGAATCTTAAGCCAACTAGCATAAAATAATTTAAAGGGCATTTCGACATTGGTAAAAAGAATCAATTTAACATAGAGAAAACATTTTATATTAATGTTTTAAACTGATAAAAATGTCAAATGTATCCCCGCTGCTAAAAACGTGTGAGCTGTGGTGGGGTATGTGTGCATTTGCTTTAAAAACATTAAAGTGTAACCGTTTTACCTAGGCTAGATTGAACACTGACATTAGGCAAGCCTTACTAGTCCTATGATGCAGATTTATAGGCTACAGTGGGTACGGAAAGTATTCAGACCCCCTTAAATTTTTCACTCTTTGTTATATTGCAGCCATTTGCTAAAATCATTTAGGTTCATTCTTCTTCCTCATAAATGTACACATAGCACCCCATACTGACAGAAAAACACAGAATTGTTGACATTGTTGCAGATTTATTAAAAAAGAAAAACTGAAATATCACATGGTCCTAAGTATTCAGACCCTTTGCTGTGACACTCATATATTTAACTCAGGTGCTTTCCATTTCTTCTGATCATCCTTGAGATGGTTCTACACCTTCATTTGAGTCCAGCTGTGTTTGATTATACTGATTGGACTTGATTAGGAAAGCCACACACCTGTCTATATAAGACCTTCCAGATCACAATGCATGTCAGAGCAAATGAGAATCATGAGGTCAAAGGAACTGCCTGAAGAGCTCAGAGACAGAATTGTGGCTGGCAAGGCACAGATCTGGCCAAGGTTACAAAAAGATTTCTGCTGCACTTAAGGTTCCTAAGAGCACAGTGGCCTCCATAATCCTCAAATGGAAGACGTTTAGGACGACCAGAACCCTTCCTAGAGCTGGCCGTCCGGCCAAACTGAGCTATCGGGGGAGAAGAGCCTTGGTGAGAGAGGTAAAGAAGAACCCAAAGATCACTGTGGCTGAGCTCCAGAGATGCAGTCAGGAGATGGGAGAAAGTTGTAGAAAGTCAACCATCACTGCAGCCCTCCACCAGTCAGGGCTTTATGGCAGATTGGCCCGACGGAAGCCTCTCCTCAGTATAAGACACATGAAAGCCCGCATGGAGTTTGCTAAAAAACACCTGAAGGACTCCAAGATGGTGAGAAATAAGATTCTCTGGTCTGATGAGACCAAAATAGAACTTTTTGGCCTTAATTCTAAGCGGTATGTGTGGAGAAAACCAGGCACTGCTCATCACCTGTCCAATACAGTCCCAACAGTGAAGCATGGTGGTGGCAGCATCATGCTGTGGGGGTGTTTTTCAGCTGCAGGGACAGGACGACTGGTTGCAATCGAGGGAAAGATGAATGCGGCCAAGTACAGGGATATCCTGGACAAAAACCTTCTCCAGAGTGCTCTGGACCTCAGACTGGGCCGAAGGTTTACCTTCCAACAAGACAATGACCCTAAGCACACAGCTAAAATAACGAAGGAGTGGCTTCACAACAACTCCGTGACTGTTCTTGAATGGCCCAGCCAGAGCCCTGACTTAAACCCAATTGAGCATCTCTGGAGAGACCTAAAAATGGCTGTCCACCAACGTTTACCATCCAACCTGACAGAACTGGAGAGGATCTGCAAGGAGGAATGGCAGAGGATCCCCAAATCCAGGTGTGAAAGACTTGTTGCATCTTTCCCAAAAAGACTCCTGGCTGTATTAGATCAAAAGGGGGCTTCTACTAAATACTGAGCAAAGGGTCTGAATACTTAGGACCATGTGATATTTCAGTTTTTCTTTTTTAATAAATCTGCAACAATGTCAACAATTCTGTGTTTTTCTGTCAGTATGGGGTGCTATGTGTACATTCATGAGGAAGAAGAATGAACTTAAATGATTTTAGCAAATGGCTGCAATATAACAAAGAGTGAAAAATTTAAGGGGGTCTGAATACTTTCCGTACCCACTGTATGTTGCCTCAGTGAAAGCCTTGGTTTGCCCCTTTTTTTTCTCTTTTATGTTGATTGGTTTTAAATTCTGATGGTCTATGCCTTCACCCATTTATTAATGCTGACCCGTTGTAACATTGACACAATAGTCTTTTACGCATAATGTTTTTGGCTATGGTTGACCATGTTCCTCTTCGATCCTATGTACCATGTAGCCATTAATAAAGACAGAATAAAAGAAATTAAACAAAAAAAAACAAAAAAAAAATTCTAGTTTTCAAATGGCCCACTGCCAGGAAATTTCACCAGTTAAGCCTTGCCGTTATGCTAGGACCCCCTGACTCCATTTACTGTGAAAAGCCTATTCCCTATGCACTCCTCTTTTTGTGGGAACCCTGATTCCATGTTCTGGAAGAAGCCTCTTCCCCCTGTACCTCTCTAATTCTTGGATCTCCTGACTCCATATATTAGGATAGTAGGCATGTAACGATATTACCGCTATCGCGGTATCGCAGTGTTTTGCATGGCCCGATACCATTGTGGTGGGTGCACGGTATGGCCGCCTTCTACTTCTATGTGTCTCGTCGGCTCGGCGGCTCCTGTCTGACTATGCTGTACACTACAGTGCTGCTTGCTCACTGGCCGAGCCGAGGCGAGCGGCTGCCAGTTGGTTAGAGCAGTGTGGGTGGGCGGGCTTGTGGGGCGGAGCCAGCGCATGAGAGCGCCGAGCGGCGGACTCGGCGGAGCAGAGCCAGCTTCCCTGAATCCCTGGCAGCCAGGCAGTGGTACCACGGCAAGACACAGACACCGGACCGCCGGTGAGTAATTAAATAATGTGAAAGAAATTAAAAAAAACAGTACACACTGACGCCACTCAAGTCATCATTCATGACATGCATTGTACTAGTAGTTTTTAGAGTAAGCAGAACAGTGCTAAGAAGAGAAGAGGTATCAGGTGCTGTGCTAGTGGGGGAGTGGACAAGAGCATGAGGCCCAAAATGTGGTGTCTTCTAATCTTAGAGAGAAGGAGTGACTGTAATGTACTGTATATATTTCAAAGTGATTTTTTATGTGTCTTACTGGCTTTACTTTCACATATTTGCAAACTTATTTCTTCAATGAAGAAATAAGTTTGCAAATATGTGAAAGCAAAGCCAGTAAGACACATAAAAAATCACTTTGAAATATCGCAATAAATATCGTACCGTGAGGTCAATATCGAAATTGTATCGTACCGTGAGATTTTGATATCGTTACATCCCTATAGGATAGGCTCCCTTCCCCTACACCCCTTTATTCTGGGATCCTGTGACTCCATGTACTGGGAGAAGCCTGCTCCCACAACACTTAATTCAGGGAACACCTAACTCCACGTACTGGGAGAAGCTTGCAACCTTTGAACCCCTTTGTTCCTGAGTTCCCCTGACTCCTTGAACTGGGAGAAGCCCGCTCCCCCTGAACCCCTCTAATTCTGGGATCCTTGACTCTATTGACTGGGAGAAGACGGCTCCTCTTCTACTGCTCTAATTATTTCATCTCCTGATTCCATGTATTAGGACAGACTCGCTCCCACTACACCCCTATGATTCTGGGATCCTCTGATTCCATGTACTGGGAGAAGCCTGAGATCTCCACACTGCTTTCATTCTGGGCTCCCCTGACCCCATTTAGTGGTAGAAGACTACTGTCCCTTCGCCCCTCTAATTTTGAGATCCCCTACACCAGGGGTAGGCAACCTTGGCTCTCCAGCTGTGCTGAAACTACAAATCCCATCATGCCTCTGCCTTGTGGAGGCATGCCTGTGGCTGTCAAAGTCTTGCAGTGCCTTATGGGACTTGCAGTTCTACAACAGCTGGAGAGACAATGTTGCCTACCCCTGCCCTACACCATGTACTGGGAGAAGCCTGCTGTCTCCTCTCCTCCTCCCTGATACTTTAGCCACTGCCATGTCATAGTCTGACTGAATCTTGCTCAGTAAGCTCACAAAAAGGATAACTAAATAGTTCTGGGTTCGAAAATATTGATTGGGAGACTAGCTTTCTCCGACAACCAAGTTCCCTGTACCTAGAGGTTGTCTAGGACTGCACCCAAGCCTGACAAGTTTGTGTCCTTTGTTAGAACCTACAAAGCACTGGGAAGAAGACATTTTTTCTGTTCCAGAACTGAACTTGTGACCCCCCATGCCAGGACAAAACTGGTTTTGCTGGCCAGGCATATGGTATGTTCCAGAGATTGTGCCATCTTGTCCCATACTTCCAGGATGTTGGGTTGCAATGGTCTGGAGTGAAATTGGGCACATGTAACTGCCTGGAAAGACACCTGCATTAAGCCTACTGTCCCTGCACCCCAGTAATTCTGATATCCCACTCCATGTACTCTAAATATAGTTCCACAGACTATATTGGTGCTATGAATTAAATAAACACTTACCAAGAGGGTCGGCACACAGAAAAACCTTCACGCACAATCTCTGCTCTATGGTGGGAATGCGATCGAAGTTTCCTTCCAATATTGCTTTATAAATTCTTTCATTATCCTCCATTGTACTGTAGATCTTGGCCACCCTATCTTTAACACCTATCACTTCTCCGGGTCTGTACTCAGATGTGTGGCTGGCTATACATTTAACGTTTGTTCATATGTATCTGGGTTACCCTCTTATCTGCTTAGACTTGCTTTCCCAGAATTCCCAGTTCCTAATTTTCTCTCAAAGACAAACTTCAACATAGGGCAGGAAGCGTCAATCCTCGCATCCCCTTTAAAGACGTCACAGGGCTCTCTGGTTCTCCAGAAAGCAGATAACAATTTGTTGTGTCAATGAATGTCTTAAATGTTGACAGTAATTGTTCCTGTTGCAATGTATTTCCTCTTTTGTTGTGTTAGGATTTCGAGCCACATACTTCTATATGAGTTGGGAGGAGAGGAAGGAGTCAAAATAATGAAGGGTAGATCCTAAAATCAGCTGGAAGTTGCTACTTCTTGTTTTGCAATGTGAAGGGTCCTAGGCCTCCTCCGGATCTAGGCTTGACTAATTAGAAATTCACTAATGTAGAACAATCAGGCAGCACTGCGTTTATTTATTTATTATAAGTACTTATATAGCACTGTCAATAAAAGCAGCACTTTTACATAAACTGTATATTATACATTCACATCAGTCCCTGCCCTTAAGAAGCTTACAATAGAAGGGCCCTAACTCACATTCATACATACACATAGTAGGGCCAATTTAGACAGGAACCAATTAACCCACCAGCATGTCTTTGGAGTGTTGGGAGGAAACCGAAAAACCCTGCAGGCACAGGGAAAACATGAAAATTCCAGGCAGGTACTGTAGTGCCATGGTTGGGATTTGAACCAATGACCCTAGTGCTACTAAATGGAAGAGCTAACCACGTAGCCCCTGTGATTTGTGGGAACATGTTATATGTGCGATTATGACCAACAAGAGGCAACTAAGACTCCATTCACACCAGCGCGACTTGTCAGACGACTTGTCAGCCTGACAAGTCGCGCTCCCTCGCGGTCCATTGACTGCTACAGGACCCGTTCTAATAGGAGCGACACAAGTCGCTCCGACTTAGAAAAAGGGTCATGTACTACTTCGGGGCGACCTCGGAGCGACTTGCATAGACTTCCATTATGTGAAGTCCTTGCAAGTCGCTCTGAAGTCGTGGTGTATGGGAATGCACAAGTCGCCCCCGAAGTAGTACAGAGTCGTGCCGCCCCAGTGTGAACCGAGTCTAAAGCTGGCCAAACACACAATAATCAAGGTTCAATATTTACACAATCATCTTTAGATTTACCAAACTAGTATAAATTAGGACCTACCTAAACCAATCTGTACAGTTTGTATCCAATAAATCAGGTCCTTGCAAACCATAGCTGATAGTAAATCTGAAAGAGTTGGTGTTGTGTGTGTGTGACCAGCATCACACTGTGAATTTAGTGCAAGAGGGAAGAGAGCAGAGGGATCACCTCGTTGGTGTCAGTGAGAGGAATAAGGTTCCATCTTTGATGTCAATGAGAGTAATAATGTCCCATCCTTGGTAATAGTGGGAATAATAGTGCCTCATTGTTGCTATCAGTGGGCGAAATAGTGTCCCATCATTGGTATCAGTGGGGGGAATAGTGTTCCATCATTGGAATCAGTGGGAGGAATACTATCCCATCACTGGTGTCAGTGGAAGGAATAGGGTCCCATCTTTGATGTCAGTGGGAGGAATAATGCCCCATGCTTGGTATTAGTGGGAAGAATAGTGCCTTATCATTAGTATTAGTTGGGGGAATAGTGTCCCTTCATTGGTGTCAGGAAGGCTCTGGCAGAGGATGAGTTAAACCCACAGGCTAATCCTGGCTCCACCCTTCTCATCAAGGAAGAGCACTATTTAAGCTGGATCAGCACACAGGTTCAGTGCTGCTTTGTCTTCAGCCTTGGATACTGGTTACCTGCTTACCTGCACTTTGTTCCTAGTTCCAGACCCGGCTTGTCCTGACGATTCTCTGATCTCCACCTGCACCGACCTTGGCTTGTCCTGTGACCACTCTTCCTGTCTGCTCCTACTGGCTTATACGTTACCGATTGGCTCCTGACCCGGCTTGTCTTACTACGCTTCTGTTATTCCCAGATCCGTCCATCCTGCCTGGGAAGCTCCTCCTGTTATCCAGGAAACCCTGCTTCCAGCACCTGCTGCCTGCACAACACCCTGCTCATCGGACTTCTCTGGCAACCTTCACCAGTAGCCATCGTCCGCTTCAAGCAAAACTCCAGGCGCTCGTGCTACTCTACACTCCGGTGTCCCCTGTTTGCACTCATCAGGGGTCCCGAGTCGGAGGCGCAAGGGAGGCCTTCCTCACAGTGTCAGGCTCATCTCCAGGTACGTGATAGTACAAAGCAGCCAGATGTCTGAGCCTGACCGAGGAACCTCCCCTATGGACGAGTTATGTCATCACCTGGCGGCACTGACCCGATCAGTCAAAGACTTACAAGAAGGCTATAACCGACTTGAAGAACGGGTCCAGTTACTTACCCCGCCAGCCTCCTCTCCAAACGCCCAGGGGGGATCTCCTGCTACACCTACAGTCATGGTTTTGCCTCCAGAACCTCGTGTACCTACTCCGGAAAAGTTCTCTGGAGATCGCAGCAAGTTTAGGTCCTTCCATAATGCCTGCAAACTTTATTTTGCATTACAACCCCAGACTTTTTCACTCGAGGCCACTTAAGTAGGCTTCGTCATTTCCCTTCTACAAGGCGAACCCCAGTCCTGGGCCCACCGTTTACTTGAACAAAAGGATCCCTGCTTATCCAGTTTAAACTTGTTCTTTGGAGCTATGGCCCAGTTATATGAGGACCCCCAGAAAACCACTACTGCTGAGGTGGCCCTCTACACCCTTCAGCAAGGCCACAGAGCAGCAGAGGACTATGTAACTGACTTTAGAAGGTGGAGTGCTGATACTAATTGGAATGATGCTGCCCTCCGCCACCAATTTCGTATGGCACTATCTGACTCTCTGAAAGACGAATTGGCCCGTGTAGGGGTGCCAGATACTCTGGAAGCCCTGATACACCTGGCGATCCAGATCGATAGACGCCTAAGAGAGCGTCGTGCAGAAAGATCATCTGGTCAATCCTGACCCGTATGGATGATGCCTTGAGTCTTCAGACCTTCTGCTCCGACATTCCCAGCATCCGCTCCTCCCACCACTGACTCTTCTGAACCAATGCAGCTTGGCATAATCCGTTCTTCCCTCATCCAAGAAGAACGTCAACGCCGGCGACTGAATAACTTGTGCCTGTACTGTGGAGAAGATGGACACTATGTGAGGTCTTGTCCAGCTAAAAGCCATAAGTGTCTAACCCTTTCTTCTACCAACCAAGGGTTGAGCCTCCACAATTCATCTCACCTGACTGTGCTTATTTCATTACAGCTTCCAGAAGGGGCTATCCTGGCACCCGCCATTATTGATTCAGGAGCCTGTAGCTGTTTTATTGACCTGAAATTTGCGACTCAGCTAAAGATTCCGCTAAGGCCCAGATCACAGGGACTGACTATCCATTTGGCTGACTGATCTCGTATCAGATCTGGACCTGTCACACAAGACACTCTTCCCTTGCATGCTACCATATCGGGTAACCACAAAGAGTTACTACGCCTAGATGTTATCACCTCACCACTGTTTCCCATCATTCTGGGCATGCCTTGGCTGCAGGCACACAATCCCTGCATTAATTGGAAAACGGGAGAGATTAAATTCCAGTCCTCTTACTGTCAACAACTTAGCACCTTCCAACCACAAGACCCCCTGTCTCCATTACTGTGTATGGACTCTGATACCGAATCGTGCTCTTCTGTGCCTGCAGTCTACCACAATTTATTAGACGTCTTCAGCAAGAAGGGAGCAGAGACTCTTCCCCCTCACAGACCATACGATTGCCCTATCGAGCTTCTTCCCGGAGCCGAAATACCCTTCGGACGGATTTTCCCACTCACTGAATTTGAACTTTCCGCACTAAAGGAATACCTCGATGATAGCCTGAGAAAGGGGTTTATCCGCCCTTCCACATCCCCGGCAGGAGCTGGGATTTTCTTTGTAGAAAAAAAAGACCACTCGCTCCGCCCCTGTGTGGACTATCGTGATCTAAATAAAATTACGATTAAGAATCGTTACCCGTTACCATTAGTGCCGGAACTATTCCAGAGACTCCGCTGTGCCACCATTTTTACTAAATTGGACTTACGGGGGGCATATAATCTAGTGCGAATCAGGGAAGGTGACGAGTGGAAAACAGCATTTCGCACCCGTTTCGGGCACTATGAGTACCTAGTGATGCCCTTTGGACTTTGCAACGCCCCAGCCACCTTCCAGCACTTTGTTAATGACATTTTCCGAGATTTTCTGGACTTGTTTGTTATTGTTTATCTTGATGATATTTTTCTCCACCATAGAAGACCATCATGAACACGTAAGAAATGTCCTTGCCCGTCTCAGACAGCATGGCTTATACGCAAAACCTGAGAAGTGTGAGTTCAGTCGACAGAGTATCCAATTCCTGGGTCTGATTCTTTCCACAGAAGGTATTAAAATGGATCCTCAAAAGGTTTCTGCTATTTTACACTGGCTGGTTCCCTCTGATAAAAAAGGGGTGCAACGGTTCGTAGGGTTCTCAAACTTTTAACGGAAGTCTATCAAGAATTTCTCTGCAATCATCTCCCCCATCACTCAGTTAACCAGACAAGGTATCCGTTTCCTGTGGACTCCTGAGGCGCAGACCGCATTTGAAACCCTAAAGGATTTCTTCACCTCTGTACCAGTCCTTCGACACCCAGATCCTGGCCTGCCTTACGTCCTAGAAGTAGACTCATCTGAGTCGGCTGTAGGAGCAGTATTGTCGCAGTGGGCAGGAGCCAAAGCTCTGTTACACCCCGTTGCCTTCTTCTCACGTAAGTTATCTCCGGCAGAGAAAAATTATGACGTCAGTGATCGAGAGCTCTTGGCAATTAAGGCTGCCTTGGAAGAGTGGAGATATCTCTTAGAAGGGGCAGCCCATCCAATTCTAATGTACACAGACCACAAGAATCTAGAATACTTGCAAGCAGCTAGACGCTTAAAACCCCGCCAGGTCAGGTGGGCTCTCTTTTTCTCCAGATTTTCCTTTCATGTCACTTACAGGCCGGGATCATAGAACACAAAACCGGATGCATTATCCCGTATGTTTTCTGATGCTGAGAGATCTGCAGTCCCAGAAACAATTCTGTCGTCAGGAAACTTCCTGTTACTGCAAGACGACTTACTGCTACAGCTCAAACAGTCCTCTAAGGATATTTCCCCACTTCCCGGAGTTTCCTTACAGGTTAAAGACGGACTTTTATGGCATAATAACAAAATATTTGTACCTGAGAGATTGCGGGTCCCTGTCTTGGGTCTCTGCCATGACCATTCCCTTTCAGGACATTTTGGAGTCCATAAGTCCTCTGAGCTACTTCAACGCACCTTTTGGTGGCCTGATCTACAGAAGGATTGTAAAAGGTACATTGAAACCTGTGTTACATGTATCCAGAACAAGACCCCCAGGTCTAAATCTTGGGGCTTGCTCAAACCCTTACCAGTCCCTGACAGAGCATGGAAAATGATTTCAATGGACTTTATCGTTGAACTCCCGCCATCTGAAGGCTACACTACCATCTTCGTGGTGGTAGACCGGCTATCCAAGATGGCGCATTTCTTACCCATGAAGGGCACTCCCTCGGCCATGGATACAGCCAAGTTGTTCATCAAAGAGATTGTGAGACTGCATGGAGTTCCTGCCAACATAGTATCCGACCGCGGAGTCCAGTTCACCTCCATATTTTGGAAATCCCTTTGTGAGAAATTGGATATTGAACTGTCCTTTTCTTCAGCGTATCACCCACAGACCAACGGTCAAACGGAAAGGACCAATCAGACACTGGAACAGTATCTATCTACGCTGTTTTTCGTCCTTTTCCCAGGATGATTGGGTGATGCTATTGCCACTAGCGAAGTTCGCATACAACAACCCTGAACATTCGGCTACCAAGCAGACTCCATTCTTTGCCAATTATGGTTACCATCCTTCTTTTCTGATCACCACAGTACCTGAATGTCCTGTCCCTGCTGTCCAGGACACAGTAAACTTTTTTGCATCCAACACTGAGTTACTTCATTAAACCATGGCTAAGGCTCAGGAAAATAATAAAAGATTCTTTGACAGGAAAAGAAGGGGAGAGCTGATATTGGAACCTGGTGTTCAGGTATGGTTGGCCACAACCAATTTGAAGCTTACCTGTCCCTCAAGAAAACTTGGACCTAAATTTTTGGGTCCCTTTCCTATTAAAAGAAGAATCAATGACGTCTCTTATGAATTGGAACTACCAGCTTCCTTTAAAATCCACCCGGTTTTTCATGTCACCCTGCTAAAACCTGCCATCCCTGATCCTTTTCCTGAGCGAAATACAGGTCCCCCCGAGCCAGTAATTGTGGACAGTGAAGAGGAATTTGAGGTCGAAGCAATTGTGGGTTGCAGGAAAAGAAGGAATCAGGTACAGTACCTGATTAAATGGAAGGGGTATGGTCCTGAAGACAATTCCTGGGAACCTGAAGAAAACATCCATGCCAAAAGACTCATACAGGCTTTCAACCGGGCCCACCCAGCAAGAATGGCCCAGTTGGGCATCCGGAGGCTGCCCATTGGGGGGGGGGGGGCCATGTCAGGAAGGCTCTGGCAGAGGATGAGTTAAACCCACAGGCTAATCCTGGCTCCACCCTTCTCATCAAGGAAGAGCACTATTTAAGCTGGATCAGCACACAGGTTCAGTGCTGCTTTGTCTTCAGCCTTGGATACC
Source organism: Pelophylax lessonae (assembly GCF_965119305.1). Classification (NCBI taxonomy): domain Eukaryota; kingdom Metazoa; phylum Chordata; class Amphibia; order Anura; family Ranidae; genus Pelophylax; species Pelophylax lessonae. The sequence continues at coordinate 700,182,338 of NC_138769.1, read as the reverse complement.
TGTTACCTGCTTACCTGCACTTTGTTCCTAGTTCCAGACCCGGCTTGTCCTGACGATTCTCTGATCTCCACCTGCACCGACCTTGGCTTGTCCTGTGACCACTCTTCCTGTCTGCTCCTACTGGCTTATACGTTACCGATTGGCTCCTGACCCGGCTTGTCTTACTACGCTTCTGTTATTCCCAGATCCATCCATCCTGCCTGGGAAGCTCCTCCTGTTATCCAGGAAACCCCGCTTCCAGCACCTGCTGCCTGCACAACACCCTGCTCATCGGACTTCTCTGGCAACCTTCACCAGTAGCCATTGTCCGCTTCAAGCAAAACTCCAGGCGCTCGTGCTACTCTACACTCCAGTGTCCCCTGTTTGCACTATCAGGGGTCCCGAGTCGGAGGCGCAAGGGAGGCCTTCCTCACAGTGCCAGGCTCATCTCCAGGTACGTGATAATTGGTATCATTGTGGGGAATAGTGTCCCATCATTGGTATCAGTGGGGGGAATACTGTCCATTCATTGGTGTCAGTGGAAGGAATAATGCCCCATCCTTGGTATTAGTGGGAAGAATAGTGCCTCATCATTAGTATTAGTTGGGGGAATAGTGTCCCTTCATTGGTATCGTTGGGGGGAATAGTGTCCCATCATTGGTATCAGTGAGCTAATACTGTCCAATCATTGGTGTCAGTGCAAGGAATAGTGCCCCATCATTGGTATCAGTGGAAGGAGTAGTACCCCATTGTTGGTGTCAGAGGGCGAAATGGGTCCCCATTGTTGGCGTCAGCTTGAAGAATAATGCCCCATCATTGATGTCAGTGGAAGGAATAGTGCCCCATCATTGGTGTCAGTGGGAGGAATAGTGCCCCATCATTGGTATTAGTGGAAGGAATAATACTCCATTGTTGGCATCAGTTTGAAGAATAGTGCTCCATCATTGGTGTCAATGGGAGAAATAATACTCTGTTGTTGATGTCATCACCAGGAATTATACCCAATTGTTGGTGTCAGTGAAAGGCATAGTGTCTTGCATCAGTGGGAGGAAAAGTACACAAAGGGTCAGATAAAGGTGAGTAAAGGACTGCATCTAGCCCCTGGGCTGTAGTTTGGAGACTAATGTTCCCAAGCTAAACATGTTTTACAACTTAATTTCTGGCCAGGACACAGCAAAAAGACGCTGACAGAGGTTCATGATTACACTCTACTTTAGCATCCTGTATGGCAGGGGGGGCCTGGTTTATCAAACTGGCTGACCAGAATTACAAATCTTTTGACACAAACACATATTTTAGTGGTTTATCTAGTGGATTGCAGGAGTTCAGAATTGAAGTTTATGTCCAGGCATTGCCAAAATATATCCTCCCAACTTCCTAGTTTTTTCTTTTACCTCGTTCCTGTAGCGAAAAACCGCTTTCATTATGCCCTGTAACATCATCACCAGTTGCAAAATTCTTGCAGGGTGCCTACTTGGAGGTCAGTTCCTTGCCCTACGTACAGTGTGTGGACAATCTCTCGGGAACCATGGCAGCAGCATTGTTTTTCTGAGAAAAATCAATATATTCATCTAAGTGGAAAAGAGAGGAGCAGGATATAGACAAAGTTCTCTAGTCCAGCAGGGGAGAATGCTGGTAGGGTTGACAACATGTCTTGGGGTTTTAGTGGGGAAGAATAAGCATTGTCAGACTAAACAGCAAATTAGGAGCTTACTGGATTTCTCGCAGTTCAATAGATCAGGGTTTCTCCACCAGGGTGCCACGAACACAGGGCCCAGTTTGTCTTGGATCGGTGTCATTAATTGCCATGCAGGCCGGCAATACCAACCAATGATGCTCCAGGGCAAGGACTCATAGCGTCATTCGCTATTATAGTGATGGCAGCTGGCTCACCCACACCATGGCAAGACATGACTATGATCAAGGCAGGTGGCATGCGGGGCCCCCCAGCAATCAGAGGGAATCAGAAGTCTACTACCGCTTTCGCCAAAAGTAGGGCTCTGATGAGAAGATAGGACTGTGCGATGTGGGGGGGGGCTTGTCAAGGGGGGAATGTGAGTGGGGGCTTCTGATGTGAAGGGAGGACCATGGCATGAGGGGACCACTGATGTGGAGGGAGGACCATGTCATGGGAAAACCTCTGATGTAAACGGGGGGCATTTTTCCCCCTGCCTCTAAATGCCTGTAATAGGGTAAAAGTGGCAGTAAAAAAAAGCTGTGACCATGTCCGCTTGGAACTGCGCGAGATGATCCAATCCTTTATTTGGCTGGTGCCAGCAGGCGGCGCTATTGGGGCTCAGGGAGTGAATCTGACAGGTAGGCGAGTGATGTCATGGCGCATCCTGCAAGGCCCGCCAGCCTTTGAAAGAACAAGGAGCTGAGCAGCTGAAATGGACGAGCCCTCGTGGTGGTTTGGTGGAGAGTCCAGGCCATCCAGATTCCACAGTGAGTCAGGGACAGAGTCTTGCACCAGCCCAGCAGCTGTCCAGACATCCACACCATGAATAGACCATCCAAGGGCAGGCACACAAGCAAGGCAAGCCTGCGTTCTCAGGCTTCCTTACCTTAATATATCAGATGATATGATACTTCCCACCTAAGTAAATGCAGTCTTGCTTGCAATCACCTTTGTGGATAGAAGGATGGCATCATGGAGTTATAGAGAGATGGAGGGAGAAAGTGATGAAGAGATGAGGTCACAAACAGAGGAGTTGATGGAGGGATAGAGTTATGGATGAAGGAATGATGGAGCAACAGAGGACAGAAGGAGACAGGAGGTGATGGAGACTAGAGGGATGGAGGCAGGAGGTGATGGAAACTGGAGGGAGAGAGGCAGGGGGTGATGGAGACTGAAGGTGATGGAGACTAGAGGGATGGAGGCCGGAGGTGATGGAGACAGGAGGGGATGGAGGCTAGAGGGATGGAGGCAGGAGGTGATAGAGACTGGAGGTGATGGAGGAATGTAGGCAGGAGGTGATGGAGACAGGAGGGGATGGAGACTAGAGGGATGGAGGCAGGAGGGGATGGAGACTGGAGGTGATGGAGGCAGGAGGTGATGGAGGCAGGAAGTGATGCAGACTGGAGGTGGAGGCAGGAGGTGATGGAGACAGGAGGGAATGGGGGCAGGAGGTAATGGACACTGGGGGTGATGCAGACTTGAGGTGATGGGGACTAGATTGATAGAGGCAGGAGGTGATGGAGACTAGAGGGATGGAGGCAGGGGGTGATGGAGTCAAAAGAAAGAAACTCACTGCTCAAGGTGGTATGAAAACCTGATGACACACACCGATGCACGCCCCGGCTCGCCTCCGTGGATAATCGATAAAGAAAAAAGGAACGGCTGCACTCCAGGTGAGGTCAAAATCCAGATTTATTGACTGGACATCCCAATGTGACAATTAGTGGCAAGGTAGATGCGTTTCACACATTACAATGTGTGCTTAATCATTACAAAGAAAAATGGGTATAACATCTCAATATATACACACACAAGAATTCAATTACCAATTGACAACAGGTGGTACAAATAAAGAGGTAAACCATTTTCCTAATTGCAAGTGATGCATGTGGACCCATTAAAGCATCTATATAACAATAGTGAATGGTAATGTGGGTGGTGTGGATACAAAAAAAATCTTTTATATAAAGGAAAATGTACATATATATATATATATATACACACATGTATATATTTGAAAATACACATATATAGATCCAAAACATACATAAATGTGTATGTAACAATGTGATTGATAAGTAAATAATAAATATGATTGTGTATACCAAAAAACCCAAAATAGAGGCAGGAGGTGATGGAGAGATGGAGACAGGAGGGGATGGAGACTAGAGGGATGGAGGCAGGAAGGAAGTGATGCGGACTGGAGGTGATGGAGGCAGGAGGTGATGGAGAGATGGAGACAGGAGGGGATGGAGGCAGGAGGTAATAGAGACTGGGGGTGATGGAGAGTGGGGGTGATGGAGACTTGAGGTGATGGGGACTAGAGGGATAGAGACAGGAGGTGATGGAGACAGGAGGGGGTGGAGACTAGAGGGATGGAGGCAGGAGGTGATGGAGACTAGAGGGATGGAGGCAGGAGGTGATGGAGAGATGGAGACAGGAGGGGGTGGAAACTAGAGGGATGGAGGCAGGAGGTGATAGAGACTGGAGGTGAAGGAGGCAGGAGGTGATGGAGGGATGTAGGCAGGAGGTGATGGAGACAGGAGGGGATGGAGACTAGTGGGATGGAGGCAGGAGGGGATGGAGACTGGAGGTGATGGAGGCAGGAGGTGATGAAGGTATGGAGACAGGAGGTGAAGGTATGGAGACAGGAGGTGATGGAAGGATGGAGATGAGAGGGGATGGAGACTGGAAGTGATAAATGGATGGAGGCAGGAGGTGATAAAGGGATGGAGGCAGGAGGTGATGGAGGCAGAAGGGGATGGGGGCAGAAGGTGATGGAGGGATGGACACTGGATGTGATAAAGGGATGGAGGCAGGAGGTGATGGAGAAAGGAGGGGATGAGGACTGGAGGCATGGGGGACTGGAGGGATGGAGGTATGAGGTGATGGAGAGATAGAGGCAGGGGGTGATGGGGGATGGAGGCAGAAGGTGATGGAGGGATGGTGTGATAGAGACAGGAGGTGGTGGAGTGATAGAGACAGGAGGGGATGGAGACTAGTGGGATGGAGGCAGGAGGGGATGGAGACTGGAGGTGATGGAGGCATGAGGTGATGGAGAGATGGAGGCAGGAGGTGATGGAGGGATGGTGTGATGGAGACAGGAGGTGGTGGAGGGATGGTGTGATGGAGACAGGAGGTCTTTAGAATTGTGGACATAAATTCTGGTGATCCTAGTGCCTACCTGGGACTTTCCCTCACTTTCTGTGGTGGCTATGGAACACAAATGAAGGGGAAATCTGTCCTTATTATATTGAAAATAACAGCAATATGTTTTTTCTTTCCTTAATATTCACTTTAACCACTTGCCGACCGCCGCACGACTATATACGGCGGCGGTCAGCCCCTCACAGGCAGAGTGACGTATCGGTACGTCCCTAGCCTGGGAGGGTCTGGGGAGCGAGCGCGCTCCCGCTCCCGCGTGGTCACGCACCCTCCCGCGCGTGTGACCAGCGGACCCGATGTCCGCCGGTCACTCTGCGATCGTCGGGGGAGAGGGAGAAAGGCAGGCAGCTTGTGTAAACAAGCTGCCTGTCAGTTCTCCCTGTGTAGAGACACTGATCATACGGATCTACTATGTAGAACCGTTGATCAGTGTAACTACACCTCAAGCCACAGCCAATCACAGTTAGAATCACGCCCCTAGGGACACACACAGCCCCTCCCTCTCAAATTAAGTTAACCCCTATATATATATATATATATATAGCACTGATTACTGTAGAAATGTCACTGGTAACCCCAAAAGTGTCAAAAATATCAGTCAAGGGTCCGATCTGTCCGCCGCAATGTCGCAGTACCGCAAAAAAAATCGCAGATCGCCGCCATTACGCGTTAAAAAAAACAGCAAAAATGACAAAAATCTTTCCCTTTGTTAGTAAACGCGATAACTTTTGCGCAAACCAATCAAAATACGCTTTTTGCGATTTTTTTTACCAAACATATGTAGCATAAAACAAATTGGCTGAAAATGTTAAAAAATTTTGATTTTTACTTTTTTTTTTTGGGAGTTTCATATAAAAAAATGTGAAAAATATTGTTATTTTTGCAAAATTGACGCTCTTTTTTTGTTTATAGCGCGTGATCAAAAAATCGCACAGGTGATCAAATACCACCAAAAGAAAGCTCTGTTTGTGGGAAAAAAAGGACGTCAAATTCGTTTAGGTACAGCGTCGCACGACCACGCAATTGTCCGTTAAAGTCACGCAGTGCCGAATCGCAAAATACCCCCTGGTCAGGAAGGGGGTAAAATCTTCCGGGGCTTAAGTGGTTAAATCACATTGCTATTTGCATATTGTACTTGTTTGAAGCTTAAATACTTAAATTTGCACTTTTAACTGTAGTTTTATAACTTTTGTAAAATGCCAGTAAAAACTTTCCTGTGCCAGTAAATTTTGGGCGTCGTGTCAGTAAATTTCAATCTGGTAGGTTGGCCACACTGAGCATGACATGGGGGAACCCTTTGATGTGAAGGGAGGACCATGTCATGGGGGAACCTCTGATGTGAACAGGGGCTTCTGATGTGAAGGGAGGACCATGTCATGGGGAACCTTTGATGTGAACAGGGGCTTCTGATGTGACATGGGGGTATTATATAGGTTCATATGGGCTATTCTGGCTGGCTGATTTTTTCTTTACCCGGGAGCTGCGATGCACACTGGGGGCCTCCCCTTTCTCCCATATTCTCCCCTCCCCCGATCCTTTTCCCCATCCATTCAGCTGGGGGATTAGGTGGGCGTCTCTTGCTGTGCATCAGCGCCATGCCCCACGTGCATGACATCATTACTGGCGCTGCAGTGCCGGCCGCGATTGGTTCACAGCTATTTGCACGAAGCAGTCAGCTTGGTGTTTTTGCTGGTCAGCACTTGTCGCTTTTGGCGTTGACGCCTCCCTCATTTATTACACATGCATGACGCTGGGAGCGTCCTGTGGTCCTGCCCTGGGTACATATAGCACTGCTAGGGGAGTATTTGTATTTGGTCCCACGTGCTTTTTGTCCTGGGGATGCTGTTGATTACATTCATATTCAGTTAATTATTCCAGTATGGTTTCTCATTCACCTCCTCTTTCTCCACTGTTCTCATTCCTCCCCGATTCCATGCAAGTGTCTTGGATTCAATTTTCTTGGAATTTCCCACAACTGCACCCTTTTTCCTCTTGGCTCGTGTCATTTGGAATATTTTTCTTTTTAGATACTTCAGTCTTTGACCCTTCAGGAGTATAAGCGTTATACTAAAATGTAAGCAGTAATACATATCACTTATTATCGTATTTAATCACTTATTAGACTCCCCCTTCAGTTTCAGCTCAACTCTTGCTTCATAAATACCTTCACTGGCCGTGCCCTTCGTCGGTCCTCTTCCTCCCTTTTTTTGAGGTAACTTTTCATGCTCTTTAAAACTTATTCATATCCCTACACCACATTACTTTACGCCTTCTTGGTTTTTGGTCAAATCCTTATTCCATACTTGCTCTTTACCCCTATTTTGGTTTGATTATGCTTCCCAGGTCTTATACTTATATGCAAGCAATTTTCAATTAATCTATATACTAATTTCTTCTGCAAACAATCCTAAAAGCTGCTATATGCATCATTTACAATTTTCATATTGGGTCCTATCCTCTCCTGGAGTATGTCATGTGTGCTTTGGACCTCTGCTGGCTACGCTCCCACAGCTTCTGGGACAGACACTATCTCAACTAACCTCAACTGTCAGCACAATCTGGAACCTTGAGCTGATTTGTAAGTCATCAGAGGTGGATAGATTTTTCTTCCCCTCCCCCTTTCTCTCTCTCCTCTCCTTTTTCTTGGCAAATTGTGAGATCATATAGGCATTTATACATTTTTGTTTTTTGCAGATTTATGTCCTGCATCTGCTCCTGAAGAAGTGCATTTAGCGCATGAAACGCATCGAGCCTTTTTGGATGCAGCCATATTATAATCATGCATTTATATCTTGACCTAATATATGACATTTTGGCATTATGTATATCAATTAAACGGATGCCAAGGAATGTATATCAGCTTATATCAATAGGCAACATTTTTCTGTAATGTGTCATGTCTAACTTTGTCATCTATGAATCAATAAATATGATATTGTTCAATACTGTTTCATCAGTTGTATGCCACCTGCCTCACTTAAAGTCCCAACCTCTTTTATCAAATTACAGGAATGGAGAGGCTTGATCTTTGTATCAGGTGTTTCATTTAAAGTCCCAAAACCCCTTCCTATGTCATGGGGGAACCTCTGATGTGAACGGGGGCTTCTGATGTGAAGGGAGGACCATGTCATGGGGAAACCTCTGATGTGAACGGGGGCTTCTGATGCGAAGGGAGGACCATGTCATGGGGAAACCTCTGATGGGAACGGGGGCTTCTGATGTGAAGGTAGGGCCATGTCATGATGTGAACTGGGGCTTCTGAAGTGAAGGGAGGACCATGTCAAGGGGAAACCTCTGATGTGAACGGGGGCTTCTGATGTGAAGGGAGGACCATGTCATGGGGAAACCTCTGATGTGAACGGGGGCTTCTGATGTGAAGGGAGGACCATGTCATGGGGAAACCTCTGATGTGAACGGGGGCTCCTGATGTGAAGGGAGGACCATGTCATGGGGAAACCTCTGATGTGAACGGGGGCTTCTGATGTGAAGGGAGGACCATGTCATGGGGAAACCTCTGATGTGAACGGGGGCTTCTGATGTGAAGGGAGGACCATGTCATGGGGGAACCTCTGATGTGAACGGGGGCTTCTGATGCGAAGGGAGGACCATGTCATGGGGAAACCTCTGATGGGAACGGGGGCTTCTGATGTGAAGGTAGGACCATGTCATGGGGGAACCTCTGATGTGAACGGGGGCTTCTGATGTGAAGGGAGGACCATGTCATGGGGAAACCTCTGATGTGAACGGGGGCTTCTGATGTGAAGGTAGGACCATGTCATGGGGGAACCTCTGATGTGAACGGGGGCTTCTGATGTGAAGGGAGGACCATGTCATGGGGAAACCTCTGATGTGAACGGGGGCTTCTAATGTGAAGGGAGGACCATGTCGTGGGGGAACCTCTGATGTGAACAGGTGCTTCTGATGTGAAGAGAGGAACATGTCATGGGGGAACCTCTGTGAACGGGAAGCTTCTGATGTGAAGTTAATTTCATCATTCCAAGCTCAGGTTTCCTATTGACAAGTAAAATTTATATTTTTTTATTTTTTAGACTGGGCTGTCTCAAGATTTTGCATACTTTTAAAGGGTACCACGATCAAAAAAAGGTTGAAAATTGCTGCAATAAATATAGAGAAATGAACAGACAAGTGCATGCATTGCAGAGATGAACTAAATATATATATATGTTTTTTTAATTTTCCCAGAAATACACTATAACCGGTCAGTAGTTGAGGCCATTAAACAGCAGTTTTTCTTTACATAGTAGAACCTGCTGAGCATGACAGATGCCAAGACATAGGGGACCCACTTCCAAAGTGTCTGATAAAACCACAGGATTACTTTGCAATCTTTTATTGCATTCATCTGGAAGCCACGTTAGATTTACCATCATATTTTTTTTTTTTAAAACCAGTTAATACGAATGAAAAACCTCCAATGAGACTGAAAATGAGCAAAACATCCTTTTAATGAATGTGAGCACAAAGCTTGGCCTTGCAGCAAGTGATCTCCAGCAGCAGGTGGCTTCCCACTGCAAAGAAGAATTCCTGCTAATGCTCTGTATGGCCGCAGGCTGCGACTAGCCATTGTTATTGGGAGAGCTCGGAATTTAAAGCCAGCTGATATTCCTTTGTCTCCTATACAATGGAATACTGTATGGGGGAAGAATCTCACGATGGACACAATGGGCTCATCCAACATCCAGGATCCACGCAGCCATGGGAAGAGAGTTTCCTTCTAATACAACATGAAGAAAATAAGAAAATGAAGGGGGGAAAAAAAGGCTCATTCGAAAAGCTTTAATGGCATCTTTCTGCAAAGAAAAAGGAAAAGGAAAAATGACTCAAGGCAAACATAAATCAGTAAACGTGTGTGATATGGTTTGGAAATAATTTCTACATGGGCTGTTTAATCCATTACACAGCAATTAGGTCTGAGTAACTAAATCAAGTTCGTGCTTTAAAGAGGACCTGTCAGTAGGGCTATAACCAGCATAGCCAAAGCTCTCTAACCATCTCTGGAGGCTTTCATAGCATAATGGATAGATGCAAGAAATTGATTGCCTTCAGACGTCAAATAGGAATTTTAAACCTTATTTAGAGAAGATCTGATCATGCCTTAGAAAGATTTTTTCCTTCCTTTTGATCTAGAATTTAAAGAATACCTCTAAACAAAACCATTTTCTTCTAGTTTTAGACATAGTGAGGGAGATTTGGAACTCTTGCCAAGTTTAATTTCTGGAGACAACTGTCATAGGTGGGAAATCCCACCTAAGATAGTTCTCCCCAGTACAAGTGTCCCTACTGGAAAATATCCCCTGTGTCCTCTTCTTTCACATTGACGAAGGTTATATTTCGGATTTTTCCTAATTTACTCTACTGGTAACCCTCAGGGTGGCGATATAGCTCACGTTAGCGCATTTTTTTGATAAGGCAGCCCATGCATTATGAATGGGCTACCAACACATCCTATAGAATGAAAAAATACAGACAACTCTTTATTTTAGGAATGCAGCATACCTCAATGCACAGTTTATGCATTGTGGTGCAGTGGGTTCCCCTCTTCCTAATAACTGAGAAAGAGTAGACACCCTCAAAATGCATCAACATCTGTGATTTGTCTCTTGCCAACATCGTAGCCGACCTGGGCCATGTGCTAGTTGTTCTGGTTGGAGCTTCTCCTGGTTTATGTGATGAGCTTTTTACATATGCCTGTGTGTGAATATAACCGTACCTATTCTTCCTATGAAAAAAAAATGCTTTGGATATGCTTTGGATATTGCACTAGGCTGGTGGGCCCTTTTTGTCCTTTGTGTATTCAGTCTTTTGGATTTCCTCTCTCTAAAGAGGGGTGGAAGGTGTAGTGAGCCCTAGACATCCTTGACAACCACCAGAAACTAGGAACATGAAAAGTTTACCTGTCCCCCACATCTCCCTTACTTGAGCTCCGTAGAGTGTTTCTGTTTGTTACTGTACAAGGTGCTGGATGAATGATACCATAACGCACATTGGAAAGGCAATACGGCTCCAGGGTGTATGCTCTAATGCAGTGGTCTCTAATCTGCGGCCCGGGGGCCAGATATGGCCCTTTGCTTGCTTTTATCCAGCCCTTGGGGCACTATTTCATTCACTGACACAAACAATGGGGCCCAATGACACCTATGATGGAGCACAATTCCTCCCAATGACAACGTGGCCCAATCACACCAATGATGGGGCACAATTTCTCCCAATGACACTAATGATGGGGCACAATTTCTTCCAATGACACCAATGATGGGGCACAAGTTCTCCCTATGCCGGGGGAAAATTCCTCCCAATGACACCATTGATGGGGCACAATTCCCCCAATGACACCATTGATGGGGCACAACTCCCCCAATGACACCAATGATGGGGCACAATTCCCCCCAGTGACATCAATGAGGGGGTACAATTCCTCCCATGTACACAAATGATGGGGCACAATTCCTCCCACTGCCACCAATGATGGGGCAAAATTCCTCCCAATGACACCAATGACGGGGCAATGTTTACTCCAGTTGATGCTGGGACATTTTCTACTCCTGGTGGCCACAGTGCGGCCCACCTAAAGTCTGAAAAACAATAAGTGGGTCCTTTAGAGGCCCCTTGTTCTAATGCAATTTCTTTATTAGCTAAATATTAAAATACACAGAGTGTACACAGCTAAGGAAAGCGGCAATAGTCGAAGCATGACACCTTTTATTTTAATATGTAGTCAATAAAGACTTGCATTAGAGAGTACACATGGACTGAGTATGCCGGGACGAAACATACCAGCCAGGAGCCAGCCAGCCAACCAGCCAGGAGCACCAGTCTTCAGCCACAGAATCCTGACTGAAACAGTTGAGCGAGGCGTATTGTTTTTAATTTAGAAAGCACATTGCATTGCCATGCCCTGCCATGCAATGTGGTAACACACATTAACACCTGCCTTTTAGCATGCCATGCCACAATGCACCATTGTGAATGGGCCCTGTGACCACAGGGACACAGACAGCAATAAAATATCCAACAGAAGTTCTAAGCTTTCAACACTCTATCTAGAACCAGAAAAAAGGTTGAGCTGGAGTTTAGGAATTATGAGGGTATTTTAATTTTCCTTTGGTTAAACTTGATCCATGTCTTTTTTTCACCCCAGCTAACTGTTCACTGTTCCGGCACTTAATACACTTTTAAATCTTTCTTACATAAAATTTGAAACAATTCTCCTTTAAATTCTTGAAAAGAGGACATGAGTCACATCGGTTTACTGACAATGAAAACACGTCTCCTCCTGCGCCAGTGCACAGACAATAGTACAATGTGTCTGCGCCCCCCCCCAACTTCATAATTCATACACAGACCTCCGTCCCAACATACTGTATAGACAATGGCGTTCCATAATCCGCCGGCTCATCCCTCTGTTCTGTAATTAGACGGGGATGACAGGTCACCCAGCCTGCGGCTGCGCTGAACTTGTTAAGGATTCTTTTGTGTTCTGTAGAATGGATTTGCTGAATTTTTCATGTATTTACCGGGAAAGGAGCAAGACAATAATTACACCTGCTGATATAATGGTGGCTGTGCAGGAAAGTGATAATGCGGATGTCGCCTCTAACCAGCTGAATTATTTGTCAGGCTCCTACAATACTGTATTCTGATTATATGTAATAGCGCCGACACCTTACAGGATGTTGATTAGTACAGCTTTATTTTGATACAAGGTTAAAATCCATAAATATAAGACTGTTAATGCGTTTTAGCCATGGGCAGTGGCTGAAACTAGTTAATGCTATATATATAAAAGCAAAGCTGTACTAACCAAGATCGCGTTGGGGCCAGCTCTATTACAGACATGAGCGCTTTTTGGCCTACAAAAGCCTTAGCCAGAGCACCCACCCTGCATACCAGCCCAAATGGGGTAATCGGGTGGAGTGCAGTGAGCTATTTGGACTACTGCATTTTGATTGGCTGGTATGGCTAAAGAACCCCTAAAAGCATTTTAGTAAAATATAATAATTAAGCCAATATATAATATTTTTATTTTAATCCCAGCTGAATTTTGTTGGTTGCAGGTAACCTAGACATACCACTTACTTTCTATCAGAGCATTGTACCTTATTCCAGTATTCTCCCACCTCCCCGGCATCCATTGATGTCATTGCCATCTAACCCCATTTTTGTGTACAAATTTGCAATGAATATGCCCATAAGTGTATGTCTGGACAAGAAAAAAATAAAGTATCTCTCTAAAACTTGCACATATCTCCACGTTGGATCTCTATAGAAACACTGCACAGTACACACAGATTACTGTTAGGCTTCATTCAGACATGTGAATGGGGGGGGGGGGGGGGGGTTTGCGGCAAAATATTGTATTTTTGACTTACCGTAAAGACCCATTCTCTGATGTTCATTGACGAACACAGCTTCAGATCTTCAGAACCGTTGGGTTATACTGCCCCCTACAGGAGTAGGACACTATGCAGAAAAAAAGTCTGGCTACGCCCATGGGCAGTCCCAGGGGGTATACTCCTTCTCTATGCTTTAGTTACAATCAGTGTCGGAAGATTTACATCTCCACAGAGGGGTGGGTGCTGTGTCTATCAATGATCATCAGAGAAATGGATTTTACGGTAAGTCAAAAATCCCATTTTCTCTGATGTTCATTGACGGACACAGCTTCTGATCTCCATAACCATTGGGACATCCCAAAGCAGTGTTAAACATGAGTGGTGTTTAACAGCAAAAAAAATTCCCAAGGCTACACAGTAACAAACCACCCGAAAAAAATACACCCTCAAAGAGGATCAGGTCCTCTCAATAGAAGCCTGCAAAGCCTTGCGGCCAAAAGAAGCATCCGCAGATGCCAACACATCCATTTTATAAAACTTTGTGAAAGTGTGACGACCAGATGGCCACCTTGCAAACCTGCGTCACTGACGCCTGATGACGGAAGGCCCAGGAGGCACTAAGCGCCCGAGTAGAGTGCGCCTTAACAGGGAAAGGAGGAACATGACTATTGATGGAATAGGTCTGAATCACTGTCTGTCTGATCCATCTGGAAATGGTCGCGAGGAAGCAGACAACCCTTTACGAGGCCCAGCCGCGAACACAAATAGTGAGTCTGACTTCCCGAAAGACTCCGTAGCTGCCAGGTACACCCTAATTGCCCAGACCGCATCCAAGGCATGCAAGGCAATTTATTTCAGATGTTTAGGCCTGGGACACAGGGAAGGCAACACAATGTCTTCATTCAAATGAAAATCAGAGACAAACTTTGGAAGGAACGACAGATAGGGGCAGAGAAACACCTTATCTCTGTGAATCACCAGGTAAGGTGAATGACAGGATAACGTTGCCGGTTTCAGACACCCTGCACGCAGAGGTGAAACCACCAAAGAAAACACCTTCTGGGACAGCGTAAGCAGGGGAATCTCCCGAAGATTCTCAAAGGGAGGCTTCTGGAGGACCGAAAACACCAAACTGAGGTCCCAGAGTGGCAATAGAGCCCGCACTGGAGGAACCAAATTTCGGACTCCCTGAAGAAAGGTAGAACCAGGAAGTGTGTGGCCAAGGGTTGTTGTAAAAAGATCACCAAAGCCAACACCTGGCCCTTGATGGTACTCATGGCAAATTTCTGTTCAACCCCCTGTTGAAGGAAGGTCACAAGAAGGAGCAAGGATGAACCCCAAGAGAATCACACCACGCAATGTACGTCTTCCACGTACGATGGTAGATCCTCCTAGAAGTAGATTTCCAAGCTTTTAACAGTGTAGGAATCACCGACTTAGATAAACCCCTATCCTTCAGCACCTGGCGTTCAACAGCCACACCATTAAAGCCAGTGACTGTAAAGCAGGATGGAAGATTGGCCTTTGGGACAACAGATGTTCCCTGAGAGGAAGTCTCCAAGGAGCATCGGCGACCAACCTTACCAGATCTGCGTACCAAAGTGAGGCCGGTCTGGGGCCACCAGAATGACCGGTATCCCTTCCACCTCTATTCTGCGCAGAAGCCTCTGCAGAAGTTTCAAAAGGGGAAAGGCATAGGATCAGCCGATACTGACCCCAAGGAGCCACCAGTGCGTCTGTGGCGTCGGCCAGAGGATCCCTAAACCTGGCTACAAACCTCTGTACTTTCTTGTTGAGCTGAGAAACTAACAGGTCTACATCGGGTGTCCCCAACCGGACACTCAACAGGTAAAACATCCCTGGGTACAAGGACCATTTCTCCTGATCCAACACCTAACGACAAGTAATCCGCCAGCCAGTTCCCCACTCTGGCTATATGCACGGCAGGGAGGGCTGGAACAAAATTTTCTGCCCATATTAAGATCTCAGCCACCTCCCGGGCTGCCAGGAAACTCTTGGTGCCCCCTTGATGATTGAAGCAAACCACGGCAGTGGCATTGTCTGATTGAATCCAAACTGGACAAACCTGCAGAAAAGTTCCAGAATATTGATCGGAAGTCTGGACTTTTTTTTTAGAGTCCAAGTCCCCTGGACACACAGCCTTCCAAGTACTTCCCCCCCCAGCCGGACAGGCTGGCATCCGTGGAATACAATGGAAGGAAGGACTTGCCCTGACGCAGGGCCAAGGAACGGAGCCACCACAGAAGAGCACTTCCTGCATTTTGACTCAACCGAAACAGATTGTCCAAATATTTTGGAACCTTGTTCCACTTGACAAGAATACCCCTTTGCAGAGGTCTCGTGTGGAACTAAGCAAACGGAACCGCCCTGATGGTAGACACCATCAGGCCTAGAGCTCGCATACAAGTCCGCAATGAGGACAGAGGATAACAGCAACTTTAATCGCCCTCTGAAACTTTTGCAGCTTTTTCGGGGGAAGAAACACCCTCGCAGAGGCTGAGTCCAGAGTCAGTCCCAGATAAACCATTTTGGAGGCTGGGACCAGAGCAGATTTTCTAAAATTGATTGTCCAACCGAACTTCCAGAATTCGTACAGTGATTGACAGATCGCCCACCAGAACTGAGTGGGAGTCTTCTCTTAAGAGGAGATCGTCCAGGTACCCCAGCACCGCAATCCCCCTGCTGTCACAGTAATGCCAATACCCAAGCCAACACGTTGGTGAAGACCCTGGGGGCGGAGGCGAGACCAAAGGGTAACACCACAAATTGATAATGTTCCTCTCCTACAGCGAAGCGAAGAAAACGCTGGTGTCCAGCGTAAAAATGGATTTTTGTAAAATCTTACCGTAAAATCCTTTTCTCTTAAGCTCAATGACAGACGCAGTCCTCTTGATTAATAACACATTGGGTTATACTGCCCTCTACAGGAGTAGGACACTAGACGGAAGGAAAACGTTCTGGCCACACCTTAGGGGCAGTCCCAGAGGGTATATACTCTCACTTCCTGCTACAGGATGTCAGTTATGTCACAAAGCAGTGTCAGAGAATTTAACCCAACCCAACTCAAAAAAACAGAGGGGCGGGTACTGCGTCTGTCAATGAGCTTAAGAGAAAAGGATTTTACGGTAAGATTTTACAAAAATAAATTTTTCTCTGTCGCTCATTGACAGACGCAGTCCTCTTGATTAATAACACATTGGGACGTCCCAAAGCAGTGCCACAAATGAGGGGTGGGATAACAGAAATCAAAATCCAGAAGGCCCAACCGGAGCCAACCAGAAGCATCAAGGACTCATCGAGCAAAAAAGATGAGACCTAAGTGAAAAACCCAACAAACCCTCGAGGTAGACCAACGGTCTCCTCAAATTGCGGCCTGCAGAACCTTGCGGCCAAAAGAGGCATCCGACGATGCCACCACATCAACTTTATAAAATTTTGTAAAGGTATGAACCGACGATCAAGTAGTCGCCTTGAAAACCTGTACCACTGACGCCTGATGGCGGAAGGCCCAGGAAACATTAAGCGCCCGAGTAGAGTGCGCCTTAACAGGGAACGGGGGATCCCGCCCCTTAATAGAATAAGCCTGTACCACCGTCTGTCTGGTCCATCTAGGGATGGTCGCGGCAGAAACAGGCAACCCCTTTCTAGGGCTATCCGTGATCACAAAAAGTGAATCCGTTTTACGAAACGAGTTCGTAGTATTCAAGTGTACCCTGATTGTCCGAACCCCATCCAAGGAGTGTAATGCAACCTCCCAAGGATGGCTAGGCTTAGGACACAGGGAAGGTAACACAATATTCTTATTCAGATGAAACTCTGAAACCACTTTAGGAAGGAAGGATGGATTCGGACGAAGAACCACCTTATCCCTATGAACCACCAGATATGGGGAACGACAAGATAATGTGGCCAGTTCTGACACCCTGCGTGCAGAAGTAATGGCCACCAAGAAGGCCACCTTCTGGGATAACGTAAGCAAGGGAATCTCCCTGATATCTTCAAAGGGAGGTTTCTGAAGAACTGACAACACTGAAAGAAGATTGCCAACGCTGAAACCTGACCCTTGATAGTGCTCAAGGACAGTTTCTGCTCAACCCCCTGTTGCCGAAAGGCCAAGATTCGGGTCACCGAATAAGTACGTGGAAGAGATCCAAGAGATTCACACCACGCAATATAAGACTTCCATGTGCTGGCAGTCGCTTTCCTTGCTTTAATTAGAGTAGGAATACCTGAAGCTGACAATCCCTTGTCCTTCAGTACCTGGGTCTCAATGGTCAGGCCATTAAGCCAGCGATTGTAAAGCAAGATGGAATACCGCAGATCCTCCCTGAGAGGAAGTCTCCAAGGAGCGTCCGCGATTAGCCTCACCAAGTCGGCGTACCAGGCTCGACGAGGCCAGTCCGGAATTACCAGGATAACTGGAATTCCCTCCACCTCTATCCTGCAAAGAAGTTCCCGCAGTAACTTGAGAGGATAGAAGGCATATCGTAGCTGATACTGCCCCCACGGGGCGATCAGCGCGTCTGCTGCGTCCGCTAGAGGATCGCGGGCGCGAGCTACAAACCTCCGCACTTTCCTGTTGAGCCGAGACGCCAACAGATCCACATCCGGGGTGCCCAAATGAAGGGACAGCTAGTGAAATACCTCTGGATGAAGAGGCCATACCCCTAGATCCAGAATCTGATGGCTGAGATAATCTGCCTGCCGATTTCCCACCCCCGGAGTGAATACTGCGGAGAGAGCCGGAACAAACCGTTACGTCCAACGAAAGATGCTGGTCATTTCGATGGCCACCAGGACACTCTAGGTGCCCCTTTGGTGATTGACATAAGCCACGACCGTGGCATTGTCCGATTGGATCCGAACCGGGCTGCCCTGGAGCTGCTCGGTCCAGTAAATCAGACAAAGTCTGATCGCTCTCAGTTCCAATACCTTTATTGGTAACCTGGATACTATCGGAAGGAATGACTTCCCCTGGTTGAGCATCGGAGACCGAAGCCACCAGATCAGAGACTCCCTGGTCCGCTCGCTCAACCGGATCCGATTGTTCAGAGAATCGAGATTCCGATTCCATTTGAGAAGAATCTCCTCTTGGAGAATTCGGGTATGAGACTGGGCAAACGGTACTGCCTCTAAGGAGGCCATCATCAGTCCCAGACAGTTGACGGACAGCAACATCCGAATCGTTGACTGAACCTTCTGGAGTTTCTCCGCAAGGAGAAACACTCTTGCCAAGGATCAATCCAAAATTAGGCCCAGATAGTTCAGTCTCCTGGTGGGAACCAGGAATGATCTTTGGGAAAAGCGAAGAAAACGCTGATGTCCTGCGAAGATGGGGATATGAAGATAGGCATCCTAAATGTCTATGGACGCCAGGAAATCCCCCTGATGCAGGGAGGCCACCACTGTTCGGATGGACTCCATCTTTCTCAATTCCAGAATTTGGACGCACCTTGCCCTCTTTCCTGGGCATTGTGAACAGGTTCGAATAGAACCCCTGAAAACGTTCTATCCAAGGAACGGGAACTACCGCTCCCTGTAGCATACGAATGTTGGGAGGGAAGAATCGCACCGGTAGATCTTGTATCTCGACCGTATGACCTCTTGAACCCCTTTGTCCGGGATTCAGGAAAACCCTGGATCTGGAAACCGGTGAAGACGTCCCCCCACCCCAGAGATGGGTGGGGGCGCATCAGGCTGTCTTAGCAAGAGAGTGCTCTTGCCCCCCAGTGAGATCCTTTATAATCTCACCCAAACAGGAGATCCCCTTGAAAGGGGAGATTAGCCAACCCATACTTGAAACTAAACCAATGGCAACCACTGGCCTAAAGGTTGACCCTATCAGGGAAAAAATGAAGCGGGATTCCGCTTTCACTCTTCGATCACCACTGGTGGTACCGTCCATCTTTTAAGGAGGGATTCCTCAGACGGATAGCGCCTAGGCCATGCGTTTGGAAATAGCAGGGGTACGTTTCAGACGACCCCATTTGGGCAAAGGAAAATCCTTCGCCATTTTGGTAGGCTGACTAGTACCAAAAAGGAATTTCAGTCTCCGCTACCTCTGCCGGTGTAACCTCACTTAAGGTTTCCCGGACAGACACAACTAGTGCATCCACCAACGCTCTTCTTGTGCTATGGCGGAGGCAAAAACGTCCTCCTCACTGTCTGAGGAGACCGTACCTGAGACAGCAGCCCCAGAAGAGGGACCTGCAGCTGCAGTGACCAGCTCAGAATCCGTATCTGAAGTATAAGATGAAATAGGGGTAGGCGGGGGTCATTTTCTTGACCCCCGTCCCTGACAGGCTACCTCCACCCGGGATACCAAAGACTCCAAAACTGCTGATAATGCATCAATAACCAGTGGGGTACTGGAGGGTCCTGCGGCCACCTCGAGGGGATCAGGTGGGGATACATGTGTGGCAGGGTCCATGATTATACAAGACACTTGCCAGCGAACAAAAAAATAATTGCAAAGAAAAAAACTTTTTTTTTTGTAATCCCCCAGCGCAACAGCGCCCCTCAGTGTTACCTGCTTTGGACCCCAGAGAGAGAGAGAGAGAGACCCCAAGGCTCACCACCTGATGCACAGAAGTTTCTATCAACCTGCCTCAGCGCTGTCTTCTTACAGACAGGAAGTCTTTTGGCACTTTTCCCGGGTAAAGGAGGCGGCTCCCCCCCTTTACACACCTTCCGGCGCCTCCCATGCTTCTCCACGAGGTAACTGGTCACTTCCAAAATGGCCGCCCCCCCATGCTGGAGACACGAGGCTACGCCAAGATGGCGGCCCCGCGCGACCTGCGGGGAAATGGCGGTGGCCTGTGGAAGATGGAAGCGGCCTGCTGCAGCCTGTGGAAGCCTATCGGTCTGTGCGGCCTGCGGGGAGCTGTGGGAGGATGGCGGCCTGTGGGAGGATAGCGGTCTGCGGGAGGATGGCGGCCTGCGGATGGCGGTAGTCCAGGCACAGGCATCGGCCTGTATTGCAACCTTATCAGGTAGGCTGCTATCACCCTTATACATGGCCATCATCACAGTAATGCCACTGACTTCAGTCATGGCCCCTTAACAGTGCCCACTTTTACAGTGACTTTAGATAGTCAGCTCCCAAACCAAGCCTCCTGGTTTTCTTTTTTTTTTTCACACAATCACACTCAATTGGGGGATCTGTGACCTGTTACAGGATAGAGAGGGGACACAGAAACCTGAGCGTCCGACCATCCTAAGGAGGGGCCCGCGTCCACCAACAAACCCGACAGGGGGGAAAAGGGGAACATTCTACTCACCATACCGGAACCAGGCGGGCGCCAACTCCTGACAGAACCCCTCTCCACCGAAGTGGGGGGGCTGTCGACCAATACGGACGCCGTGACTCAGTTTCCAACTGGTCGTTGGCGTCCAGGCGAGACGTTTAACTCGCAGGGTCAGTCCCTGTCCAGTGGGACTATGTCGCGGCCGACCCAGCGCGGAGCTAGAGCCTGCACGCGCTCGCAGGCTGACCACTGGATCTCAACATCCAGCCCGTCGCCCAGTTTCAGCATACTTGCTTGAAGATCTCACAGGAACACTGGAGGAAAAAAAGCTGCCTAAAAAAAAGTTTTCTAAAAAATCTTGCCAGGACCAAGATCCCAGCAAGGAACTTAGGTCCTTTCTCCTAATTAGACAGAAAAAACTGACATCCTGTAGCAGGAAGTGAGAGTATATACCCTCTGGGACTGCCCCTAAGGTGTGGCCAGAACGTTTTCCTTCCGTCTAGTGTCCTACTCCTGTAGAGGGCAGTATAACCCAATGTGTCATTAATCAAGAGGACTGCGTCTGTCAATGAGCGACAGAGAAATAGGGATGTGCAGATATGCGTCCTCGATATCGATAGAGGCCAAAAAGTACTGTGCGAATGTGGACCTCTGTACCCACACAAAGCGATTCAGAGCCTTGAAGTCCAGATTTGGACGCACTTTTCCTTCTTTCCTGGGACAGTAAACCGGTTTGAATAAAACCCTTGAAAAACGTTCCCGAGAGGGAACCGGCCCAATCACCCTTTGCGACAGCAGATCTCGTAGCTCCCTTAACCGATCTGAAGATAGGCGTAGATTGGACGGGAAGAATCTGTCTGACAGTCGGGACCGGAATTTAATCTTGTAACCCGATCGGAGCAGTTTGTGGGTTCATTTGTCCTGAATCAAGGCGGTCTCTGATTCCGGACAGAAAAAATAGATTTTTGTAAGATCTTACCGTAAAATCCTTTTCTCTTAGCTCATTGACAGACGTAGTCCTCCTTGATTAATATCAAATTGGGTTATGCTGCCCTCTACAGGAGTAGGACTAGGCAGAAAGAAAAACGTTCTGGCCACACCTTAGGGGCAGTCCCAGAGAGTATATCCTCTTCCTGTCTGCTACAGGAAATCAGTTCTGTCACAAAGCAGTGTCAGAGAATTTAACCCAACCCAACTCAATGATAGAGGGGTGGGTACTACGTCTGTCAATGAGCTAAGAGAAAAGGATTTTACGGTAAGATCTTACAAAAATCCATTTTTCTCTGTCGCTCATTGACAGACATAGTCCTCCTTGAATGAGGGGTGGGAACAGAAATCAAAATCCAGAAGGCCCAACCGGAGCCAACCAGAAGTATCAAGGGACTCATCGAGCAAACAGATGAGACCTACCCAACAAACCCTCGAGGTAGACCAACAGTCTCCTCAAACAGCGGCCTGCAGGAACCTTGCGGCCAAAAGAGGCATCTGACGATGCCATCACATAAACCTTATACAATATTATAAAGGTATGAACCGACGACCAAGTAGTCGCCTTGAAAACCTGGATCGCTGACGCCTGATGGCGGAAGACCCAGGAAACACTAAGCGCCCGAGTAAAGTGCGCCTTAACAGGGAACGGGGGATCCCGACCCTTAGATAGAATAAGCCTATACCACCGTCTGTCTGATCCATCTAGAGATGGTCGCGGCAGAAAACAGGCAACCCCTTCTTAGGGCCATCCGTGATCACAAACAGTGAATCCGTATTATGAAATGAATCCGTAGTATTCAAGTATACCCTGATCGCCCGAACTACATCCAAGGAATGCAACGCAAATTCTCGAGGATGACTGGGCTTAGGACACAGGGAAGACAATACCATGTGTTCATTCAAATGAAACTTTGAAACCACCTTAGGAAGGAAGGATGGATTCGGACGAAGAACAACCTTATCCCTATGAACCACCAGATATGGGGAACAACAGGATAATGCAGCCAGTTCTGACACCCTGCGTGCAGAAGTGATAGCCACCAAGAAGGCCACCTTCTGGGATAAAGTAAGCAAGGGAATCTCCCTGATATTTTCAAAGGGAGGTTTCTGAAGAACCGACAGCACCAAATTAAGACCCCAGGGTGGTAAAGGTGCGCGCACTGGCGGAGCCAGGTGTCGCACCCCCTGGATGAAATTCCGCACCAAGGAATGAGTAGCCAAAAGCTTCTGAAAGAAGATTGCTAATGCTGAAACCTGACCCTTGATAGCACTCAAGGCCAGCTTCTGCTCAACCCCCTGTTGCAGAAAGGCCAATATTCGGCCCACCGAATAACAACGTGGAGGGAACCCAAGGGATTCACACCACGCAATCTAAGACTTCCATGTGCGATGATAAATCTTTCTGGAAGTCGCTTTTCTTGCTTTAACTAGAGTAGGAATAACTGAAGCTGACAATCCCTTGTCCTTCAGCACCTGGGTCTCAATAGCCAGGCCGTTAAAGCCAGCGATCGTAAAGCAGGATGGAAGATCGGTCCCTGGGACAGCAGATCCTCCCTAAGAGGAAGTCGCCAAGGAACGTCTGTGACCAGCCTGACCAGGTCGGCGTACCAGGCCCGACTAGGCCAGTCCTGATCTACCAGGATAACTGGGATTCCCTCCACCTCTATCCTGCGAAGAAGCTTCGGCAGTAACTTGAGAGGAGGGAAGGCATACAGTAGCTGATACTGCCCCCACGGGGCGATCAGCATGTCTGCTGCGTCTGCTAGAGGATCGCGGGAGCGAGCCACAAACCTCCGCACTTTCCTGTTGAGCCGAGATGCCAACAGATCCCATTCGGGGTGCCCCAATGGAGGCACAGTTGGTGGAATACCTCTGGATGAAGAGATCATTCCTCTTGATCCAGAATCTGACGGCTGAGATAATCTGCCTGCCAATTCACCCCCGGAATGAATACCACAGAGAGAGCTGGAACAATCGTTCCGCCCAACGAAGAATGCTGGCCACTTCTATGGCCGCCAGGACACTCCTGGTGCCCCCTTGATGATTGACATAAGCCACTGCTGTGGCATTGTCCGACTGGATCCGCACCGGGCTGCCCCGGAGCTGCTCGGTCCAATGAATCAGACAAAGTCTGATCGCTCTTAGTTCCAATACATTTATCGGTAACCTGGACTCTTCCAGGGACCAAAGCCCCTGAGCAGATAATTTGCCGAGAATTCCTCCCCACCCGGATAGACTGGCATCCGTGGTGACAATCGTCCAGTATATTGGAAGAAATGACTTCCCCTGGCTGAGCATCGGAGACCAAAGCCACCAGACCAGAGACTCCCTGGTCCGCTCGCTCAGTCGGATCCGATTGTCCAGAGATTCTGGATTCCGATTCCATTTGAGACGAATCTCTCCTTGAAGGATTCGGGTATGGGACTGGGCAAATGGTACTGCTTCGAAGGAAGCCACCATCAAACCCAGGACCCTCATGCAAGTCATGCAAGTCCGAAGAGAAGGCCAGTTGTCGGATAGTAACAACTGAATTGCTGATTGAATTTTCCGGAGTTTCCCTGCCGGAAGAAATACTTTTGCCCTGGATGTGTCTAGAATTAGACCCAGATATTCGAGCCTCCTGGTGGGAACCAGAGATGACTTCTGCAGGTTCACCAGCCACCCGAACTCTTGCAAAGAGATCATGATGATCTCTAGGTTTTGTAACAAGGTCTGTGGAGACTCCGCACAGAGCAGAAGATCGTCTAGGTAACCTAGAATCGATATGCCTCGTTGACGCAACAGCGCCAACATTGGGGCCAACACCTTTGTGAAGACCCGAGGAGCCGAGGCGAGACGGAAGGGTAACGCCGCAAACTGATAATGGTTCTCTTCTACGGAAAAACGCAGGAAACGCTGATGTGCTGCGTAAATGGGAATGTGAAGATAGGCATCCTTGATGTCTATGGATGCTAGAAAATCCCCCTGATGCAGGGAGGCTGCTCCTGTGCGAATGGACTCCATCCTGAATTTTTTGTATCTTGACAAAAAGATTGAGTGCTCTTAAGTCCAGAATTGGACGCACCTTGCCCTCTTTCCTGGGTATTGTAAACAGGTTTGAATAAAACCCTTGAAAACGCTCTGTCCAAGCAACGTGGACCACCACTCCTTGTTGCAGTAAATCCGTTGACCGCTCCCCGCAGAGCTTCTAAGCGATCCGGGGATAGTCTGATATTGGAAGGGAAGAATCGCACCGGTGGGAGAGATCGAAACTCGATCTTGTAACCTGACCTTATGACTTCGCTAACCCACTTGTCCGGGAATCTGGAAAGCCATGGATCTGGAAACCAGCGAAGACGTCCCCCCACCCCAGCTATGGGAGGCGGCGCACCTTCAGGCTTTAGTAGTCTTATCTTCAGGTCTGGAAGAGCTGGGCTTTTGCTTGCCCGACCAGCGCCCCTTAAAACCTCCCGAAGGAGTTTTGGAGGGCTTTGCTTTTTCGCCCGTGGGGCGAAAAAACTTCTTATGGGCGGAAAAGGAAGGCCCCCGTCTCTGACGAGGTCCTTTACCCTTAGCACTTTGTGGCAAGAAAGTGCTCTTTCCTCCAGTGAGATCCTTGATAATCTCATCTAAGTTGGCCCCAAATAGGCGCTCACCCTGAAAAGGGAGATTAGCCAAAGCTTTCTTGGAACCTTGGTCTGCCGACCAACATTTTAGCCACAGTGTACACCTGAGAACCACTGCTGAGACTGATGCTCGCCCCAATAATGGAGTGGCGTCTAGCGCAGCGTCGTAGATAAACTGTAACCCTTGTATCATCTGTTCCAACAGATCTGATACCGCCTGAGGGATATCTCTCCCCTCTAACTCCTGGTGTAACCACTTGGTCCATTCTGTTACAGTTTGTGAAACCAGACCAATAGCAATTACTGGTCTGAAAGCTGACCCAATCAGGGAAAAGATGGCGCGAGACACAGCTTCCACCTTACGATCCCTTAAAGGACGGAGCATCTTCCAATGGGATAACCGTAGCTTTGTTCAATCTGGAAATTGGAGAATCCACCATAGATGGTACTGTCCATTTCTTGAGGAGGGATTCCTCGAACGGATAACGCCTATTAATGGGTTTGGAAATAGTAGGGGCTCGTTTTGGATGACCCCATTCTTCCTAATTACATTACCGAAACACTTGGGTAAGGGAAATACTTTCGCCATTTTGGTGCGTTTATTAGTACCAAATGGGATCTCAGTATCAGCTACTTCTGATGGTGTAACCTGTAGTCCTAAGGTATCCCGGACAGATACAATTAGTGCGTTTACCAACGCTTCCTCTCGGGCTATGGTAGATGCCGAAACATCCTCCTCACTGTCTGAAGAGACAGTACCCAAGACACAAACCCCAGCTGAGGTACCTGCAACTGCAGGGATAGGCTCAGACTCTGAATCTGAAGTTTCAGATGAAATGGGGGTAGGCGGGGGTCGCTTCCTTGCGCCCTGTCCCTGACAAGCCACTTCCACCCGGGAGCCTGCTGGAGTGTCAGCTCCCAAACCAGATCACACTATCACAGGGGATATGTGAACATGTTATAGGCTAAAGGGGGAACCTTAATGTCAGAAAAGGATCCGACCATACACAGAGGGGCCCGTATCCCAAAAACCCCACAGGGGGGAAGGGGGAACATTTACTCACCATACCGGAACTGACGGGCACCCTCTCTTCACAGTACCCTCTCCACCGAGGTGGGGGGCTGTCGACAAATACGGATGCCGTGACTCTGCTGGTTCTTGGCGTCCAAGCGAGACGTTTAACTCGCAGGGTCAGTCCCCGTCCAATGGGACTATGTTGCGGCCGACCCAGCGCGGAGCTATGGTCTGCACGCGCTCGTAGGCTGAACCGGGGTGACCACTGGATCTCAACATCCAGCCCGTCCCCCGGCTCCAGCATACTTACTTGAATGTGTCATGGCCGACCCAGCGCGGAGCTATGGCCTGCGCGCGCTCGCAGGCCGGCTGGGGTGACCACTGGATCTCAACATCCAGCCCGTCGCCCAGATCCGGCATAATTTGCTTGAAGATCTCACAGGAACAACTGGAGACAAAAGCTGCCTAAAAAAAGAAAAATTTTTCTAAAAAATCTTGCCAGGACCAAAGATCCCAGCAAGGAACTTAGGTCCTTACTCCTGACTAGACAGAAAAAAAACTGACTTCCTGTAGCAGACAGGAAGAGGATATACCCTCTGGGACTGCCCCTAAGGTGTGGCCAGAACGTTTTTCTTTCTGCCTAGTCCTACTCCTGTAGAGGGCAGCATAACCCAATTTGATATTAATCAAGGAGGACTACGTCTGTCAATGAGCGACAGAGAAACAAAGATGTCCCCCCACCCCAGATATGGGTGAATGCGTCCCTTCATGCAGATGGAGATTTGTCCACAGATCTGGAGGGGCCTGTTCTCGGCTTATCCAAACACGTCTCCTTGGAACCCCCAGATGACCTAAATGGCTTAGGTCCTTTCTCCTGTGTGCGGAAGGCACAAAGGGGCCGCCTGTTTGCTGAAAAATAAGGGCCCCATCTATCACGCGGTGACTCTTCCCACCTGTATGTCTTTTGATCCGTTCATCCAACAAAGACCCAAATGGGCAGTCCCCCGTAAAGGGGAGATCTAATAGAGCCTTTTTAGAAGCCTGGTTCGCAGACCAGCTTCTTAGCCACACCATGCGTTGTTACCGTTATTGCGTTTAGAACAACTCCACTGACTCGCGACAATTTTGTCACAGTAGGCGGGAAAAGGGAGTACCTTTGCTGCTTTTAGGGGATCTGCGGGTCCTGAGGGGACCGGCACCCCCCATGTTTAAATTTTCTGCACCGATACAATCAGTGCATCCACCAGCACCCTTGCATGCGCATGTGCAGTAAAAAAGGAATCATCCTCACTGCAGAGCAACCGAAGTGCGGGGACACAGACCCAGCAGAGTCGCTATATGCGAAACTCACCCTGAGAACATAACAAGCAGAGGAGGTCGCCGACCACAGTCTCGCAAGGAGACGCCGGCTAAAGTTTCACAAAAAAACCCCTATTAGACCATACGGTTCGCCCACCATAAATGACAAAAAAGGACATACCCCCCTATAAAAGGGAAGAGGAGGCACGCATCCATCGGCAGTACCGTCCGCTCATCTCGGTCAGCTTGTTCAGGCACTTGGTCGGCTTGGTCAGGCACTCGGTCAGGTACCCGGACAACTGCGAGTAGGCCGCAAACCCGCAGACTACATTTTCAGCCCGACCCAGCCACGTAAGACGCAGAGCCGCGGATGAAGAAACATCCGCTCCCCCCAAGCCTTTAACCACTGTAGGGAGCCCAAAGGACATCCCTGGCCAAGTCACTAACCCCCAGGGGCCAGGAACTTGCTCAAAGACCCCCGTGTGCGACCTGGACAGCAACAACCGCATCCACCACCCCCCCTTACTGGAGCAAGTGGCAAAGCCAGCTCCTACCTAACCCTGGGAGGGGGGATGTGGGGGTAGATTGGGGCCAAAAGACCACCGTGACTGTTAGAGGGGCTGGGGGAAATGGAAGGGAACCCAGGGTTCGACCATCCCAAGGAGGGACCCACGTCCACCAGGAGACCGCAAGAGCTATGGGGGGACACTACTCACCATACCACGACAAACGGGTGGGTGCCACTCCAGACAGACTACCTCTCCACTTGGAGTGGGGGTGCTGACGGCACACTGCGACTCAGGCCAAACTAGGTCATGTGTGTCTCACTCGGTGTTGCACTCGCGGGCCAGCCCTCGTCCAGGCAAATTTTATGTTAAGGGGCACTCTAATGGGCATATTTAATGTTAAGAGCAACGCTGATGGACACGTTTTGTTTTGCCCATCAGCGTGCACCCTAACATAAAATGTGCCCATCAGAGTGCCCCCTAACAAAATGTGCCCATCAGAGTGCCCCCTAACATAAAATGTGCCCATCAGAGTGCCCCCTAACATAAAATGTGTCCAACAGAGTGCCCCCTAACATAAAATGTGCCCATCAGCATGCCCCTTATTTTATGTTAAGGGTCACGCTGATGGGCAAATTTTATGCCAAGGGTCACCCTGATGGGCATAATTAATGCTAAGAGTCACACTGATGGGCAAATTTAATGCTAAGGGTCACGCTGATGGGCACATTTTATGTTAAGGGGCACTCTAATGGGCATATTTTATGTTAAGGGGCACTCTAATGGGCATATTTAATGTTAAAAGCAACGCTGATGGACACCTTTTTTTTTTTGCCCATCAGCGTGCCCCTTAACATAAAATGTGCCCATCAGAGTTCCCCCTAAAATGAAATGTGCCCATCAGTGTTCCCCTTATTTTATGTTAAGTGTCACGCTGATGGGCATATTTTATGTTAAGGGTCACGCTGATGGGCAAATTTTATGCTAAAGGTCACGCTGATGGGCAAATTTTATGCTAAAGGTCACGCTGATGGGCAAATTTTATGTTAAGGGTCACGCTGATGGGCACATTTTATGTTAAGGGGCACGCTGATGGGCAAATTTTATGCTAAGGGGAACGCTGATGGGCACATTTTAGGTTAGGGGGCACTCTGATGGGCACATTTTATGCTAAGGGGCACTCTAATGGGCATATTTTATGTTAAGAGCAACGCTGATGGACACGTTTTGTTTTGCCCATCAGTGTGCCCCCTAACAAAATGTGCCCATCAGAGTGCCCCCTAACATAAAATATGCCCATCAGAGTGCCCCCTAACATAAAATGTGCCCATCACAGTGCCCCCTAACATAAAATGTGCCCATCAGAGTGCCCCCTAACATAAAATGTGCCCATGAGCGTGCCCCTTATTTTATGTTAAGGGTCACGCTGATGGGCAAATTTTATGCTAAGGGTCACGCTGATGGGCACATTTTATGTTAAGGGTCACGCTGATGGGCAAATTTTATGTTAAGGGTCACGCTGATGGGCAAATTTTATGTTAAGGGTCACGCTGATGGCCACATTTTATGTTAAGGGGCACGCTGATGGGCAAATTTTATGCTAAGGGTCACATTTTATGTTAAGGGGCACTTTAATGAGCATATTTTATGTTAAGAGCAACGCTGATGGACACGTTTTGTTTTGCCCATCTTTCTGAGTCATAGCACAGACTTCAGATTCAGACCAAAGAAAATTTTAGCGACCGGACCTCCTTGAATTTTAATTCATTACCCCTGCTCTAGGCTATCCAGTCTGAAACCCAGTCCGGCTATAGACTGCAGTTCTCTCAGGAACCTAACTAGCTAAAAAATGTATATTTTAACAAAGGTTCCATTTAAAAAAAAAAAAAGCTAAGACCAAAGCCCCAGCTGGGAGCTAGGTCCTACTCCTAAACTAGGCAGAAACAAACTGAATCCTATAGCAGAGTGAGTGGGTGTATGCCTTCAGGGACTGCCCCATAGGTGTGGTAAAGTTTTTTCCTGCCTAGTGACCTACTCCTGTAGGGGGGAGCATAACCCAATGGTTAAGACGAATTTGGAGCTGCGTCTGTCAATGAACGATAGAGAAAGAAAGCTTTGAGGAAGAGGGTTTACCCTCAAAATGTGTAAGCCGGTTGGATCCAGGAGATGTCCTCCCAAGCTTCATGAGCATGCAAATTGGCCTGAACAAATTTACCATTTTGATGAGCTTTGCTTACTTTTGTGTTTGTAAGTAGTCACTTGCTTACTTTTGATAATAAAAGGCTATTTGGATAATGCACAAGGCTGATGCACCCTGACCAACCAGTCTCCAAGCACAGTGCTGTCACTTGGAAGAAGAAAAGTGAGGTACGTGGTCCCCCATACCTGGAAGTACAAGGTACTTCACTTCTTCCCTGCGGCCAAGTAGAACAGCTAGAAATGTATGCGGTTCAAGCTATCTCTCTTCTGAAAATGCTAGTCCATGTTCTTCAGTTCAGAGTGGGTGACCTGGAAAAGGTAGGCAGATCAGCAGACCCGCATTCACTGACTACATGCTTGTTTCAGGGTCAGTAACTCAAAAAGTACTGAAGTCAGACGCATACAAGAAATTAGTATTTTCAGAAATAGCTCTGCATAAGCACCCACTGCATTTTCATCCCCGGACCATTCCATAAGCCCTGACACAAAACGGACTTGGTCAAAGAATAAACGTTCACCAGCTTTCTGTATATTCCACTTTTTCTCATTTTTATTATTCAACAAATTATACATAATAAATACAAAGAATTTTTTGCTTTTTTACAGCCAATACAAAGGAGGAAGATTGCTTCTGGTCTTCCTGCAATGACACTGTACATTGATACATGGAATCCCCTATGGAGTTACAAAGGTCTTTTCTGTTAAATAACATTAGCAGCTCATACTGATTTTTACATTTTTTTTCTTTTTAAACACAGTTCTGAAATAACACTTATTTTAAAAAGGTATAACAAATGAAAACAGAGGAGGGTGGGGGGACACTGGTCTAAAACTTTCCACTTACAGAGGGGGGCTGTTCAGTGATGTACTGACCAATCTGAATCAATCTGATTCTCGAGTCTCTAAAGGCAGAGCCGTTAAGATTCATACATAGAACTACCAACCTGGCTCAGCTTCTGAAGCAAGCAGGGCTGTAATATGTAAATAAGCTGATGTCCTAAACCAGACACTCGCTATAATGTATGTGAGTTGCTGCCGGTCTTTAAAGCGGAACTGTAACCTCATACATGACTTTTAAATTAATGCTTAAAGGGTTCTATAATTTTTTTTTATAAGTAAACATATCGTACATGACAAAACAAACCACAATGGTTCAAGAGAAAGCCAAGTAGAATAATTTCCTTTCAGCCTGATAAGGAAAGAACCATTGCCCAGACACCATATCTGTGTGTTAATATCAGCTTGAGCTATTGATCTCTCTAAACAGGTTTTTTTATTTTTAAATATGTGGCATCTGGAGAGGGCTATAAAAGGAACCTTTAAATGCTGTTTGTATAAAAGCTACATTAAAAGTCTCATATCTAAAATATTCCTATTAGCAGAAAAGTATTGGGGGGGTTCTGCTTTAATGACTTGGACAACACATGTGAACCGGGTAAATGCCATAATGAGCACTGTTCGTCGCAGTGCTGATGTTATTGTCTCTGTAGACACTCAGAGTCTACCAGAGTTCGCTATCTGTGCATTCGACGAGTAGGATACACAGTTAGTAAGATAGTGACAGGCGCAACTCAAGATGGCGTGCTTTTTTTGGTATTTATCATCTACATGTGGGCTACATTGCAAACATGACCATATTTTGGTGCAAGCACAGGGTAACTTTGGGCAAGCTAGCTCATAGCAAAAGCTTTGGTAAATACGCTTTAGTCAATAAATTCACTTTTTTTTATACTAGGTACAGTTCCGCTAGAAGATCATTCAGAGACAGCTGGAGCAATTTTTAGGTTTGTCCTGCCCTGCCCCTTTTATTTTATTAGGACTGTTTTGTAAAGCTTCTATTGGCTTATGTGACCACAGTCATCTTTCATGGCTCACACCTTCTTAGGCATGTAACGAAGGTGAATGTTGCATATTTGTTCTATTGCTGCACATACTTTTAGAGGGAAGCCAGGAGCTACATGGGAGCACTGGACCCCTATCAGACATTAGTGGGGCCGAGACGGACTGGTACCATGTTGCCACAGATTTACCATAGCTAATACCTTTGGCATGAGCTCCGCTAATTACTTTCTGCTCTTGCACTGCTGATCACCAATATGGGGCCCAGACTAAAGTTGGTACACACAGGCCGAACATCGGCCAAAATCAGCCGGTACAGTAGATACCAGCAGACATTCTGTCCTTGTTTGACAGAAGCCGATCTCAAGGCCGGCTTCTGTTGAACGAGCTTGCTGGTAAACCAGTAGCTGATTGGCATCCGATCAGAGTTCTCAGCCAATGGCGGTGAGCACTGACCAGTGTGTTCTGGCTGGGGGGGCGGTGCCCATGTCAGAACACAATAGCTCAGCATTGAGATCGCTATACTAAAATCTCATCGTTAGTACAGTGATATCTCCCAGAGATCCTCTTTTTTTCGTTTAGCCCACTGGGCTGAATAAAAAAATAACTTACCGTGTGTATCAGGCTTTACACAGCCCTCAGCTATCCCGTGTAAGTCAATGAGCTGAGGTGCTATATCACTAGACAGCCGTCTTCTGTAAGAGGAAAGAATGAGCATCTTGTCTGGAAGACCCCCAGACATACTCGTCACCTACAGTTTCTTTTAATACGCAGTCTACTTCTAAAAGATGGAGGCCAATTCTTTTTAGCTTCTTATTAAATCAAAATAATCAGAAAAAGATACTTCGAAAAAAGAGGGGGGGGGGGCATATTTTTGAATAGGGAAAGGAAGGGATAGCGAGGGTTAAAATTAGTCTTCAAAGAAGATACTAGTACACAAACATTTGAACAGCGTTCAACAAAATAAATTAGCTTTCTTTGCGCGTGGGAATCCTACCGACTCCTCGAGCAGCGCCAACCTCTAAACACATCCAGTAATCCGATTCTCTCTACTAACACCCATAACGCAAACGAAAATAAAATGCCACTATTTATAAAGAATACAGGAA
Organism: Pelophylax lessonae; assembly: GCF_965119305.1. NCBI lineage: Eukaryota > Metazoa > Chordata > Amphibia > Anura > Ranidae > Pelophylax > Pelophylax lessonae. The sequence continues at coordinate 700,149,332 of NC_138769.1, read as the reverse complement.
ATGAAAGGAAGAAAAAAAAAGACTATGGAATTTAAAACTTTGACAGTTATTGCATAACATGTTAGACGATTTTTTACATTTTCCTAAATTATTACAGCTTTAAGATTTTATATCAGGTGAGTCAATTATGTTTAGCTTCCGATATCCCCCAAGAAAGATCGAATGGTAATCTTAAGATGAAGTTAAAAGTACAGTGAAAAAGGACCTGTGATTATTATGTTTTTTTATCGGACCAATTTGATAAAAGTTACCAAGCTTTTTTTTTTTTTTTTCCCCCTACCTTACTAGTAAAAATTGCCTTTTTTTCCTACTCATCCCTTTAAGTAAAGCAAAGCCTGCAGTAAATCTGCCATTGCTGGCCTCCCTTGGAAAATGCTAGACTCCTGACTGTTTTGACTTCAACACTTCAGTCGCTCACCTGGAACAAGCATACAGGCCTGTGGTGAGTACGAGACTGAACGAGGGGTCAGGAATGGCAACTTCTGCATTTCACCGCAGGTTCCCTTTTAAGCTGTTCTGCCACTCCACCTCTCCCCGACATCCGACACAGATTAAAGCAGAGAGCAGTGGGGTAGCAGAGATGTCCCTAAATGTACATTGTAAGTAAAAAAAATATATATAACTGAAAAGAAAAATAGATAACTGAAAAGGGTAACCCAAGCATGAGAGATACTCTTTAAAGTGGACCTGTAAGTACACAAGGGGGAGGCAGCCATTTTACTGTACTTTCTTCTACTGCTTTATGATGTAACTTACACCATCGTGTCGGTAAATTGTATGCAACTAAAATAAAAATAAAATCTTCTGCGTTCAGTGTATTCCTCCCAAAAAACATTTTTTTTTTTTGGAAGCTGCACACTAAATCATCTGAATACCAGACAAATAATAATCTACATGTACTAACAGGTGTGCTTTTTGTGATAAAAACATGTAAATTGCAAATAAAGTCAAATAATTACTCAAAAAGTGCAAAACACATAGGTGTCAGGCAGCAACTGGAGATTTTTTTACTACATGAGATGGGGTTGCCCTAGAGTGCGCCATTTTGGTCAGAAATCACTGCATTTCTGAATATGTTGGCACCCCTCTAATATCTGTGCTCCTAATAGAGGCCTCCTGGGTGACTTTGGTGATAAAACGCTTAGAGAATCTAAAAAGGTTTTTACAGGCATACCCCGTTTTAAGTACATTCACTTTACATACACTCGCGAGTACAGACACAGTCTGGTCAACTTGGCATGGCACTACTCTCGGTTTTTAACATTGGCGTCTATGGGAAATCGTGGTCAGCTTGACATGGCACTGCTCCCAAACCATAAGTGACAGGGATACCAAACTTAGGGAGCACCAAGAGGGGACCCAGGACTACAACATATCCTATTTGTAATCTACCAGGTCATAGTCCTGGATCCCCTTAACATGCTCCCCAAGCTTGGTGTCCTTGTCACTTATGGTGGGAGCAGTGCCATGTCAAGCTGACCAAGATTTCCTATGGAGCTAGTGTATTTGCATGCATTAAGAAGTGAAAAAAGGTACTGCTTCACTTTAAGTACATTTACGTTTTACATACATGCTCTGGTCCCATTGTGTACTTAAAAGTGGGGTATGCCTGTACTGCGGTTTCTTTTCTTCTACGCAAAAAAGGCAATAGTACTGCAATGGAAGCAGTCAAACCCACAAGTGGATTTCTTTAGTTAAAAAGGCCTTGCCTACGTATAAGTGAACTTATACTGCTCGAGGTTGTCCAAAGAAATTTAAGAAAAATTTGGTTCTGTTGGACATCTGCGGTATCAGGGGATGTGGAGATTTGAGTGAGTAACTGCTATTCATTAATCATACCTTCTTATTCAGGTACCTTTGGGTTTACTCCATGATGGGATTAGTGGAGAATGATTATATGTCTTTTTCTGTATGTAGGTATGACTAGTTAAAAAAATGAAAAAAGATGAACCTATGCGCTACCAGTAGGTATAAGAAGAAATTAGCCAGAGAGATGTGTGTCATCATTTTTTATCACGTGTTTTTCATCTATACATTTTACCTATATATGCATATTTATTGATCCTTTATTGGGTGGTCCACCATTCCCAAGAAATTGAGCGCTGATTCTCTCTATTTTTATATGACTAGTTATAGATTTGGTAAATCTGAAGGTTGTTTCGACACCTAATGTTTGTCTGTTTGGCATATGTACTTCTGATGAGACTACTGACTGTTGAATGTATTACTGTGGACTGCTGACCCGTCTGTATGTACCCAGTTACATGCCTTGTTTTGTTGCACTTTGTGAAATAATAAAGTGCCTAAAAAGAATAGTGCAAAACACAGTGTACATAGTAATTCCACATGAGTGAGTCATAAATGACCATGCAAGACATCCACTATGAGAGTGAAGCCAACAGGTGAATGATCCAGTCAGGAGTTTCCACCACCATTCACAAAAGTCTCTTACCAAATCTCCAGATAAGCAGAGATCATAGAACACTTGTGTACCACCACCCAAGGAAAGCAGCCTGGCTCAGCACATTACAACTTTCAGGTTAATATTTCAACTCAGGCATGAGCCAACCAAGGCAGCATAGATTGATATGAATTCCTCCAAAGGCCTCTTGCACACGATACTCCTGTTTGAGCATCTCCTTTTTCAGCCGTAATTTTTGTCTCATTGAAATGCGCGCATTTTCGCGCATATGCATGCACGCAAATTTGCGCAAAGTCGCGCCTCTGAATATGCAAACTTTTTTTCAGAACAACAGTATGTGATCGTGTGCGTTCATTTGATCGTATTTGCGCGCAAATGCGCGCATTAGGTGTAAATTACTGTCCAAAAATGCTGATTTTTCTATTTTGTTCTTACTGAAGAATACGCGGCGCTCATTTATGTGCCTGTGTGCATAGGCACATTAGAATGAATGGGCTGTATTTTAGCTCATAAAAAAAAAAAAAAAAAGCAGTACTGAGCATTTTTAAGCTGCAGTGTGCAAGCGGCCTAAAACATCAGAAAAGAACAGGAGCCAACGTTGTGTAAAACCGCAATAATATCACCTTTATTGCATTCAGACAGGTACTTACAATGTGGATGTGGAGATGAAAATGTAACGCCATGTTTCCAGCAGTTAGTGGGCGTGATGATGTCACCAATTAAGCCCTGCCCAACGTGTTTTGTTGACAAAGAACATTGCCAAGGGATTGGAGCATGACCAGCAACGTCCAAAAGATTATTTTTTGCTCAAAATTGCCTTTCAATCAGCGCATGATCAAGGGTACCAAAATAACAAAGGTAAGTACCTGTCTATATGCAATAAAGGCGATACTATCGCGGTTTTACACTATGTGGGCTCCTGCTCATTTGGAGGAATTTAAATTGATATATGCTGCCTTGGTTGCCTTCTGCTGGAGTTGAAATATTTACCTGGAAGTCGAATGTGCTGAGCTGCTGTTACATAAGCGTTCCATTGACTCTCTTTTATCTGGAAATTCATGGAGATTTGGTAAGAGGCTTTTGTGAATGGTGGTGGAAACTACAGACTGGATTATTCACCTGTTGGCTTCACTCCCACAGTTGATTTATTACTATGTACACTGAGGTTTACACTATTGAGCAGTTTTTTAAGTTTATTTGCAATTTACATGTTTTTATCAAAGGAAACGCACCTATCAGTGTATATAAATTGTATGCAACCCCAAAATCTTTCTATATATATATATATGGGTTTAAGTGTCATCTGTATCAAAGCAGCAGCAAAGAAGCCTCTGATGTTGGATCGAAGTTCTCCCTAGCACAAAGATATTAGAACTGAGCAAGCAAAAGCATTCGCAGCAGAATTGAGACTCTTCCTTTTTGCAATTCTGATTGGATGATCTGGGTTATTGCACTCTGAAATTTTTAGTTAGTCTTAGACTAAGCAACTACTGATTTTTTATTTTTTTTTATTCTTGGCATGTAAATGCTTACGTCTGAAGTATTGCATTCATCAGGCATTTACAAAGAAACCAGTAAGCTTCTGCAGAGCTCAGCCATACAGTTTTGCAGTTCTTGCTTAACGCTTGATAAACCTGCTGAAGACCGCAGGTGATCAACACAAACTGGAGCAAAAGCTAAATGCCCCTTTCACACTATCCGTCCGTCGTACAGACTCCGTTTATCTCAGCGGGGGAATCGATCTGCTGATCCCCTGCTGAGCAGGAGAATGACAGCTGTTCTCCGCGCTGTGTGCGCAGATACAGCTGTCAGTTCCCCATAAATCTCTATGGGGGAATCGGATGGGAACGGACCGTCGGTCCGTTCTCATCCGATCCGATCCGCTGGACGGATGGAAAATAGGGTTTCCATCCCTCCAGATTTGACGGATCGGATGTCAGCGGATATGTCTCATAGAGATGCATGGGGGGACCGTTCAGATCCGTCAAAAAAACTGACAGGCGGATCTGAACGGTCCACCTTTGTGAAAGAGCCCTTAAGAATCTGAACTTTCATGTTCATCAGCCAAAGTTTACAAGCCATGAGTTAAATAGCCCATGTGTACTTGGCTTTTCTGCATAAGTAACTGCTCAGAGGCAGCCCTAGGCTGGCCATAAACAGATTGAAATTTGTATAGTTCAGCAGGGACTGGCGGAATTTCGATCAGTGTGTGGCTATCCTTTTTCAACAGAAGTCGATTGGTAGATTGACTTCTGTCAGATGGATGTTAGGAAACCTTTTGTCCATCAGTGGCTGCAGAGGGTTCTGCTGTCAGATAACAACTGATGAGGGAAGAGATTCTGTTAGATGCAAAACTTAAGCCTAGTACACATGGGGCGAATGTCGGATGACATCAGCCGGTTCAATAAAAACATTCTACTAGTGTGTATGGCAGTTGGCCCGACAGCCGTTCAGCCACTTCTGTCGGACAAGCATGCTGGAAAACCAGCAGCCGACCGGCTCCCGACTAGCGCTCTCAGCTAATGGCTGAGAGCACCGACCGGAGTGTTCTGGCGGAGGGGCCGTCCCCCTGTCAGAACACAATAGAACAGCAGGGGAGATCGCTGTACTAACTTTAGATTGTTATTACAGCGGCTCCGACCTGAGCGGTCAATTTTTTTTTTTATTCATCCTGCTGGGTTGAACGAAAAACAAAACTAATGGTGTGTATTAGGCTTTAGGCAGCCCATAGATTATGCAATTTTCTTTCTTGAAACCACGGGTTGCAGGAAAGAAAATCGCTCAATTCCTCCATCAACACAAGCTTTGTTGATGGGGGAATCCCTCCCGCAGAGCTAATGTGCGATGGGTGCATAGGGATCGATTTGGGTACAATCAGCCTGCCCATAGATGGATCGAATCTTGGCCGGTCCCTGCTGAACCGGCCGAGATTCAATCATCTATGGCTGGCTTTAGACCCTAGTGACAACATACATCACAGTGCCCTCAGTGTCTAGATCAACCATTCTCAACCAGGGTTCAGTGGAAGCCCAGGGTTACTTCCTTCAAAGGTAGCTAGAGGGTCACTTGAACTCTGGCTGGCTGACCTTCCATCTGATGGTACCTACATAGTTTTGGGTCCAACGCCACTTGGCAGAGCCAACTGCATGACACCAATGATGCATTCTAACCACCAATGTGAGGGGAACTATTTCCATTGACCACCAATCCAATGGACATTCTAAACACTGGCTAAATTTTGCAAGGGTTCCCCAAGATCTGGGAATAATTTCAAAAGGGTTCCACTGGGGTAATCAGATTGAGAAAGACTGGTCTAGATTAATGATAAGTTGCAGTTTAATGAATGCTGCCAAAGGAGATAAAATGGCTGCCAATAGGACATGTATCTGACAGGTCCACAAATATCACTCATGAATTTTTATCTTTTATGTCTTAACAACAATGGTTGGAAAATATTAAAATACCCAACATGTAATCCTGATATTGCCCTGACAAAAGTAAAGAAGCAGGGTGATATTCCAATAAGTACTTATGGTGTTGCATGGTGGTCTTTACATTCGCTAAAGAAGCTTGCGGTGCTTCCATTCAAAAGTGAACAAGAATACAAACCCCCCCTTTAAAGTGTCGCAGTTGATGCAACTGAGCAGCCATTTTGTGCCACAAAACAAGGTATCCTCCGCTTGTCAATTCAGTATTGCTTCAGTCACAAAACGAGTGTCTCGTAAGAGTGAACTGACAAACCGAATATTGCTTGCGTCACAAAATGACCACGGATATGAATATTCCTTTATTACGGAAGCCCACTTCCTGGGCTGCGTATTCAGTAGGAAAAAAGCGGCGGACACTTGTGACACCAGATCGCCACCTAAACTACATGAGCTGCTTAAATACAAATATGTTTAGTTACGTTGATTCTGAATGATTAATTATCGAGGTGTAATGTTAGATTCAGCCATAGTTCTTTACAGCATATTTATATATAATTATATATCATTTTTTTTTTGTTTTCTTAACCCTTTGTTTGCCTGGAAAGTAAAGAGAGGAGCCAGCCCCTGAATTCCCTTTAAGTGACCCGTTCCTCGGCAAACGCTGGTTGCCGGCGCACTGCGCTGCAATGCCCGGGCATTCCCATTTGGCAGAAGTGGGGGTTCAATGGTTAGCTTTTTTTTTTTTTCTTCAATATACAGATAACTGAGGGGGGGGGGGGGGACAAGATTATTTTTTTAACACATTCCTATGACCACAGTAATATACTGTACTAACACGCATGATAGAAGTATTCTATGAGGACCGTCTATATCCCCCCGTACAAAATACGGAAGGTGCCTCTCCGTAGCTCCCCATCTGGTGCAATCTGAAGGCGAAATCAAAGCAGCGATTAGCGGTTATCTGAAGGCTTGTTCACACTAGATCTATCTTGAGAAATATATGGAGGCAGCCATTGCTACCTCTTATTCTGCAAACGCTAGTTTCCTTGCTCACCCTCTTGCGTTAATACTTCGTCTCACTTACCTGGAACAAGCATGAACATCAGACAAATAACAATATTTGTTCCAGGTCAGAACTCAAACTTTTATAAACCCTGTTGGCCAATGTAATAATCAGGCAATTAGCAACTTCAGAAGGGGGATTGGCAATGGTAGCCCCCATGTATGTCCCAGGGAACCTTGACGTGCCTTTTGAAGGTCCCATTTCAACTAAACCTTGCAGCATGCAGATCTGGTTTCCAATACACTGCAAAGCACTGGTGGCAATGAGGGATTTTCTTAATTTCATATTTTCAGATTCTATTTTTCTTTTAATTAATTTTCTTAAAAAATATATATGCCTTATTTTGCCTGCAGTAGATATGCTAAAAGAGCACGAAAATGCCTCTGGTGTGAACAAGCCCTCAGGAAACAGGTATGACCAATATAAAATGCTTCCTTATTTCAGTCCCTTGTCACATTTCTCGATTTGTCTTTAAAATAATGCTCATTTTCCGTTAGGTTCCTGTCTTTGGGTTCTTAATGGAAGACAGTTTTAGTTTTTACTTGTTATATAAACTGTATTTCCTCTTTTCACTTCTATTGCATGACTTGCCTCTTAAAGTGTTTGTAAATCCAAAACCTATTTTGTGTTTGAAGTCATGCCTCACTGTATACAGTTTTCTTAAGCAATTTAGTTTTGTGAGTCTGTTTGCAAAGTTTCTTAATTGGAGATCCTGCCAGAAACAGCACTTGCTGTTCCAGACTGACAACACTTAAGCTGGCCATCGAAAAAAATTCACCTGGTTCTGCAGAGACCGGCTGATTTTCGATCGGTGTGTGGTCCTCGCTAATCAACTTCAGTCGAAGGGAGATTTTGGAAAACTTCCCTTGACCTGTGGCTGCAGCCACTGATAAGTGTATTCTGACAGCTGCGGGTGCTGCTGTCAAAAAGCAATGTCCTACTGAGCACAAGCGAGGTGCATGGAGGACCCCCCTCCAATCGTGGTTGTTCGACGTAAGTTGATCTAACAGAAGACTTCTGCTGAACAGAGAAATGTTCACATACAGACTGAAAATTGGCTGGTCCCTGCTGAACCTGCCAAACTTCGATCTGTCTGTACCCACCTTAACCGTCTATGGCTAGCTTAAATCACTGCTGTGCAATTAGAAACCTGCATTGTCCTTCTGCTGTGTGCACTCCTTCAATTGGTTGTTGGGTTGCTTATTAGAAATATCCAGGCTCAACAGTCAACTGAAGGAGCATGCACAACAGGGAGACAACACTTCTGCTAACCGAGAGGTAGGAGCTTAGCGTTGTCAGCCTGAAACATAATGTGTCATTACTGGTGGGACCTCCAGGTAACAAGAGTTGTTTAAGAAACCTGCATACTGTGAGGAATAAAGCTAAAACTACTGATAAATACATTTTGGGATCACATAAACTTTATCTGTCAGCAGATGACAGTTACTGAAGCAATGCATTGTGGGGCTCAATGAGGAGATACAACCACAGGCACACAGCAATCTATAAAGAGGTCTTGTGGATGAAAGTGTGTGAAGGAAAGACTTATTGTTGCCAATAAAAATACACTAAAAACAAGAAAGCTGACTGGTCAAGGTCAGTCAGTGATGAGGGAATTACCCCCAGGAGTCAGGCCGTCCGTGACCCCAAATATTTGTGCTTTTTCTGTATGCCTATCCTGTATCATAAAAAAGTGCCTACGGGCTCCTAGACTGCATGATGCTCCTAAAATCCAAATTTATTAAAGGAAACCTATGCCAAGAAAAATACAAACGTTGCCATTACTAATCCCCTTCTGAAAATGCTTGTTGCCCAGCTGTCATAGCGATCCTCTAGATCAGTGTTTCTCAACTCCGGTCCTCAAGGCACACTAACAGGCCAGGTTTGCAAGAAAACTGAAATACATCACAGGTGATATAATTTGCTGTTCAGTGATTGCAGTACTCTAGTCTGCATCTCCCCAAGGTAATACTTAAAATCTGGCCTGTTAGTGTGCCCTGAGGACCGGAGTTGAGAAACACTGCTCTAGATAACACAACTTTCTGAGTCACTGACCTGAAACATACATGCAACTAAAAAAATCAGAGCAAAGCCAGGACTCATTTGCATACTAACAGTGCTGAAGATACACGATCAACCAGGCACTTATTTTCAGAAGGAGAGGTCTGCAATGGCATCATAAATAGTCCTCCCAGTGTAGGTTTCTGTTCAAATGACATTCTTTCCTATGACATCACAGACAGAGATTCCTTCAAACACTTTCATGTCCCATCCGAATGTTAAAATTCAGATTTTACGTCAACCGTTCTGTTATGTTCAATAGATCAGTGAACCTAAATAGCATCTCAATTCAATAAAAACAGAAGCCAATATTCATAAGGACATTGTGATATGTTTTAGAACTGATATGTCCAATAAAGCTGTGCTCGCCTACAACTGAAGTCCTGCCGGGGCATCACGCAGCCTGAAATGGCTGATAACAGGGAATGCTGATAAGGGGGCATCAGATATCAACAGCACTGTACAAAAAAAAAAAAATGTAACTTTTTGTACAGAATACTAACAGTACTTTTATACACACTTACTTGTAGTTTACAGGTCAGTGAAACTACAAAACACCTGGATTTAAATAAAAGATGAATTATATACAAATAGGAGCTCACTATGACTGAAAATAACCGAGATAGGAGCTCACTATGACTGGAAATAACCGAGATAGGAGCTCACTATGACTGGAAATAACCGAGATAGGAGCTCACTATGACTGAAAATAACCAATATAAAAATAACTGAGCTCACTAGAACTGAAAATAACTGACACGCTGCACGCAGCCTCTGCTGAGCCACATGGCAGACTACATGGAAGAAATCACCTTCATACCTAAAGTTGACACAATATCAAACACCTAAAGCTGTATTCCACTCTCACCATTCCTGGAAAAGGGACTTATTGGGGCTAGTGATACAAAGAGCTTGTAACAGTTGCAAAAAAAATTCCAACTTATGCTGCTCTTATCCTGGGGGGGGGGATGTAAATGATCTGCCTAAATGGTATACACTGGCACTTTAGTGTCCCTGATGATAGGTCTCTGAACTATATTTTAATACATTTCATACAGATTATGCACTTCCATATCTGTATTAAGCTTATCGATGATACTTAAACTGTGGCACTACTTTTAAAATTGTATGGTACTTTAAAAAAATAATGTTTTCTACTGTTAGAAAAAAAAAATGGATTTGCCTATACACAGCCCACTTCCTACAAGCAATCTTAAAGCTGAACTCCAGGCACAGAAACTCATCTAAATATTAAACGTACAGAAATCCACTTTGTATGCACCAACCTCATTTGCAAACCCAGATGTTACATTCTAAAAGTTTCAGTGCCATTAGCGCTGGGCAGTGCACAGCCTGTGCAGAGAGCAGAGCTGTGGGAGGGACCCAGCAGGCTCCACCCACTACAGGCTGCCTGCAGAAAACTACAGGAGGGGGCGGAGATAAGACCAGTCACCCTGCACAAGGAGAGAGAGCAGCAGTGAGTGGTCTTTATTACAGGAAGCTCCTGCACAGATCTGCAAGAAATACACAAAGCACACCGAGATTTAAGGAAGAATACACATAACGCTCGTATATTTAGACTATAGTTGTTTGGCCTGGAGTTCAGCTTTAGAGGAAGACCCCTGAGACTTTCCTGCACACATTGGACCTATCTGATAACTGCACTGGAAATAAACCCTTCTCAAACCTGCCATGAGCATAAAATGGCCCATTCCAGCATGCTGTAGGGCAAAACCAAATACAATGGCAATCACAACAAAAATCTGGAAAAGTTGAGCGTTATTAGCTTCTCGATAACATAAGGCAATATGTATTCTAGGTTCACTGATCCATTGTTCAGTTTTAAAAAGGCTGAACTGGTATTTTTACTACAAAAGGGAGATATGTCTGAAAACAGGGACAAAGATAAGGAAAATTAAAACTTTAGAAATAAAAAAAAAAAAAAAAGAAGGTGTCTTCTTTGTGTCTGTAAAGAAGGTGCCAGAGCTGGACTACCCCACCGCTGCTGTGACCGCGCCTGCGATTGCACTTACAACCCCATTAGTGTCCATTCAGGGAGCTCAGATTCCACTTGAATCAGAACATAAAAACAAAAACAAAAAAAAGGCACAAAAATGTCCATCTTGTGTTCTCAGTCCCATCTCTCAGGATCTCGACATGCAGAAGGTGCCTAAAAAAATCCGGACCAAATGACGCATTTGACCCGCGATTGCAGCAGTTTTCCAGACGCCGTTGTTAAACCAACGTAATTTCTACATCTTCTGTCTTTTCTGGCTGCCGCCGGTGAGCCTGTGTGGGCGGGGGTGGGGCTGCTCGCACCTGGAAAGAGAAAGAAAACACAATAAACCCCTGATGCCCAACCTGCGCCCCAAGGCTATTATTGTGCGGTCCTCGGGATTGCTGCAGACACTACTGTGTGTTACTCAAGTCAGGAAAAGTATTCCATAGACTGGCCTATAGAAGTCAGTGGTTTAGTTTATTTTTTTTACATGGTCTTACTTTTTATGTGCTGTCTATTTTCTCTTTTTATGTTTTTTTTCTTCAATTTACTATAAAGGATCTGGATGAGAGAAATATCGAATGTGGCACAAGTAATTTTTTAGGGGGCTGTGGGGAGCATAGACTGGTAAAGGGGCAATAACAGCAGTGATCTCTAGCAGCCTCATATAATGGGTCTTCGGTGCATGATAGTCTCCTGAAGGATGTCCTCAGACTCAAACAGCACCTCCCTATTTCGGACTCTCTCTTGTAGCAGCCCTGCTGGGTTTGACCAGCTCCCACAGCACTCCTGTGGTCCCCATCTCTCGTGGCATTGTCTGTAGCCTCCAACCATCTCTCATGAATGTTGGTAATCTCCAATCATCTCTTGTGGCATGCTCAGTCTCCAACCATCTCTTGTGGCATGCATGTGGCCTCCAACCATCCCTTGTGGCATGTCGGTAATCTCCAATCCTCTTTTGTGGCATGTCGGTAATCTCCAATCCTCTCTAGTGGCATACTCGTAGTCTCCAACCATCTTTTGTGGCATGTCGATAATCTCCAAACATCTCTTGTGGCATGCTCGTTGTCTTCAACTTTCTCTTGTGGCATGTCGGTAATCTCCAAATATCTCTCATGGCATACTTATGCTCTCCAATCAACTCTCATGGCATGCTTGTAGTCTCCAATCATCTCCTGTGGCATGCTCGTAGTCTCCAACCATCTGTTGTGGGATGTTGGTAATATCCAATCCTCTCTTGTAGCATGCTCCTAGTCTCTAATCATGTCTTGTGGCATGCCCCTAGTCTCCAATCATCTCTTGTGGCATGCCACTAGTCTCCAACCAATTTTTGGGTTGCATGTCCGTGGTCTCCAATCATCTCTTATGGCATTCTGCTATTCTCCAATCCTCTCTTGTGGCATGCCCCTAGTCTCCAACTATTTCTTGTGGCATGCCAGTAATTTCTGACCATCACCTGTAGCAAGACCACAGCCTACTGTAGCATGTTTTCAGTCTTTGACAGTTTTTTGTAGTATTACATTCTCTGATTATGTGTGGCCCTTTGTTAATTTTAGGAACCTCGTCTAAGCTCCCCTTTATCAAGTAAGTTGACAATTACTGCAATAAACTAAAGGCATGAGAGCACATTAAATTCTTGAATTAATTAGGCCCTTTAAAAGACACTGGTCGTGCAATCACTGCTGAAGATTGGTGGGGGAAGGGGAAGAAAGGTGTCAGTTCTCACAAGGCTGCTGACTGGCTGTTTCTTCTCAAACATCAGACCCGATGCAATGAAAATCATCTGATTAGCGATTCGGCATCTGATCACCTGACCAGTATAAGAAAGATTTGCTCCCCCCTCCTTCTGCAACCATTAGGCCACATTCTCACTCTATTTGCCGATTCTTTCATTTACTTTAGCACTCTTATAACTGCAACGAATGCAGCAGGAAGAGTGACACTTCTTTGTTAAGCTTTGCTATGACAATAATTAGGGATGCACCGAACGGTCGGCGGCCGAACATTATTCGGCCGAAAATAGAAAAAATAGCACTTTCGGTGTTCGGCCGAATAAGTCAAAAGGCCGAATAATTTTGTGCCGAATAATAGGGCTGAACGTTAGTCGATATGATATTGACTATCGTTCTGTGGCCGTAGGCGATATTCATATCGCCGAGGTCACGATATTTACAGGGGGAAGGGACTCGGAGGAGGACAGGAGGACTCACTGACTTCCGTGAAGCCGGGACACTTCAGCGGTGAGCATACATCCATTACTCACTCGTGCACTGCAGCCCGCCCCACACATTCAGTGAGTCTTACTCTCCTCCCTAGTTTTTTCAATGGCACATTCAGGAAGCCAATCACGCCGTGATTAGCTGCACAGCGAACCAATCACGCGTGCCTGCACACCTGATTGGTTCCGCTGTGCCGCTACTCACGGCGTGATTGGCTTCCTGAATGTGCCATTGAAAAAACTAGGGAGGAGAGTAAGACTCACTGAATGTGTGGGGCGGGCTGCAGTGCACGAGTGAGTAATGTATGTATGCGGCTGTGCTCCTTTCCAGGCTACTACTAGTCCACCTCCAGCCTCCTACTACCACCACTATGAGAGACTGTCTGTCACTGTATAATCTGATCGAGTCCACACTGACTGACTGTCTGTCACTGAGTAATTGATGTTACCACATTAACCCTGACCTGCCCAGTGCCCTGTATCTGCAATTAAAATTTACAAGGCTGCCTGCATGCTTCCTGATTTCCATTCCCAGCATCCTTCCCAATCCCTACAGTGTCACTAACATTAACCCTATGGTACAAGGCTGCTTTGTGCACTGAATCCCATTCCCTTCAGTAACATTTAGGGAGAGAGAGAGACATGAGAGGACAAGAGAGAGAGAGAGAGAGAGGACAAGAGAGAGAGAGAGAGACCTGAGAGGACAAGAGAGAGGACAAAAAATTGGCAAAATAAATGGAAAAAATGCAAAACACCGCGTTCGGTATTCGGCCTTCGGCCAAACATTTTATTATTATTCGGCTTCGGCCAAGAATTTCATTTCGGTGCATCCCTAACAATAATGGGGGGTAGAGATGGTAAAGAGATATGGTGGGTGACAAGCCACTGCATCCAATCATTACGGAAATTGTAGCTTTAGATGGACAATGCCTTTGAAAAGCTGTAACCTGAATTCCCAGCTAGCTGGACTTTTTGTACAGAAAGTGGGAAAAGCAGCTGTAAAAGTAGATTATTACATAGGGAAGTTTCTGTGTAGCCTTTTAATATATAGGACTAAAAGAGTACCCGTCTCTAATACTCAATAAGCACTGCGTAAGACTTTAAACCGAGTTCTGTTAAGTTAACGAAAAACACTTACAGGGCGTAGCTTGCCTTGATATCCATCGGGGGTGATCCGTGGAGGGTGCGACGTTGAAGGGGATTCCAAGTTTATGGTATTTTCTGAAAAAAAGAGAAAACAATTTGCATTTGGACTACCACATCACACCAATTAGCCATTATATTATGACCACTGACAGGTAACGTGAATAACATTGATTATCTTGTTACAATGGCATCTGAAAGTGGGTGGAATATATGAGGTAGCAGGTGACTATGTTGTCTCTGAAGTTGATGTGTTGAAAGTAGAAAAATGGACAAGAGTAAGGATTTCAGCGACTTTGGTAAGGGCCAATTTGTATTGGTTAGACAACTGGGTCAGAGCAACTAAAATGAGGGGATGTTCCTGGTCTGCAGTGGTCAGGATCTACCAAAAGTGGTCCAAGGAGGGACACTGGCGAATCAGTGACAGAATCATGGGTGACCAAGGCTCATTGCTGCTGGTGGGGAATGAAGACTGACCCATGTAGTCCCATACAATAGAAGAGCTACTGCAGCTCACATTGCTGAAAAAGTGAATGCTGGTTCCACCAGAATGGTGTCAGGACACGCAGTGCACTGCAGTTTGTTGTGTATGGGGCTGCAAAGCCACAGACCGTTCAATGTGCCCATGCTGACCCATGTCCACAGTCAAAAGCACCTACAATGGGCACGTGAGTATCGGAACTGGACAGTGGAGTGGTGGAAGAAGGTGGCCTAGTCTGATGAATTCGAAAATCGTTTTAGGAACACAATAATGAGTTCAAAGTTTTGACTTGGTCTCTAAATTCTCCAAATCTCAATACAATGGAGCATCGAAGAGATGTGCTTATCGGACTTAAAAGTGTTACTAAACCCACAACAGTAAAAATCAGTCTGTATATGCAGTAAAGTATATATACTCACTATGAAACCTAAGGGGTTAATCCTCTGCATTGGGTCTAAAGGCTCTGTGATCCTCCCCTTGTTTAACTGACTCCAGCCCATCTTGTGACCGAACAGAGCATTAGGAGTAAGGCTGCACATGCTCAGTTTAGTGTGTATTGCTAAAGTGTTTTTTTTTCTTGGGAGAGTGCATGTGATCAGCAAAGAGCCAATGAGCACTGTGCAGACAGAGGATCAGGGGAGAATGAAAACTCCTCCTACAAGCATTATTAGGAACTGATACAAGTCACAAGACTGCTATACACTGCTGACAAGAAAAGGTATTTATCGGTTTATATTTACTAAAATAATTTCATTCCATGTTCTGTGTACTTTGGGAGACCAAATGTAGTGAATGCAGCCTCCTGGGTTTAGTAATACTTTAAGAATCTGCTACTAAAGGCTTGATGCCAGAGATCACAGAATACCTTTAGAGGTCCAGTGAAGTCCATACCTCTACAGGTAATGGGTGTGTGGTCAAAAAGTTATGGCTGATCAGTGTATATACTCACACATCTAAACGTAACGCACACACTATATATATATATATATATCTATATCTATATCTATGTATATATATATATATATATATATATATATATATATATATATATATATATATCTATATATATATATATATATATATATATATATAAGGTGTGGTGAACAGCATGTCTGCAAACTTCACAGTGCAATGCAATCAAGTCGTTCCACTGGCTATATATAGAAAATTCAAACAGGATTGCTACACCTAAAAAATTACTGAACACAAA
This sequence comes from Pelophylax lessonae, assembly GCF_965119305.1. Taxonomy (NCBI): domain Eukaryota; kingdom Metazoa; phylum Chordata; class Amphibia; order Anura; family Ranidae; genus Pelophylax; species Pelophylax lessonae. The sequence goes on along the minus strand of NC_138769.1, from coordinate 700,133,307 downwards.
AGATATACAAAATTAAAAAAAAAAATATCAGAAATATTCCATTACAACAGTTTCGGTCTAGTATGTTAGCGGTCTTCCTACATTTATTGTCTTTAGTATATTTTTGTATGTTCAATACATTTTTAAGTGCAGCAATCCTGGTTGATATATAAATCTGTCTCACAATGCCTTCCATGCATATAGTGTTATTGTGCTACCTGACTATGCTGTGCTACTTATGATCTGTGCCGGATTTTTTACATGTATCTCCCGTAGGTCCGCCACATGTTGTGTTCATTTTCCATTGATAAATCTGCTATTCACTCATATTGTATTTCTTTGGACTTTGTCTCTTCCTGATATATTTGTTGTATTGCTTTTTTCTTTCCTCAAGTTGATTGTCTTTGTATTTTTATATATACAAACCCAATAAACGTCTTTGTATTTTTATAAATACGAACCCAATAAACGTTTTTTAAAAAAAAATAAAAATCTGTCTCACAATGCAAAGGTGAACACAACACAATTTCTAGGTGGATGTCTGTAACCGATATAATCTTAGTAGCTGTTCTGCAGGGATGCTGACTGCGCAGTCTGACATACAGCAACTAGGGGAGAACGTACAAGTCTCTATATGAAATGACAAATACTTCAAACAGCCATAACGTACATTTCATTTTCATACAAATTTTGCTAGATGTTAAGGTGAAAACTGTAAAAAAAAAAAAAAAAACTAACGATAAACCCTTCTTTTTCGGTTGAAGATTTTTCTCAACTTTCGGTCAACAGACAGTGGGGTGAAGTCTCTCAATAAAGAAGTCCCAGATAGCAGTATGACCTCACAGGGGTTCTAATCCTTCCCCGATCTATCCAAAACTGAACATAATTAAAGTTTTGGCTGGACACATACTTTAAGCTCTATTGTATTAAATATGGAAGGAGCAGCACATCAAATAAGTGGTTAGCACCCTTGGCTTGTAGCTCTGTGTTTTAGGTCTCATACACACGGCTTATGAAAAAAAGGCAGCGTTTTTTCTAATGTTACAATATGTATGCACATTTGTGTGCGTATGGCTATGAGAGTAAATGCAATCTACTGGCAAGTAGAATATGGTAGGTGTGTGAGACTCACTAAGTGGCTACATAATACATATTCCACTAGGTAAATCAGTTACTATATAAATGTACTTCAGCTGTGAATTTGGCAGCATTTGCTTCTTACCAGTGACAGACGGGGAGCGGGGGAAGTAGAGAGAGCCCCGTGCCTTGTCTGGACTGTAAATGGGGCTGGTAGGAGGCTGGTCGTATAGCGGCAGAGGAGGGAGGGACGTCTGGGGTTTTGGTAAGGGGGATATCTGTAAATGAAGAACAATCATGGTTTCAGAAAGACACTGATGCTGTAAAGTCAGCCCTTTTATTTAAACAGGAACACAAACAGATTTAACAAACAGTTATTGAGAAATTACGTATCAAGAAAATGCAACTGGATTTCAACTCTTATTTAAAGTGGACAATGTGGGTGCACCTGGCTTCAGCCCCCTCCCTCTACCACACTTTTTTTTTTTTTTTTTTTAGTGCGCTGCGTGGCAGCCCTTCTTCCTTGATCACCTAGGCAAGAATGAAGTTGCTCATGCATGCGCAGATGTACTGAAGGGCTCTGCTGGGCTTCACAACCCTGCAGAGACCTTTACCATACCTGTGCATGCGGATTTCCAACGCGCAAGAGTGCAAGGATGGAGCAGGGAAGGGGATATGGGACCTCCTTTCCAGCACATGCGTGAGCACAGTTCGGCACATGCATAGATGTGCCGCAATGCTCTGCCAGGTCCTGAAGGCTGGTGCATCTGTGCATGAGGCTCTGAGGAAGAGGCTAAGACTCGAAACGCATAAGCCTTTTCAAGCTTTAGAGGACGGTACACCCTTCGGTTCTGATGCTGAAGGCAATGTATTAGTTTGATATGCATGTACCAAGAACATGTTTGGGAGTATTTTAATACCTTTTATGTAATAAAACCTTTGTGGAGGATAATGCAATAGGCCGGTGCGCCCTTGTGTTTGTTTTTTGCATCTGTGCATGTGCCAGACTAATGAAAATGGTGGCACCAGTGGAGGAGGGTGGAGTCACGCTCCATGGGACTGATGAAGTTCCATGTTACTTTAAATCCAAGAGGCTGCTCTGAGTTATAGTGGTTGTAAACCCACTTTAAAGACTTTTACCTATAGGTAAGCCTATATTAAGGCTTACCTATAGGTGCGATAAATATCTCCTAAACATGCACCATTTAGGAGATGTTTACATTGCATGTAGCCCATGACTTCATCGGCGCATGAGCTCTGAAGGAACGGCCACCCGTGCCATTCCTTCAGAGCCCTGTGCCGTGAACGGTGGCTCCCGCGCGCATGTGCGTAAGTGATGTTATCGCGCCTCCGGCCAATCAGATGGCCGGAGGACGCGAACCAGGACGGCCAGACATGTCGGCCGTCCTGTTGCTGAGTGGGCGGCACTGCGGGGGCATCGTTTTAAGGTAAGTACTTCATAATGAGCTAGTATGCAATGCATACTAGCTCATTATGCCTTTGTCTTTACAGGTTTTTTTCAGAGGGTTTACTTCCTCTCTAATGTACATTTACCTTGTCACTAGTATGCAGGTAAGAGAACTGGTCTACAAGGCTGGTCAGAGTTGACAAACTCCCCAAATAAGCAGTAAACATAAAAAAGAAATTCTCAAATTTGTGGTAAATTCTTTAAGGATAACGGTCAGAGCCATGTGGCCCTAAAACACAGGCTTGACGTGTTTGGAATAACAAAATGATGCATTCAGTAGTAGACGTAAGAAAGACAGCAAATGCCATCTCACCTGAATGTCTTCTATCCACTGGGAATCCCCGTTCTCAGACCCTGCCAGCTCTTCCACCAACACTGATGGAAAAACGCCAACACGACTGTTGAACTCTCCCTCCCAGAAGCCGTCATCGTCCTGGTTCTCCTTGTTAAGGATCCGGATAATGGCTCCTTCGGGAAACGACAGCTCGTCTTCTGTCTGGCCGTCATAATCATAAAGTGCTTTCACAAAACACACTGGGGAAACAGGAGGGAGGAAGGACAACAGACTGAGTTTGTAGAAAAGATAAATCAGTTACAGGATTAAATGCCATATTCTTGAATATTCTCTCTTCCACTAAGTGATTTAACCATAAATAATCACATTAAATTCTTACATAAATAGCTTAAAAAAAGAAGTTTGGGATTTTTTTTTTTAAGAATCATACTTACCTAAGCGGATGCAGCATCGGTCCAATGTTGCATCTGTCCCCTGTTGACTCTATGACCTCAGTCTTGAGGCCTGAGCGATCAAACACAGAGCAAATAAACCCCGCTGAAATGATCGCTCAAACACCGCCTATCGCTCGGTTCTCAGAGCTCCCTGAGCAGAGAGCTGATGACTGTCATTCATCGTCTCTCTTCTCTGCCCCCCTGCGCTCACTGGAGCGCTGGGCTTTGGAGGGTGCGGGAGCAGCTGGCTCAGGCTCTTAGTGGCTCGCTGAGAGGTTGAGCCAGGTGCTGGTCCAGGCTCCTGGGTGGATCCCAACCATATGGTCGCAATCTTTCACCAGCCTGGACAGGCTCTGTGACATCAGCAGACAGCGGGCGGCAGAAGGAACTGCACTTCTGTGATCCACAGGAGAAGTACAGCCAAACAAGCTTTGGCGATACTTCTCCTTTAAAGAAAAAAAAACACGTATTAAAAAACAAAATACCGGTCAATAGATTAATTACCTTTCCTAGCCTCTCCAATTAACACATATTGTATTGTTTAGAAAATCATTTCTATAGTGATTGTATTCCTGCTTCTCTGCTCCTCCCCTGATAGAAGCCCAATTTGTAAGTGTTACAACTGTTGAGTGGTAGTACAGCTCACTTGCTACCGCCCAATTTAGTGGGCGCACGCTGACATAATTCCAACAGATAAGGCCTGGAAGCTGCCCACATCCCTTGAGACATAAGCCTCACTCATCTACTCCTGTAATAGAACTGACGGTGCAGGTGTGCAAAGCACTGGCAGCGCTGTTTGTGTGTGTAAGCCTGCCTTGGCGTGGGTTTTTTTCTTCCTCTGGCACTGTAGCTGGCATAGCAAGCTGCTTGCTGTGGGGGCACCCAACAGAAAGGAGGGGCTGCTCTGTGTAAATCCAATGCAACAGAGTAGGTAAGTATAACATGTTTGTTATTTTTAATTAAAAAAAAAAAAAAAATTAAGACTTTATAATCACTTCACCACTTCAGCCCCGGAAGTTTTTATCCCCTTAATGACCAAGCCATTTTTTGCGATTCGGCACTGTGTTCCTTTAAATGACAATTGCGCGATCGTACGACGCTGTACCAAATACAATTGATGTCCTTTTTTTCCCACAAATAGAGCTTTCTTTTGGTGGTATTTAATCACTTTTTTGCGCTATAAACAAAAAAAGAGCGGCAATTCTGGAAAAAAAACAATATTTTTAACTTTCTGCTATATAACATTCCCAATAAAAAATCAAATTTTTTTCATCATTTTTGTCAAATTTGCTACATATTTTTGGTAAAAAAAAATCCCAATAAGAGTATTTTGATTGGTTTGCACAAAAGTTACTGCGTCTACAAACTACGGGAAAGATTTATGTCATTTTTATTTATTTTTTTCCTAGTAATGACAGCGATCAGTGATTTTTAGCGGGACTGCGACATTGCCGTGGACAGATCGGACACCTAACTGACATTTTTGACACTTTGGGGGGACCAGTGACATTACTGCAGTAATCAGTGCTAAAAATATGCACTGATACTGTAATAATGACACTGACAGGGAAGGGGTTAACACCAGGGGTGATCAAGGGGTTTAGTGTGCTCCTAAGGTATTCTTTCTAAATGGGGGGGACTCGATCACAGGCAGAGAGAAATCTGTGTCTCAGGATCTCCCTCTGCCTTAGTGACAGCTGAGTGGTCTGCCTTATTTACATAGGCAGACGGAGCTCCTGCCTCCCTAGCCGACAATTGCGGGAGGCTGGCGGCGATCGTGCCCGCCCCTTCCGCGGTCCGGCTCTTGCTGTGTCTAATCACAGCGGGGGCACGCGTGCGCCCCCCTGAAGTACATATACGTGAATATGCGCAGGAGGGCCGCCCTGCCGCAGTATATCTGCGGCGGGCGGTCCTTAAATGGTTAACAAGGAACAAAAGAATCATAGCAGATAGATATAAAGTTAGGGTAATTAACGAAGATATCTTATGTAGAGAACCAAGTATAAAATGTCCGTTTGGTTACAAGGCGAGACAAAATGCCCGAAATTTATGTCATCATTGTACAAGTTTGACTGGAGTGGTAAAATCTTTTCTTAACCACTTAAGCCCCGGACGATTTTACCCCCTTCCTGACCAGGCCCTATTTTGCGATTCGGCACTGTGTGATTTTAACGGACAATTGCGCGGTCGTGCAATGCTGTACCTAAACGAATTTGACGCACTTTTTTCCCACAGAAAGAGCTTTCTTTTGGTGGTATTTGATCACCTGTGCGATTTTTTGATCATGCTTTATAAACAAAAAAAGAGCGACAATTTTGAAAAAATAACAATATTTTTCACATTTTTTTATATGAAGTTCCAAAAAAAAAATGTAAAAATCAAAATTTTTTAACATTTTTGTCCAATTTGTTTTCTGCTACATACGTTTGGTAAAATAAAAATCGCAATAAGCGTATTTTGATTAGTTTGCGCAAAAGTTATTGCGCTTACTAAGGGAAAGATTTTTGTCATTGTTTTTTTTTTTTAACGAGTAATGGCGGCGATCTGCGATTTTTTTTGCGGGACTGCGACATTGTGGCGGACAGATCGGACCCTTGACTGACATTTTTTTACACTTTTGGGGGTACCAGTGACATTACTGCAGTAATCAGTGCTATACATATGCACTGTTACTGTAAAAATGACACTGGCAGGGAAGGAGTCAACTTTATTAGTGATGCAGTGGCCACGTGTGTCCCTAGGGGGGTGATTCTAACTGTGCAGGGATGTGGCTTTTCATGTAACAGCAGAGATCTGCGATCCTACATAGCAGGACTGTATGATCTCTGCTGTTACACAAAGGAGAATGACAGGCGGCTTTGTTTACATTAGCCGCCTGCCTTTCTCCCTCTGTAACCGACGATCGCGAGTGACCGGCAGACATCGGGTCCGCCGGTCACTCACGCGGAGGTGTCCGTGAACAAGCGGGGGCGCGTGCTCGCCCCCTATTGGCTCACAGGCTAGTGACGTACCCATACGTCACTTTGCCTGCACGGGGCTGAACGCCGCAGTATATGTACTTGCAGCGGTCGGCAAGCGGTTAATTGTACAGTTTTGCACTATTCTGTACTGATTTCCTCTTTAATTAAAGAATTTAAAAAAAACTTTTCTATTTTTTCCAATCTGTATGTGTACATACAAACTCCAAACCCCCCTCTTAGACAGTTGTTGCTGAACAATCACAAGATTTACCTATGCCCCTTGTTCTGGTTGGATTTCCTATCATTTTCTGCTTCAGTGACATTGTCCATTGACCAGAACAAACAGAGGAGTGTCCCCAGGGGACACAGACAGCAATAAAAACTTTACAGGTATAATAATCTACTCCAAGCTAAAAGTTTTGGCTTTATATATGCATTAACATTTCTTACAAATTTAAATAGAAAAAAGTGATCTACAAAATTTACCTCCCAAGACCAAATATCAGACCAGTACAAGATGAATGTAAACAGGTTCATACAGGATTCTGCACTTAATAATAAAAACTCTTTATTGAATAAGGGCTCTTTCACACAGGCGGACCGTTCAGATCCGCCTGTCCGTTTTTTTGGTGGATCTGAACGGTCCCCCCATACATCCCTATGGGGCATCGGATGTCAGTGGAGACATGTCCGCTGACATCCCATCAGATCCAATCCATCAAATCTGAACGGATGGAAACCCTATTTTCCATCCGTCCAGCGGATCGGATGAGAACGGACCGACTGTCTGTTCCCATCCGATTCCCCCATAGAGATGTATGGGGAACTGACAGCTGTGTCTCCACACACAGTGCAGAGAACAGCTGTCATCCTCCTGCTCAGCGGGGGGATCGATCCCCCGCTGAGAAAAACGGAGTCCGTCCGACGGACGGACAGTGTGAAAGGGGCCTAAAGCTGTTTGCTATTAAAGTGACCCTGCAATCACTATATCTAGTCTCCCTCAGTACACAGAACATGGAAATGCAATTGTTTTAGTAAATCTAAACTGCGAAATCCCTTTTCTCAGCAGCAATATATAGCAGTCTTATGACTTCTATCAGTGTCCCGCCGAGCACTGCTTAAATCTGGTAGGAGGAGCAGGACCCCTATGAGGCTGCAGGACCCCTGACTTTCTGTCTGGACAGTGGCGATTGGTCCTGTGCTGATCACATGCACCCTCCCAAGAAAAAAACAAAACAAACTCTCTAGCAATACACACCAAACTGAGCATGTGCAGAGTGACTCCAAGCCTCTGTTCTATCAGCAGATGGACTGGGGACTGTGGAAGAAGGGGAGGATTAGGGAAGACAGGATCAAACAGCCTTTTTTACACAATACAGAGGATTAACCCCTTAGGTTCCACAGTGAGTATAACCAGCATGCTTTACTGCATATACAGACTTTTACTGTTGTGGGTTTATTAACACTTTAAGGATAGGACTCTGGTGACTGATGATGTGTCACAAATCATGCTTACCACTTGCATCGCCATTCGTGCTTCCCGAGACCATCTCGGCATCGTTGGAGTTGCTGGATGTGTGAGATCGGCTGTCAAGAGCGGCTAGCGACTGCAACATGCTCAGAAGACTGTTGGATGTGGGAAACTGGAGGTACTTTTCTGGCACGTATCCCACTTGACCCGATTTATTCCTTGCCTGGAGAGGAAGATGATTCAAAGTTGGCGTCACCATGGGAAAAAAAACATAGAAGCAGAAGTAGAAGGTAAAAATTATGAACTGAAGGGACTCTTCGCTCCCCATATTGACATAAAGGAGCTCAAGTTGAAGGGGATTCTTCTGACTGTACGGTTAGTTATCTTGTGAGCCATACATCAGGACTTGACAGATTTCAGTTCTTTTAACTGCCTTTCTCTGACTGGTTATCTTTATAGGACGGTTCACACCAGTGCGATGCCAGACATCGCATGTGATTCACACTGCATTGCTGTGCAAGTCTGTGCAATGTGATCTCAGCCATGCAAACTGTATGGCTGAAATTGCATTTCATTTGCACCAAATTCACACCTATGCGACCCGATTCCTGCACAATTTCACAGTTCGCACTGCGAACCGATCTGTGGGTGTCATTTTTACCCCCAGCATAGAGAGCAGTGTGAACCACTGTGCGATTCGGGTGTGATGCGGGAACTGGCACTGAATCACAGGGTTTCCCTGCATCACACCAGTTTGAACTGGGAATTACCCAAGAGATACAAGAACGAGTCTAGAACCTTGCACTGGGTGTTTTAGCTTTATAAATGATAAAATCTGGGTGTTTTAGCTTTAAAAATGATAAAATCTGGGTGTTTTAGCTTTGTAAATGGTAAAATCTGGGTGTTTTAGCTTTGTAAATTGTAAAATCTGGGTGTTTTAGCTTTATAAATGATAAAATCTGGGTGTTTTAGCTTTGTAAATGGTAAAATCTGGGTGTTTTAGCTTTGTAAATGGTAAAATCTGGGTGTTTTAGCTTTGTAAATGGTAAAATCTGGGTGCTTTAGCTTTGTAAACGATAAAATCTGGGAGTTTTAGCTTTGTAAATGGTAAAATCTGGGTGTTTTAGCTTTGTAAATGGTAAAATTTGGGTGTTTTAGCTTTGTAAATGGTAAAATCTGGGTGTTTTAGCTTTGTAAATGGTAAAATCTGGGTGTTTTAGCTTTGTAAATGGTAAAATCTGGGTGTTTTAGCTTTATAAATGATAAAATCTGGGTGTTTTAGCTTTGTAAATGGTAAAAGCTGGGTGTTTTAGCTTTGCAAATGGTAAAAGCTGGGTGTTTTAGCTTTGTAAATGGTAAAATCTGGGTGTTTTAGCTTTGTAAATGGTAAAATTTGGGTGTTTTAGCTTTGTAAATGATAAAATCTGGGTGTTTTAGATTTGTAAATGGTAAAATCTGCATGTTTTAGCTTTGTAAATGGTAAAAGCTGGGTGTTTTAGCTTTGTAAATGGTAAAAGCTGGGTGTTTTAGCTTTGTAAATGGTAAAAGCTGGGTGTTTTAACTTTATAAATGGTAAAAGCTGGGTGTTTTAGCTTTGTAAATTGTAAAATCTGGGTGTTTTAGCTTTGTAAATGGTAAAAGCTGGGTGTTTTAGCTTTGTAAATGGTAAAATTTGGGTGTTTTAGCTTTGTAAATGATAAAATCTGGGTGTTTTAGCTTTGTAAATGGTAAAATCCGGGTGTTTTAGGTTTGTAAATTGTAAAAGCTGAGTGTTTTAGCTTTTTAAATGGTAAAATCCGGGTGTTTTAGGTTTGTAAATTGTAAAAGCTGAGTGTTTTAGCTTTGTAAATGGTAAAATCTGGGTGCTTTGTAAATTGAGCCTCTTGTCTCTGGTAACCCAGAAACAAACTCTTTACCAGCCCATAAATTGAAATAAGAATAGCAATACCTTGACCCAATCTTCCATGTCTCCGTCCTCTATAACTTCTAGCATCTCATGCTCCTCTATGGTCAGCTCATCGGGCTGTGACGCCTGGAAGAAGGTGAGTGATTAGAGGAGAGGGATTTATACAGAACAGACCACGAGGTTTATCGCCCTATCTATATGGCCTGGCCAAAGAGAAATGGGAGTTAACCCATCAAATATAATCTATATCCTGTTTACTTCCTTCTACACTGTTCTTCTGTTGTGTGATAAACATTATCAAAACTGACTTTTTCACCCCGTATGGCCTATGCTTTTTATTTTTTACAAATAAATTTAACAGCAATTCTGAGCAAGACACATTCAAAGTACAGCAAGTGTTATCTCCAGGAGTGTTCCAATGTCATAAGCAATGTCAGTTCATTTTCCACAACATTCTTTGTGAGCCCAGCACTGTGATGCATCTATGGAATCATATAGGACTTGCGGTAGGATAGCAGCAGCTACCTGGTCTCCCCAATGGCAACCAATTATCTGGGAACTGTGCGGAGGAAGAGGTAAATGAGAGACTGCAGGGGGTGTGGAGATAGCGCGCATCTCCGTGTTAGGATGCTACGGGGTTCATTTATAAAAAGCAGCGGTAGGACTAGAAAATGTTTTTTAAAAAAATGCACTGCACATTTAGAAAGCACAGGTAAAGCCAGTGTAGCATTATTAACCAGTTCTGGACCGGAAGGATTTGCCCCCTTAATGAACCGGACCATTTTTTGCGATTTGGCACTGCGTAATTTTAAAGGAAAATTGCGTGGTCGTTTGACACTGTGCCCAAAAAAAAAAAATTTATGTACTTTTTTTCCCCACAAACAGAGCTTTCTTTTGGTGGTATTTGATCACCTCTGCGATTTTTATTTTTTTGCGCTATAAACAAAAAAAGAGCGACAATTCTGAAAAAAAAATGTATAAATATTTTTCACATTCTGCTATATAACATTCCAAAAAAAAAAATTAAAAATCAAATTTTATCATCATTTTAGGCCAATTTGTTTTCTGCTACATATTTTTGGTAAAAAAAAAAAAACGCAATAAGCGTATTTTGATTGGTTTGCGAAAAAGTTATCGGGTCTAACTAGGAGAAAGAATGTAATTTTATTATTTTTTTTTACTAGTAATGGCGGCGATCTGCGATTTTTAGCGGGACTGCGACATTGCAGCAGACAGATCGGACCCCTAATCAACATTTTTTACACTTTTGGGGGGACCAGTGACATTACTACAGTAATCAGTACTACAAATATGCACTGTTGCTGTAATAATGACACTGGCAAGGAAGGGTTTAACACAGTGAGTGATCAAAGGGTTAAATGTAAGCCTAGGGGGTGTTTTCTAATTGTGGGGGGGGGGGGGGGATGGGCTTTTCAAATGATCACTGAGACCTGTGATCCTATATAGAAGGATCACAGGCGCTCTGTGATCATTCCAGAGAGAAGGGTCGGCTGTATTTACAACAGTTGACCGACCTTCTCTCTCAGCGGGGAGCAATTGCGGGTGGCCGGCGGCAATCGGAGCTGCCTGCCCCGTGCATGGGAGACCCCGCTGCAGAGTGGGGGCAGAAGCGCACCACGGGTGGCACGCGCTCCCCCCCTAACAGTAGGCGCGAGGGGCTGCCTGCCGCAGTAAAACTGCGGCGGGAGGTTCTTAAGTGGTTAAAATAATTACATAGTTGTTAAGGTTGAATAAAACATCAGCGACAACAGACAGACATGGAAAGCCTTCAGGTGCCTTACAAAGGTGATGTCTGAGCTTCTGGTATAGCTGAAGTACAGATATCCTTTAAAATTTGCAGTTACATTGGTATAGCTTGGACCAATGTAATTATGTATGTACCATACCTGTGCAAGCTGGAAATCACTGTAGTGGGTACCACTACAACAGTGATTGGTGCTGGCTTCTGGGTCCCTTCTGAGTAGTTGCCCTGCTGCTTAGTGAATGCAGGTGGTCACCCGCTCAGCAAGGGCACCATTCAGAGAACACTTTGCATTGTCTCAATAATTGCAGTGCATTCTCTGATTGGAGGAGGTGGAATGGCAGGGTGGTGACATTGGATAAGGACCTTTTCTATTTTTCCCCAAATTTTGTGTAATTTTATACATTTGCCCATTTTTCTACACTACCATAATGCAACCTTGCATTCCAAACTTTAACAACTTGCCTACCGGGGACTTTTATCCCCTTCCTGCCCAGGCCAATTTTAAGCTTTCAGCACTGTTGCACTTTGAATGACAATTGCGCGGTCATGCAATACTGTAACTATAAGAAATGTATTTTTTTTTTTTTTTTTTTACACAAATAGCGTTCTTTTGGTGATATTTACTCACCACTGAATTTTTATTTTTTGCCAAATATAAAAAGACCAAAAACTTTGAAAAAAAATAAATACAAATTTTTCTTAGTTTATAAAAGTTTTAAACGGGTAATTTTTCTCCTTTCCTGATGTGTGCAGATGATGCTGCACTGATGGGCACTGTTGGGGCTGCACTGATAAACAGGACACTGATGATAAGTGCCCTGGTGATCAGTGGAGATGTCCCCTTTCACACTAGACAGTTACTGGCTCTCTCCTCTGCTCATGCTGTGACAGCGTGAGGAAAGGAATGACGATACCCGGCAAGTATGTTTACATCGTGATCAGCTGTGATTGGACACAGCCGACCACATGGTAAAGACCCGCTGTCATTGGCTCCTTACCCCCGAATGGTGATGCACTGTGTCCTAGGGACACACCACACCACTGATTGCTAGGGCGTTCATGCGTGGCAAGGACATATGACGTCCTGCCAGAACTAAAGAAATCTCACCCGCCTGTCATTTGACTGTATGGAGGGCGGGAACAGGTTAATAAACTGCTGAAAATGATAGCAAGTTGAGATTAATATTGTCCAACGTGTCGTAAATTTTTGATGGTAATTATTTGATCAAACGTTATAAACCGATCCCTAGTTATCAGTCCATTTCCCAGTTGCAAACTATGCTGGGCCCCTGACCTCTATGACAGTCCAGTACCAACCTGGTATGAGTAGATGACCTTGCAGGTTAGAGGATAATTTCTTAGCGTTCCAGAAGGACTTGAGCTGCTGTCATCAAAGGCATCCATACTGTCCTCCAGCTCTTCGCCATCGTCCCTATCCAGATCTGGATTTCCCTGTATTTGTTAACAAACCAAAAGACAATTAAATGGTAACCAATGTGCACTTTCAGTGACAGATGCCACTCACAATGAATGAACAACCCAAACCAAATGCCATCAGTTCACAATGCATGATACTGCATTGCACCAATGCACGCAACATGAGTTACTGCAGAAAAATTTACCTTAAGCCCCGATTCACACTACTGCGTGTGCGGGGTTCGCATGTCATGTCGGAGCGCACTGCTCCGACATGACATGCGATCAGCTGTGCGGTGCGAGTTTAGCCATACAGTTTGTATGGCTAAATTCGCATCGCACCCGCAGCAAACACGCACAGGAGGCATTTTTGCTGCCGCATCAGGATCGGATCGCACAGCGGTTCACACTTGTGCGATCCGATCCTGTGCGAACTGCACGATCGCACTGCGATATGCGATCAAACTGGGGGTGTCGTTAAGATTACATTGACACCCCCAGCGGATCGCATATGGCAGTGTGAACTGCCGGGGGTGCGTGTGCGATGCGGGAACAGGCTGCGAATTCGCAGCCTTCCCGCATCGCATCAGTGTGAACCGAGCCTTAGGGTGACAACGCTCTCTGCGGCCCCGTCTATGAATTGTGCTTGAACGTTGAAAACATTATCTTATACCCTCACCCTGCCATTATCTGGCAACACACCCTGAGAAATGCCATACAGCCATTGATGGAGTGCATACAGGCAGAAAGAGGCTGAAGGAGATCAGTAACATCAATATGCAACAAGGGTGAAAAAATAGGCGCACTTTATTTTAAAAATAACCATTGCAAATGTTTATGATACATAATAAGCTTTTTCACAGCTGTCACCAGATTAGGTTTCCATGCTGGGAAATTTCCCCTTATTTCTGTTTTAGTGACAACTGTAAAATTTGGGATTTTGCTTTCACTTTTTTTCTCAGCAACAGCGGTCAGCAGGACAAACGGAGAGAGAGAGAGAGAGTGAATCTCTCTTTTGGGGATATAGATGGCCATAAAAACCTGACAGAGGTATTCGCCTTTCACCAGCACATACAAAAAAAACAAAAATACATAATAAAAAAAGCTTTGGCTTTACATACAGGCTAAATTTACAAAGTTCTAAACGTAACATTTGGCTCCTTAAAGTGCAACTTTACTCTCTCAATCAACATGAACTACTTTGAATCCTTCTGATGCTAGCAGTAAATAGCTAGGAAGGCATTTTTACTTGTTTTTATATTTCTTCAGCTACTTCCTGGTTTCCAGGCCTAGGCAAATGATGTCATACATCCCAGGAGTCTTTAGGAGGGGCTTTCTCAGCTAAGCACACACCCTCCTGCCTGCATGCCTGAACTAAGGGCAGATGGATTCCAGGAAGTAAATGTTACATGAATCATCTGCCCTTACTCAAGATGGCCACGGCCAGAAATGCTAGTGGGGTGTATTTAAAAGTGATTTCTCAACAAAATAAAGCATGGAGACATGGATGGGTGGGGGAGTTTGCTTTGAATATTATAAATGAATTAAATAGTGTTTTTGGTTTGTGATGCTCAGATGCAGTGTGGTTTTGCTTTAAATTAATCATATTTCAGTAAAGTTTGTCCAGCTATGCTATAAAAACCACACGCCCTCTAAAGTATGGCAATAAAAAAAGTGTCTCAGCATGTGTTAATGTGAGGAATATGTGGTTGCTAAGATATTCAATTTTGCAAGAGTTTGAAAGACAAACATGGAAAATAAGCTACAGTCAGAAATATGGGTCACTGACCTAGCAGTGCGGGACAAAGTTCAGACTCTGCTGCCTGTGTGCTTTTAAGCAAGGTGGGACCACAGTAACAAAACCAGCACCCTGAAAACGAGTAAAAGGTACCCCCCCCTTAAACCCCTTCCCTCCTGCTATCTGTAGAATAACATTCCCATACACACTGACCAGTGTTGAGGGCACATTAAAGTAATTCTAAATCATTTATTTATTATCAATAATAGAGATGTTATACTAAACTGCTCTGTGCTATGTTTTAGATAAAATAAAAGTAAAAATTTGTCCTTCACCTGAATGTGTTTTGCACCATTAAGACCGCTATAACACTTGGTGAACGTTTTTTTATTTAGACGTTACATAATGGTGACAGTGATTATGTGCTTCTTTTCCTGCACACATGGATGCAAGGATGTTTTATTTAGAACGACTGTAGCTATTTATAAAAGTAATAAAAATTTTAGCAATTTAGTGGAGATAATTAAAGAATCCTAGTTGAACACAAAGTTAATGACAATGCAAAGTGTACATATTCAGCGTCAACGTCCCGACATACCCGGCACACTGGGCAGATAATAGCCAAGGTTCCCTTTAGATGTTTGCAAAGGAAGGGATGGCTAATAGAGCGGGACCTGTGAAGTATATTGCCTAATGCCTTTCATTTACCTGGCAGACGATTATCAGCAAAGGGTCTCACAGACTAATCGCTCAAGCTAGCTACAATTCCTAATGTTTAACGTATCATAGAGGCTTGTAATAGAGGTCACACACACCCTGGGAAAAACCTGACCTGCACTATATGATCACCCACTGTTATGTGACCAATTAAAACTCCATTCTTTTTGAAACCCAACTCAAGTTTTACAAAGCAAATAAAAAAAAAAAATACTTGGCCCAATAAAAATTCCAAAATTTAGGATTTTCCCTTTTAGTCCTTGTGACAATGATCACCAGGACAAACAATGCCATCAACAACATCATCTGCAGATATCGCCCAAATCGTCCTCTCCACTCCTCTCAGGACCTCTTGCTCTCTAGCTCTCGTTACCTCTTCCCATGCACGTCTCCAGGACTTCTCCAGAGCCTCTCCCATCCTCTGGAACTCCTTGCCCCAGTATGTCCGGTCAGCTCCTACCCTGTCCGCCTTTAGGAGATCCTTGAAAACACACTTATTCAGGGAAGCCTAGCCAACCTCCACCTAAGAACTGTACTTAAATCCCCTCCATCAGATCACCCTCTGCAGCCACTACCTTTTGTACCACCTCCCCCTCCCCTTAGATTGTAAGCTCCATGAGCAGGGCCCTTCTATTCCTTCTGTATTGAACTGTATTGTAAACTGTGCTGCCCCCCTTTTTATTGTTAAGCACTGTGTAAACTGTTGGCCCTATATAAATCCTGTATAATAATAATAATCATAATAAAGAGAGTGAGTCCACCAAGTGGGGACAGAGACAGCAAAGACAACCTGAGCCTTTACCACTCCTTCCAAAAAAGAAAAAAAAGTGTATGCAGAATTTTATGTAATGAGTAAATTAAATGTGGGTCTTGTATATTTACTTCTGCTTGTGTTTTAGAACATATACACATTAATAGCTGTCCCAAAGAGCTAACATTCTGAACTGCACAATGAACTGAAAATGGTATGCAGGCTTCATCCATCTGTTGATAACTCAACGTTGCCAATGTGTATGGCGGACGTAAATATTTCTTATGACTTCACTCTTTGTGAAAAATAAACAGATTGTGCCATGATGACCAGATGGCAGTAAACAAAACACTCTGAATCGCTCGCATTCCTTGGCACCTGCTGCAGTAACCAGCACCACGCAACTTATTGTGGATGATTGTCTGGAGCCAGTTGGAAGCCTGACAGACGTCGCTGGGTACCAGTGTCATACAGCAGCTGAGACACAACCGTGTATGCATGTGACAATAGTCTAGAACAGCCTTTCTCAATCATTTTACCCCAAAGAAACCATAGAAGAATTTTCTAGTTTCAGGAACCCTTTGCTAAAAATTACACTTAAGCTCATTGTATGTTACCAATATAAAGGTCTAAAATAATATGACATACCTAGAGTGTGACACTAACAATACTATAGGTATTGTTAATATTATAACACTTAAATGCTCTAAATTAAAAAAAAGTTGTAATCCCAAAATGTAAAAAAAAAAAAAGTACTGCAAATAAAAATGGTCAGAAATGTAACAAAGAAAGGCTAATTTACAACAGTGAAATAGAAGAAGCCACACATCGCAACAGGATACCAAAAAATTGCCTCTTTATTCCAAAAATGACATAAAACAGCACAAGAATCCAAGGATGTTAATGTGCTTCGGCAGCATTGTGCTTAATCATAACATAATCACATACAATGTGTTATGATTAAAAGAGAAGTATGGGGGTTTACTTTTTTGTAGGATCATACGTACCTATGTGGATGCAGCATCGGTAGGATGCTGCATTTGTCCCCCACCGGCTCGGACACTGAAAACCGATCGCTCAAACACCTCCCAATTACTCGGTTCTCACAGCTCCCTGAGCAGAGAGCTGGTGACTGTCAGTCACTGGCTCTCTGCTCAGCCACCCAAGCTCACTGGAGTGCTGGGCTGTGGAGGGGGCGGCCGGCTCAGGTTCTCAGTGTCTTGCTGAGAGGCTGAGCCGGGTGCCGGTCCAGGCATATGGGTGGATCCTGACCATATGGTCGTGATCTTTCCCGAGCCTGGACTAGCTCTGTGACATCTGCCCACTCTCTGCTTAAAATGGGTCACAGGAGTACACAACGAACTACACTCCTGTCATGCACAGGAGAAGTACAGCCAAACGAGCGTTGGCTGTACTTTGTCTTTAAGCACAATGCTGTGTGAAGCACATTAGCATCCTTGGATTCCTGTGTTGTTTTATCTGTAATTTTTGGAATAAAGTTATTTTTTGGTATCCTGTTGCAGTGTAAGGCTATCTTCTCCTATTTTCCTGGTTGATCGTGGTGGCGAGCCATGCCAGCACCTGTCAGGAGTGACCACCTGTGGGATTAGCTTCCCCCTCTCACCTTGAGCGGTGTTTCCTCCCCATTGTATCCCTAACAACAGTGGTCAGTGGAGAAGTGGCTTCTCACAATGGTGGTCGATAAGAATGTCATCCATAAACAGCTAAAAAGATCATAGGTGGCATGTCACTTATGCCTCGTTTCCACTGAGTGGTATGGTACGGTTCGGTTCAGTACGGTACGGTTCGGTACGGTACACATTGCGTTTCCACTCCCAATAGTACCCTTTCATGATAGGCGTGGTGTAGCAGGAAAGCTGTGATAGACGATTCTCTGTCAACCAATCAAAGTTCTGCAGAGTGTAGCTCCACCCTGTTGGTACGGTTTGGTACGGTACTAATGTGCTTGGTACCCCAACGAAAGGGTACCAAAAAGTGGTACGGTACGGTTCGGAATTAGGGTACCATTCATAATGGAAACGGCATAAATAGCGTACCGTACCGTACCAAACCGAACCATACCAGAAAGCTCAGTGGAAACGAGCCATTACTCTGTAAAGTGATATTGGCCCCAAAACTATGTAGGCACTATCGGATAAGAAGTCCGTCTGCCACTGCTCAAGGAACTCCTTTGAACCTCTGGAAGAACTATAGGATTCTATGGAAAACTGGTTGAGAATGGCTGGTCTAGAGGGACTGACACACAGGCAACGCTGAACCATACATGGGCAATGGAAAACGGACACCAATTATACAGGGATTCAAGAAAAGGTTGCAAATCAGAAGTGCTTTGCAAGCGTGTCTCTTCAGTTATAACACTGCAAGCCTTTGATGGGTCCTGATTTTTATGAGGCCTCGTTCACGAGTGTACTTAAGTGTACCGCCATGTGAGAGCCGTGTTAGGTCACACAGGATGCACAAATGTTCTGTGCATCCGTGTGCTTGCAGTCCCATTCATGTCAATTAGGACACAGCAAATGCAAGAACACAGCCGTTACTCCCAATCTGATATCCGTGTAAGTGCATGTCCCTAAAAGCAGACAGTGTGAGTTAGTGGACATGCGCCTGCACCCACATGGATATTAAATCGGGAGCAGTGGCTGTGTCCCAATTGACATGAATGTGACTTCCTGCGCAGGGATGCACAGAACACTTGTGCATTCCATGTGGGAAAACACAGCCCTTGCATGTGCATATGCTTACTTATGCCCAAAAAAAAAAAGGCCTAAGTGAACACACAAATTTTAGACAGATTTTAAACTGCCTCTAAAGCCAAAACATTTTCCAGCCTGGGGGGGGGGGGGGATTAAAAGTCTGCAGCTACAAATATAAGGACACTTACCTGTCCAGGGAGCCCGCGATGTCGGCACCTGAAGCTGACCCATCCATCGGCTTAGTGTGCAGGCCCTGGTATCCTTACTAAGGGACAAATGAAGTGTAGCCTTGCGGCTTCTTTATAGCCTGTTTCCTACTGCGCATGCGCGAGTCGAGGAGGAGGGGCCGCAAAGGACGTAGGTCGCCACGGCGTCCTTACACGGAAGTGGGAGTGGGTACCAGTTTTTGACAGGTATCCGCACCCCCCGAAAGGTGCCAATTGTGGCAGTGGAGAAGGGGAGGAAATGGTAAAGCGTCAACTTTTGGGTGGAACTCCACTTTAAGGTCTGGATAGTGTGGTGAGAGGTTAAAACTCCTGTCAGGTTTTTATTTCTGTCTGCATTCTCATTGATCAGAATATCTCTATGAGTTCTACTGGTCATCATCACCAAGACTGACACAAGAAGAAAATTCAACATTTTAAACCACCAGAACAGTAAGACCGAGCAAATCTTCCAATGGGGACACTAGTTCTAGTTTAAAGACATGATCTCCCTAATATTCCTATTGCGTGTACAGGAGAGGATGTGAATGGAAATCTCCCCAATGGGACACATACGGCAAAATATTTGACAAGTTTTTTTTAAAGCCGAACTCCAACTGTCTCGTTAGGCTTGAGTACAGACTTCTCTACTGAAATGGTTTCCTCTGATTTACCTGCACACTGTGAGCTTCTCATTGTGCATTAAAATCAGCAGCAAGTCAGACAGAACCTGTCTTATTTCCTGGATCCTGAGGTCATCCAACATCACCTAGTGCTTTCTTACGCTGCCTGAGCGTGCCTGGTTCGCCCATTCCATTCACTAGGTTTCAATCCTTGAGGCTTAGCATTAGCGGGTAAACTTCTAACCACTGTGTGACCCCATCCCTGAGATTTCCCTGCACTCCCTGTCGCCAGAGACACAACAGAAAATTAGTGGAAATTTGAAAATGAAAGGAAAGCTAACCTTGGATAGCTGTTGCTTGAACAACTATCCCCATTGGAAGGTACTCAACTTCATCCACTCCTTTGCTGGTGGTAACTGTACAAATTTTAAATCCCCCCTTAAGTTCTTTCATGATGGCAAATGTTACCATAAGCAATAATAAGGGGTTTTAACCCTTTACTACTACCCAAAACTAGAAATCCACATTTTGGTCGGAGCTCAGCTTATAATGTAAACAATTTCATGAAAACATGTTGATGTTTCGAAATAGTGGTTTCTACGAACAATTTCTTAATAAATAAGTACATAGGGGCAGCCGTATCCGTTTGTTACCGGTGGAGGCTCGGCTTGCACAGTCTGTCTGCTGAAACTGTACAATCGCCTGTGTGTTAAGCAGCCAATAGATGATTTGACTTTCTTCCCTTCTGCCACTGGTGGAAGGAAAAAAAAAATTGATTCCCCTATCAACACAGTAAGTCTTGATGGGTGAATCCCTCCCACAGTGCTATTGTGTTCTACAAGCAGGGGAGCCTTCCTGGCCAGCAGAGCACGATTACTGCTAACAGCTATAGCTGCTGGTAGTAATCACATGTATAAAATCCAACAAGCTGGTTCTACCCATGTCGATCGATGGATTGACTTGGGTACAATCAGCCTGCCTATACATGGATCGAATCTTGCCCGGCTCAATCGATGTATGACTGGCTTTAAGCTCTTCTCTTAGCAGTTCTTCAGCAAGAGTGCTCTTTGCACTTTACGGATGCCGACTAGGAAGCTTTGAGGCTCACTTGCAGCACGATTAACCATGTGGTGAAGGAAGGTTTCCCCAACAGCCACTAAGTTTTCCCCCCCTCCTTACCCAGAGGTGATTTAACATAGCATAGCTTTGGTTTTATGTTGAGAAAAAGGTAATTTGTTCAGCATCAGGAAGTCAGGTGACTTTACCAAATGCGAAGATCCGTTATTGATCATGGTTGGAAGGCTGGCCCATCGCTCGTTCTCCAGTTCTTCCATCACCTGGTTCATGGCGCTCTTTAACCACGTGTCCACAGACACCCCAATCTGTCGCAAGAGATCCAGACGAGCTTCTGCCTTCAGCTTTGTGATCTGTTGAGTAACCAGAAGAGAATGTTTAGATTTGTCATGTATTGTTCCAAATGTATGCTATATATTTATCACTTGGTCACGGAGAACACACAAAACCCAAATTAGAGAAATTATATCTGCAGACTTTTTCAGGACAAATATCTTTTTAACCAATAACAACCATTCAGAATTCATTTTAAATAAAACCTGGGCAATGCTTTGCACCCACATTCTGCATCCCAGCTTACCTTTCCTTTGCTACCTCGCCACTCTGCTTAGTGCCGGGAGCTTAAAGAAATAACCTGTACTTCCAGGTATAGACTGTGACTTGGCCACTTGAAAGCACTGTCACATGGAAAGGTCACAGCTTTTGTAAGCTACAACTCCAGCAACTCTTCTCTTACACAGGGCTTTCCTTTCACTCTCTGCGATTACCCAGAGATAGCACTGATGCTTGGTGCTGGAGAGACCGGCAGAGTGCTATGCTACTGTTTTTGCTGCTCCTGGTGGTTGGTGCTGGAGCAGTGATGGGAGTGAAAGGCAGATAAATATATAATATATTTATAAAACTTTAAGCAAATATAAAATACACACATAAATGCAGTTCTGTATTCATTATTACTAGTATTTTTTGTTCTTCTTACGGTGTAAGTGCCAGATTTTTATTTGGTATTCCTCTCCTGCAGTCCCTGTACAGCAAAACTCAGAGTGGAAGACAGAGAAGCAGCACAAGGAGCCAATCAGTTCACATGCTGACGTGCTACTTCACCTTTATTATCCAGTGACCAGCTTTGGAGGGGGAAAGGGAGTCCATGACAGCCAAGGATAGGAGAAAATGGGTTGAAGGATGCTAGCTGTCAGGAGTACGGCAGGCAGAGCTCTGGATTACAAATAAAATGGAACTAAAATACTGCTGTAAAAAAATGCAAGCAGGCAAGCTTTTATTGCAGAAGAGACATGCACCGTCTCCTCTTAAAAAACAAAAAAACAAAAGCCCATACCTGTCTGCTCGCTGTCTGTAAACACACAGTGCTGGCCCGGTCTAAAAGTGCCAGGATGATGGTCTCCTGCATGACGTCATCCTCCGCCGGCCAATGAAGAGGCCGGATACTGGCACTCAGAAGAAAATGCTGGAGCAAGAGACTTTAGTTCTGCTTTAAGGTGGTAGTAAATGCTAATTATTTTTACCTACAGCTTAAGCTTAAAATAAAGCTTACCTGCAAGTAAAATAAATATCTCCTAAGCATACACCGTTTAGGAGATATTCTAGCCAGAAGCAGCTGTTGATGTCACCAGCGCATACGCTCTGAAGGAATGGCATACCCATATTGTTCCTACAGAGCTGTGTGCCGCGGTCGGAACTCCCATGCGCATGCCCGAGTGTGACGTCATTGCCTGGCTTGGGCCAGTCAAGCAGCTGCAATGGAAGAACTCCGGAAGAAAGACAAGATGATAAAGGCACCTACAGCGGTGACAGCCCGCTGCTGGAGGGCTTAGTTTTCAGGTAAGTCCTTCTTAATGTGCTAGTATGTGATGCATTGCATAGTAGCACATTATGGCTTTAACTTGCAGGGGGAACATTTTTTTGTGTGTGTGCATTTACTACCACTTTAAACTGGTTGTAAAGGCAGGATGTTTTTTATCTTAATGCATTCTATGCGTTAAGATAAGAAGCCTTCTGTGTGCAGCAGCCCCCCTTATACTTACCTGAGCCCCCTCTTGCCACAAGGTGCCTCGGCCGTCTGGGACTCTCCGTCCTGATTGGCTGAGACAGCAGTGGCACAATTGGCTCCTGCTGCTGTCAATCAAAGTCAGTTAGCCAATGAGGAGAGTAAGAGGTAGGAGCCGAACCATGGCTCCACATCTGAATGGACAAACCGCTGCAGCTGGGCTCGGGTGCCCCCACAGCAAGCACTCAACAGGAGGGAGGTGCCAGAATTTCCGAAAAGGGACCCGAGAAGAGGAGTTGGTTTTGCTCTCTGCAAAACCAACTGCACAGAGGAGGTAAGCATAACATGTTTTTTTTATTTTTAAAGAAAAACAAAAAAACAAAAAACAAAACAAGACTTTACAATCACTTTAAGCACTGCAGCAAAATCATTCATTTTTTTTCTTTTTTAATGTGCTATTCGTTTTTAGATTGCAATTCTATCTTGAAGTGAACATGTGCTTTGCGATGCATGGACAAATGAAAAACTCACTTTATTAAGAGAGAAGCATAAGAAATGCTTATTAAATAAGGTGTCTGAAATCTGGACATATTCGTAGCTTTTAATCAGTTTGTAAATGCATATTTTTGCTTCTCTGGTATTTTACAGGAAATCAAAACAGATGTAGCCGGACCCTTTTACTGATTGCCCTCAAGCAACAGCGCCAACACCGGCTCAATCAGGAGGTTAAAGAATGAAAGATGACATTGAAAATAAAAACGCTGTCTGCAGTCTGTCCTGAACTTCGCTGATGGTGCAATTTCAGCCAGCGCTGTTCATGCAGAAAAATCCATTGCAGGCACTTTAGCTTTGTAGACAAACATGCTAATGTCTGCTCACATGGGCACCAGGGATGAGATATTCTATAAAGATTTATGCCGTTCAGGGAGCCCTGGGCAGACATGCCGAATTCATGCGAGTGACAAATCGAAGGGGGAAAATCTAGTACGGCACTGCAATAGAGCTATGAAAGTCTCCATGTACCCAATTCAAAACTATAAGCTCTTGTAAGAGCACTACCAGATTAATTTACCCATTATGTATAACAAAGTATTATAGTAACAATATATTAACAATTCTGGATTAAGACTACTGCAACTTTAAAACTTAACTCCAAAAATGTCATCCTATATCATTTTTTGGATGTTTCACCTTTAACCACTTAAGCCCCGGAAGATTTTACCCCCTTCCTGACCAGGGGTTTTTTTTGCGATTTTTTACTGCGTGACTTTAACGGACAATTGCGCGGTCGTGCAACGCTGTACCTAAACGAATTTCACGTCCTTTTTTTCCCACAAACAGAGCTTTCTTTTGGTGGTATTTGATCACCTGTGCGATTTTTTGATCATGCGCTATAAACAAAAAAAAGAGCGTAATTTTTGCAAAAATAACAATATTTTTCACTTTTTTATATGAAATTCCCCCCCCCCCCCCAAAAAAAATGTAAAAATCAAAATGTTTTTAACATTTTCGGCCAATTTGTTTTATGCTACAAAAAAAAAAATCGCAAAAAGCGTATTTTGATTGGTTTGCGCAAAATTTATCGCGTTTACTAACAAAGGGAAAGATTTTTGTCATTTTTGGTGTTTTTTTTTTAACGAGTAATGGCGGCGATCTGCGATTTCTTTTGCGGTACTGCGACATTGCGGCGGACAGATCGGACCCTTGACTGATATTTTTGACACTTTTGGGGGTACCAGTGACATTACTGCAGTAATCAGTGCTATACATATGCACTGTTACTGTAAAAATGACACTGGCAGGGGAGGGGTTAACTGTATTGGAGAGGGAGGGGTTAAGTGTGTCCTAGGGGCGTGTTTCTAACTGTAGTGGGACATGGCTACTAGTGTAAAAACAGAGATCAACGGTTCTACATAGTAGAACCATCTGATCTCCATTTTTACACAGGGGAGATTGACAGGCAGCTTGTTTACATAAGCCGCTCTGCCTTTCTCCCGCTGTACCGACGATCGTCGTGTGACCGGCGGACATCGGGTCCGTCGGTCACACAACCGCACTCCTCTGTGAACGAGCCGAGGCGGGCGCGTGCCTCAGCGGGCGCGCGCTCGCCCGCTATTGGCTCAAATCCCAGTGACAGGCGAGCGACGTAGATCTACGTCACTCTGCCTGGCCGGGGCTGTCTGCCGCAGTAAATATACTGTGCGCAGTCGGCAACCGGTTAAAGGGTAACTTCACTTTTGTGGAGGGAAAAAAAATAGCAAAGAAAGAATAATATAGCGTATACAATTGCGACCCAAGTCATATTGTAATTGAATTTTAAAAATTACCTTTCCTTTTCAATCTGCAGACGCTGTAATTTTATGTAAAATGCAATGCAATATGGCTACCTGGAGGTGTTCTGTACACAGAATGTATACTGACCACACCCCCAGAAACATAATTTCCTGTTTAACTCACTGATTTTCCAGATTTCAGGCACCCCTGCAACAAAAATGCCATTTCTAGTGAGATACTCCAAAAGGGAAATCACATCTAAAGGGATGCAGGCCCAGCAGCTTTCCTCATGAGTGCACTGCAGGTGCAGCAGCTGATTGAAAATTATGAAACCACTCCGATTTGACTCACTTTCCCATATAGACACAGAAACATACAGGGATTCCTTTGAATAACAAAAGGAAGGAATCTGCATTTTTTATTTTATTTTTTAAATCCTTGTAATGTACATAAATCACCCAGAGGGGAATGTTTTTTTCTCAAAAAAAGTGGAGTTACTCTTTAGGGCAGATTTTAACCCATTCACTAAAATCTCCAATAACCTGCAACCTATTAAGGTTATTTTAGGAAATAATATTCCTTAAATTTTCTTTAAATAAATAGCTTATATTAACCACTTGCTGACCGACCGACCGCCCGCCCGCCATAATATTACTGCAGCAGAGTGGCTCGGCTGCGTCCAGTCACATAGTGCTACGTGACTGAGTGCATGTGGTTTCGACACAGCAGGAGGCGGGCCGCGGGAGGAGCGGCGTCGATTTCCACTGCCCTCTCACGATCGTCGGAGAAACCAAGAGAAGACTCGCCTGCTTATGTAAACAAAGCAGGTGGATCTTCTGTCAGACAGGCAGGGAGAGATCAGCCGTTTCAGCTAAGCTACAACCCCGATCTCTGTGTGCCTGTCACAGAACCCCCCCCCCCCCCACACACACAGTCAGTAAGCACTTTAGGTATACATTTAACCCCTTTGATCACCCCCAGTATTAACCCCTTCCCTGCTAGTGTGATTTATACAGTAACAGTGCATATTATTTAGCACTGATTACTGTAGTAATGTCACTGGTCCCCAAAAGGTGTAAAAAATGTCAGTTAGGGGTCAGATCTGTCTGCCGCAATGTCGCAGTCCCACTAAAAATTTTCTGTTAAAGTAACGCAGTGCCGAATCGCAAAAAAATGGCCTGGTCATTAAGGGGGTAAAACCTTCCGGGGTTGAAGTGGTTAAAGGTGATTCTGCCATGAAGACCCTAGTTTAGGCACTTTCTCTTATGGGGTGACAGTTGTCCTTCTGCGTTGTCACACCAGCCTGAACTAGACGTTGACTGTGTGGACAAACTGCACAGACATGGCCCACCAATTTGTACAGGATATGTACAGCACAGTGTTGTCACTGCTACTTTTACAAGCAAAGGTATTTGGTGCACAAAAAGTGGATTTATGTCCTTTTGTGGTTATGAAGGAATATACAGTGCATCTGGAAAGTATTCGCAGTGCTTCACTTTTTCCACATATTATGTTATAGCATTATTCCAAAATGGATTAAATTCATTATTTCTCTTTCATTCATTGACGGACACAGCTCCTGATCATCTTAACCATTGGGTTATACTGCCCCCTACAGGAGTAGGACACTGGGCAGAAAAAAAGTCTGGCTACACCTATGGGTACTCCCAGGGGGTATACTCCCTCTCTCTGCTATAGGTGGGTTTTATTTCTGCCTAGTCAGGAGTAAGGACCTAGTTTCTTGCTGGGATCTCTGGTCCTGGAATTTTTTTTCTTTTTGGATACATTGTTTTCTCCTGTTTTTGTTCCTGTGAGCAGGGCGATGGGCTGGATAATCTAAATCCAGTGGTCACCCTAGTCTGGCCAGCGAACAGGCAGACCTCAGCTCTGCGCTAGGTCGGCCGCGACATAGCCCCACCAGACGGGGGCTGGCCTGCGAGTTAAACGCCTCACAATGTCCCATACGACTGGGTTCAGGCCCAAGTTGCAGTGTTCCTCCTGGCCGACAGCCCCCCATTTCGATGGCGAGAGATTCTGTCTGGAGCGGTGCATGCCTGGTTCCTGGTATGGTGAGTAGCTGTCGACCCTCTCCCCCTGGAGGGTTTAGGGGTGGGCCCATCCAAAGAAATGTAATGGGCTGGCTGGGGAGATATGGAGACTTGGGGCAGGACCAACATCCCCAATATCCAGAAAAAAAGGAGGAAGAACGCCCCTGATGGGACTTTTAAGGTCTAAAAGTGAAAGTATTTGAAAAGTAGTTAAACACTATAAAAGTGAAGAAAATTTGTATAAAATATGTTTTTTATTACAAATAACAATAAATGACAAAAAAGAAAAAATACATATACAATTAGAAAATGCGGGTGGCTAGCCCTAAAACGACATCAAATGGTTGCAGTAGGAATACGCCCATGTAGTTATACAACCAACGCGTTTCTGGATAAACCATCTGTCTTCAGGGGTGTTATGAAGTATATTGTGATATATACAATACCTAGGGCATAGATGAGTCTAGATGTTACAGCCAAAGTGTTAAAAGAAGATATGGACTGTCCAACCTCTGCAGAGAGGAAAAAAAATGGGGGATTCATGATCCCGGATATCCCAGAGGGGAATCAAATGCCACACGAAACCAGCGAGACCAGACTGCACAGCATAGGCACCAAGATAGTAAGTACAACTTGAATGGTATAGGGGTACTCTGGTGGATGGAGTATATACAGGGCTCGCAGACAGGAGATAATTGGGACACGCCAACAGTCCAAAATGGAAGTTGTGAGGTGGGGCCTCCAAGGATCAGACTTTTTTTATCTCACAGACGCTTAACTGGCTTGAGATCTGCATAATTTGGAGACCAAGTCAAAATCTCAAACACGTTGTTGTGTTCCTCAAACCATTCTTAACCTCTTTGTGCCCAGCGCACACAAATATACAGCCTCTCGGCGGCGGGGCCTTGGTGCTGAGCAGCCGCATATTTGCGCACAATAGAGCTGTGCAGAAAGTGCGTGCCCTGCGCGCTCCCCCGCACAGTTACCGGAAAGTTCCCATTTGCGGCTTGGGAGCTTTCCAATCATGTGACCGCCGTGACAGCCATTTATGGCGGTCACATGATTATAAGCCCAGCCCCCTGGATTCTAAACCCCTTAAAGGGCCAGCAGGCTCCTGTTCTAAGTGGTTAAGCCATTTTTGCAATGTAGCAGGGCACATTATCCATCATAGAACAGTTTCCATGAAGAGGTGTACTTGGTCAGCAACAATGTTTAGGTAGTTGATACTTATCAAGAAACATCCACATGAATGGCAGGAGCCAAGATCTCCAAGCAGAACATTGCTCAAAGCAACACACTGCCTCCGCCGGCTTGCCTCCTTCCCATACTGCATTCTGGTACCATCTCTGCACATGCACCTGTTCATCCCCATGAGGGAACCCCATACACAACTAACATACACACAGCACATCAGCTTCAGTGACAACATGTTTACTTGCTGCTAAATATATCCCACCCACTTTCAGATGCCTATTGTAACGAGATAATCAATGTTTTGACCTAACCTGCCAGGGGTCAAAGTTATGGCTGAAAGCTATATATATTATGCAGCCTCTACAGGGCACTACAAAAGACAATTTTCAGGCTTGATTTGACAGCAAACTCGCTTTTTTTTTTATAAGCATACAAAGACTCAATTTTGGTTATATGGCCATATAAATTGAACGAGCAACAGATACACGTGCAAACTGAAGGAAAAATATGACACCAACAAGGAAGAAACCTAACCCTCCACCCCTGCTCAACTACCATCTGATCTGCACTCCATAGGATAGCATGTAATTGCTGGATAATTCAGAAGGGTTAAAAGGTGAGAAGGTTTCCCTGGGAAAAACCTCCCTTGTCTAACCAAGCATGAAGATTAACTTACAGGTGTCAGGAGGACACTGCCTGCTCATCTATGTTAATCAACACATGGCACTAACAGGTCAGTCTAACTAGATGCGGGAAAGGAGAAGCTCAACTCATGCCAAAACTTGTTTTGAAAGGCAGATTCTCTCTTTTGTAAAAGAAAAATTAAATAATCGATGCACCCATATTGCTAAATAAAAAAATGCATATTAATTTATGCATATGAGCCTGCAAGACACTGCAACTGCGACCAGGGGATCTTGGCTGGTCCATTCCTGTTCAATAGTATCTTGCTGACCATTCCTCTAGTCACAGGTTGAGGTACAGACATTTGGTTACGGGGCTTGAGAAAGTAAACAATGAGATACAAGTGCAGTGCTGTCACCACATTTGTGCCCCATTGAGATTTACGAGTTTTTCTGGCGTGGTGACAAATGGGACTTGTAGTCCTTCCATTCACAGATCCTATCAATGGGGGCTGTGAAATAGCAAACAAGCTTCGAATGATATCGTAAATATGGGTGTAACATGAAAAAAACATCAGAAAAGTGGACTTACTGTAGCCTTTAAATTTTTTATAGACTGATGAAGTTAGAATTTTTGTCAGGTTTCAAATTCTCTTCTACTCCGACACCTGTCACTAGCAAAGGAAAGGATGGCAAAATCTTCCTAATGGGGACACAGCAATGACATTCTAAGGTTCTAATGTGTAATATATAAGTCCACCAATCTCCTTCTAAGGGGAAACGCGTCAGTTCCGAGAAGCCACGCCGTCACTACTCGTGGTCCGCACTGCAGGCGGCCGTGAACACCTGGAAATTTAGCGTTCATTTATCTTCGGTCATTTAAGTGTTCTACCTTTTAAATAAAGTGTTTTTTTTTTGGGGTAATACACTATTGGCTGCCAATTTCTTTCATGTACTTCTACTGCCCTAACATCTGAGGAGTTTATGCGGAAGTGAGTTTACATGCACTAAGGAGCCTACATTACCGCTACCAGGTTACCAATCCATCCACGTCTGTTGCCGTGGGAAGTGTCTTCCCAAGGGGATATATTTATGCTCCATAATATCGGCCATCTGGTAAGGGGCTTTGTCTCCCACACGAGGTGGCACTGCGTGGGGTAGTCATTGTCTATTAATTGGAATCCACCGTCTACAGTTTTTTATCTCATAAATACATCCTTTATGATACCTGTCCGGTAAGGAGCCATTCTTACAGGTGGTGGGATTCACTGCACACTGCTGGGGATTTTCATCCTGTGGGGCCTTTTTCATCCGTTCACCGATACTTGGGACTATTTTGTGTATTTTCATATATGGACTTATAGCATTTTTACACCCAAGATTGGGGTTAATGCTTCCACTGTTACAATTTTGGAATTCTTGTATTTGATACACATGTTGGTTTGCTGGTTAGCATGGTCACGGTCAATTTTATATAATTGGTCATGTCACCCATATTCTTTCACATTTAGCGCACCAGATTTACAGCTGCAAGAAAAAGTATGTGAACCCTTTGGAATGATATGGATTTCTGCACAAATTGGTCATAAAATGTGATCTGATCATCATCTGAGTCACAACAATAGACCATCACAGTCTGCTTAAACTAATAACACACAAAGAATGAAATGTTGCCGTGTTTTTATTGAACACACCATGTAAACATTCACAGCATAGGTGGAAAAAGTATGTGAACCCCTAGACTAATGACATCTCCAAGAGCTAATTGGAGTGAGATGTCAGCCAACTGGAGTCCAATCAATCAGATGACATTGGAGGTGTTGGTTACAGCTGCCCTGCCCTATAAAAAACACACCAGTTCTGGGTTTGCTTTTCACAAGAAGCATTGCCTGATGTGAATAATGCCTTGCACAAAAGAGCTCTCAGAAGACCTACGATTAAGAATTGTTGACTTGCATAAAGTTGGAAAGGGTTATAAAAGTATCTCTAAAAGCCTTGATGTTTATCAGTCCACGGTAAGACAAATTGTCTGTAAATGGAGAAAGTTCAGCACTGCTGCTACTCTCCCTAGGAGTGGCCGTCCTGTAAAGATGACTGCAAGAGCACAGTGCAGACTGCTCAATGAGGTGAAGAAGAATCCTAGAGTGTCAGTTAAAGACTTACAAAAGTCACTGGCAAACGCTGACATCCCTTTTAGCGAATCTACAATACGTAAAACACTAAACAAGAATGGATTTCATGGGAGGATACCACAGAGGAATCCAATGCTGTCCAAACAAAACATTGCTGCACGTTTACAGTTGCACAAGAGCACCTGGATGTTCCACAGCAGTACTGGCAAAATATTCTGTGGACAGATGAAGCCAAAGTTGAGTCTTTTGGAAGAAACACACAACACTATGTGTGGCGAAAAAGAGGCACAGCACACCAACATCAAAACCTCATCCCAACTGTGAAGTATGGTGGTGGGGGCTTCTTGGTTTGGGGCTGCTTTGCTGCGTCAGGGCCTTGACAGATTGCTATCATCGAAGGAAAAATGAATTCCCATGTTTATCAAGACATTTTGCAGGAGAACTTAAGGCCATCTGTCTACCAGCTGAAGCCCAACAGAAGATGGGTGTTGCAACAGGACAATGACCCAAATCATAGAGGTAAATCAACAGAATGGCTTACACAGAAGAAAATACGCCTTCTGAAGTGGCCCAGTCAGAGTCCTGACCTCAACCCGATTGAGATGCTGTGGCATGACCTCAATAAAGCAATTCACACCAAACATCCCAAGAATATTGCTGAACTGAAACAGTTCTGTAAAGAGGAATAGTCAAGAATTACTCCTGACCGTTGTGCACGTCTGATCTGCAACTACAGGAAACGTTTGGTTGAAGTTATTGCTGCCAAAGGAGATTCAACCAGTTATTAAATCCAAGGATTCACATACTTTTTCCACCTGCACTGTGAATGTTTACATGGTGTGTTCAATAAAAACATGGCAACATTTCATTCTTTGTGTGTTATTAGTTTAAGCAGACTGTGATATTCTATTGTTGTCACTTAGATGATCAGATCACATTTTATGACCAATTTGTGCAGAAATCCATATCATTCCAAAGGGTTCATATACTTTTTCTTGCAGCTTCATATTACACATTTTCTTATTATTCCAAATTAGGTTTTTGGAACTTTGGTTGCTGCTCATTTCACATTTACATCAGCGCACCCCCTTGTTATCTTATTCTAAGGTTCTAAGCCTTCTTTATATAATACTGTTCCCAATCGGAGGCAGCACTGTCTGAAGCAATGAGTTTCCAAACTCCCATAGACCAGAAACAACGGAAAAAAACCTCACTGAGTGCGTGATTACAATGAACTATGCTATCTAATATTCCACATGATTACTCCGCGAGGACTGAGCAAGCTGGATAACTATCCCCCCCAGGGGTACACTTATTTTAAAAAATTAATTAAAACCGCTGTATTGTGCCCAGAGGAATCATCCTACAGAGAAATGGACCTACGCCGCTCACAGCTGAGACTTTATCCTTTAAGTGTTTTTAGCAGTCAAAGGTTAAGAGTATCTGACACACACATAGGCTGTGTATATGAGCAAAAAAAAAAAAAAGAAGAGGTCCATGCACACTAGTCTGCTGAGAAAATGCCAGAACCTCTGGCAGAAAAAGAATACAGGTAATTAAAAATGCCCATAATGGCTTATATTGCACAAGAGTTTAGGCGGGTTTATGCATGTCATTCCCTTTTTTCTGCCCAAAAGCGCCTATCAAAAACACACTGGTCATGGATTTGTTTTTCAGCCTGAAATTGCTACTCTACCTCTACTGTCTGTAAACGCTAGCGGTGCATCAAATGGAAATTTTGGCACTGAAACCGCAGGATGCACTTAGCCGAAAACTGAAAATGTCAGCTTTTAAAAATGTATATATTTTTTTATAAAGAATTGTATTATGTTATACTTTAATAAATTTATTGTCGGCCATTATTGGCACCTTTAGCGCGAGAAAAGCTCAAGAAAAATGTATCCCTTTAAATTCTATGTATGTCTTCACAATGGTCCACTGCGCTTCCGTTGTGGTCTTAAAGGAGATGTAAACTCTCATGGTTTTCACCTTAATGCATTCTATGCATTAAGGTGAAAAACTTTCTGCTTTAGCTGCCCCCAGAGCCTCCCTCTTTTTCTTACCTGAACCCGATCGTTCCAGCGAAGAGCACGAGCCCAGTGGCTCCAGCCGCTGTCTCGGTTCTTCACTGGATAGATAGCAGCAGGAGCCATTGCCTCCCCCTGCTGTCAATCAAATCCAGAGACACAGGAACCGGGGGGCTGGGCTGAGTCCTGCTGTCTGTGTTAATCTCGCAGCAGCGGGACTTGTGAGCGAGCCCGAATAGGTGCAACCACGGAAAGCGTCTCTGTGGGGGCACCCGATGAGGAGGAGCCAGGAGTGACGCCGGAACACCCCAAAAAGGAGGATCTGAGCTGCTCTGTGCAGCTCCCTTGCACAGAGCAGGTAAGTATAACATGTTTGTTATTAACAAAAAAAAAAAAACATTTACAATCACTTTAAAAATCCTGCTTGCTGCATTTTTGGTCAGTTAAAAAAACTGCACCAAAAATGCACCTCCCTGTTGAAATGCATTGAAAACGCAGCAAGAACTCATCAATAAGGCAACCAGTGTTATGTTTTTGATGCATTTTTTGAGTCACATGTCCTATGGAAAAACACGCCATAAGCATAGTAAAATCGTGGTAAAATCATTGCAAAGTCGTGTGCAATTTCTGTGCCATTATTGGAACCTTTTTCTTTTACCGGCAAAAAGCAGATAACACCATTTTCGGCCATCGAGATTTTGGTGCATCTCTAGTAAACGCCCAAATGTGCATAGACACATAGGTGTTATTTTACTAAAATTGGAGTGTGCAAATTCTGGTGCAGCTGTGCATGATAGCCAATCAGCTTCTAACGCCGGATTGTTCATTTAAGCTTTGACCAAAAAAAACATGGAAGCTGATCGGTTTCTATGAGGAGTGCACCAGATTTTGCATTCTCTAGTTTTAGTAAATGAACTCCATAGAGTTGCTTATACAGGCTGAAGAACAAAAACACCAAAAGCCAGCATAAGCAGCATTTTTTATGCCCAGTGTGCATGAGGCCGTAGTGAGATTGTGGTAACAAATAACGTACCTTACTAATGCTGCCCATACATGGATAGAAAATAATTCGAAAAAACCTTTGTTTTTGATAAAGATCTGTTAAACGCCTGTGCGGTAATGCCATCATTGTATTGAATTGTTTTCCACACTTGCCAACATATTATCAATCCTTAAAGTGGATGTAAACCCTCCCATATGCCCAGTGAAGTAAACAGCCTCACATGATACACAGAGATGAAACAAATCTCCCTACATACATTTTATTAGTATATGTGCTGCTTCAGCTTTCTATACGATTTAGAAAGTGCACGCCCTGTTAGAATTTTCTCTTCCTGATTCACCCGTGGGAGGGAAGTTTGGCCATACACTGTGAGACAGCTGATTGGAGGAAAGGCACACACCCCTTCTCCACATAGGCAGAAACAGGAAGAGCTGTGAATAGACCATCTCTCTGGTAATCTATTTATAGCACCCGCCCGACACAAATTTCAGCCTGATTTTATCTCAGTTGATGGAGAACTTCTCAGAAGCTGTTATGCTGATAACAGAAGAACAGAGAAAGCCACAGGACTTAAGGCTTTGAAGAAAGATAAGAAAGCATTACAGATATATGTGCCCAGGTCAGATTTCATGAATCAGGTTTAAGTCCACTTACATAAAAGGTACATTTTTTGTCGATCAATCACATGATTAGCAGAAATGATTTAAAGATGTTTGACCCTTGTGAACCCTCCTACTCTCAAACTGTATTTAGGTTTAGTAATTTTATTTCTAATAAGCATATTGGAGATCGCACTGGTTAACAACTGCAATATTTTCTGTTTCCCAGTATGAACAAAAGTTCACGAAGTAGAATGATATTTCTTTTAGTTGCTTGGATTTCCGGGGTAACATGTTCACACGCACCTGCGCTGTACGTTTTTTTCTAACTACTGTATCTACGATCGATTCCACTACTACGGTTTAGAAAATCGCTTGATTACGTAACATAATTTTGTCATGACAGATCATTCTTTTGGCAGAAAACTTTGCATTTCGAGAATCGAAACAAGCCACTAACATTTTGAAAGTCCTAAAGTCCGAAGCAGCTGTGTTCAAATAGATACAAATGGGACTGTTAGCATGTATGCAACACCTATGCATCCCTATGAAGGTGAAACAAGGCCCTGCACGGA
This sequence comes from Pelophylax lessonae, assembly GCF_965119305.1. Lineage (NCBI taxonomy): Eukaryota > Metazoa > Chordata > Amphibia > Anura > Ranidae > Pelophylax > Pelophylax lessonae. Next base: position 700,098,239 of record NC_138769.1, on the reverse strand, counting down.
GCATGGATGTAATTGCCCCATGTAAATAGAACCTTAAAAGGTAAGCTACAATTTTTTCCAGTTATGCATGTAGGGGTTATATCCAAGTTTCGTTTTAAAAGTAGAAATAAACTTTAGTCACCGTACTACCAGGGCAATTGTTTTTTTTTCTGCACTTGTTTAATTTTCCAGTTTTTACTAGAAAATTTACCCTAAACTCCCAATCAATTTATATATTTTCAGAAAGCAGGGTCCCTATAGCCTCAGTTGCAATTTTGTATTTTTAAATGATATTTTCAGGAAAATACACTAAAAAAAAGAGAAGGCCTCTTCGAGTAAATAGATACCAAACATATCAAGCCTTAAAATTGTGCATGCTCGTGGAATGATGACAGCTACGGTACAGAAAATTGTCTAAAACGGCCAACCATATTTTATTTATTTCACTTATAGTACTTATATAACGCCATCAATTTTCGTAGCGCTTTACATATGTATATTGTACATTCAAATTAGTTCCTGCTTTCAAGGAGCTTACAATCAAAGGCGCCTAAAGTGGGGTACACACTAAGAAAAATCGGGCAAATTATTGTCCCATTTTCCTCGTTTCACAGCAAATCGAAACCGATGAAAGAATTTTCTTACAAAAATTCGTACGAACATTCTCGCACGACAAAGGCTTTTTTTTGTTTATTGTTTCCGATCATGCTCAGTCTTTCTTTTCTGATTTTTCTTGTACAAAAATCGTACGAAAACAGTACACATTAAACGAAAATCGTTCATTTTTCCCGTACGAGAAAAATTTTGGAGTTTGCCCCTTTGAGAATTTTCGTATTAAAATTCTGAATGGTCTGTAGAAAGTTCTGTACACACTATACGAACATTGTGCGAAAATTCTTTGGACGAAAATATTCGCCCAATTTTCTTATAGTGTATACAAGCCTTAACTCACATTCATACACACACATACTTGGGCCATTTTAGACAGAATCCAATTAATTAACCTACCATCATGCCTATGGAGTCTGGGAGGAAACCCACGCAGGCACAGGGAGAACATGCAAACTCCAGGCAGGCAGCGCCTGTCCTCATCAAGCACACTCTGCTATAATTAGGAATTCATAGTGGACTCTGTGACTACTAGCTGCTCATGTCCTAAAGCAGCCCCAAAGCATAACCTTCCCACCACCATGCTTCACATTTGGTATGAGATTCTTCTTCTGAAATGTTGTCTTTGATTTGCGACAAACATGTCCTCCGGTACTGTGGCCAGAACTGAAAATCGAATGTTTGCCTTTTCAAACATGTTGAAGCCAACAATTTCCATGGGGTGTACTTATCTTTTCATATGACTGTCATCTTTAATGGTAAACGTCTAAAACATGCAGGGTGTGAACAAAATAAAAGAAATACAAAAAGGAGCAAAGTGATGCGCTCACAGAACCAACAGTGTAACTTCGCTCACCCAGCGCCAAAATAAACATAAACACAAACACAATAAATACAGCTGCTGCTATAGGTTCATAAACATAAATATAGGTGCATCAATGTCCACAAAGCTTCAAAGGCTAAAGAATCATTCACGCACTAGCAGCGCTAAAGTCCATGAATAAACATGAATCAATCAATGAATGGATGAACCGATACAGGGAAGTCCATACATGCAGTCCCAGAATGAAAGGAGGTATTAGGAGTGGGTGTATCCTTGTAGAAACCCAAAAGCCTTCACCACACCGCTGTGTGCACCCTTAAGTGGGGACACTTACCAGAACAGATCTGTATATAAGCAGAAAATGTCAGCAAGCGGGATCGCCTTAATCAACTTGCACCTCTCTGTTGTAACTCATAATGGGACCACCTTCAGGTATCAGTAGACCACCTCACCAGCATATGGACCGTCTCAGCGGTGTCGCCCTGTCGGTGTTCCCTGTCTATTCCCGGTTTGGGGCCCGGCCACACCACAGACAGCCGGCGGCCTCTCACCTCCTCCCAGCTCCTGGCTTCAGACTCCGACACCGCTGAGACGGTCCATATGCTGGTGAGGTGGTCTACTGATACCTGAAGGTGGTCCCATTATGAGTTACAACAGAGAGGTGCAAGTTGATTAAGGCGATCCCGCTTGCTGACATTTTCTGCTTATATACAGATCTGTTCTGGTAAGTGTCCCCACTTAAGGGTGCACACAGCGGAGTGGTGAAGGCTTTTGGGTTTCTACAAGGATAAACCCACTCCTAATACCTCCTTTCATTCTGGGACTGCATGTATGGACGTCCCTGTATCGGTTCATCCATTCATTGATTTATTCATGTTTATTCACGGACTTTAGCGCTGCTAGTGCGTGAATGATTCTTTAGCCTTTGAAGCTTTGTGGACATTGATGCACCTATATTTATAAAAATAAAAGAAATGCCTTACAATTGAATACGAAGTAGAGCCCCCAGAAACAGATACATTGTGTGCCTGCACGTGAACAACATTATTATTCCTCAAATCATGCAAAACAGGTCCTCTTGAAGAAAAACGCAGATGACGCGGCCAACCTGCGCACAAAGGCCACTGAAATAGCTGAAGCTCTCTTTAAAATGAATGTTTTCTCAGCAGAAGGTTATAATTACTTCTATTTGTAACAATACTAATTAAATCTGAATTAAAGTGCAGCAGAAGGAGACACATGTATACAGGAAGGCGGATGCTGGGGTCTCTGCGTCTGAACACCACAAACATAACAAAGGCTACAAGTAGAATAATCAGAAACTGGCTTCGGCCATAAATTAGAAAGTGACGTTTTATTATCACACTGCTGCAATGCTATACAGCAAAGCTCTCCTAATAAAACCTTTATGGCTCTCTGGGTCGGGGAGGTCACACACAATACAGCAATCATTACCCAGATAACATTGCAGACAGAAGATCTCACTATAATATGAAGCAAATGGATGAAATACAGAAAAAAAACGTAAAAAGCAAATATTGATTGTCATTAGACCTGCTTGCTCCAAAAGTAAATTACAACACGTTTAACTTATTTATGGCTGGAAAAATATAAATTAGAAAATGCTTTGATTCTTTGTTCTTCTGAAAGAAAGCTACAAAAGCAGTTTAATGTTCCCTACCTTCTTGACAGTAAGGCCCATTCATACTATGGTATTGGGGCCACGCATGGTAAATGCAATAATGCGATGTAGAGACATTCATTCTTAATGGCGTTCCAACAGACGCACACTATGTTACCAAAAGTATTGGGGTGCCTGCCTTTACATGCACATGAACTTAAAGCGGATTTCCACTCAAAAGTGGAACTCTGCTGATCTGCTTCCTCTCCCCCTCCGGTGCCCTATTTGGCACCTTTCAGGGGGGCCCATATGGAAGAAGAATATATTTCCAATATATTTAGGGAAAAAATTTTAGAAATATATTGAATATGGCCAAAATTGTAGCATTTCAAACATGCCACGGCGCTGTCCCTCGGAAGTTCGGCCCCCTCCTTTTTCCTCCGCTGCTGGGCCAATTACAAAGCGCAACGCGCTTTGCGCATGCACAGTAGGGAACCAGCAGTGAAGCCTTTCGGCTTCACTGCCGGGTTCCCTTACCCTGGATGGCAGCGACGGCACCCGAGAGCCGATAGGTAAATCAGCTTCAGGTGCCGACATCGCGGTCTCCCTAGACAGGTAAGTTCTACTATTTAAAAGTCAGCAGCTACAGTATTTGTAGCTGCTGACTTAATTTTTTTAAAGGGGGCAGAACTCCACTTTAAACAGCATCCCAGTCTTAGTTTATAGGGTTCAATATTGTGTTGGCCCACCCTTTGCAGCTATAACAGCTTCAACTCCTCTGGCAAGGCTGTCCACAAGGTTTAGGAGTGTGTCTATTGGAATGTTCGACCATTCTTTCAGAAGCGTATTTGTAAGGTAAGGCACTGTTGTGGACCAGAAGGCCTGGCTCGCAGTCTGCGCTCTAATTCATCCCAAAGGTGTTCTATCGGGTTAAGGTCAGGACTTTGTGCAGACCAGTCAAGTTCCTCCACCCCAAACTCGCTTATCCATGGTTTTATGGACCTTGCTTTGTGCACTGGTGCATGTGCATTTTTTTTCAGTTTTTGATAGAGTGGAGGGGGATTAAAACACCTGACTGTTTTTATTGCTGTCTGTGCAAAATTCACCAGGCTGAGGTTGTCTCTCTTATTATCACCATAGGACTTTGTTTATGTGCAGCACCAAGGATCTTTCCTCTTCCTTCCTTTTCTATCGGGTTGAGGTCAGGACTCTGTGCAGGCCAGTCAAGTTCCTCCACCCCAAAATCGCTCCTCCATGTCTTTATGGACCTTGCTTTGTGCACTGGTCCAAATCATTTGGTGGAGGAGGGATTATGGTGTGGGGTTATCAGGGGTTGGGCTTGGCCCCTTAGTTCCAGTGAAGAGAACTTTTAAGGCGTCAGCATACCAAGACATTTTGGACAATTTCATGCTCCCAACTTTGTGGGAACAGTTTGGAGATGGCCCCTTGCTGTTCCAACATGACTTCGCACCAGTGCACAAAGCAAGGTCCATAAAAACATAGATGAGCGAGTTTGGGGTGGAGGAACATGACTGGCCTGATCTCAACTTGATAGAACACCTTTGGGATGAATTCGAGTGGAGACTGCGAGCCAGGCCTTCTTTACAACATCAGTGCCTGACCGCAAAAATGCACTTCTATTAAAGCTGCGAAGGGAGGGTCAACTCAATATTGAACCTTATGGACTAAGACTGGGATGCCATGAAAGAATATGTGTGTGTAAAGGTAGGCGTCACAAAACTTTTGGTAATATAGTGTTATGTTGCAGCACAACACGCACCAACATAATGATGTGTTGTGGGTTGTTGCTGAAAAAGTGGCAGTGCAGCGTAACCCTCTGCATGTGTGTACACTGTGCTATAGCACTTTGTTGCAGGAAAGGCCTGTTTCACATGTGCTTTACCTTGTATAAAAGCAGTATGAACAGCAAGCTTTGACAAAGCATTTGCAGAGCTTTCAGCAAGCTTTGTTGAAATTTTTAAAGTACCACTCAACTCCAGTTTGTAAATGTTGTTGAACACAGAACCTAAAGGGAATGCTAACTGCCACCTTAACAAGCTGCTAAAGGTTTCAGAAGGCTTTCAACAAGCTTCAAGAAGTTCTGAAGCCTGCTAGCAGCGTGTTTAAAGTGGCAATCAACACTCCCATTAGGATCTGTGTTCAACATGTACAAACTGCAGTTGAGTGGTACTTTGAAAGCTTCAACAAAGCTTGTTGAAAGCTCTGCAAATGCTTTGTAAACACTTGCTGTTTACATTGCTTATACAAGCTGAAGCTCGTGTGAAACAGGTCTAACACATTTATTGTGCATTGTTGCACATTACTGCAAAGCCATAGTGTGAACGGACCCTAAAAGAGAGATTTTAAAAAGGTACTTGATATATCATATACATTGCTGCACAAGTAAATTCACTCAACAATGCCCAGCGAATCCAGTACTGTTGCACTGTAATCTGCCATTGCACTGCTGCACACCCAGTCCCAAGCCGCCATCTTCTCTTCTTGCCTCATCAGAAGGCAGCTGTCTTTTCCTGGTTCCTGCAGTCAGCTCCCTAATGACACGCCGTGACGCATGTACAGTAGGTTACCCCGAAGCCTCCTGGGATGTGTGATGTGAGATTCCCAGGAGGCTACGTGCACCTGGGGACTATGCCATTGCTGCCTTCCTAAGAAATCTATAGTGCGTGGTTATTCTGGGGGACGCAGGGGCGCCCTGTCCAACATCACAGCTAGTCCTACAAGGCACTTCGTAAGATGAGACAGAGCTAAATATACTTTATATTTGTAAGCATATTTTTAAGGCCCCTTTCTAACGGGGCGGATCCGCTAGCTCAGCGGGGATCGCTCCGTTGATCCTCGCTAGCAGGAGGAAGACAGGTCCGTCTCTGCTTATTGTGCAGAGACGGACCTGTCAGAGTCCCGCTCTCCTTTATGGGGAGATCAGATGAAAATGGACAGCATGTCCGTTTTCATCCGATCCGACCCGCTGGACGGATGGCGAACGTATCACCATCTGTCTGTTTTAAGCGAATCCTGTCGGATCAGATGATGGATGGGTGTCAGTGGACATATCTCTGCTGACATTCGCCTCTCCATAGAGGAGAATGGGTGGCCCAAACAGGTCCGCCTGAAAAATGGACAAGAGGACCTGATCGGTCCGATCATGTGAAAGGGGCCTTAAAACGAATTAGTAGGGAGTGCAGTCTTAAGGATATCTTCTCAATTGTTACTTGGAAAGCTGTAAACCTCCTGCAATATAGAAGTTGGGAGTCTAGTAAAAATGTAAATGAAATGCAAAAGCATTCAATATAAAATGCAGAGTGAATCACACAAAAGGTAACAAACTTCAGAATTTTTTTTTTGTACTACGCTCACTTACCTCTGCTTTGCGAATGCCCTCTCTGGCTTCTTCGATTTTCTGCTCCAGTTCCGCCCGGCCTTGCTCTGATGGCGGTGTGCTTTGACACTCTAAATCATCCAGGGCCTGTAAGGAGATAAAGTGCTGGATAAAGTGACTCTGTAACCCAGGAATCAAGGTGAAAAATTATGCCATCAAATCTTCTCTCTTCTCTGAATCTGCTTTGCAAATTAAAATCAGGCTTCCTAACCCCTCTATGACAGCCGGGTGTAAATCTATGCCCTGGTGTGAAGCGCACAGATTTATATACACACAGGCTGCACTTCCACAGTTTTTTTTTTTTTTTTTTTTAATTAATATTCAACAAGCTTTATTTTAAGGGTAAACTCAAAAAGCCAGACTGTGGAACATTGCTCACTGCCAGAGCCTCTCCCTACTTTCCTTCAATGCGAGGGCTTAAGCTCCCTTTTTTGTACGACTTCAAAGTTGCGCAAACTTTGGATGGGTGCAACTTGGAAACGACTTGGGCTTTGACCAGTAATACAGTACAACTGTTTCACACAAGTTGCATAATATAACATTCAGGAACTTTGCATTCACGACTTTCATGCAACTTATGAGGGTTAACGTTAAAGTCTATGGCCCTCAAGTTGCATGAAAGTCGGACCAAAGTAGTGCATGAACTACTCTGAAGTTGCTGCAACTTTACGTCGCACATATATGAATGGTTATCATTGAAAAACATGGAAAACGACCTGTCATGCAACTCTGATGTTCAAAGTTGTATGACAGGTTGCAGAAGTGTGAATGGATCCTTAGGCCCCTATCACACTTGTGCGACCTGAAAGTAGCGCGACTTGAAGCAATGCCTGTGTAATCTTGAGGTCTATGGAACTCAAGTCGCACCAAAGTCAGACCAAAGTAGTGCAATGACTACTTTTAAGTCGCAGAGATATGAATGGTACTCAGGATGTACGACTTGTCATGCGACTTTTCAGTCCCAAGTCACACAAGCGTGAAAGGGGCCTTAGCCAATATGTATCATGAGCTTTGTGAGTTTGCACTACTTGCAATTAAGTTTGTTGGATATGAAAAAAAAAAAAAAAAACAGTAGAAGCGCAGCCTGTTTGTATCTGGATAACACAAGCAGAACAGATCCCAGTAGGTATGTACCCACGGCTGGTGGATGAGCTGTAAGCCCTGCCTGGGGCCTAGAATATCTTTATGCGTTTCCTGAGAGCACAGATCTATTGCTGGGTGTTTTAAGCAGTTCAATGACTTTTCTAGAATGGAAAACACATCTAAATAGGTAGCATCCAATATAGCTGCATTCAAAGAAAAACACAACATGAAGAAAAGCAGGTCAAATAAAGCTTCTGAACCTCCATATGTACGGCATCTAATAAATGCAATGGGATTTTGCAGACCTAGGTTTAATGCACACTGGGTTTAGTAACACTTTATTGCATTCTTTGAATAAAGTAGAACTATTGGCAAAACTTTTTTTTTCATTCTGGATAGAGTAAGGGAGGGTTATAAACCGTCAGATTTTTTTTCATCATCTGTGTCCCATTGGGGAGATTTCCCTTCACTTTCCGTCCCATAGCCAAACAGGAAGTGAAAAGAAATTCCTGCAAGTTAAGGGAATTCCTTGGGGACCCCCAGGTCACCAGAACTAGTGTCCCCATTGAAAGATTTTCCCTCTATTATTTTTCTGGGTACAACCCAAAATTTGGGATTTTCCATTACTTTCACTTTCAAAGATAATGGTAAACAGGACAAACAGAGGGTGAATCTTCCTAACGGTGGCACAGACAGCAATAAATCCTGACAGGTGTTCTAATCCACCTCCACTCTATCCAAAACTAAAAATAAAAAAAGTTTTGCCTTTAGTTATACTTTAACAATGTTGTGTCCCCAGTTATGAGAAAAACTGGAAATGGGTTGCCAACATCTTTGAGAACTGTAACAAATAGAAAGGGTTCCCCCTAGGGGTGGGACTTTAACGGCAATCACATTTCGTGGAAATGTGATTGCCGTTAAAGTCCCACCCCTAGGTGGAACCCTTTCTATTTGTTAGTTATGCTTTAAGGCCCCTTTCACACATACGGTCCGTTTGTCTGTTTTTCATCCATTCGTTGACAGATGAAAAACGGACATCAATGCATCTCTATGTAAAAATGGATGACAACGGATGATCATCTGTTAACATCCGTTTTCATCCGCTTCCATCAATGTCCGTATTTTGGAACGGATGAATGCCCTATTTTTCATCCGTCAAAAAAACGGATCGGACGAAAAATGGATGTAAACGGACAAACGGTCCATTTTTCATCCGTTTTTGCATTGGTAGTGGATGTAAAAAAAAAACGGATTAAAAAACTGATACATTTTTACGTGACTGAACTGATGAACTGAACGGACCGTATGTGTGAAAGGGGCCTTAGGTCAAAAAACATTCTGAGCGCAGCCCCCCCCCCCCCCCCCCGGTTATACTTACTGCGTCCAATCACGATCCAGCGCTGAGCATGAGAACAGAGACATTGGCTCCCGCTACTGTCAATCACAGCCATGGAGGAGGGAGCAGAGGGTGGGGCCGAGCCACGCTATGTTTGTAAACGGACACAGAGTGTATAGCTCAGGAGTGAGCCCCTATAGCAAGCAGCTTGCTATGTGAGCACTCTGCAGGGGGGAGGAGCCAGGAGCACCGGCGGAGGATCGGGGCTGGTCTGTGCAATTCCAGTGCACAGAGATGGTAAGTATAACATGTTATAAAAATAAATTATTGTTTTACAATCACTTTATTCACTTCTGAAAGGATGCAGACACTGCAACTTTTCTCATAAGAACACAAAGAGCGCATCACAGCCGATTATAATCAATGCAGTCCCTCCTATTCAGAGCTTGGACACAGCAGAACAAACCGCTTCTACTACAGAGCAGAAACAGGTAGTTTGTTGAACTGCTTGCAATGTAAATTGATCACCCAGCAGGTATTTTTTTTTTCCCTAACAAAAGTGGAGTTACTCTTTAAACCTGTGTGTACATGCCTGGGGCTGAAATGTACACGTGGACGCACCCACAATGATGCATGTTTCTATGCAATGAACACATGCTACTATTATTAACTATAGTCACATTGGGGCTAGAAACTCCACTCCCAGCTGGTGATCACTGTGCGGGGAAGGTTGGTATCAGTGGGTTGAGGGTTGCCCTTAAGAGAACCTGTCACTTTGCTTTGAACAGGCAAAATTACAGCTTCTAAAAGTGAAAAATAGAAAAAAAAAAAAAAACTGCAGCAGGTATCAGTGCCCCTGTTTTACCCAAATACCAGGTAGCTGTGACCAGGCAAAGTTCCACCATTTCTTGGTAGTGTCGCGGTTTGCCTACCCTCTTCCAACATCGACACACTCCTTTGGTCCTATCACTATGATGGACTGCCTAACTGACCAATAAGGATGTGTTAGAAGCGAAAGGAAGAAGGCATGCCCCGTCACTACCAGGAAGAGCTAAAAAACTAAGCCCTGGCAAAATACCCCAACAATCATTATATACAAGGTAAAATCAAATAAAACTAATATAAAATATACAGTATCTAAAACACACAGAGTTTTCATAAAAACATCAGGGCGTGACAAACAGCAGGAGGACCCTGATGTGCTTCTACTATACCTACACGCTGGCTGTGGATGATGTTCTTATGCTCCCTCGCTACTCGGGTTGCCCACTTGCGTGCTTCTTTGTTTAAGCTGTGCTCTTCCGTGGTGCCCGTCTCCGATTCCAGCTGCCGACTCTGTAAGACAAAATCAAATCAAAGATTCTCAGTGATATCTGTCTTCGTAACGGGGCAGAAAACTCTTCCCACTTTCAGCAAAAGCTTCCAACAAACATAATGAGCTGTGATCTACTGGAATGAGTCTGCACAGCAAGGCGCAAACATCCACAGCCGCCAGTGTGGAAAGAACACAGAGTTACTGCATTTATTTTTTTTGGGAGATGTGGTGAAACGCCCAGTTGTCTCCATAAGCAGATGTAGGTTTTTTTTTTTTTTTTTTTTTTAACTCTGTGTAGGAAATCCTGAATAGTGCGCTAAAGTCTCAGGGGTGCTGGTAATGGGGAATAACAGAGATCAAATTGTAAAGCAGTGACAGCTAACTTTCATGATATAGGAGGCCTTAAAGTGACACTGAACCACATAAGTCCAATACAAGGCCCGCGGGACAAATTCGGCCGCTAGGCCTTTTCATGTAGTCCTTGCAGATTGTGGCAGAACTCCATTCTGTCACCTCTGGCTCTCACCCTCCGCTCCCACTCCTGGCTGTCACTTGTAAACCCAGAAGCATGGGGGGGGGGGGGGGGGGGCGGGTTAGGGTTGCACATGGTGCATAGGGCACCCCTGAACCCAGCACTCTGTACATAGCGCACCCCTGAACCCTGCATTCTGTACATAGCGCACTCCTGAACCCTGCACTGTACGTAGCTCACCCCTGAACCCTGCACTCTGTACATAACGCAACCCTGAACCTTGCACTCTGTACATAGCGCACTTTTGAACCCTGCACTCTGTACATAAGGCACCCCTGAAACCCTGCACTCTGTACATAGCGCACCCCTGAACCCTGCACATAGCGTACCCCTGGGCCCTGCACAGACTGCACTCTTGAACTCTGAAGTACGTACGTAACGCACCCCTGAACCCTGCACATAGCACACCCCTGAACCCTGCACTCTGTACATAGCGCACCCCTGAACCCTGCACTCTGCACATAGCGTACACCTGAGCCCTGCACAGACCGCACTCTTGAACTCTGAAGTACGTACGTAACGCACCCCTGAACCCTGCACTCTGTACATAGCGCACCCCTGAAACCTGCACACAGCGCGCCCCTGAACCCTGCACTCTGTACATAGCGCACCCCTGAACCCTGCACTCTGCACATAGCGCATGCCTGAACCCCGCACAGACCGCACTCTTGAACTCTGAAGTACGTACGCAACGCACCCCTGAACCCTGCACTCTGTACATAGCGCACCCATGAACCCTGCACACAGCGCACCCCTGAACCCTGCACTCTGTACATAGCACACCCCTGAACCCTGTACGGACCGCACTCTTGAACTCTGCAGTACACACGTAACTCACTTCCGAACTCTGCACTTTGTACGTAACGCACTTCTGAACGCTATGTACATGCATGTACTATGTACATACCACAATCCTGAATTCAACACTCTGCATGTAACGCACTTCTGAACCTCACACTCTGTACGTAGCACACCCCAGATACAACAGGCTCTTTTAGGGTGACCATAAACCAAATGCAGCCCACAATGAAATTGAGTTTGACACCCCTGCACTAAACAATGTCCTTATTCTCCAAAAAAATAACCCATACACATTCACAAAGAAATCTGGAGATTCGGAGGAGGTTGAGAGCAATAAAAAGGGGCTTTTTTTTTACTATAAATACATACTTGTATAGAATGTTTTATTTTAAGTTTTTTTTAAGCAAAGGGTTGCACATAATATTCAGAAAATGTAATGCAACAAAAAGCCACATTAGATGGTTGGAGACTGAACACGATGAAGGGGTTGCTGAAGACTGGGGAAATGCTTCAAAAGACTGTCATAGACTGGAGAAACATTACATGAGACTGCTAGAGGTCACTGCTATAAAAGCGCTTTACAAATCAATACTCCCCCACAGCTCCCTCAAAAATGGCTTCTGCCACATCTGATACTTCTTTGAGCAAGATGCATTATTACAAATAAGAAAGAAAAAATGTGGAAAGGGATAGACAGTAACAGAAAAGTGAAAGAAATAAATGTGTCAGCCAGCGGTGCTTAACACTCAATGGCTGGTAAAGCCTGGAGCAGTGATGTCACCCATAGGCCCCCATCTGTTGTCCCTGCTCCTTCCTCTCCCCTGCAGCCGGTGCTGACACAGGGGAGCAGGATCTCTTGATCGGACAGGAACAGGCTGAAAATAGGTAAGAACATAAAACCCCCAGTTCCAAAAAAGTTGGGACGTGGTGTAAAATTTACATTAGGGGTCTCCAAACCCTGTGCCGCTGACCAGTGCTGGTTCGTGGCTTGTTGGGGGCTGGGCCATGCCGGAGTGGGTGGGCAGCAGACGAGCGAGCCAGCACTGCTGCCCCATCCCACCACCAGCTACTTTTCTGTCAGCATTACTACTCCCTTCCCTCTCTGTGGTCATTTTACCTACATAGAGGAAGAGGAGGCAGGAGGGCCAGGGCAGCCCAGAGGTGACAGGCTGCACACGCCCCCATTCCCTGGAGGCGACAGGTTTCGGCCATAATCCCCCACCCCAGGTGACAGGCTGCACCAATACCCCCCCCCCCCCCCCGGGAGGTGACAGGCTGCACCAATACACCCCCCCCCCCCCGGGAGGTGACAGGCTGCACAAACATACACACGCCACCCCCAGCACCCCATTCCCTGTCCCTGCAGGTGACACGCAGCACACACATCACCCCAGAACCTCATCGGCCCTGAGGCAACAAAGCACACACCCTACCCCATTCCCCGAGGTGACAGGCAGCACACACCACCCCACCCTAACTCCTCACAACCCCCCCCCCACCTCCGAAGTGACGGGTAGCACACACACCAACCCAGCCCCCCCCCCCCTTTGAGGTGACAGACGACACACACACACACCAGCCCAGCTAGCCCCCCCCCTCCCCCAACCTTGCCCTGTGGAGGGATTTTGGTAGCTGATGCCAGGTCCCTGGTGCTGGGGACTGCTAATCTACATAAAAACAGAATATTTTGAAATTGATGGCAGCAACGCATCACACATAAGTTAGGACAGGGCAAAGTAAGTAGTACTAACAAGGAAGAGCTGGAAGAACACATGGCAACAAATTAAATTAATTGGCAACAGGTCAGTAACATGATTGGGTATAAAAGAGCATCTTCGAGAGTCAGAGTGTCTCAGAAGTAAAGATGGGTAGAGGTTCACCAATCTTTTTTTAAATCTGCATCTAAATATAGTTGAATAACCTTCCTCAATGTAAAATTGCAAAGACTTTAAATATATAATCTACAGTACACATCATGAAAAGATTCAGAGAAATCTCTGTCCACAAGGGACAAGGTCTCTTTCTATTGTGAATAAAATATCAGTTTATGAGATTTGTATATCATTGCATTCCGTTTTCATGTAGCTTTTATACAGCACCCTAACTTTTTTGGAATTTGGGTTGTAAATCTTTCTTACACAGGTCAGTCAGCATAGGTGTTATGAAGGGGAAGGGGAGATTTTTAAAACTAGTTAGGTTGAAGCTGGAATTCGACTTAAAATTTTCCCTAATGTATCCAAAACCAAAAAAAGAGGCTGGAATTCTACTTTAAGCCCCGTCCGGTTTTTGGTTTAACAGGGAGTTTTCCCTTCACTTCCTCTCCCAGCAAACAGGAAGTCAGGGGAAATCTCATCTGAGATAGTGATCAATGGAACAAGTGTCCCCATTGTAAGATTTCCTCCCACTCCCTATTCCTGGGACAACCCCAAAATGGTATATTTCTTATCACATTCTGTACCAGAGACAATGGTCACCAATACATATAGAAAGACTGAATCTGCTAGTTGGGGGTCACAGAAAGAAGAACCTCAAATCAAACACATAAATGTGCTGGGTAATGCATGTGCAATATAGGAGTGTTGCAATAAGTTCCTACTATTTTTTTCCTTTAACTTTAATGAAGTGTCACAAAACAACATTTCATTCAACTCTGATTGGGGTTTCAGTGCATCAACGGCAGTGTGGTCAACTCACTGCAGAGAAGTTATAAGCTCCTTGGGATTCATGCAGGGGAGGACTGGGCCAGGGGGCAATTGCCCCCGGGGCCACTCTGATGCCCCATAAAAAGGCCCACCCATAAAATGCCCCACCGCTGAACCTACTGAGTGCAGGATAAAGACAAGGACAGATAGCAGACCCCCCCCCCAAATCACAGATGGTGTAAGCTGTGTCTGAGCAGAGGCCAGTTTCATGCCCAACTGCAGACTCTCCTACTCCAGCTAGCCCCGACCGAGCTGTCCCAGCTCCCCCTATCCTCCCCTGCTGGCCAGGTCGGGAAACCGGATTCGGACGGTGAGTAGAGAGTACCTGGAGCGGAGCATTAGCCTGAAATGGGGGTCAGGAGGAGGCCGGGAGGAGAGACAGAGGGAGGGGAGCCGAGCCGCTGCACCATGGGCCTCTGGTTTGTTCTTGTCCCCTGGGCAGGAAGTTGCCAGTCAGCCCCTGGATTTATGGCAGATCAACTGGTATTTTTCTGTACTTGCAGAGCTTTAAATCACTTGTTCATGCACACTGTGGGCGCCCCTTGGGGCGTGCAATGGCACAGTCTGCAACTGTCGTGTTCACCGGACCAGACAGTTTGTCACTGTAACAAGCACAGTGTAAAAACAAAAAATGCCCGATCACCTCCCTAGAGCAGTACAGTGTCACTATGGTGACACTGAACTACTGTAAACAAAATAAATTGTAAAAGGAAAACATTTTTTTTTTTAAATTGACCAAAAAAAAAAAAAAAATATATATATATATATATATATATATATATATATATATATATATATATATATTTTTTTAAAACACATACTGTTACCAGTGTCCCTGATCACTGCCACACCAGTCATAGGATGACTCTGTACTGCACTGGTGAGAGTATGTAAAAAAAAAAAAAATAAAAAAAAGTGAAAAAAAAAATGTATTTAATTTTCCAAAAATTATGCCAAAAAAATTACAACTTCAAAAAACTCGCCATTGCCTCTTACTAAATACCTTGGACTGTCAACTTTCCAAAAAGGGGTCATCGGGGGGGGGGGGGGGGGGGGGGATATCTGTACTGTCCTGACATTTTAGGGCCTCAAGAAATGAGATCAGGATTAATCAATTTTCAAATATATAAACACCATAGTTTGTGGACTCTAACTTTTACACAGACAAAATAATATACACTGATTTGGATTATTTTTACCAAAGAAATGTAGCAGGAAAAATGTTGGCCTAAATATATGAAGAAAGATTGTGTATTTGCCAACTTTTATAACAGAAACTAAGAACAACCAACGTGTTTTTGCCCCCAAATTTTCAGTATTTTTTGTATATATAGCAAAAAAAAAAAAAAAAAAAAAAAAAGTGGTGATTAAATACCATGAAAAGAAAACTCTATTTGTGTAAAAAAATGATATAAATTTTATTTGGGTAGTGTTGCATGACCGCGCAATTGCCATTTAAAGTAGCACAGTGCTGAATAGCAAAAAATGGGCTGGTTATGAAAGGGTGAAAAACCTTCTGGAGGTCAAGTGTTTAAAGACACAAAACATATGCACATGTGACTGTACTGTAGAGATATACTGACTTTTTTTTTTTTAAAGGTTTCATTTTTTATTTTACCCTGACATACACTTTAAAAGAAATCTGGCAATGGCGGCTCTTTAATTTGTATCCTAACAGGCTTTCTTTAGGAACACATATACTGACCACCATTGTGGAGAAGGATCCCTTCCTCACAGCAGCACATGCTCTCCAATTTTGGCAACTGATACCCTACTGCTTGCCAGGAAGAGAAGACGGCTGATTTAACGGCTCTCTGTTGTAGCCAGTGAACAGTGATGGAAAGCGAAGCCGTTTTATAGCAATATGCGTCATGTGTGAAATAAATGCAGACTACTTTCACTTCCAGGACCACCAGTAGTGACTAATGCTGCAAATTCCCCATCCGCAGATCAGAATTCTTATAACAGCCTTTTACAACAATAATATGTATAAGATACCCTCTATTACTGAAGAATTTTAAACAGGAACTTATGTTAACTCCGCTCGGGTCAACTATCTGCATCCCAACAGATCTCAAGGGGCACTTGCACCGTCAGGCCAATTTGAAATTTCAGCTTGTGTTTTATCAGATAATGGGAATAAAGGGCTGGTTCACCCCAGAACATGGTGTGAGAAAGGTGCCTTCTGCGCACCTACGTGTGGAATTAGCAGAGAAATAAAATCCATTACATCCCTGCTGACAGAACAGTGCTCTGCCTATGTAACCTCTTCCAGACCACCTGCTGCCTTTTTACTGCGGCAGTGAGGCCCTCCTGCGCAAACCGACGTAGACCTACGTCAGTTGCGCGCCTGCAGCTAGGGGCTCCCGCCCCCACTCGGCAGCGGGGAAGCCGATGCACGGGGCAGGCGGCTCCAATTGCCGCCTGACACCCGCAATCGTTTCCCGCCGAGAGAGAAGAACGGTCAGCTGTTGTAAACACAGCTGTCCGTTCTCCCTGGAATGATCATAGAGCCCATGTGATCCTTCTATATAGGAACACAGGTCTCTATGGTCACAAGCCATGCCACCCCCCCCCCCCCCCACAGTTAGAATCACTCCCCTAGGCTCACATTTAACCCATTGATCACCCACAATGTTAACCCCTTCCCTGCCAGTGTCCTTATTACAGTAACAGTGCATATTTTTTAGCACTGATCGCTGTAGTAATGTCACTGGTCCCCCCAAAAGTGTCAAAAATGTCAGTCAGGGGCTCGATCTGTCCGCCGCAATGTCACAGTCCCGCTAAAAATCACAGATCGCTGCCATTACTAATAAAAAAAAAAAAAAAACAATAAAAATTACATATATCTTTCCCGTAGTTAGTAGACGCAATAACTTTTGCGCAAACCAATCAAAATACGCTTATTGCAATTTTTTTTACCAAAAATATGTAACAGAAAACAAATTGGCCTAAAATGTAAAAATTTAGATTTTTACATTTTTTTTTGAGAATGTTATAGCAGAAAGTGAAAAATACAGTTTTTTTCCCCCCAGAATTGTTGCTATTTTATTGTTTATAGCGCAAAAAATAAAAATCGCACAGGTGGTTAAATACCACTAAAAGAAAGCTCTATTTGTGGGGAAAAAGGACATCAATTTTATTTGGGTACAGCATCGCACGACTGCGCAATTGGCCGTTAAAGTAACGCAGTGCCGAATCGCGAAATATGGCCTGGTCATTAAGTGGGAAAATCTTCCGGTCCAGAGGTGGGTAAACAACGCAGAGCTCTGTTCTGTCAGCAGGGATGTGTCTCTCCTTGCCAATCAGTGTGTGC
This sequence comes from Pelophylax lessonae, assembly GCF_965119305.1. Classification (NCBI taxonomy): domain Eukaryota; kingdom Metazoa; phylum Chordata; class Amphibia; order Anura; family Ranidae; genus Pelophylax; species Pelophylax lessonae. The sequence continues at coordinate 700,080,725 of NC_138769.1, read as the reverse complement.
CAGCGGTCATCCATTGGTTGGCACCCGCTGATTGGCTTTTGCTTTGTCCATTAATGGGAGCGCCCCCCCAGGCAGAAGTGCCGGATCAAATACCTTGTATGTGATCAGGCACAGGACAGCCGCTCTGCCACCGTATAGCTAAATCATGCGGTCGGCAAGCAGATCTAATTCTTTTTTTCTTTGAAACTTTCTAAAAGGTGCTTGGCTGCCATTTTTGTAGCAGAAATTGTTTTCTTTATAAAATGTGCTGACCTTACAGCAGGAAATTCCCTTTCACTTATCTATCAGATAACAGGCTATGTTCCCAGTTGGGGTGGCTGCCTATAGCGTCCCCCCCCCCCAGCACTGGACACAAATTCCAGTATGTGAATAAACAGGAAAGGTCCAGTGTCAGGCGGAGGTTTGAGCTGATGCTTTCCTTTTGCAGTAAAATATGCTGTGCCAGCACTCTGACACAACACTGGTTATCAGCAGGCACAGGGAGATAGATTTCCACACGTAGGCCGAGTCAGGGACTGCTGATGGAAATCATACTGAATATATGAAACCATAGATCAAGTCCACCTTGTATAACAATGTACGACACAGCAGGTAGAGCTCCGATCTTCATATGTATGCAGTAAGTGGATTGTAACAGGCGCACGTTGAAGCGGGTTACTTCGCATTGTAATGTACATTGTTTTGGGGGAACCCATTCATTTCAATAACACACCAAGGAAGGTGCATGAACTTTTCTTTTCTAATGCCACACATCAAAATGCACAGTAGCAGGTTATGTTGTGGTGCAATGTAAGGCATGTCTATTGGAAAGGTGCATTGGGGTGGCTTGTTCGTAAGTGTGGAAGCCCTTTTGGCCTCTCTGAAATGAGATCTGCAGAGGATCGATTTTCAGAGGGGTTTGACATTGAAGGGACATTTGACAAACATAGACATTGAAGTCATATAACTAAAGCCTACCAGGGCCGAAATGCTTTAGTCATAGTCATACGACTAAAGCCTACCAGGGCCGAAATGCTTTAAGCTGGATACACACTATCCAACTTTTGTTGGTAGATTTCCTTCAGATTTACCTTTTCTATGTAGTGCAAGGGCCTGCCAGATTGCATACAAATTGAAAGTGTTTAGGTTTGACCTTATATTATATGGTTTTGGTAAGTCTAAAGGAAAAAGTCTTCAGAAAATCTTATAGTGTGTATGGCTCATAAGTCATAGTCATATGACTAAAGCCTACCAGGGCTGAAATGCTTTAGTCATAGTCATATGACTAAAGCCTACCAGGGCCGAAATGCTTTAGTCCTAGTCATATAACTAAAGCCTACCAGGGCTGAAATGCTTTAGTCATAGTCATATGACTAAAGCCTACCAGGGCTGAAATGCTTTAGTCATAGTCATATAACTAAAGCCTATCAGGGCTGAAATGCTTTAGTCGTAGTCATATGACTAAAGCCTACCAGGGCCGAAATGCTTTAGTCATAGTCATATGACTAAAGCCTACCAGGGCTGAAATGCATCAACATTTGTGCATTGGATTTTCTGCAACCTTGATGGATCTGAAATAAAGAAGATTTCATGAGCATGACAAACCGTGTTGCTGACCTATCGTTTGATGATTGGTTGACAGTTTGTATGTCAAAGCACAGGTTTGGTCAATTTAGATTATAAAGTGGAAGGGTTGTAGCATCACATTGTGTTTTAGTTTTTCTTTGGAGTTGTGTAGTCTGTGGGGCATACGATGAGCCCCTGATGGTGTTCATGATCTTCAAATAGGGAGACCCAATTCAGGGCTTAGGGAGAGTAGGTAGAAAGGAGTGCCCGCTGTCCTCAATGCTACCTCAGCTAGCACAGCCGACACTCAGGTAACCACCCGTCTGAAAGTTGTGCGACAGTCCTATCTGTTTGAGATTCTCCCACACATATTAGCATGCAGCAAAAGCTCTGAAGAAAAGGGAAGTCTTTGTTCCCCTAAAACGCATTGGCTTTCCATACTTGTGATTTCTAATCAACACCCTCAAACTCACCTTCCATTTTGCATTTACTAGACACCAGGCGCTCCTTTCTACCTACTTTACTAGTTCACTTGTGGATACAACCATAAGGCAATACCCAGAGGCAACAGCCCAGCCCCCCCAAAAAGGGCTACCTGTCACCTACCTTCAAGTCGGGTATAAACCTTTCGAAGTGGAGTCTTTCGTATCGCCCTCCCTCACCCCCCACCAATGACTGATTGAGTCAGTCCAACGTGGTCTCCAACCCGAAAAAAGCTACCAAATGCAGGGCTTGGCAGAAGCATCCCATATATGGATTCCAAAAAAGGGGTTAGAAATGATTACCCACAAATCTCCCCGAATACAGTGCGGTAAGCACCGTACTGCACGCAGGGGGTTAATCCCAGCATCCCACAGCTGCCTCTCACATCTCTCGTCTGCCTGTTGCTGGATGACAATGTCTTCTACACACAATGGAGCGTCTCTGGGAAATGCTATTACGGGAGATGTTAGGAGCTCATTTGTAGAAAAGGAGGCAGATCAGACGATTACCCCGAGGAGGACAGAAATGTTAATTACCGCCGCTCTGCTAGAACAGTCTGACACTTCAAAAAGCAGAGAACAGACTTGTCAGACTTCACAGCTCTTCCGCTACAAGTGACGCTCTCCGCCGAGACGCAGAAAATGTCATCCCGCTTTTCCCAGAAACTTGTGATTGGAAGGCGGGGCGGGCAGATAATGAATCCGTAAATAGAAAGAATTATTTGGCCGGATTAGGCTTTTTAAATATTCATTGTGCCCTGTGAGCAACGTTCCAGATGAGCTCGTTGCTGTGCTAAACTGCAACTATTTGGGCCATTTTACAAGGGTGGCAGAGGGAAAGTAAAAACAGATGGCTGATCCTTGGTTTACCCCCCCCCCCCCAACCTAAATGCTAACATTGCAGCCAGACAATGTAGTACAGATGCCACTGCAAACCTTCAGAGTTGACAGGTGGCACCTCCTGTCAAACCCACCCATTGAGATCAATGGGTCTGTGCCGGAACTATGAGCCAGCCGCAGGGCAATATTTCAATACCTGGCCTTCAGGAGGCAGCAGGATGACCTTCTGAATGCCAGGCAGCTGCTGCTCCATCACCCTCTGAAAGGTAATCTGCCACAAATTGCTCTTCAAAGGGTGGTGTAGACTGTGTGTGAAAGAGCCATAAGACTTTGGAAGCAAATTTAGCAATGCAGCCACTAAAGCCTGTGGATCCCATGTTGTCAGGCTGCTTCACGTGGATGTAAACCCCATTCATAAAATTTGATCTAGGCACATATATCTGTAAGTGTTTACTTCTCCAAAGCCCCAAGTCCAGTGTCTTTCTGCTGCTCTGTTCTTCTGTTATCAGCATTATAAGAGATGAGAGATAAAAGCAGCTGAAAATGTATGTTGGGTGGGTTGCTATAAATAGATTAGCAGAGAGCTGGCCTATTCACAGCACAGCTCTGCACATTCCTTCCTTCCTTCCTCTGCCTATGTGAAAGGGAGGGGAGGGGGCGTGTGCCTTTCCTCCAATCAACTGTCACACAGTGTATGCCCAGACTCCACCACTCCCCACACCTAAAACGGGAAGAAAGCAATCTAACATGATGTATTCATTCTAAACAGTATATAAAGCTGAAGACAGCAGATATACAAATGAAACTTATGTAGGGAGATTTGTTTCATCTCTGTGTATCATCTGAGGCTGTTCACTTCACTGGGTATAGGAGAGTTTAAATCCACTTTAAAGCTGACCTCCAGCCTTCTCTTCAGTCATGCACAGTTATACCGACTCCTCTCCTGTTCTGAAATTGCTTACTCTGATTTCACTGCACACTGTGAGCTTCTTAGAACATGCACTAGAAGCTGCTGCAAGTCATCACATTTCCTTGCTAGAGGACATCCATCACCACCCCAGCCTGATTGACCCTGGTCCATCCCTTTCATGTACTGGATTTTGGTTCTTTCATGGAGGCTCAGCATTACATTGGATGCGAGTGGTCTGCATGCAAATGGCAGGTTCACTTCTGCAGACCAACAACCACCCATCAAGGCATTTTGATAATTGTATCACCCCTTTCTAAGAGCCAGCCCGCTTCTTGCATCAGGGTCCTTGAGAGGTGTACTGAGGCAAGGTGTTGTGATTTTATCAGGAGGATATGTACAACATAATGGCGGCCCCTCCCACCAGCCATGATCTGCCTGCATTGCATAGAGAAGTGCACAAACACAGTGATGATATTCCGCCCTATTTCTTGATCGCTATGCCATCAATGTTTGGAATTACCCCCCCCCCCCCCAAGGTTTAGTACTTTTAGGGTACTGAAGCGCTGCACTTCCATCCTACTTTGCCGCCGCCATCCGTTGGCTCCTGGGATAAAAGTATCATTAATCCCAGGAGACAACAAGCAACCTCCGCTTCTAGCATCACATTTTTTTCCAAACCTGAAATGCCGCAATGCCAGGCGGAGGAAAGAGCGGTTTTTGAACTGGGAAATCATTCTTTTGTTGTTATTGTTACTGGAGAGTCGGCGGAGAAGGGATCGGTAGTGGCAGCAGCAGAAGCGAGATTGATAAAAAATTGCTGGATTGTGGCACTCCAGTATTTTGTGAGCACAAGGACAGCAGTATACGCTGAGTGTGCGGCACTTTGTTCACACTGCGCAGGCGCAAGATTGGAGGGTGAATGCTGAAGAAAATCCAAGCGGGCTTCAGATGCCCACACTCAAGACAGCAGTTTACAGGATCCAGGGGGTGCAGTGAGTAGCATTGGATTTACAAAAACAAAAATAATTACATATACAACATACAGCAATTTGCATTGCATAAGCTGCGACTATCACGGGGGTGGTGGTCAGTGTAGAAGTGATCCCCTTACATTGGTGGTCAGTGTAGAAGTGATCCCCTTACATTGGTGGTCAGTGTAGAAGTGATCCCCTTACATTGGTAGTCAGTGTAGAAGTGATCCCCTTACATTGGTGGTCAGTGTAGAAGTGATCCCCTTACATTGGTGGTCAGTGTAGAAGTGATCCCCTTACATTGGTGGTCAGTGTTGAAGTGATCCCCTTATATTGGTAGTCAGTCTAGAAGTGATCCCCTTACATTGGTGGTCAGTCTAGAAGTGACCCCTTACACTGGGGGTTATTGTAGAAGTGATCCTTTAACATTGGTGATCAGTAGAGAAGTGATCCCCTTACATTGGTGGTCAGTGTAGAAGTGATCCCCTTACATTGGTGGTCAGTGTAGATGTGACCCCTTACATTGGTGGTCAGTGTAGATGTGACCCCTTACATTGGTGGTCAGTGTAGAAGTGATCCCCTTACATTGGTGGTCAGTGTAGATGTGACCCCTTACATTGGTGGTCAGTGTAGATGTGACCCCTTACATTGGTGGTCAGTGTAGATGTGACCCCTTACATTGGTGGTCAGTGTAGATGTGACCCCCTTACATTGGTGGTCAGTGTAGATGTGACCCCTTACATTGGTGGTCAGTGTAGAAGCGATCCCCTTACATTGGTGGTTAGTGTAGAAGCGACCCCCTTACATTGGTGGTCAGTGTAGAAGTGATCCCCTTACATTGGTGGTCAGTGTAGAAGTGATCCCCTTACATTGGTGGTCAGTGTAGAAGTGATCCCCTTACATTGGTGGTCAGTGTAGTAGTGATCCCCTTACATTGGTGGTCAGTGTAGATGTGACCCCTTACATTGGTGGTCAGTGTAGAAGTGATCCCCTTACATTGGTGGTCAGTGTAGATGTGACCCCTTACATTGGTGGTCAGTGTAGATGTGACCCCCCTTACATTGGTGGTTAGTGTAGATGTGACCCCTTACATTGGTGGTCAGTGTAGGCAGGAATGCTCTCTTCTCAAGGAACCCCTTGCAACGTGTGGAGGAACCCCAAGTGTTCACAAAACTCTAGTTGAGAAAGGTCAATGTATGGGTTGCTTGGGTCTTACTTTCTAGAAAAGGACAACCTTTCCCACTGTATAGAAGTCCACTCTTCTTCTGTAACATGCACAGGTCAAAGCAGGTTTTAGGTAATGGTTGTGATGACAAGGTCTCTCGAGTTGTAGGTACATAGGACTGTGGGGTGTTGATCACGAGTACAGGTGAGATGAGAATGGGAGAATGTAAGGGGATAAAGCAACATGGGTCTCTAGAACACAGAAGTGACCAATCACTAACATGTAAGAGATGGAGGTAAAACACAAGCAGAGATGGCTGTACCTTTGCCAAGAGCATTCTCATAGCACTGACAGGAGAGGGCTCGATATCCACCAGCGGGACAGCGCTAAAGCTCTGTGCCAAGACAGCGAGCAGAGGACAGAAACACAGACAGCACACAGGTTAGAAGACACACGGGCTTTGGTAGGTCTCAGATGGGTTAATGCATGCTATTAACCAATCACATTAAAGATCACTGGACACAGCAGAAGGTCAAAACTTGCTAATTGGAAAAAAGAAAGTTAGAACATACATAGAGAATCAAATCTTAAGTTCACATCTTTTAAAGGTAATAGACCATAAAGGTTTTTTTTTTTTAAATAAAAAGCAAATTCAGTTAAGACATCAGCACAGCGCCCCCTCGGGTGAGTACATCGCTTGATCCTACGACAGGTGAGTGTGTGTTTATTAAAAGTCAGCAGTTATAGTTTTTGTAGCTGCTGACTTAATTTTCATAAATATGACTGGAGCTCCTCTTTAAAGTATAACTAAAGGCAAAAGTTCTTTTTTTTTTTTTAGTTTTTTGATAGAGTAAAGATGGATTAGAACCCCTGTCAGTTTTATTGCTGTCTGTGCCCCCGTTATGGAGATTCACCCTCTCCATTTGTCCTGTTTAACATTATAATTGGAAGTTAAGCCTCATGCACACTGAACGTTATCAAAATGCCAGTAGAAAGCTGTAGGAGTTTTTCAGTTTTTCTGCAGTAGCATTTTTTTTTTTAGCTTTTTTTTAACCACTTCCATACCGGGCCATTTCTGGCACTACACTCCTACAGTCATATTTGTTTGCTAGAAAAATACTCAGAACCCCCAAACATTATATATATATATATATATATATATTTTTTTTAGCAGAGACCCTAGGCACCCCAGATGTTTTGGAACTATATTTCCCATAATGCATAATACATTAGAGTGCATGAGCCTCATGGGAAATGTAGTTCCAAAACATCTGGGGTGCCAAGATTCATCATCACTGCACTAGGGAACAAAATGGCGGTCATTGCAACTTTTTACGTCACACGGTATTTGCGCAGAAAATTTTTTTGGGAAAAAAAAAGTTTTATGAATTAAAAAAAAAAAAAAAAGAACACACTAAAGTTAGCCTAATTTTTTTGTATAATGTGAAAGATGATGTTACCCCGATTAAATCGATACCTAACATGTCACGCTTTAAAATTGCGCACACTCGTGGAATGACGCCAAATTTCGGTACTTAAAAATCTCCATAGGCAACGATTTAACATTTTTTACAGGTTACCGGTTTAGAGTTACAGAGGAGGTCTAACGTTCGCGGCGATACCTCACATGTATGGATTGAACGCCGTTTACATATGAGGCCGCGATGTACGCATGGGTTCGCTTCTGCGTGCGAGCACGCGGGGATGGGGGCACTTTACATTTTTTTTGTTTATTTAATTTTTTTTTTGATCACTTTTATTCCTATTACAAGGAATGTAAACATCCCTTGTAATAGGAATAGTGCTTGACAGGTCCTCTTTATGGGGAGATCTGGGGTCAATAAGACCTCAGATCTCTCCTACAGGCTAGAAGGCCTGAAATAAAAAAAAATAAAAAACGATCTCAGCTATGCAGCCGAGATCATGGCAGTATTGACAACTGCCAGGCCGGGTGTGATGTCATAACATTGCGCCAGGGCCTTGGAGAGTCAGAGACTGCAGGGGGACTATCTGGACCTCGACTGTCTATGGTGTACTTCCGCCGCCGGCGGATTCTTTCCCTGGCTCGCCGATCTCACGGGCCAGCCGGTAGAAGCACTGTAAGAACGATCAAGTGGCTGAACTGTCGCTATGATTGTGCTTATGCTGCAGGGAACCGCCGGCTGAAAAAAATGGTATATGAACGATGCTTGCAGCTGCACCCATCATTCAGATATCCCCACTTAAAGCCCAGGATGTCAGATGACGTCAAAGCAGTAAGGAAATGGTTAAGCAAATCTATACTCCCACAAAACTTATGGCTCATAAACATAGATAAACGCTGAATAGCCGCGTTTTTCAGCGTTTGATGTTTTTAGGCTTTTATCAGAGTTACAGCACTTTTACAGCTGTAAAAACTCCTCTCAAAACCCACTAGTTCTGGGCCAAAAACTGCTGATAACAGTCTATATGTGCGTGGACACATAGGATAACGTGCTGGGGAGTTTACTGGCTGCAGAAAAAAAAAAAAAAGGTCTGACGCCAAAAACAGCAGCCGTAAAAACGTCCGGTGTGCATAAGACCTGAAGGTGAAAGAAAATCCCAAATTATGGGTTGTCCCCAGAAAAGTAATACTGGGGAAATCTTCCAATGAATCCAGAATCCAGTTCTGGTGACCTGGGGGTCCCCAAGAAATTCTGTTATTTTTTAGGGATTTCCTCTCACTTCCTGTTTGGCTATGGGACAGGAAGTGAAGGGAAATCACTTCCAAGGGGACACACAAGGCTAAAAAAATCTGACAGGGGTTATAACCCCCCTTTACTACCCTTTAATGAAAAAAAAAAAGTTTTGCCTATAGTTCTACTTTAAGTTAAAAAAATAAATAGTACCAAAATGTGAGAGAGGGAGAAGACAGAGAAAATTTGTTTCTAGGGTTTAATATGTTACGGGGAGCAAGTGACACCACTAAGGTTTAAACAGCCTTGCTCTATTTAGAGTCCTAATTCTTCAGTGCAATAATAGACACTACCCAATCAGGAGTCTATTGCATGCTAGCCTGTCTTCATCAGAAAAAGTGTTACTAAACCCAGGAGGCTACATTCACTATATCTGGTCTACCACAGTACACAGAACATGGAAATACAATCATTTTAGTAAATCTAAACTGCTAAATACCTTTTACCATCAGCAGTATATAGCAGTCTTGTGAATTCTATTAGTTCCTAGCAAAGTTTCTAGGAGGAGTTTTCATTCTCCTCTGACCCTGCTGATTGGCCCTGTGCTGATCACATGCACTTTCCCAAGAAAAAAAAACTCTCTAGCAATACACACCAAACTGAGCCATGTGCAGCCCGTCCCCTTGCTCTCTAAATATACAGTTATTTTTTGGAGACAGTGAAAGGAGGAGGATGAGAGAGACAGAATCAAAAAGCCTTTATTCACAATGCAAAGGATTACCCCTTAGGTTCCACAGTGAGTATAACAAACATGATGTACCAAAAAATCACCATAAAAAATATGGTGATTCATATTTTCATAATAAATGAAAATATGAATCACAAATATTGATCTAAAAGTGCAATAGTGCTGAATATAAATTATTGCTGCAATAAATGACCACAAATATAAAGTGTAATAGTGCCAATTACAATGATGGTTAGTGCAACTGGATGAACAATGCAAAAAGTGCTAAATATAATACTACTGAGTGCAATAAATAATAATGTAATAATAATATAATTTTTTCAAATAGTCCAAAATCAGTGCAAAACGTGCTCAAAAAGTGCTTCTGGTATCAGGTGCAAAGAGTGCTGCAAGACTGTGCAAAGTGTCCCGAATCCCTTAGGGAATTCACTCACCAGAACCGGTGGACCTGTAACACGGGTCAAATGAGCCTTATAGTGAATCCTAGTGGGCGGGACTCCTCCAGATAAGATATTCCCCAGTCGGTCCCCTTCTCCTGTGCCACTCAAAGGAAATAATGGACCAACATCGTGAAGCCCGAATTATTAGGTTTATTAATATACAAGTAATGTAACAAAAAAAAATAACCGCGCTAGTCAAAAAGATAAAAGCAGCAGCTTTATATTTAATATTGACAATCATAAAGTGAGCAATAAACTAAGACTTATGAAGTGATAGGTAAATGAATATTGTCCACAAAAGTCCCAATCAAGGTGACAACGGGGCAAAGATTAAAGCGGAGTTCCGGCCTCAAAAACCCCTTTGGGCCATCCGCTTGCTTTAAATCCCCTAAAAAACAAATGGATAGTGCCGATTTTTTTTTTCTTTACTTACCTTGTTTTTGAAGAAAATATACTTACCTTCCTTCTACTTCCTCCCTCTGCGGCCCGCGCTGTCACTTCCTGCTTGCGTTGACTCCTGGGAGCTGAACGTCATCGCTCCCAGGGATCAATGCGCCTGTACCGGCCCCGCTCGTCAGTTCCGGTGCAGGCACGTCATTCCCTGCTAAACAGCTTCTGGGCATGCCCAGAAGCTGTGCAGGGATGACGTGCCTGCACCGGAACTGACGAGCGGGGCCGGTGCAGGCACATTCTGGGACGAAGAGGACACCGAAGAGGGCGCCCAGGCTTTAGCTGCCCACACCTGAGATGGCAGCGCTGGACAAGATATTTTCAAGGTAAGTATTTTTTCTAAAAGGTAAGTGCGACCTCGGACAGTTCAGAGGCTATCCATTGTGGAATGCCCTGACTGTCACAAGGGTATTTTTTATCTCCAAACCATTTCTGAGGCCGGAACTCCGCTTTAACTTAAAAGTGTCCCACGCCAGTGCTCAATGCTGCCACCAATTGTGAATCTGCTTACCAGAAGCCAAATTATGGCAGACTTTTCAATCAGCAAGATGGATCAGGGAGGCAAGGCTTGGAAGAATCGCCAAAGAATAAATACACCTTGATATCCACAGAAGCTTATGTATCGCCTACTGTCAGCTATACACCTCAGATTTGCGGATGGGTGACCACCTGCTCTGTGATGTGGTTTTGCAGAGAGCAGCCCGGATCCTCCTCTTCTCAGGTCCCTCTGCAGTGCTCCTAGTCCCTCCTTCGTAATGTAAGTAATGTACTTACAAATACACAATAGAGGTTCGCATATAAAAGACAAGGTATATTTCCGCAGACCTCTACATCTTCACAATGTTGGTCCATTATATATATATATACATATATATATATATATATATATATATATATATAATGGACCAACATCGTGAAGCCCGAATTATTAGGTTTATTAATGTATAAGTAATGTACTTACAAATACACAATAGAGGTTCGCATATAAAATATAAAGGTCTTTAAATACGCCCTTGTAGGCGGGCGAAACGCGTCGACACACTTCCGGTCACAGCAACCAACGAGGTCACTTCCTGGAACCATGGAACGCACGTCGGCTGCGTTCCCGGAAATACTGCGGAAAAATACCTTGTCTTTTATATGCGAACGTCTATTTTGTATGCAAGTACATTACTTATATATTAATAAACCTAATAATTTGGGCTTCACGATGTTGGTCCATTATTTCCTTTGAGTGGCACAGGAGAAGGGGACTGACTGGGGTATATCTCATCTGGAGGAGTCCCGCCCACTAGGATTCACTATACGGCTCATTTGACCCGTGTTACAGGTCCACCCCTTCTGGTGAGTGAATTCCCAAAGGGATTTGGGACACTTTGCACAGTCTTGGAGCACTCTTTGAACCTTATACCAGAAGCACTTTTTGAGCACGTTTTGCACTGATTTTGGACTATTTGAAAAAATTATATTATTATTATTACATTATTTATTGCACTTTTTGCATTGTGTATCCAGTTGCACCTACGATCATTGTAATTGGCACTATTGCACTTTATATTTGTGGTCATTTATTGCAACAATTATTTATATTCAGCACCATTGCACTTTTAGATCAATATTTATTGGTGAATCATATTTTCATTTATTATATAAAAAGTGTTTTTTTTTTGGTACATCATCTTTTGTAAGTTTAGACTTAGCGAACAGCAGCTGCAAAAACATTACTCACATTATTGTTTGCACATTGTTAATCTTAGCGTAGGTTTAATCAATATCTTAAGTATAGCAAACATGCTTTACTGAATATATAGACTGATTTTACTGCTGTGGGTTTAGTAACACTTTAATTTTGATTGGCTACATTTTATTAGCACGGTTTTTCACGAATTAGGACATTTCTGTCTTGTGCCTCAGTAATTCTAGTAGCTTTCTATAAATTACTAAAACCTTCAAATATGGACTTTGTGTGTGTGTGTATATATATCTATATATCAAATTTGCTTTAAATCTAGGAGCCAGCTAAAAAAGTTAGGAGTCAGTTTTTTTTTTTTTTTGACTGGCAGGGTTCTGTTTTCGGCGACAGATGGCCAACCGTTGATCTCTAAAAGGGGGTCACTGATAAAAGGGGACTCTGATATAATGGGGGGTCTCTAAGGGGGGTGCTAATATGAAGGGACTATTCTAAGGGGGGGGGGGGGACTCTATGCTGCCTGTCCTAAAATGACAGGACACAATAGGCAGAGAACATCTATTGCTGGGACAATGTGCTCCGAGTCATACACTCCTCTCACACAGTGTCCCCCCTTCCCCATACATTCCTCTCACACAGTGTCCCCCCTTCTTTTACACTGTGGGTGGGGCACCTGGGGGTGTATCCTCTCACATGGAGAGTAGTTTTCTGCCAGATCCGGGGCCCCATCTAGGACTGCCCTCCTTGCAGAGCTTGGCCAGATCACTCGTGCAGAGCCGGAGATCACTGTCGGCTACTACGCGCGCCGTCCCCGTCATCTTCCCAGCCAGCCAATCGCAGAAGTCGCTGTCCCCAGCCCGCCTCCTGATTGGGGGGAGTGCCAAAAGAGGGTGGAAAGCTCTGGCTAATAGAGAAGGGAAAATCTGACAGGCTACCCAATCATCACTTCCCTATGCAAGGGAAGAAAGAAGGTGAGGAGCTCACTGGGCAGCAGCCGAAGGAGTAGCTCGTGTCTGGTGCCACTGGCAGCGATGGATGGGCTGGCGGGAGCCAGGGCGCAGAGACCCGAATTCTGTTTACAATGGAGAGCTGGCGCCTGGGCTTTGTCGAGCTCTATGTATATGTATATATAGATCTATACATACATACACACAAATATGTGTTAGTATTATACATACAACTATAATCCTGTACAGCAGCAGACTGGGGGAGGCAAAGTGTGCTTTTCACATGAGTTTGAGACGCTTATGATATCATTCAGAATTCATTCACAGATGCATCTGACCAGCTTCTGCATTCCCATAGACATGTATGGAAGGAGGAGCAGTTCTGATACAAACAAAAGCTTGCCGACACCAGCCCTTAACATAGCATTGACCTTGTTACTGAGTGTCAAGAGACCATATACAGCCTGGTCTTGGACTGTTCAATGGCACTGCAGCAAACAGAGAGATCCTGGCCTTGGCTGCGTTACCTAGCAGGGGTGCCATGAGCACAAGACTGCCCAAGCAGAATTAAAAACCTTTGGCATTTGAAGACAATTCACCTATATGTAGTATTTCATCTGTTTATTTAGCCGACTGTCTGGAGTTTAGCTGTAAAGAATTTGGGCTTGAGAATATGGTGAACAGAACCTAATAATTTAACATTTACAAACCTTCACAAACAATGGCATGACCAAACTTCTCTACAAAGCTTTCTTTGTAGTATACAGTGTGCCACCAAATGATAGGTTCTCTTTAAACTGTTACAGACTTTAAACTGGTACAGACAATGGCCAAATTAGAAGATATTCTCATGTTAAAGTATTGTGAACATTGCAGACAATTTCACCTGTAACAGACGACTAAAGTCCATCAGACAATGAAAAGATCCTTACCGTGTCACTGTCACATGGCTGGAACTGGAAGGGCTGAGCTTTGTGAAATACGGGATTCTCCTGAATAAACAGCTGTAGATTGTAATCCCTCATCACCTGAAAGAAGAGATACAGAGAGAGAGATCAGTAACCGTGCAATACCCGGTGCAACTGGAGAGAAGTCCTGAAGCTTCCCAGACTGAAGTGCACATGGACCCATCACCCAGGACAACTCAATTTACTCTGATGTGAAACAACCATATAAAATAATATGATGCATAAAAGTGCAACCAGGCTTGTCGGGGGAAAATAAACCGCTGACGGGTATCTTACCATGACAACAACAAAAGTCGCTCGTGTAGGAGCAAGCATGCGTGGTGATGTAAAAATTGAGGGTGATTTAAAGGACCTAACCTAAAGCTGAAAACTTTCTTCCAGATTGAGATCAGTGAGTTAAAAACAATACAATCTTATGTAGAAAAAAAAAGTGATTAAAAGGTGATCTGTACATGTATAGGTACTATGCCTTCAAAAGGTGCCCATAATCAGCCATTAGGTCACTGAATTTGAAAGCTTACTTGAATCAGGAAAAAAAAAAAAAAAGTTATGCTAAAAGTTTATTTTATTTTTGGCTAGCATGGCTAAGGTTAGACCTCCGGTTCAGTTTTTTTTTTTTTTTTGCTGTCTGTTTCCCCGCTAAAAGGAATTCACCTTCTCCAACTGTTCTGGTGACAGTTGCCACCAGTGCTGATGGTTGCAATCCCTTCTTTGGTCTCTGATTGCACTGCACTTTTTTGGAAGAACTGATGCACCATGTTTTACTGGACTATTTTATTGATTTACATTTCACTGATTCTTTGTGCACTATTTTTATTTTATATACACATTACTTAGTTTTCTGTATAGATTGTTCTGTTTTATTGCATATGGTCACTCATGTGTCATACATTTACTGTTTTTATATAATTTTAGCGATGCTAAATGATTACTTTGTTTTTATTAATGAATAAATAACACTTAAAATAACTTTAAATATCACTTAAAATAAAATAAATGCAATTTTTTTTGCAGGTAAAAAAAAAAAGTGCATTTATTTATTTTTGTTGCAGGAGCCTGTAAAGCATTGCACCAGTGATCAGCAGATCGCTGGTGCCATGCTTGTTCACATCTATGCATTGCAGCAAGTTTTTTCACATAGGGCAGGTCATTCTTTTTGTCCACTTTCATGCGTTTTGAGGCACACAGATGTCAATGGTAGCACATGAAAATGCATGAATGATGCACCTTGCATGAATTTTCTTTCCCAGGTAGCAAACCCAAACAATCTTTATTGCCAAACACAAAAACTGCATGAAAATGGAGTGAATGAAGCACAAAATTGTGAACCAGATCCGGATTTAGGGAGGTTCTGGGGTGGGCTGTGCCCCCCCAGATTTTAGCCTCTGAGTGCATTCACAGATCCATGGGGCACTCTGCTGGGGGCAGCTGATGCACGGGGGGCACTCTGGTGGGGGCAGCTGATGCACGGGGGGGCACTCTGGTGGGGGCAGCTGATGCACGGGGGGGCACTCTGGTGGGGGCAGCTGATGCACGGGGGGGCACTCTGGTGGGGGCAGCTGATGCACGGGGGGGCACTCTGGTGGGGGCAGCTGATGCACGGGGGGGCACTCTGGTGGGGGCAGCTGATGCACGGGGGGGCACTCTGGTGGGGGCAGCTGACGTAAAGGGGCACACCGGTGGGGGCAGCTGATGCACGGGGGGCACTCTGGTGGGGGAAGCGGACGTAAAGGGGCACACCGGTGGGGGCAGCTGACGTAAAGGGGCACAACGGTGGGGGCAGCTGACGTAAGGGGGCACACCGGTGGGGGCAGCTGACGTAAGGGGGCACACCGGTGGGGGCAGCTGACGTAAGGGGGCACACCGGTGGGGGCAGCTGACGTAAAAGGGGCACACCGGTGGGGGCAGCTGACGTAAAGGGGCACACCGGTGGGGGCAGCTGGCGTAAAGGGGCACACCGGTGGGTGCAGCTGGCGTAAAGGGGCACACCGGTGGGGGCAGCTGGCGTAAAGGGGTACACCGCTGGGGGCAGCTGACGTAAAGGGGCACACCGCTGGGGGCAGCTGACGTAAAGGGGCACACCGCTGGGGGCAGCTGACGTAAAGGGGCACACCGGTGGGGGCAGCTGACGTAAAGGGGCACACCGGTGGGGGCAGGTGGCGTAAAGGGGCACACCGGTGGGGGCAGCTGGCGTAAAGGGGCACACCGGTGGGGGGCAGCTGGCGTAAAGGGGCACACCGGTGGGGGCAGCTGGCGTAAAGGGGCACACCGGTGGGGGCAGCTGGCGTAAAGGGGCACACCGGTGGGGGCAGCTGACGTAAAGGGGCACACCGCTGGGGGCAGCTGACGTAAAGGGGCACACCGCTGGGGGCAGCTGACGTAAAGGGGCACACCGGTGGGGGCAGGTGGCGTAAAGGGGCACACCGGTGGGGGCAGCTGACGTAAAGGGGCACACCGCTGGGGGCAGCTGACGTAAAGGGGCACACCGCTGGGGGCAGCTGACGTAAAGGGGCACACCGCTGGGGGCAGCTGACGTAAAGGGGCACACAGGTGGAGGCAGCTGACGTAAAGGGGCACACAGGTGGAGGCAGCTGATGTAAAGGGGCACACCGGTGGGGGCAGCTGATGTAAAGGGGCACACCGGTGGGGGCAGCTGACGTAAAGGGGCACACGGTGGGGGCAGCTGACGTAAAGGGGCACACAGGTGGAGGCAGCTGACGTAAAGGGGCACACAGGTGGAGGCAGCTGATGTAAAGGGGCACACCGGTGGGGGCAGCTGATGTAAAGGGGCACACCGGTGGGGGCAGCTGATGTAAAGGGGCACACCGGTGGGGACAGCTGATGTAAAGGGGCACACCGGTGGGGACAGCTGATGTAAAGGGGCACACCGGTGGGCACAGCTGATGTAAAGGGGCACACCGGTGGGGGCAGCTGATGTAAAGTGGCACAATGTTGGGGGCAGCTGATGTAAAGGGGCACAAGGGTGGGGGCAGCTGATGCAAAGGGGCACAACGGTGGGGGCGGCTGATGTAAAGGGGCACAATGGTGGGGGCAGCTGATGTATAGGGGCACAACGATGGGGGCAGCTGATGTATAGGGGCACAACGATGGGGGCAGCTGATGTATAGGGGCACAACGATGGGGGCAGCTGATGTAAGGGGGCACAACGATGGGGGCAGCTGATGTAAAGGGGCACAACGATGGGGGCAGCTGATGTAAAGGGGCACAACGATGGGGGCAGCTGATGTAAAGGGGCACAACGATGCGGGCAGCTGATGTAAAGAGGCACAACGATGGGGGCAGCTGATGTAAAGGGGAATTCTGATGGGGACAACTGATGTAAGGGGCCACTCTGATGGGGACAGCTGAAGTAAAGGGGACTTTGATGGGGACAGCTGACATATGGGGGCATGGGTTCTTTTTATTTATCCTAATCCAATTACAGCCTAATACTTACTAGTGTTCCCTGTTCACTCCTGCATTGCCCCTGCACTACCAGTCAGACATTACTTCTAGATCGTAATTAGCAGTACCTAAGCACGTCAAGCGAACAAGGGAATACTGATACCCTAATTCTGTGACAGACTGTCAGTGACTCACACGCAGTGTTGACATTATGCACCCCTGAGGTTTTTTTTCTGTACCCCCAGATCAGATAGGCTAGATCTGGCCCTGGTGTGAACCTAGCTTTAAAGTGGTCACCAGACCAAAAAGTAATGACCAATCCTCTAATTGGGACACCTGCTCCTACGACCGCTCTCTAAAATGGGAATTCCATTCACTTTGGAGAGATTTCCTCTCATTTCCCATTGTGCTTCCAGAACAGAAAGTGAAGGTAAACCTCCCCAGCAGGACGTAGGCAGCAAAAATAAACTGACGGAGGTTTTAACCCTTCCTAACTTTAAGACAAAAAAAGAATGATTTGGCATGGACATGTAGCCATAAGTGGTGGAGGGGGCTTAGACGAAACAGATCTGAAAATTGTGGCAAAACGGTATGCAGATACCAAAAATCATTTTTTTTCCCCACTGAATGTCACATGACACTAATTGTCTTATAAAGATGCAAAAATGACTGTGTGCAGCAATCTACTGGAACCATTCATTAGACGCTGATCGCTGGATTCTGATTGGTAAGTGCACATGCTTTCGGTCTGCACAATGGTTATTATTGCATTCGTTTTCAGCTTCAGGTAAAGTCCTTTCACAGAAAAAAAACGTATCATAGGATGTGATTGGGGTTGATCCTGAGATTCTTACCGAGGATGGAAACTTCAGCTGCATGAAAGCCTGGAACATCAAAGATAGGATTGGGTATTGTTTTTTTTTTCCTTATCATCAAGTATTTTAAGTTTTCCAGAAAATGACTAATGGAAAATGTATAACATATAAGAGAATATGCAGAAAGTAATATACCAGCGTTTTCCTTATACTATGTGATCCTAAATTTGGTACTATAAATTTAAGCTGAGCTCTGTGGTCCATACTGCTAGTGTTAACGGCTTGTTAGGCCCTTTCAAATGGGTGGACCAATCGGATCTGCCTGTCAAGTTTTTTAGGCTGACTCAATGGGACCATCCACTGTACTCTATGGAGCGGCGGATGCCAACGTACGCTGATGAGGCAGATCAGCAGACTGACTCTTCCAGTGTAAAAGGGGCCTTAAAGTTAAACTTTATCCATAACAAACGTGATAAAAAATAATGTTCTTTAGCAAGAACATATATTCCACATTAATGATTATGCTACCAAAATTAGTGTGTGCTGTAAAATGCCTCCAGCATTGCTCTGGTCTCTTCTTGCTGGAGGCTGCCATTTTTTCAAAGCCCAGAGCCCTTGAGCTGCAGTAAATCTTCAGGTAGACAGCAGATCGGAGGGCAACAGAGCAAGTGCAGAGCAGGGTGAGACAGTGGATTACTGGATTTTAAACAGTATAGGCACTTATTTTTAATGTTTTACATAGCTATCCCTGCAAAAGGGATCATGAAGTGATCTAGCAGGACTTAATTATCTGACTAAAGCTCCACTTTTCATCTAGGGGCAGAAGAGTTGTAATAGTTACCTTATTCCTCATCATGGCAGGCTCTAGCGCTTTACTCCTCTCCTTGTCGCTCTGAGTTGTGGGCAGGCCCTTGCCATTCTGCACTGTACTTGGAAGGATGGGGCTTTAGGGGACAGGTCACACTGGGGTAGAGGATTGCCTTATATTGGGGAGAGAATCATATATTTCTACCCCAAGACCTAACGATCATTTAGTACTTGCAGTGATATGACTATCGTGTGCTTTAAACCTGCATTCACACTTGTCTAGCTTTTAAGCGTGCACAAATTTGCACATTCATGAAGAACATGTCATGCTTGTGTGCCACTCTTTGGTAAAGTAGTATAAAAATTTAGGAAAACAGTCACGTTGGTACAGGAAGGGGCCATGGGAGCAGGAAATTGTCCAAAATGTCTTGGAATGCTGACGCCTTAGGAGTTCCCTTCACTGGAACTAAGGGGCCAAGTCCAACCCCTGAAAAACAACCCCACACCATAATCCCCCCTCCACCAAATGATTTGGACCAGTGCATAAAGCAATGTCCATAAAGACATGGATGAGAGAGTTTAGGGTAAAGGAACTTGACTGGCCTGCACAGTCCTGACCTCAACCCCATAGAACACCTTTGGGATAAATTAGAGCGGAGACTGCGAGCCAAGCTCTCTCATCCAACATTGCCTGACCTCACAAACGTGCTTTTGGATGAATGGTCAAACATTCCCATAGACACACTCCTAAACCTTGAGGACAGAAGAGTTGAAGCTGTTATAGCTGCAAAGGATGGGCCAACTCAACATTGAACACCACAGACTAAGACTGGGATGCCATTAAAGAGGTTGTAAACCCTCTTGTATAACTTTTACCTATAGGTAAGCCTATATTAAGGCTTACCTATAGGTGCTATAAATATCTCCCAAACTAGCACCGTTTAGGAGATATTTACAGCGCAAACTGCCGATGACGTCATCGGCGCAGGCGCTCTGAGGGAACGGCCACCCGTGCCGTTCCTTCAGAGCTCAGTGCCGTGAACGGCGGCTCCCGCGCGCATGCGCGGGAGTGATGTAATCGCGCCTCCGGCCAATCAGATGGCCGGAGGACGCGAACCCGGAAGCGGGACGGCAGGACATGTCGCCGTCCTGTCGCTGAGGTGGCGGCACGGCGGGGGCTTCGTTTTAAGGTAAGTACTGCATAATGAGCTAGTATGCGATGCATACTAGCTCATTATGCCTTTCTCTTTACAGGGCTTTTTTTTTCTCGGATTTTTTTTTTGAGTTTACTTCCTCTTTAAAGTTTGTGTGCGTGTAAAGGCAGGCATTCCAATACTTTGCCAATATAGTGTGAGTGTGTATGTACAGAAATATAAATATATATATATATATTTTTTTTTTTTTTTGGGGGGGGTTTGATAATGTAGGGAAGGCTTAGTCCCTCTTATGTTTTCAGAGCTGTCTGTGTCTTCGTTGAATCACCGTCACTTTTTGTCCTTGTGACCACCGTCACTTAAAAAATTGAAAAACCCAAATTTATGTTCTTTTGTGAGCAAGAGGTGGAAATCTTCCCATAGGGACAGAGGTTCTGGTCATAGCAGTCTAAGATGGGAATTTTCATCTTCTATCCTGTTACACTTCCAAAACAGAAAGGGAAGGGAATGTTCTCCAGCAGGACATAGAGAGCACAAAATAATCTGACAAGGGTTTTAACTCTTCTGCACCCTACCCAAAACTTCAAAAATGTTTTTTAAAGGTCTCATGTCATGTGTTGAAGCTTTGGTTTTTCATGCTCCCAAGTGATTTGGGGGAAGCCTGCAGCTTCTTGTAACATGTAGCTCAGACAGCAAGAGCATTTAGCTATATCTTTCATGCTTTGCGAGATTGGTATTGGTTTTTCTTGCAGGTCTATGGGTCCATTAATATGATATACGATCTACAAATATTTTTACATGATTTGTGCCTTTAACATTCATACCCACACACCAGTGGGGAAAGTACATAGGTTCTACAACCCCGTATGTGTTTATGTTGTTTTTATAGCATTCATTGTTTGTTACTTCAAGCGTAACTCCACTTTTGTTGAGAAACAAACATTCCCCTCTGGGTGATCTCTGTACATTACAAGGATTGTAACAAACTTTGTTGCAGATTCCTACCTTTTGTTATTCTGAATAAACCATTGTTTGTTCCTCTGTGCTGAGTGGGTCTAATGGGAGTGGTATCATAATTATCTGTCAGCTGTGGAAGCTGCAGAGCACTAATGAGGAAAGCTGCTGGGCCTGCATCCCTTTAGAAGTGTTCCTATTGGGAGTATTCCACCAAAAATGACATTTTTGTTGCAGGTGATACCAGAAATCTGACTTATATCTTAGGCAGACTTCTGGGAAAATTGGTGAGCCAATCACACGAGCAGGAAATGATGTTTCTGGGGTGTGGTGAGTATACATTCTGTGTACACAACAACTCCAGGTAGCCATATTGCATTTTCAGAAAAATACAACAGCTGCAGATTGAAAGGGAAAGGTAATTTTTAATACCATTTAAATACAATATGATTTGTGTTGCAATTGCATACGCTATATTGTTCGTTATTTGCCATTTTTTTCCATGAAAGTAGAGTTACCCTTTAAAATTATATATTTTTTTTATTTCTTTAATTATTTCCTTGGTCGACAATAGGAACCTAATGAATGTGTTCAACGGCACAAATAAGCACCTATTATACCCAGCTGAGTATATACCATTTAAAGGTTAAAACTAGAGGTGCATTTTAGGTTATAACTAAGTAAAGTTAATTTGTGAAACGCGTCAACCTTTGCTGTGGCCTATCATTTTGTTATGACATAGTTCACATTTGGAGCTTATGGAATAAAGGATACTTTTATCCTCTATGGTATGGAGTGCGGTCAACATTTCTTTCATCTGCAGAAAGCAAGAGGCCTACAAACAGCAGGGCTCACAACATTTGTGTGGTTTAGATATTAGTGTTTCCAGAGCTAAATTACCAGCAAAACACCAATGAGGCAGAGGTGGCCTGCTTCAACTCACCTAGGTGTGTGTGGGGGTAAAAAGCCTACATCTCATCCACTTTTTAGAACTTCATATCTGCCTGGTGTGTTCATGTTAGAGTCCTCAGGCCCTGCCTCTCAGGTCGGATTCCCTAGCCAACACAAAGGAGAACAAAGGCGACAATGGACGCTTACCCGACTAGACGTCTCTAACAAATACTGGAATGTGTTCTGGACAGCTTGACACGTCTCCAGCTCCGTCCGGTTGAACCCCATGAGGTAATCCTTCAGGTGATCATATACGTTACCATCAAGTGTCTGCAGGGAAATACAAGACAACGATGAAGTCATTTCTGTCCACAATCTATAGATGTATTCCTAGATTTAGCAAATTTGCCCCTGATGTCTGTTCTTGTAACGGTCTCTCATTTAGGCTGGAGCCACATTTTTTGCGATTTTCTGCAGTGCTTTAAATAGGAGTTCCGCACCCCCCCCACCAAATATTGTAGCTGCTAACTTTTGATATTAGGACATTGACCTGTGCAGGGACCCTGCGATGTCGGCACCCCAGCCAACTTTCTGATCGGCTCTCGGGTGCTGCTGCTGCCGCCATTCATGGTAAGAGAAACCGACAGTGAAGCCTTTTCAGACTCCAACTGCGCATGCACGAAGCGCGCTTCGCTTTGTAACTGGCCTGGCAGCTGAGTAAGGAGCCGAACCATTGTGAAATATTGCAGCGGCAAGGTATCCCAAAATGTGGATGGGTACCTGTTAAAAGCAGGTACCGGCTCCCTCCTCACCCCGAAAGGTGCCAAATGTGACACCGGAGGGGGAAGGAAGCAAACAAGCTGAGCTTCCTCTTTTGGGTGGAGCTCTGCTTTAATGTGTGCTGCATGAAAGCTGGAGTTCAGGTGTGGATATTTTTAGATAGCTTGGACCAATGTAAGTATTTGTGTCATACCTGGCCGATCCTCGTGAAAGCTGGAAATCACTGTACTAGACATTGCTTTTACAGCGACTGCCTCGTTTCCAGGTCTCGTGCTAAGTGGCTTTCATTCTGCATTGCCAAAACAGGGGGTTGACTGCGTGGCAAAGACATCATTCACAGAATGCCTTGCATTTTTCTCAACGAATGCAAGGCGTTTACGGATTGGACAATAAAAAAGGGGGGGGTAGTGGGAGGGAGTTAAAAGAAGTACGTATGACAACTGGCACATCTATGGCGTAGATAAACTTATATAATCAGTGGATTGGACAAGGTGGAGAGTGTGATGTTACCACCCTGCCTGTCCACCTCATCCAATCGGAGAACACTTTGCATTCACTAAGAAAATTCACGTGTTCTCTGCATGGCACCTCTGGTGAATGAGTAACCTCCTGTGTTCTCTATACAAGCAGAGCAGCCTCTCAGCATGGGCGCTGGAAGCAAGTGGAGATCACTGTAGTATTGATGCCTAGCGATTTCCAGCTTACACAGGAATCAGCCAGGTATAGCACAATACATATTTATACTGGTCCAAGGTGGGCCAATGTAACTATGCAAAAAGCCACACTTAAACTTCAACTTTAAGGCTTGGTTCACACTGCCGCAACTTGGGATACGACTCGTGAGGCCCCAAGTTGCATGACATGTGAAATCCCATGGAAGGAAGAGAGGAAAGATCCTTGGTGCCACACACAAAGTGATAATAAGAGACAACCTTAGCCTGGTGAATTTTGCACAGACAGCAATAAAAACGCTCAGGTGTTCTAATCCCTCTCCACTCTATCAAAAACTGGAAAAAAAATGCACATGCACCAGTGCATAAAGCAAGGTCCATAAAAACATGGATGAGCAAGTTTGGGGTGGAGGAACTTGACTGACCTGCACAGAGTCCTGACCTCAACCCGATAGAACACCTTTGGGATGAGAGCGCAGACTAAGAGCCGAGTCTTCTCATTCAACATCAGTGCCTGATCTCACAAATATGCCTCTGGAAGAATGGTCAAACATTCCCATAGACACTCCTAAACCTTGTGAACAGCCTTCCCAGAAGAGTTGAAGCTGTTATAGCTACAAAGGGTGGTCCAACTCAATATTGAACCTTACAGACTAGAGTGGACAAAAATCAATATTTAAAAAAATAAATAAATATAAAATAAAAAAATCTGATTTTTTTTTATTTAAATCTGATTTATTTTTTTATTTTTATCAAATGTATTTGAATAAAATGCTTTTGGAATAAATATCTATCTAAAGATAATTTCTATTTAAGATACATTAATAATTTAGTTTATTCAGCATGAAATGTAGCATAGTTATGTAGCATGAGGCTGTATATTCTGCAATATTTACATTTTTGGTAAACTTATTCAGTAAATCCAAGCTCTGCAAGCTGAGAGAACATGCACTGCATTGATGCATTCACACAATTTCACAGTAACCATTGTTTTGCAAATCTATGTACACTACAAACTGTATGATTGAATCGGTTCTGATATCGCTGTTTTACTATCCTGACAGCTCATTATTCTAAATAGAAAACCTTCATTTTGTTAGCAAATATCAAAGATTCTAACTACCAGAGCAAGAATAAGGCCTTACATTTAAAGAGCACCTGTCATTTCAGATCCATTATGGCAGCGCCTGTTAGCGGGCATCCACTCACTTGCTGCCGCCACGTCCCTCACCTTGTTATCTCACTGCCCCATCACCAGACGTCCCATTAAACGGAATGGGAATGTCAGTGAGTCAACAGCGGGTCAGAGGAGGAGCTGCTGCGGGACAGAGATGACAGTTGCTCTTTAAGAATTATGATTTAAATCAAGGCGATTTAAATCAAGCCTTTTTACTAGTGATTTATATCAAATCCACCCTGCTAAAGACTAGACTGGGATGCCCTTAAAATTAATGTACATGTAAAGGCAGGCGTCCCAATACTTTTGACAATATAGTGTATGTTTAAACTGTCCCTAGTATATGAATGTATGCAAGATTTTAAGTTCCTAGGGGGCAGAGACTGATGTAAATACATAGAATGTAAAGCGCTGTGTAAATTTGTGCTTATACCAAATTAGTAATAACACACAAATGCAGCGCTTAAGACCTCTTAAAAAGCCCAATATGCAAATGAAAAACAATATTCCAAAAAAAAAAAGTCCATAAATGTGCAAAAATGCATGCAGGGGAAGTGTTGAGAAGAATCCGCCACCGAAGAAAATAGTTCACACTGACTCTTACCCCAAAAGATGGACTACTTTTGCAAGAGTAGTCACTAAAGCTTAGGCATATCTCACTCCAACTCTCCACTGCTATGGCATCAAGGATCTTCAATAAAACGGCATATACCACCATATATAGACTCTCATGACAGATATATGTAGGGATAAGCAGAAAAGAACCAAATTGCGCAGTAATTGGTAAGATCCAAAATACTCACAAACAGAAGCATAATAACCGCATGCAAGTCCTCATTAGATAGCTGATGTTTCCATCTAACAGTATGGCCGATTAACCAGTGTGGCGACGTCATGTGACCTAGCTCCTCCCGACGCGTTTAGTCACAAGCAGACGTCATCAGGGGCATGGCGACATACCTGCCCATCACTAATTTTATAGGGTAGCGCCCAGGAAATGATAAATCAACTCACAGAGAAACAAGAACAAATTAACAAAAAGCAGCCCCGGAAGCGGCGTTTCCGGAAGGCGGGCGTGAAGCCTCGTCCAACCGGAAATGACGCAAATACACCGCAGAATGCATGGATGTAAACACAGGTGAACTGGAAATAACTTCACTATATTCCAGGGACAAACATGTCCCAGCACCTTAACCGGAAGTAATATAAATGCGTTCCATGTAGGCCAAAACAACAACCTCGTTACTTATGCAGATGTGTTCCATGAAGAAGGTCAAAAATAGCAGCAAATCATAAAACAAAAATTAAAAATATATAAAGATACAAACACTGGGTCTCGCCGCATCAAAAACAAATATATAAAACCAATATATAGTATGAAGAATCCAATAGCAAAAACTGGCTAGCCTGGATAGCGTGCCAGATTTGGATTCCTAAATAAATGAATATGTGACATCTCCATAACCCTAAATAGAGGACGCTGATAGCAGCATCTAATGGCTGGAAATAACAGCCACCAATACCAAAAAATCAAACCTTAAAAACAAATCTGCAAGCAAAATACAACAACATAGAATCAAATGGACAAAATACATAAAAAAACAGTGTTTAAAACATATAAACTACAATCAAATTAACAAAAATATACGTAAGAAAAAATAAATAATAAAATGGAACCAGCTCATCAATGATATAATAAGTTTAACTTATTAAAAAGGCATTGATGTCCCACTCAATATTTAGGCCTTGGGGCCTATAAGATCTCAGCCAGAAAATTCACTTGGTTTCTAGCTTGGAAATCTTTCTCCTGATATGAATACTTCTCCAATGGGGCTGGTATTGGTCTATGGCCATAAAAGAGATACCCCTTAAGGTCTCCACCATGGTGACAATCAAAATGCTTTGAGAGGCTATGTTTAGGAAAACCTTTTTTTTTAATGTTCGCTATAATAGGCTCATTTTGATTAGTGTGACCTCGTCCGCTCCCACTACGGACTGATGTTCTACCCTACCCCTTCTTTGACCTCCACCATAGACTAGGTGAATCAGCCCCATTACCAGATGGTGGTAGATGGGGAGCGAATATAGGATTGGCCACCATTCGTAACAGGTGCGCACATCCTTCGTCTTGTCATTAGAAATCAGTTTAGCTTGCCATTTAAATACAGTATTCGTTTTATAATCCTCAGTGCCCCTAATATACTTTTTCCTCTTTTTTACTTTTTGATCTTGCTCCTCTTTTTCAATATGTTTTTTGGATCCTCTGATCTTTTAATGTATTCATCTTGTCCTTTCATTCTAATTTATTCTTAAGAGCACTAACTTCCTCATCAATAACCAATAATTTTCTCTTCTTTTTGGTGATCCAAAAATTAAACAAAGACAAACCGGCTTTGTTAAAAAATTGGAAAGACTCTACTGTGTCCGTGTCATCTTTATGGGGGGGGGGGGGGTTTAAAATGGTAAAATCCCACCTTAAACTCCTAGGGACAATTTTAACCACCAGGTATCTTTCAAGGAATGCCACATCACAATTAAAGCGGTGTTCCAGCCTCCAGCCCCCCCCCCAAAATTAAAAGTCAGCAGCTACACATACTGTAGCTGCTGACTTTTAATAATAGGACACTTACCTGTCCTGGAGTCCAGCGATGTCAGCACCACAGTCGGGTGCTCCCGCTGCCATTGCCGGTCAGGGAACCCAGCAGTGAAGCCTTGCGGCTTCACGGGCGGGTCCCTACTGCGAATGCGCGAAGCTCGCTGAGCATTCGGATTGGCTCGGCGGCGGAGGATAGGAGGAGGGGTCCTCACTTAGCTGCGGTGATGTTCCCGGAAGTGGGGAAGGGTACCTGTAAAAAAAAAACAGGTAACCGTTCCCCCCCTCCCCCCTGAAAGGTGCCAAATGTGGCACCGGAGGGGGGGGGGGGGGGAGCAAATGAGCGGAGGTTCCACATTTGGGTGGAACTCCACTTTAAGATGCAACTCTGAGGTAAGTACGTTTTTAAGTCTCAACCGCATTTTGTGGTTCAAATGCATTAGCAAAAATATCATTAGTATCAATTAGATGCGTAGCCCTAAATTCAAATATATCCATTATTATATGGTTGAAAAGCAGCGGATAGACAACACTAAAAACCAAGAGATCACCCGTGCTTTTAGCGTGGGTGATCTCTTGGTTTTTAGTATAATAGATTAGTGACTCTACAATTTCCAATCAGACACATCCTGTCTGGAAGAATTCCTTTGGAATATGATCAGCAAGGCACAAACACTATCCAAGACTACTAAGCAGGAAGCAAGGCTTTAAATGTAATGTGCAAATAGGTTGGCCTAATGTATATTAAAATAAAAAATACAGAGGAAATAAGGTTTTAGTGGTTTGTCTGGAATTATCAAACATTCCCTGTGAGATGAAATAATCTAACGTCATCCTGTAAACTCCTGTCTTTACACTGGCAGGCAGCTCTCCTATCTCTTTGTAAAGTACGGTATGTCAGCAATTATATTTAGACACTAGAACAATGCTGACTGGCTGGGAAATTTTAAAGGCAGCAGGTGCTCTTCAAATAGCCACCCCCTGACCCGTGTGTGTATGTGTGTGTGTGTGTGTGTGTGTGTGTGTTGGGGGGGGGGGGGGGGGAACTACAGCACAGCCCTATAGGCATGCTCGCTGCACATGAAGTTACTGGAAAGAAACACAGCTAGTCTGTGTACCCTGCCTAGAAATATCCACGCTGAGCGCACATCCCTACAACAGCAGCCTCATTCAGTCTGCAACTGGACCGAATCCTGACAGGTCACCGCAGCCAAGATAAACGGCGAGCATAAATAAACTGCATTCACCAGCAAACAGGGCATAGACACAAGACATCAGCCACGGGGACACTACAATCATTATATTTATGTGTTTTCTCTGTTTGCTTTGATTAAGTTTTTTTTTTTTTCCACATTTTTCTTTAAATTTTTGAACACTGACCTCAAACATTTTCTTAAGAACCTATTATAGGAGGTGTATTCACAAAATGCTCGCATATATATTAAAAAAAATTTACAGCTCCACGTAAGCAGTATACAACTGTTCTATGAAATGGGTCTTAAAAGCATGGAGATCAGATTACACAGCCTAGCTTTAAGCCTCGGTTCACATTTATGCGAGTGCGGGAAGGCTGCGAATCCGCAGCCTGTTCCCACATCGCACACGCACCCCCGGCAGTTCACACTGCCATATGCGATACGCTGGGGGTGTCAATGTAATCTTAACGACACCCCTAGTTTGATCGCATATCGCAGTGCGATCGTGCAGTTCGCACAGGATCGGATCGCACAAGTGTGAACCGCTGTGCGATCCGATCCTGATGCGGCTAGAAAAAAGGGTCCCTGTGCGTGTTTGGAGCGGCTGCGGTGCGAATTTAGCCATACAAACTGTATGGCTAAACTCGCACCGCACAGCCGATCGCATGTAATGTCGGAGCAGTGCGCTCCGACATTACATGCGAACCCCGCACACGCACAAGTGTGAACCGGGGCTAAACAGGGTAGGATTCACCAACTCCTTTCCTTCAGCACCCGGTGTACAAAAGCCAAGCCATCAAAGGCAATGACTGTAAAGCAGGATGTAACATCGGTCCTTGGGTCAGAAGATCCTCCCTGAGAGGAAGTTTTTCAAGGGACGTCGGCGACCAGCCGCACCAGATCGGCGTACCAAGCCCGGCGAGGCCAGTCTGGAGACACTAAGAAGACCGAAATCCCTTCTGCCTCAAGCCTGCGTAGAAATCTGGGCAGAAGCTTGAGAGGAGGGAAGGCGTATATCAGCCAATACTGGCCCCACGGAGCCACCAGCGCATCTGTGACGTTCGCCAGAGGATCCCTTGACCGAGCCACAAACCTCTGCACCTTTCTGTTGAGGTGAGACACCAACAGATCCCCCTCAGGGATGCCCCACTGGAGACATAGCTGATGAAACACCTCTGGATGGGACCAATCCCTGTGACTCAACGCCTGTCGACTGAGATAATCCGCCTGCCAATTTTCCACCGGGAATGTGTACGACGGAGAGGGCTGGAACAAACCATTCTGCCCACCTTAGAATACCGGCTACAGGGTAGGATTCACCAACTCCTTTCCTTCAGCACCTGGTGTACAAAAGCCAAGCCATCAAAGCCAATGACTGTAAAGCAGGATGGAACATCGGTCCTTGGGTCAGAAGATCCTCCCTGAGAGGAAGT
Organism: Pelophylax lessonae; assembly: GCF_965119305.1. NCBI lineage: Eukaryota > Metazoa > Chordata > Amphibia > Anura > Ranidae > Pelophylax > Pelophylax lessonae. The sequence goes on along the minus strand of NC_138769.1, from coordinate 700,051,039 downwards.
TTCCAAGGGACGTCGGCGACCAGTCGCACCAGATCGCCGTACCAAGCCCAGCGAGGCGTCTGGAGCCACTAAGATGACCGAAATCCCTTCTGCCTCAATCCTGCGTAGAAGTCTGGGCAGAAGCTTGAGAGGAGGGAAGGCGTATATCAGCCAATACTGGCCCCACGGAGATAATCCGCCTGCCAATTTTCCACCGGGAATGTGTACAGCGGAGAGGGCTGGAAAGAACCGCTCTGCCCACCTTAGAATGCCGGCTACCTCCTGAGCTGCCTTTTGCCCCCTTGGTGATTGACATAGGCCACGGCCGTGGCAATGTTCGATTGAATGCATACTGGACACACCTGAAGGCGAACTGTCCAATGATCCAGACAAGTCTGATCACTCTGAGTTCCAGTACATTGATTTGCAGTCTGAACTCTTACCGAGTCCAGCCCCACTGAGCACAATCTGTGCCGAGGATGCCTCCCCACCCAGACAAGCTGCCATCCGTGGTGACCACCGTCCAGTACAGGGGGAGAAAGGATTTTCCTTGTCGAAGTGCCGGAGAACAAAGCCACCAGATCAGAGACCCTCTCGTACCCCGGCTCAACAGGATCAGATTGTCTAGAGACTGAGGATTCTTGTCCCATTTCACCAAGATCTCTCTTTGCAGAGATCTCATTTGGAACTGTGTAAACGGAACCACCTTGAAGGTAGACACCATCAGGCCCAGCACCCGCATGCAAACCCAGAGGGATGACCGTCTGCTGGACAACAGAAGCTCGATTGTCTCCTGCAATTTCTGGAGTTTTTCCAGAACACTCTGGCTGAGGCCGAATCCAAAGTCAGATAGTCCAGTCTCATGGACAGAACCACAGCAGACTTCAGAAGGTTAAGAATCCAACTGAACTCCCACAGAGTTAGCAGAGTAATTTCCAAGTTGTCCATCAGAACAGTTGGAGACTCCGCTCGCAGAAGAAAATTGTCTAGGCTTGGTGTCACCCTGTTGTGGGTGGCTGGCTTGCTGGAACACTGTGATGGGTGGCTGGCTTGCTGGAACACTGTGGTGGGTGGCTGGCTTGGTTTCACCCTGTTGTGGGTGGCTGGCTTGGTGTCACCCTGTTGTGGGAGGCTGGCTTGGTATCACTCACCCTGGCCTGTTGTGGGTGGCTGGCTTGCTGGAATACTGTGGTGAGTGGCTGTCTTGGTGTCACCCTGTTGTGGGGTGGGTGGCTGGCTGCTGGCCTGGCACCCTGTTGTGGGTGGATAGTTGGCAGCTGGCTCCCTGCAGTGGCTGGCTGGCACCCTGGGGTGGGTTGCTGGCTGGCACCCTGTGGTGGGTGGCTGAGGCCAGGGCCTGTGGGTTGCTGGCTGGCACCGTGACCGGACTGCAGCTGCACACACTGTACGAGGCTGTCCGAGGTGTGGGAGGTGGTCTTAGAAGGCAGAAAGTGTCAAATTATAGGCCCAGCACACGGAGACACGTGAAGCAACACACGCAATGACGTCACGTGTGCGCCGTGCACAATATCGGTAACTTCCGGGGCCGATAACGAAATATCGGGGAAAGCGCATATCGGCTTTGCCGATAATCGGTGGATACCTATTCCAGACGCGTGGTTGCAGACCCGGCAGGGTGACCCACATCTGCTGTGGCCAAATCAGATTCAGGATGTGATGAGACAGATGAGGCAGGGGAAGGCGAAGGGCTCCAGGACCGCCATCAGTGCATGAATGGATGGTGGGACCCGGAGGGCCACAAAGCAACAAGCGATCCTCAGCAGAGAGGGAGAGGACCCCACCAGACTCACCACCTGCAGAGACAAGCACCTGCAGCCACCAGGATAATCTGCACTACATGTGAGGCGATCAGGAAGTAACTGATCCAGGAGTCAGCACCAGGGGATTAAGAGGTGCTCCCACCGCTGAAATCGCCGCCCACAGGGCTCCATTGTCAGGGCCGCCACTATTTCCAATGGCAAACCACAGCAAACTGGCCACTGGACTACACAAACATGGCTGCTGTGTATAGAACACACAGGCTACAACAAAATGGCGGCACCACAAGGAATACAGGGACCCAGGATTGGGAGACCAGGCTTTAAGGACAGATCCAGACCCTGGCAGGAGCTCCCGGCATGTACAACCCCCCCCCCCCCACAGTCGATTGTCTGATTGCCGGCAGACGCACACACCCCCACCGGCCCCCATCGCCAGTCAGCACCCTGCCCCCACCCCTGGAAAGTGGCCAGATCACCCAAACAGCCCCAGCGTATGTCTGGGGGGGGGGGGGGGCAGGCAGGATGAAGGACTCGGCAGGGGGTGCCTGTGGGAAGGAGGGGAACCGGGGGGTCCGACCATCGCAAGGAGGGGCCCACGTCCACCCCAAAGCCCTCCAGGGGGAGAGGGGGGGACAGCTACTCACCATACCAGGAGGGCACTGCTCCAGACAGAACCCCTCGTCATCGAAATGGGGGGCTATCGGCCAGGAGGAACGCTGTTACTCTGGCCGAGTCCGGGTCATATGCGACCGCGCGAGGTGTTAAACTCGCAGGACAGCCCCCGTCCAATGGGGCTATGTCGGGACTGATCTAGCGCGGAGCTGAGGTCTGCGTACGCTTGCTGGCCAGACTGGGGTGACCTCTAGATCTAGTTATCCAGCCCGTTGCCCAGTCCGGCAATTGATAGTAGATCTCACAGGAAAGGACAGGACCAAAGAAAAGAACAAAACTTGGCCATAGCCCAGAGAGGGAGTATACCCCCTGAGACTGGGAATTTTTTTCTGCCTATTGTCCTACTCCTGTAGGGGGCAGTATAACCCAATAGTTATGAATACCAGGAGTTGTGTACATCTATGAACCAAAGAGAAAAAGCGTTTGAAAAACTGCTGTGCAAAATTGCAACCATTTTGTTCTCAAGGGTCTCTGCTTAAAATAAATATATAATGTTTGGGGGCTATAAGTAATTTTCTAGCAAAAAATACTGATATTACACGTAAACAAAAAGAGTCAGAAAAAGCCTGGTCTTCAAGTGGATATACTGCAGGGCTCGACAAACCCCAGGCACCAGGTCGCATTGGCGACTAGAATTAACGGCGTGGTGCCTGGGTTACACTGCGGCAGGTGTCTTGTCGCCAGACATCCCAAGTCTCCTGCGAGGTGCGGGAGTCTCCCGCATGCAGGCTGTGGCTCTCTGACACCCGCAAGTGCCGCGCTCGCATGCAGGAGACTCCCGCACCTCGCAGGAGACATGGGAGGTCTGGCGAAAGAACGGTGTCTGTCAGCTGTGACAGAATGCTTCCTGTATAGTTCCGGTGTTCCGTGAAAAAACCATACCTGTGAAAATTTCCTACCCTCGTCACTTCCTTTGCACATACGTCATTCAACAGCTGAGCCGCTTCCCACTGCGCATGCTCACAGCTGCAGAGGGTAGGGAATTTTCATGGGGTAGTGTTTTTTAACGTTACACCGCATCAGCTGTATCCGCGCTTGCACATACGTCATGGAACAGCTGAGCAGCTTCCCACTGCGCATGCTCACAGCTGCGGAGGGTAGGGAATTTTCACGGGGTAGTATTTTTTAACGTTACACCGCATCAGCTGTATCCGCTCCATCATTAAATCATCTCCGTTGCAACCCGTCACACTTCCCTGATCTCGGCTCCAAAATGTAAAAGCGGCGGGTCTATGAAATTATAAATCAAGGAGCTGATCTGCGTGATTTATATTTTCATAGACCCGCTGCCGCTTTTACATTTTGGAGCCGAGATCAGGGAAGTGTGACGGGTTGCAGTGGAGATACTTTAATGATGGAGCGGATACAGCGGATACGGTGTAACGTTAAAAAAATAATACCCGGTGAAAATTCCCTACCCTCCGCAGCTGTGAGCATGCGCAGTGGGAAGCTGCTCAGCTGTTCCATGACGTATGTGCACAGGAAGTGAAGAGGGTAGGGAATTTTCACGAGGTAGGGTTTTTGTAACGTTACACCGGCTCCGTCCTGTCACAGGCGGAGTGATATCAAATGCACTTCGCCTGTGAGAGGATAGATATAGAAAGCATTGGCTCTGCATGCTTCCTACTCCACTGCTCCATGATCTCCGCCAGCAGTACTCACAGCAGTACCCGCAAGGAGTACCCACAGCAGTATCAGTTAGCAGTACACCACAGCAGTACCCGCAAGGAGTACCCACAGCAGTACCAGCCAGCAGTACCCACAGCAGTACCAGCCAGCAGTAAGTCACATGTTCTAGGAGTGCAACTAGCCCCCAAGCACATAATTGTAAATATCTCAGCATGTGCAGTGTTTCTGACTCCTACCACCATGACCACTTCAAATCACTGACATGGTCATGGTGGTTGGAGTGTTCCTTCAATATCTCTCAGAAGAAGTAAGCAAAGTAAACAAGTCGAAAGCCGGGCAACATCAGCTGGTTCATTAAAAACTGGCCGCCATTGGACCCATGTTTATGGCAGCCAATCCGACAGAAGCCGGCCATTCGGCATGCCCGAAAAAAAACTGGCTCCTAACTTTTTTAGCTGGCTCCTAGATTTCAAGCAAATTTATCAAGCCATGATATACTGTATTCTGTGTTAGAAACACATAGATAAAAACAAGAATTTATAAGGATTCGTTGGTACAAACATTGGTAAGGGATCACTGTTCACGATTTGTGGACAAGTTTGTATTCGAAAAACATTAAAAAAAAAGAAAAGAAAAACAAAACAAACAGAAATAATTAACTTCTTGGATTTTACAAATAAGCATACAATGTCTTACTCTGAAAAGTATCACAATCCCTAGAAGTCAGCAGTGCCTTTAGGCAGCATTGTACACAATGACCAGCAGGGGGGGCTTAATAAAACCAATCTGGCTTTTTTTGCAAGGCCAGGTGAGGCTGTAAGAGTGCTAAGAAACATAAGAGGACTTCTGTTCAGTGGTCCAGACTTCAACCTTTTTTCAGTCAAGGCACCCTCCAAAATTATGGACAGCCTCGAGGCAACCTCCAAAATTATGGACAGCCTCGAGGCACCCTCCAAAATTATGGACAGCCTCGAGGCACCCTCCAAAATTATGGACAGCCTGGAGACACCCTCCAAAATTATGGACAGCCTGGAGACACCCTCCAAAATGATGGACAGCCTCGAGGCACCCTCCAAAATGATGGACAGCCTCGAGGCACCCTCCAAAATGATGGACAGCCTCGAGGCACCCTCCAAAATGATGGACAGCCTCGAGGCACCCTCCAAAATTATGGACAGCCTCGAGGCACCTTCCAAAATCATGGACAGCCTCAAGGCACCTTCCAAAGTTTTGGACAGTCTGAAGGCACCCTCCAAACTGTGTACAGCCTTGAGGCACCCTCCAAATTGTGTACAGCCTTGAGGCACCCTCCAAAATTATGGAGAGCCTTGAGGCATTACAAAATGTAAAAAGCTATTTTACTATTTTATATAGTGCATCAACATCCACACACGTAGGATACTCAACGTTGGAGGCGATTTCTTCTCCCAAATCAAATACACTTCTGCACACTGGTACTGACTAGTATGCCAATGTTTCTCTTCTCCCTCAGTTTTTCTCCATCACTCAGCTAATGTGACCCCAGCGCTGACAGAGAGGAATAGGGGAGAATCAAACAAGGATGCTATGTTGTAATATTATGATATTCAGCCTGAGCAGCAAAGGGTAAGAAAGAGGATGAGCAGTTTTTCTGCAGAGGACCTCCCACACCTGTAATGGGAGGGTCTTCGCCATTTACAATAGGAGGAGCGCTGTATGTACTATTCATTGGGCATAGAATTGCATCGGGGGAGTTCTGATAAACCTTTCGGATGCTGATCTTACATGAAGTTAAATCCTAATGCCTCATGCACACTGGATTATTTGCGCTCTCTCTTGGACGCCTTACCTTCTGGCAGCGGTGTTTTGTCAGAAAAAAATGCTTGATGCTTGTAAAACGCATGTAAAGCATTTAGACGCGTCAAGCGCTCGGACATAAGCGCCTCTGGCTCTACAGCAAACCGTTTTTTTTTTCCTCATGGGATAAATAAATGATGACTACTGTAAGCACTCCTGTCAGTGTTAAATGGTTTGTCTTAACCCTTTTACTAATGCTTTTGCTGGACAGCTTGGTCTGTCAAGGAAAGTTGAAAAATAAAATTTAAAGCATCTTTGCCCAGATAACAACAAATTATTGTACTGAAGCTTACCGGTCTTTTCACACTTTTCCTTTTATTTTAAACTGGTAATCCTGCCATTAAAGTATAACTAAACTGACAAGTTTTTATTGCTGCCTGTGTCCCAATTAGGGAGATTCACCCCCCCTATTTGTTCTTGAAAGTAAAAGAAAATCCTAAATTTTGGGTTGTCCCCAGAAAAGTAACAGGGGGAAATCTTCCAATGGAGAGCTAGTCCTGGGGACCTGGGGGTACCCAAATTATTCCTTTCATTTGCAGGGATTTCCTCCTCTCACTTCCTGTTTGGGAATGGAAGTGAAAAAAAAAAAAAAAAATCTGACAGGGGTTATAACTAGTGATCGACCGATATCGTTTTTTCGTTGCCAATACTGATATTTTTGCCATTGCATATTGGTATCACCCGATATTTGCTCGAAATTTTCATACATTTAAAAACATTTTTATTTTTTATCACTTGACAGGTTTTTATCACTTGACAAGTTTGGCATTTTTTTGAATCTGGCGCCAGACAGTACCCGGAAGTGATGTCATGACATCACTTTCGGGTTTTTACATGGAGACCCAATCAGAGCCGAATGTGGCTTTGTTCGGGTCTTCGGCGGACGTGCAGGCTGGTTGCCCAGGTCTCCCGGTGGGACGGGAGACCTGGGCGAGCCGCGGAAGGCGGCGGGAGGGGTGGGGACGTCCCCTCCCGCTCCTTGTAATGACAGCCGAGCGGCTTCTCAGTCACATCGGTTGTCATTACAAGACAGCCGACCGTCTGCTATGGACGCCGGTACCAGGGTGATGTCTCTTGCTGCAGGCATCACTCCGGTACAAGCACTTTCCGAAATATCGGCCACCTTAAAAGCACATCCCTCACTACAGATAAGTCGCTTATCACCACCATTACTAGTAAAAAAAAAATAAAAAAATCTCACAGTTTGTAGCTGCTATAACTTTTGCGCAAACCAATCAAAATACACTTATTGTGGTTTCTTTTACCAAAAATATGTAGCAGAAAACAAATTGAACTAAATGAATGAAGACATATTTTACATTTTTCAATGGATGCGTTTTATAGTAGAAAGAAAAAAAATTGTCGGGCGCTCCGTTTCTAGTGCAAAAAATAAAACCGCAGAGGTGATCAAATACCACCAAAAGAAAGCTCTATTTGTGGGGAAAAAAGACATAAATGTTATTTGGGTACAGCGTCGCAAGTAACTTAGTGCCACATTGCAAAAAATGGCGTGGTCAGGAAGGTGAGTAAATCATCTGGCGGTGAAGTGGTTATCAGCTCACAAGATTTCTGGTTGGGTGAACTGCGATTTTTTAATTTTATTTTAAAACATGGTGAACAATTAAAAAAATAAATAAAACACTACCAATAGTTTAACAGACCAAAGAGAATTTTATTGTTATAGCATACCAACACTTTAAGTGCCGGTTCACACTAGTACGACTTGTCAGACGACTTGGTCAGCAGGACAAGTCGTACACCGTCGCGGTCCATTGTGTGGAACAGGAACGGTTCTAATAGGAGCGACACAAGTCGCTCCAACTTAGAAAAAGGGTCCTGTACTACTTCGGGGCGACCTGGAGCGACTTGCATAGACAGTCGCGCCGAAGTCGCGGTGCACGCGACTTCACAGGTCGCCCCCTAAGTCGGATCGCCATAGTGTGAACCGACACTAAAAAGTAACAAACCTACTGGCAGGATCAGCAGGTAATGTATCTATGCAGAGGCGTAACTAGAACCTTCAGGGCCTTGGTGCAAGAAATCATGAAGGGTCCCCCGGACTCCTGGCCTGGGCCCTTCCCTTCAAGCCTCGGGCTCTTCTCACTGATCCTGGGGCCCTTTACTCTCATTGCGGGGCCCTTTATTACGGTCCCGCAGCGGGACCCTTTCACAAGTTCTGCAGTGAGCCCCCTTCCTGCCATCTTAGGGCCTCCCCACCGTGGTGGAATGCCCGGTCGCAAGTGTGACCTTTGCGACCCTGGAAGTTCACCCACTGGTGACAGTAGTTTTTATTGTTTGGTATTTTAATTGAATTATTTTTTATCATTTTATTTTATTACAGTGTCACTGATTACGACTCCATTCTAAAAAGGAAGGAGCTGGTAAATTTACCGACCCCTTCCTGGTTCTCCATCGTGACACATCCCCTGCAGCAGCCGGCAGGAGAGGGCACAGTAGGGGGGACCAGGGGAGCACACAGGAGCCCAGAGACAGCAGAACACAAGTGAACTGGATAGGAGGAGTGGTGGGGGCAGCATACAGAGGAACCAATCTCCTCCATTATCCTCCTGCAGCTACAGGAAGAAAAAGGAGGACAGTGATTTCTCTACACCACCCCTCTTATCCAGGTGTACAGGGGAGCCGCGCAGGCCACTGTAGTTACGCCCCTGTGTCTATGTTAAAGGGGATTTAGAACAAAAAAACAAAAAACTGCTGGGTTGATGCCGACAGACTGCATCATATATGTCTCTTTTTTTTTCATGCCCAGAGTTCCACTTTAATTAACAGTTGCTCATTGGGGTTATTCCAGTTAACAGTATTTACTAATGCTAATGTCTTCGCTGTGCTGAGATGGCGCTGTATGTACTACACAAAGCTGTAACCTAGAGATTGACATTGACACTGTGTGTATGGCTAAAACTGGTCTTTATCTTCAATCATCAATGGAGTGGAGGAAATCATGCATCTCAGCAGGCACAGCTTCAAGAACAGGACAACAGAGTGGAGCATTATGGGATGTCTACAGGGATTAGGTCTTCTCTATTCACTATGCACTTGTTGGCAACATGTGGTCTCCAGCTTTGGAGGAACTACAAATCTTAACAGGTTTTGTTAGCCGGCCATTGGCAGGTCACTTTGAGGCTTGTAGTGCCCTCTGTGTATGAAGAACTTCAAACTATGCCCTTCTCTTTGTGAACAAAAACAAGGACCCTATAATAGGCTGAGAACACCTGACCTGCACAGAATCGAGAAGTTGGGTTCCCAGAACAGCAGGCCAATTTAGGAAACAGGGTGATCTAGATTCTAGAACACTATGGGTGTGCCTGCTTTAGTGGTAGTTTTTCTAACTGGAAGGAGTAAGTTTCAGCTTTAATGGCAGTACACTTTACTATTTGCCTACTGGGAACTCCCCCCTCCCCCCTTCCTGCCAAGGCCAATTTTAAGCTTTAAGCACTGTCCCACTTTGAATGACATTTGCGCGGTCATGCAACACTGCACCCATATGAAACTTTTTATCATTTTTTCCACACAAATAGAGCTTTCGTTTGGTGGTATTTAATCACCACTGAATTTAATTTTTTTGCTAAATAAACAAAAATTTTGAAAAAACGAAATTAAAAGTTTTTCATAGTTATAACATATTGCAATCAGGTTATTTTTTCTTCTCTTCACTGATAGGCGGCACCAATGGGGGGGGGGGGGTGTACTGATGAGGAGGCACTGATAGGTGGTACTGATGGGCACTGGTAGGCGGAACTGATAGGTGACACGGATGAGGCACCAGTGGGCACTGGTAGGCAGCACTGATGGGCACTGATAGGTGGGACCATGTGGCAGAATACAAATCGGCTAAAAAAAATGAAAAACTTTGATTTCTGATTTCTTTTTTTTTTTTTTTATTGGGGATGTTATATAGCAGAGAAAAAACTGAATTTTTGTAAAATCTTACCTGTAAAATTCCTTTCTCTGAGTCCTCCGACAGTCGCCGCCTCTTCATATTCGTCACAATGGGGTAATTGACCTTTGCTCCGTAGGAGTAGCTGGCAACAGAATATGTCAATATTAAAGCTTTTAACATATCCCACCCCCAGGGGGTGGTCCCCTCAGTCAATACCCTCCTACTTCCTGTATCCATACCTCAGTTTTAGTAGAATAGCAGTAGAGTATACAACCAAACCCCAAAAGAGGGGCGGGGGCGGCGACTGTCGGAGGACTCAGAGAAAGGAATTTTACAGGTAAGATTTTACAAAAATTCCGTTTTCTCTTACGTCCTCCGACAGTCGCCGCCTCTTCATATTCGTCACAACGGGGACGTCCCAAAGCAGTGCAAACATGAGGGGTGGGAAACGCAGCCGCGCCTAAGGCAACAGCGTCTCCACATCAGAGAAAGGAACCTTACCAAAGGAAGGAACCAGCTGGGCAGCATGAAAAAAACTTGCTCAACAGGAGCAACAACCCAGGAAAAAACAAATAACCTAGGGATAAAAACACATCCCAAACAGCTAAGGGTCCAAACAAGGGACCTTAAGGAACTGCCGCACTAAGAACCTTGCGGCCAAAGGAAGCATCTGCCGATGCCTGAACATCCACCTTGTAGAATTTTGAGAAGGTGTGAACGGACGACCAAGTCGCCGCCTTACACACCTGGGCCACAGAAGCCCGATGATGACAGGCCCAAGACGTACTCAGAGATCTGGTAGAGTGCGCCTTCACAGGCATAGGAGGAACTTTCCCCTTCAAAGCATATGCCTGTTCAATGGTCTGTCTGATCCATTTGGCGATGGTAGAAGCCGACGCCGCCATGCCCTTCCGAGGATCCTCTGGAAGGACAAATAAGGAATCCGACTTGCGAAAAGATTCAGTCGATTTCAGGTAAACCCTGATCGCCCGTACAACATCCAGGGAATGCAAATCCACCTCCTTCGGATGTTTAGGCTTCGCGCAGAACGAAGGCAAGACAATGTCCTCATTGAGGTGAAATTCCGAAATCCTCTTCGGAAGAAAAGAAGGGTTAGGTCGCAAGACCACCTTATCCAAGTGAACGACCAGATACGGAGACCTGCAGGACAAGGCTGCCAGCTCCGACACCCTGCGAGCCGAAGTGATCGCCCCCAAAAAGGCGACCTTCTTGGACAACATAGACAACCAGATCTTCCTGATCTGTTCAAAAGGAGCATGTTGTAACATGGACAGAACAAGATTCAAGTCCCAAGGAGGCAGAGGTTCCCTCCTAGGAGGGACTAGACGTCGCACCCCTTGAACAAAAGTGCTAACCAAGGAGTTAGATGCCACAGGACATTGAAAAAGAATGGCCAACGCAGACACCTGACCCATGATCGTAGCCAGCGCCAAACGCTGGTCAACACCCGTCTGAAGGAAGGACAACACCCTAGACACCGAGTACGTGCGAGGGGAATACCCCCTGGACTCACACCAGGCAAAATAGGCCTTCCAAGTACGGTAATAGACCTTCCCCGAGGAAGACTTCCTCGCGTTGATCAAAGTGTGAATGACCTCAGGGAAGAGACCCCTATCCTTCAGGACCTCAGTTTCAACAGCCAGGCCGTCAAAGCCAGCGACTGTAAAGCAGGATGGAATATCGGTCCTTGAGACAGGAGATCCTCTCGAAGAGGCAGACGCCACGGGGCGTCGACCGCCAGATTCACGAGGTCTGCGTACCAGGACCGGCGAGGCCAGTCCGGTGCCACAAGAATCACCGCGTGCGGTTCCGAGTTCAACCTGCGAAGGAACCTGGACAGCAGTTGAATCGGCGGAAACGCGTACATCAGTCGGTACTGATGCCACGGAGCTACCAACGCGTCTGACGCGTCTGCCCGAGGATCGCGCGTCCTTGCCACAAACCTTTTCACCTTGTTGTTCAGACGAGACGCGAACAGGTCCACCTCCGGAAGACCCCACTTCGCGCACATCTGGAAGACATCCGGGTGGAGGGACCATTCCCCCTGGTCCAGGGTCTGGCGATTCAGATAATCCGCCTTCCAGTTCTCCACCCCCGGAATGTGAACCGCCGTTATCGCTGGGACGTGTGTCTCGGCCCAAGACAGAATGTTGGCCACCTCCCGAGCCGCTCGGGCACTCCTGGTGCCCCCTTGGTGGTTGATGTAGGCCACCACCGTGGCATTGTCCGTCTGCACCCGAACCGGACGGCCCTGCAGCCTGTCCATCCAACGTCGAAGGCAGAGATTTATCGCTCGCAATTCCAGAATGTTGATCGGAAGGGAAGATTCCTCCTCCGACCAAGTTCCTTGGGCGGACAGAACGCCCAGAACACCACCCCAGCCCGATAGACTGGCATCCGTGGTGACCACCGTCCATGAGAGAGGACGAAAAGACTTGCCCCCCGACACCGTCGGGGACTGGAGCCACCACAGAAGATCCCTTCTGGTGCGATGACTCAACGAAATCTGGAGTTCCAGAGATTGCGGTCGCCCGTCCCACCTCGATAGGATCTCCGCTTGGAGACCCCGCGTGTGAAACTGGGCGAAGGGAATCGCCTCGAAAGCTGAGACCATCAATCCCAAACAGCGCATGCACGTCCGGATGGACGAGCACGGAACGTCCCTGAGGGACCTGACTTCTTCCTGAAGAGTCCTGAGTTTGTCGTCCAGTAGGAAGACCTTCGCCTGGACCGAGTCCAGAATCATACCCAGGTAGGGTAGACGAACCGAAGGGCACGGCATCGATTTTGGAAAGTTTATCGTCCAACCAAACTCCTGCAGAGTCTGCATCATGACGGACAGGTCCTTCACCAGACCCTGGCTGGTTGCAGACCGAACCAGAATGTGGTCCAGATACCCCAGGACAGAGATGCCCTGGGCTCTCAACAAAGCCAGAACCGGTGCAAGCACCTTGGTGAACACCCGTGGAGCCGAAGCGAGACCAAAAGGTAGCGCCACGAATTGGTAATGATCCTCTGCAATTGCGAATCGAAGGTACCTCTGGTGACCCTCGAAAATCGGGATGTGAAGGTACGCATCCTTCAAGTCGATGGAGGCCATGAATTCCCCCGGAACCAGGGCAGCCACCACCGACCGCAGGGATTCCATGCGGAACTTGCGAACCCGCACAAAGCGGTTCAGAGCCTTTAAGTCCAGAATTGGACGCACCTTGCCCTCCTTCCTGGGCACGGTGAACAGATTGGAATAGAACCCCCGAAATCTGTCCCGATGAGGCACCGGAACCACCACTCCCTGAGCCCGCAGGTCCCGCACCGCCAGGTGCAGATCCCGCAAACGCTCCGGAGACAGTTGAAGATTTGAGGGAAAAAATCTGCTCTCCGGCCGAGAGAGAAACTCGATCTTGTAGCCAGATCGAACGATTTCCTGAACCCACCTGTCCCGAACACGGGCCAGCCAGGGTTGAAGAAAACCGAGCAAGCGTCCCCCCACCCCAGAACTGGGTGAGGGCGCCCCTTCAGGCCGCATTGTTATGGGCAGCGGATCCGGACTGGCCGGACTTCTGCTTACCTGTCCACGGCTTCTTTTGAGAGCCTTGACCTTTGAAGGGCTTGCTCCTATAATGCGACCGAAAGGCACGAAAGGACCCCTGAGAGGGTCGAAAAGAAGCATGCTTCTTACCAGGAGCAACCTTAGCCTTGTGGGATTGGGGCAAGAGCGTGCTCTTACCACCCGTGATCCCTTTTATCAGTGTATCCAAGGATTCGCCAAAAAGGCGAGATCCGGTATAGGGTAGATTAGCCAAGGTTTTTCGCGAAGATTGATCCACAGACCAACACTTCAGCCAAACCAGGCGGCGTGACAACACCGCCACGCTGTGCACACGTGCAGCCAACGGGACTATATCCAAGTCCGCATCACACAAATACATGACTCCCTGATGGATTTGATCCACCATAGCCAGCGTCGCCGGAGGGGCAGAGTCAGCCACCAGGACGCGCCGAAGTACCTGCGTCCAATTCGCGACCACCTGAGCTGCCATAAGGGAAGCAAAAATAGCTTTTAGCATAGAACCGGTAACCGAATAAGTATGACGGGCAAGAGACTCCAGCCTCCTGTCCGTGGCATCCCGGAACACCGGGGTATCCTCAGCAGGAATCGCAGTGGACTTATTCAAACCTGCCACCGCGTGATCCACCGGAGGTGGCACACACCAACGTTTATCAGTAGGGGGCGTGAAAGGATAACGCAGCTTGAACCTACTAGGCACAGCAAAAGGCTTCCGTATATTGCGCCATTGTTCACTAACAGCGCGCTGAAAATCTTCAGTGCAAGGAAAAACCTGCGATGATTTGCGTCTCCGCTGCGTCCCATCAGAGGCCAGGACAGCAGGAGGACATGGCTCATCCTGCAAACGCAGTGTTTGTTTGATAGAAGCAACCAATTCATCCATGAGTGCAAGCTCTTCAGACGAGCCAGGGGGGGAATTATCAACCCCTTCAACCTCAGCCTCCACTTCAGACCCCACAAGATCCAGGGAGGAACGGGACCCCGATAAGGAGACCCCAGCCATAGCAGCCCCATCACCCTCTGTATCAGAGGAAATTGAAACTCTGGGCCGTTTTGTGGATTGAGCAGCCACAAGCATTTGCACCTGAGCAGCAAGGTTAGCCACAACAGTAGCCAAATCACCCCCTGGGGGGGAAACAGCAGCCCCTTGGCCTCCCACCAAAGTGAGAGGAAATTTGCTTTCCTGAGAATCCATGCCCCCAAAAGTTTGCAGAAGAACAAAGGGTAACTGCCCCTTTAAAAGCGCGGCGAGTGCAGCCCACCGCACACACACACCAGCACAAAGCCGACCCCCACAGGGAAAAGTACAAACTCAGGCAAGGATTACAGGAATAGAGAGGTAAAAACCTGGAGAGACCACCGCTGCTGCTGCCTCGATCGGTGCGCCCAGGGAAAAGGAAGTGATGCAATACAGGCCGCTCTAATAAAGCCTATGGAAGGCTACAAAAAAAATGGCCGCCGGGGGAGGAAGTAAAGGCAGAGATCCTGCAGTGCTAGCATGAGGCCGGAGCGATCTCCGCCAAAATGGCGGCGCTTGGCGCCGAAAACGCCGCTCCCCACACACAGTAAAAACACCAGTACACGTGCAGTATAGTAAAACAATAGCGGACCGCAGCAGCGGCCGCCGCATGTATGCATAAACACGATCCAATCATGCCCCGCAGCATACAGCCTGTCACACAGTAAAAACAGCACACAGTCTGACACAGAAACAGTGCAGCATAGCCCCCCTCCTTGCAGCCCACAGAATGCAGCCAAGACAGATAGGTTGCCCAATAGTGTGAACAGAGGCAGGGTTACACAGTCCCAGACTGACACCCCCCAAACAGACAGGTCCCCACACAGATACACTTACCTCCTAAATGGCGTGGGGAACCCGCACAAGCGATCAAGCCACTGCATATGGGACAGGGAGAGTCGCAGCCAGGACGCAGTAGAGCTGCGGTGTGAAACCGCATGGCGTCCAGTGAGGTAGCCACCTCACCACAGCATCCCTGCAGCGAACAGGGATGGGTCGTTCACATATGCCAGGAAAAATACCTGACTGAACGCTCGATGGCAGGCTGAGAAGCCACTGGCCCACAACCTGCGACCAGGGGGGCCAGCCCGAGACCCAGCCCGCACGATCCTCTTCATCAGAAGACCTAACTAATGCTGACAAAAGTAACAGCTAAGTAAAGAGAGAGAAAAAAACTCAAATAAAATCAAAAAAGAAGAGAAAGGCTGAGACAAAATGCCCCAGCATAGAAACATCCAGCTACTCCTGACAAGCTAGACAATGAAACTGAGGTATGGATACAGGAAGTAGGAGGGTATTGACTGAGGGGACCATCCCCTGGGGGTGGGATATGTTAAAAGCTTTAATATTGACATATTCTGTTGCCTAGCTACTCCTACGGAGAAAAGGTCAATTACCCCATTGTGACGAATATGAAGAGGCGGCGACTGTCGGAGGACGTAAGAGAAATGCTGCTTTTTTTCAAAAATGTTGCTCTTTTTTGGTTTATAGTGCATAACCAAAAAACCGCAGAGGTGATCAAATACCACCAAAAGAAAGCCCTGTTTGTGGGGAAACAAAAAAGGACATTCATTTTATCTGGGTACAGCGTTGCATGACCGCGCAGTTGTCAGTTAAAGTAATGCAGTGCCGAATCGCAAAAATGGCCTGGTCATCAAGGGGGCGAATCCTTCCGGTCCAGAAGTGGTTAAACAAGACGATGCTCCTGCATGGTGTAAGGCTCTGCAATAAAATGATGCCTGCAGCACATTGGCATGAACAGGCCCCTGGGACTGTGTTGGACAATGCTATCCAACGGGGCTAATTTTGCCTAGATACACTTTCAAACAGCAATGGCAGCTCCCATGTTCTGTAATGTAATGGCCCCTTTAATAAGGCAGCAAAGAGAAGTCATCTACAAAGCACAGTAGCTGAGAGTAACCAATCATATTTCACTTTAATGGAGTCAGATCGGGGAAGGTTATGGGTCACGCATCATCATGCCCCTAGCACTGCCTTATTATTGAACAGGCCAGTAGAGAAAATTTCCCTAGAAGAATGGAAATAAGAGAGCTGTCAGATTTTCTCTGAACACTTCCAGTACACAGATCCTGTGGCTGCACACCTGCACCAGACTGGAGAGGAGCGCTGCCTGTGCCATCAGCACATCACTGCACACACATGTATATTTAGCCTTCTACCTCACCAGCTGCTGTGCCGAGTACAGGGAGCAGGTGGGGCACCGGGAAGGAAGGGCGATGTACAAAATGTCTGTTTCAGCATTATTAACCTGAAAATCCCAAATCATACACTTCATTTCCAACTTTTGAAAGGAAATGGCAAAACAACTTTTTGAAGCCTGGATGCAAAGTGAAAAGCAGTCGCTTTGCTCCCCTGAATGCTAGAACTCCTGGCAGGAGAAAAGCTACCTATTTATTATTATACAGGATTTATATAGCGCCAACGGTTTATGCAGCGCTTAGCTAAATGAAGGCAGACATTACAGTTACAATACACTTGGTACAAGAGGATTCAGAGGGCCCTGCTCAATAGAGCTTACAATCTAAGAGGGAGGGCCCTCTGATACAAAAGGTAATAGCTGTAGGAATGAGCTGAAGGAGCTACTTAAGGTGGAACTTTATGCTAACAAAAATTAAAACGGGGAACAGGCAGGATTTTTAATGCAAAACACATGCTTTGTCTGATCTGCGTTAGGTTCCATGCACTCAAGCAGTTTTTTTAAACTACAAAAATGCTGGAAAAGGCGCTAGATAAAAAAACGCTGGTAATAGCTTTGTGTAGCAGCGTTTTAGGAGCGTTTATTAGCGTTTTTGCAGTAAGGCTCCATGCACACTGGCTTAACCACTTGCCGACTGCCAACAGTAATATTACTGGATTGCCAGTGATTCTGGCGGTGCACACCACTGGAGCCACGCTCCCGCAGCGTTTAGACACAGCGGGAGTCTGGCCGCAGGAGGAGCGGCTCCAATTGCCGCTGCCCTCCCCGATCATCAGGGAAATGGTGAGAAGACCCGCCTGCTTATGTAAACAAAGCAGGCGGATCTTCTCAGCGACAG
The DNA here is from genome assembly GCF_965119305.1 of Pelophylax lessonae. Classification (NCBI taxonomy): domain Eukaryota; kingdom Metazoa; phylum Chordata; class Amphibia; order Anura; family Ranidae; genus Pelophylax; species Pelophylax lessonae. The sequence goes on along the minus strand of NC_138769.1, from coordinate 700,033,581 downwards.
ACAGGAAGAGATCATCAGATTCAGCATAGCTGAAACTGCGCTACCTGCTCAAGGGAAATGGGGATATGGTGCCAAATTGTGCAGTGTATATAAAAGTGTGGACTAAATTAATAATCCAACATCCCAAAAAATCAAGGAATCAAGAGTGATAACATCAATCATAATACCATAAATAAATTAATTTATGAAAGTGCATCGTGTCAAGTGGAATACTTGTTGGGTATATAATGGTACCCTTACAAAGTGATGAGTGCTAGTGCAAGTGCAGCGAATAACGGAATAATAGTGCTCAATAATGTGCTATTTAAAAACTTTATTGACTAATAAATGTGCTCACTGTGGTGTAGATATATATAGTAACAGTATTGAAGGTGCTAATCAAATAATATTCTCATAAAGTGTTTTGAATTAAAAATAATAATATTAATTAAAAATAATAATAATGGGGAGATTACTCCCAGTGCTGAGTGTCAAGCAGTGAAATACCAATTGCTTCCGGTGATGATTAACCGGTTTCGGTGCGGGTGCTTGTAGTGCCTATACCCATATTCAGCCAACTGCAGGCTATAGTCCACTGTCAGCTGACGTCACTCAGCTGTTCCAGGTTCTGGAGGGTCCCAACTTTAATGTCGGGATCCACCCAGATGCCAGAATGGTAGCTGGCTCAGCTTCTCAACGAGCCACTGGGAAACTGGGCCAGATGCTCCCACCCTCTCCACAACCCAGCGATCCAGTGAGCTCCGGAGGCGAGAGCAGAGAGTGCCGATTGACAGCCACTGCTCTCTGCTCACTGAAGACTGAGAACGGAGTGATCAACAGTCTTTGCTCAATCAGTTTTTGGTGTAGAGGCAGAAGGGGAAAGATGCATCCATCTAGGTGAGTATAAATGCATTTTTTATGGTTTTTGTTTTCCCTTTTTAATTCTCAAATGTCTTTTACTTTTTTTTTTTTTGCTTGCCCCTTTAATCCCAGACACATTCCATGTCTCACAGATATGACTTGCCAGTACTGAAACAATGAAGTTATTAAGACACAAACAATCCAGTTAGGTCATTGCAATCACCCCCTAACCTGTCTCCGACCCTACAAGTACAAAGCACAGAGGAAGTCGGATCAGACCAATTGTATAAACAGCGCCAACGCCCTTCCACTGCAACAATTAAGAGCAGAAACACAGCCGTTATCTGCAGCCTATCCCTGTATGGGAAGGTTAGGAAAATGGACAACGCACAAAAAACAAAAGGACAAACACTATCGACAGTGGTGCACCAAAATCAAAATTCGGAATGCACTTGGCTGAAATCCGGAATGGACAGTTTTTTTAAAAAATAAATACATTTTTTTTCTATATAATTGAAATATTTTCGACTTTTAAATTAATTGCTTTTGAAGCACTTTTGCGATAAAAAAGAAGTACAAGAAAAATGCAACCCCTTTAAATTCTATGTATGTCTTCACACTGTCTAATTGCGGTCTTAAAAATCCTGCTTGCGGCATTTCTGGTGCACATTTAGTCAGTTACAAAAATGCACCTCCCATTGAAAAACACATAAAAAAAAAACGCACCCGTGTTGCGTTTGTGAGTCACGTGGCCTATGAAAAACACACTGTAAACGTGGTAAAGTCTCACATTTTTCGGTGGCCATTATTCGCATCTTTTTTATATCTGCAAAATGCTGATAACTCTATTTTCAATGGCCAATATAATCGGCACATCCCTAATTACTGAGGTCAAATTGACAGACTTTGAAAGATGTGATGGGAAAATTGGAAGGCCCAGGATGGAAACCTTTTCTGGAATGAAGGAATTTCTGACAGTTCATGTGGTTTTTGTTCAAAAAATTACATTTATTCCAAAATCAAATGTTAAAAGCCAATGAAGTTTTAAACTGCTTTGGATTGGCATTCGCCAAGTCATTAAATGAGAATTTTCATAGTTACATAGTTTGCGAAGTTGAAAAAAGACATCAGTCCATCCAGTTCAACCTATAATGAGTGTGCTTGCTGTTAAAGCAGTAGCATACTAAATTTTTTTACTTTTACCTACAGGTAAGCCAATAATAAGGCTTACCTGTAGGTACAATAAATATCTCCTAAACCTGCATATTTGCCCTGCATGCAGGCGCTGACACTAGCGGCGCATGCGCTCTGAAGGTCCGGCGGACCTTAAGAGTTCCCTCCTGGCTGCTTGCCGGAAAGTGACTCCTGCGCGCATGTGCGGGAGTGACGTCATTGCGGCTCCGGCCACTCACAGCGCCGGAGCCACCGAACATAGAAGAGACGCAGAGGGAGCATGACAGCTCCCACAGCGGTGCCCAGGCGACCATGTCGGGGCTTAGTTTTAAGGTAAGTATTTCATAATGAGCTAGTATGTGATGCCTTTGTCTTTGTCTTGCAGGGTTTGTTTGTTTTTTGGCAGTATACAACTGCTTTAACCGTACATTGTATACCCCTGTATGTTATGGTCTTTAAGGTGCTCATCTAATAGTTTTTCAAACTATCGATGCTCCCTGCTGATATCACTGTTTGTGGAAGAGAATTCCACATCCTTACTGCGCTGACGGTAAAGAACCCCTTACGTATTTTAAGGTTAAACCATTTTTCCTCTAGTTTTAGTGAGTGGCCACGTGTCCTATTGTATTCCCTTTCCCTGAAAAGTTTGTTCCCTATGCTAGGGTCGCCAGTACAGTATTTGTACATTGATATCATATCCCCCCTCAATCGTCTCTTCTCCAGAGAGAATAAGTTCAATGCTTGTAGTCTTTCCTCATAGCTGATGTCCTCCATTACCCTAATTATTTTTGTTGCCCTTCTCTGGATACGAAATGTTAATTCAGTAATCTACTAAAGAAACCTATACATGCACAGGGAGAACATGCAAATTCCATGCAGATAGCGTCCTGGTTGGGATTCAAACTGTGGACCTCAGTGCCGCAAGGCAGGAGTAGTAAACATTACATCACTGTACTATTTTCCCTGCAGTGCATTTTCTATCACTAGATGACTTCCATCTGATGTCCAGCACCATTCAACCCACTTTCTTCTGAACCCAGGTCATCCTGGACTTGGCCAAGCCTGTGATTGGATGGTGAAATGGCACATTAATTATCTCATCTCTCGTTCATTCTGCTCTTTCCTCCTATCAACATGCTTCTTGTCACAGCATATGAACGGAATTGCCTCCTTCTCACACTCCATTTCTGCTGTGCAGACTGCATGAGGTCACAATCAGGTACCTACATTTAAAAATACATTTAGTGATGTATTAATAAGGATAGAGCTTTATTATTATTATTATTATTATTATGATGTTTCAACTTTAACTGCTTACTTAGTGAAAGAATAAAAGGTTTCAAAATTGCAAGAAGGAGGTGCAATTAAAGACCTGGGATAACCAATCTACTTTCTAGCAGCTGCTGAAGAACTACAAATGCCAGAATGTGGGTACTTGTGGAGTCTTATCGTGGCTTAAACACATCAATTCCCAGCCCAAATGGACTCACCTTCATGGTATTTGCCAGGTCCATCTGGTAATAGCGGTCCTGATGGGCGTTTGCAGCAGCCAGGGTGAGGAGATAGTCGTTGCGGGCATGAGTGGCCTTGGCATTACACTCTTGTCTCCGGGCTTTTAACTGAATAGAGAAAAAAAAAAAAAAAGTTAGTTGCATAGGTAAAAGGTATGCGGTAATATGTATGGGGGGGGGGGGGTCTACAACACTAGTGTAGGTAAAGACAAAACCTTTTTCTTTTTAGTTTTGGTTGGAGTGGGAAATCCCTGTTAAGTTTTTATTGCTGCCTGTGTCCCCACTAAGTAGAGACCCACCCACCAGGGGCTGATTGGTAACTTTCGGCCCAGGGGGCAAGTACAAGCCAGAAGCCCATGGTGCAGAGACTGAGCCCCCTCCCACTCTCCCTCTTCCCGGCCTCCTCCTGACCCCCCATTCCATGCTGAACCCCTGCTCCAGGTACTTTATACTCACCGGCTGAATATGGGTTCCCGACCTGGCCAGAGGGGGCCGGTTGGGGGGAGCTGGTAAAGCTCGGTCGGCGCAGGCTGGTGGAGTCTCCAGTGAGGCAAAGAACTGGCCTCTTCTCACAGTTTACACCATCCATGCTGGGGGGGGGAGTCTGCAGCGGGCAGGGCATCAGAGCAGCCCGAGGGGCAATTGCCCCCCTGCCACCCACCCTAATGACCACTGTCATTAGAACAGAATGTGGAAGTTGTCACCAGAGCAAGAGGTGAGAGGAAATCTTTCAATGGGGACACCTGTTTCAGTGACAAAGATGGGGATTCCCTCACTTTGGAGACCTCCCTCCACTTCCTGCTGTGTCTACAGGACAAAGACTGCCCCCAATGGGACTAGGACAGTTAAAAATAACCCGATGGAGGTTTTAACCCTTCCCTACGCAATCCAAAACAAAAAAAAACATTTTGGCTAAGCATACACAAAGAATAATAAGAGCCCATTCACACTAGCGCGACTTGTGAGGCAACTTGCGTTGCCCCAGGTCGCTTGACATAACAAAAGCAATGTTAATCAATCAGTGCCGTCCTAATTGGCACTACTGAAGTCGCTCCGACTTCAGAAAAGGGTCCTGTACTACTTTGAGGTGACCTGTGATCCGACTTGTCCCATATACTTCAATGGGAGTCGCCTCCTTATCTTAATTGAAGCGACTTGTTATCAGACTTTCCAGGAAGAAGAAAGAGATTAGCCAGGCATTCCCCACATTGCAGCCATGCCTATTTGGTATATATATATATATATATATATATATATATATATATATATATGTAATGGTATATATATTCCATTATCTCCGCTTGGCCTGTGTGAGTAGCACTGGTAGACACCGATAAGTGGCACTGGTGGACACTGATTCGTGGCACTGATACGTGGCACTGGTGGACACTGATTCGTGGCACTGGTGGGCAGTGGCACTGGTGGACACATACGTGGCACTGGTGGGCAGTGGCACTGGTGGACACATACGTGGCACTGGTGGGCAGTGGCACTGGTGGACACTGATACGTGGCACTGGTGGGCAATGAGGAAATGAGGAAATGAGTAAAAAAAAAACAGAAAAGGGGAATTAGGTCACAACACATCATATTCTGATCGGCAAAACACAAAGTCATCTGTCATATAAGCCGCAAGTCGCGCTGAAGTTGTGGTAAAGTCGCGGCAAAGTCGCGGTAAAAAGTCGCTCCGACATGGGGCGACTTATGGTCGCGGCAGTGTGAACTGGCTCTTAAAGTTATTATTTGTAAACCCTTATACAAATAAAATATAGAAAAAAAATTATTTCAGCAAAGGTAGCACACCACAAACACTATGAGAGCAGGGGTCCCACCTTTGCAAGATCGTAAGGTCTCGTTTAGACTTGCGATTGAGCTGCATTTTTTACAACCCCCTCTTTACTTTAATATAGGTAGAAGATGGGGATGTTTACATGTCATGTTCGCAATGCTTCGCTTCTTGACCGCAGCAAAGTTGACACGGCATGTAGTGATAAGCGAATGCCAAGCCCGCTGAACGCTACACATTCCAGTCAATAGGGAAGCGACGCAAACGCCCCGCAATGCACGCGGCTGCAATGCATTTGTTGGCAAAGATTGGGTTAAAACAGGAGGTGTCCCATCACTTCCTCACTGCCTGACCGTAACCTCTGGAGCGTGATCCGAACGTGGATTCAGAGGCAAGAGAGATTTAGACAAATGTCTAAATCCACCCTAAAGGCTTGTGTAGTTGGGGTTCAATTTACTTTTTACAATTTTTCTTTTTGCTAACGCCCGTATGCGGTACACATGTTTACTATAGCTTGCCCACATGCACAGGAACAGCAGCACACGGGCATCCACGTCAATGACAAGCTGTACCCCTGCCTGGGTGGAGGAAATATGCCAGCAGGTAAGCTAAATGAACTCAGCCGGGCCGTGCGCAAGCATTCTTAAAGTGTATTCATAGCCAAGCTCTTTCTCTACTTTTGCTTTTGAGTGAGAAAGAAGATATTTTTAGCTTTCGATCAGTTGCATCTCCTGGAAAGGAGGCAAAGAGAATCTTCCATTGAGAAGCGGCACAAAAAAAAAGAAAAGAAATTAACGTTTAGAAGCATTTTAAGGCTGATTCTATCCCCATGCTCCCTCTGTGTTCTTTCACTGTTTCCATAGCAATGCAGCAAGGGACCGCTGTACAGAAGAAAAGTTCAATACTTTCCTCCCCAAAATAACCTAAAAATGTGACAAGGGCCGTGTTCACCTTCTTTACCCACGCCCTTCACAGTATATCATTTCCCCAAACATTACAGAGACTAAATGCTAGTACAGGAAAACCCAAGATCGGTAAGTTATCAATACTATCTAAAACTGAATACGTTGAAATAAAGTGATACTAAACACACAGGGTTTAATTTACATGGCACTGTAATTATTTTAATAAAAAAACAAAACAAAAAAAAACAAAAAAAAAAACATCTAAGTACCTTTTTCCTAATCGATATATAGCGGTCACATGACCCAGCTCTCTCCTATCCTGTCTGCAGGGAAACATAAGCAGAAGGAGCTTCTAGTCCTCTGCTGCTGGCCACATGTTTAAAAAAACAGCCTTTGGAATGCAGAGCAAAAATTAATTAATATCAACAAACAGTTTTAAGAGCCGGTTCACAGAGCGATCCGACTTGCCGGGGCGACCTCACAAGTCCTCGGAGAAGCCGGCACGGACTTCATAACATTGAAGTCTATGCAGGTCGCTCCGGGTCGCCCCAAAGAAGCTCCGGACCCTTTTTCTAAGTCGGAGCGACTTGTGTCGCTCCTATTAGAACGGGTCCACAGCTTCTCTATGGCAGGCGACCTACGGCGACTTGTCAGGCGACCAGGTCACCTGACAGGTCGCCCCAGTGTGAACCGGCTCTTAATTGTCATTTGAAATCAAATATTTATTATTTTTTTTTTTTCAAATAACATGGTGTGGGCAGATTTCTGCCAGTCAGGCTGTGTCACACCCCTCCAGCCTGTTGTATTAGAATAGGAGGCATGTTTTCCGTATTAACTGTGTTGGAGTATGTTT